>NW_027206402.1:5647500-6340000 GCF_024711535.1 Dipodomys merriami | reverse complement strand
GCAGCGGCAGCTGTGGCGGTGGCGGGCGAGCGCAGCCGCCAAACCTGAGGAACAGAGAGTAAAGGACAAAGGAGGCAGAGGCAGCAGGCGAGCAGATTCTACTCATCACCAGCAAGAACCGACAAAGAGCAGACATCTTCATCCTGTAGTTTGCAGACTAGAGACGACCCAGGAACTAAGACTCGGCATGAGTAGAAGCCTGACGTCCTCACTCTTTCTCAGGGAGCAGAGGAGGGAAGGTCCCCCTCCCCCTCCCCAGCACCGGTGATCTCCATCTTGGATACCGACAAACCTCGGCAGATCTGCTAGCTCCAGCTCAGGCCTTGGAATAAAACGAGTCATTTAGCAGGTCAAAGAACTTAACGGCAGCATGACCTACCAGACTCAGCTCCACCCAGGGAAAAGTCACCCAGCTCAGGCGCCAGCCTGAGGAGTGGGTTTCTTCACTGGGTAATCATAGCCAGAGGCTGCCCCTCCCTCTAGAAGCCTCGACAAGCAATTGAAAATCAGTAAACAGAATCCCTGAGATTGGCTCCAGGCTGGGCTCTGTGAGGTTTTCACAAACCAGCCGCAGAAAAGTTACCAGAACCTAGACTCATCACTGCATCCCCCTCTTTTGTGATACTAAAAGCAGATCCGTCTCCCAATGAAATAGCCTGGGAGGAGGATCACAAAATCCTGGGTAAAGCAGAGCATTTTATTGCCTTTTCGAACAAACTGACTTAAGAAAAAAACCAAGCCACAGGACCACAAGCAGACCAGAGACTCCAACAAGAAGCTGGTTACAGACACAAGGAGATACAGGATTTTTCCCACACCTCCAAAAAAAAAACAATGAAGCTTTTCTTTTTTTTTCTTTTCTTTTTTCTATTCTTCTTCGTCTTCTTTTCTTTCAGTTTTTATTTTTGGTACCTTATATAAAAAAAACTTTTTTTTCTTTGCTAAAACTTTTTTCAATCTTTAATCTTTGCCTTTTTTGATAAAAAAAAATTGTCTTCCAGTAACATTCTTTTCCTCTTATAATTTTTATTTTGGGGATACGGGAGTGTACATTTTTGCTTTCTTTTTATAGTCTTCTTTCTCTTTTTTTTTCTTTTTAAATTATTTTTTGTTTTTTGTTTAGCTCTACAGAACTTCTCATCTTTTTCTTCTTCCTTTCTTATCCGTTTCACCTTCTCCTCTCTTTCGTTATTATTTATATGACTTAATTCTTGTCTTCCACATCCTCTGATAAACCCCTATTTGACTATTAGACCCTATCCCCCATTGTGTACACATGTAATCCACAAATCTATTACGCAAGTCAAAACCTCTAAGAATTAAATTCCTTAAAAGCAGTACTACCTCTTTATACCGATGTAATATTTTAAGCATTTTTATTTTTAAATTTTTCACATCTCCTTTATATACCTCCCCTTCTCTCAATAAGTTCATGTTCTTATCTAAATAGATTGTTATTGACTCTACATAATTTTATTAATTTCTACCTTTCTATTTGTTCTGGTCTCTTTTCTTTTCCCTTCCCCTTTCTTTTTTTTCCTCTCTCCATACTTTCATCCTACCCAACTTATTTCCTGCTATGAGATTAAGACTTAGTTAACTCTCCCTGAGCCTCCCCACATCAATCTATTCCTATTTTTTACCCACATCTCTTCCTAACCCTAATGATTTCTGGTCTTCCAAATTCTTCTTTGCGTTTCATAGCATATTAAGGTATAGTTGTTTGATGTTGAATAGATGTATCGGTTGAACTAGATTGTATCTGTAGACAATTGACTGTGCAAATTCAGACTTGGGTTGATGCTTGCCTTAAGATAGTGTTCTAGCACAAAACTGGGGCTATTTTCATCTCAAATGGGCAGAACAAGCCAGAAAAACACAAGTAAAATGGTAAATCCGGGTATCTCAATTCCCAATCCCAATAATCAGGGGAAAGAACAAATAATGAATAATCCAGAGGAGAATTCCCAAATAGCTCTACAAACACTGCTGGCAAACATGATAAATCAAAAGATTGAAAGCATACAAAGGTCTCTGTATGAGCGTGATAGGGAGAGAGAGGAGGAATTCCAAAAGTTTATACAGCAATATCATAAGCATGAGGAAGCTACTCAAAAGCCCATACAGGATTTGCATGAGCAGCTTGAGAATACTCAGAGAGAAATACAGGAATGGAGTGAACAGGCTGAGAACACTCAAAGAGAACTACAGGAATCCCAGGAACAGGAGGAAGCTTATCAAAGAGTAATACAGTAATTGAGAGAGCAGGAAGAGAATACACAAAGATCACTAAAGGCATTCATGGAATCCATTAACAAAGAGCTGAAGGAAGTCATGGAGACCACAAAGAGAATGCTGAATGTAACCCAAAAGAAGGAATGGGAGTCCAAGGAAACCATAACCAATCAAATAAGTGATCTGAGATTAAACACTGAACATCAAATTAAGGAAGTAAAGAATTTCATACAAGATCTAAAACAAAGCTTCAATAAAGAACTTGAAGCCATCAAAGCTGACCAATTAGAAGGAAAAGGGATAAAAAACAAAGTAGAAAGTCTTGACAGCAGGTTTGACCATGTAGAAGATCGAAACTCAGGGACTGAAGACAGCCTAGATATTATAGAGAAAAAACATACAACCATCCAAGACATGTCTAAGAAATATGATAGATCTATCCAACACTTGGAAGACACCATCAGAAGGGCTAATCTAAGGATAATGGGTGTAGAGGAGCACCTTGAAACAGAAGTTAATGGTCTAGGAAGTTTGTTTAACAGGATCCTAGCAGAGAACTTCCCAAACATGCAAAAAGATAGGCCTATTCAGATACAAGAAGCTTTTAGAACCCCAAACAGAACAGACCAGAATAGGACATCTCACTGTCACATTATAATCCACACAGGATCAACTCAGACCAAGGAAAAGATCCTTAAAGCTGTCAAGAAGAAAAGATTAATCAGCTATAAAGGGAAACCAATTAGAATCACCTCAGATTTCTCAGCAGAGAAAATCAAAGCAAGAAGAGCGTGGAATGATGTATGCCATGCCCTAAAAACAAACAACTATCAACCAAGAATACTGTACCCAGCTAAACTCTCCTTCCTAACTGAAGGCCAAATATAAACCATCCATAGCAGAGAAAAATTGAAACAAAACATCTCCACCAAACCAGCCCTACAAAAGATTCTTAAAGATGTCCTACACATAGAAAACCAACAAGACCACAATAAAGGTCAAGAAACTGCACCCAAACTGAGAATGCAAAAACCATAGGAAGAACACAGTTTTTGCAAGCCCCAAGAAGGTGTATAACATGGCAGGAACTCCCAAATACCTCTCAGTCCTATCTCTTAACGTTAACAGTCTGAAATCTCCAATTAAGCGACATAAACTGTCTAGTTGGATTAAAAAACAAGACCCTTCTATCTGCTGCCTGCAGGACTCACATCTTGCCCATAAAAACAAACACATTTTCAATGTTAAAGGCTGGAACAAAATCTACCAAGCAAACGGCTCTCCTAAACAGGCAGGCGTTGCAATCCTAATATCAGATAAAATAGACTTCAAATTAAAATGCATGAGAAGAGATAAAGAAGCTCGCTACATACTAATTAAAGGATCTCTCCTTCAGGAGGATATTAGAATTCTAAATATCTATTTGCCAAACAATGGAGCACACAAATTTATCAAAGAAACACTACTTTCCCTCAAATCCCATCTAGATCCAACAACATTAATTGTTGGGGATTTTAACACACCACTCACCCCACTAGATAGATCAACTCGGCAAAAACTCAACAGAGAAACCGCAGATCTAAACACCTGCATAGATGAACTAGACTTAAAAGAAATCTACCGGACATTTCACCCAGCAGAATCAGAATACACGTTTTTCTCAGCAGCGCATGGAAAAATTTCTAACATAGACCACATTTTAGGCCACAAAGCAAACTTGTCTAAGTTCAGAAACATTGTAGTTATACCTTGCATTCTCTCTGACCACAAGGGAATAAAATTAGAACTCAAAACTAAAAGCCACCAAAGAAAGTCCGGTATCACATGGAGGCTGAACAACACAATGCTGAATCATGAGTGGGTCATGGAGGAGATTAGAAAGGAAATTCAAATGTTCATGCTATTCAACAAAAATGAACACACAAATTACCAGCTCCTCTGGGACACAGCAAAGGCAGTACTCAGAGGCAAGTTTATAGCTATGAGCTCCTACATCAACAAATTGGAGAGATCTGAAACTAACAATTTAATGACACATCTAAACCTCCTTGAAAAAGAGCAGCAAGATAAACCCCAATCCAGTAGTTAGAAAGAAATAATTAAAATTTAATCAGAATTAAATGAATTAGAATCCAAAAATCTATAGAAAGAATCAAAAAAACAAAGAGTTGGTTCTTCGAAAAACTTAAAAAAATTGACAGACACTTAGCAAATCTTATCAGAAAAAGAAGAGAACACACCCAAATTAATTAACTCAGAAATGAGAATGGAAACATCACCACGGAAACAACCAAGATTCAGAACATTATAAGGGAATACTTCTCAAAACTTTATGCTAATAAGTTTGAGAACTTGACAGAAATGGACCTTTTCCTAGCAAATATTGACATGCCAGAACTAAACCAAGATGAGTTAAACCAGCTTAACAGGCCCATATCAAGCATTGAAATAGAAACAGCAATAAGAGACCTCCCAGCTAAGAAAAGTCCACGACCAGATGATTTTACAGCGGAATTCTACAAGGGCTTCAAAGCAGAGCTCACACCAATACTCCACCAAAGCTCAGTACCAAACATATTCTATGAAGCCATCATAACCCTCATCCCAAAACAAGGGAGGGACTCATCAAAGAAAGAGAAATATAGACCCATTTCTTTGATGAATATTGATGCAAAACTTCTCAACAAAATTTTGGCCAATCGACTTCAACAATTCATCCACAAAATTATACACCACGATCAAACAGGATTCATTTCAGGGAGGCAAAGCTGGTTCAATATACGCAAATCAATTAATATTATTCATCACATCAACAGGAGAAAGAATAAGAACCACATGGTTATCTTAATAGATGCAGAAAAAGCATTCGACAAGATCCAACACCCCTTTACGATGAAGGTTTTGGAAAAATTAGGAATCAATAAGGGCTGAATATGACAAACCTACAGCCAGCATTATACTTAATGGTGAAAAACTAAAGCCATTTCCTCTTAACTCAGGAACAAGACAAGGATATCCACTCTCTCCACGTCTCTTCAATCTAGTATTAGAATGTCTAGTTACACCAATAAGACAAGATGCAGACATAAAGGGGATCCAAATAGGGAAAGAAGAAATAAAACTCTCCCTCTTTGCAGATGACATGATCTTATATTTAAAGAATCCCATAGACTCCACTTCCAAATTACTCAAGCTGATTCAAAACTTTGGCAAAGTAGCAGGTTATAAAATTAACCCCCCAAAATCAGTGGCTTTTCTGTATGCCAACAATGAGAAAAGTGTGGCTGAAATTAGGAAAGCAACTCCATTTGTAATAGCCCCACAAAAATAAAATACCTAGGAATTAACTTAAACAAAGAAATGAAGGACCTCTATGATGAAAACTTTAAAATCTTGAAAAAGGAAATCAACACAGAACTTAAAAAATGGCAAAACATCCCATGCCCCTGGATTGGAAAGATTAACTTCGTGAAAATGGCAATACTTCCCAAGGCTATCTACAAACTCAACACAATACCTATCAAAATTCCAACCCCATTCTTCAAGGAAATAGAAGAGGCAATCCAAAAATTCATATGGAAAAACAAAAGACCCCGAATAGCAAAAACGCTCCTCAACGGAAAGAACACTGCTGGAGGAATATCAATACCAAATTTCAAACTCTACTATAAAGCCTTAGTAATGAAAACAGCTTGGTATTGGCATAAGAACAGACCTCAGGACCAATGGAATAGAATTGAAAATCCAGAAATGAACCCACAGACCTATCGCCATCTACTCTTCGATAAGGGAGCTAAAACAATAGAATGGAAGAAAGACAGCCTCTTCAGTAAATGGTGATGGCAAAATTGGTTACCTACTTGTAGAAAACTAAAGCTGGACCCTTATATATCACCCTGCACCAGAATCAACTCCAAATGGATCAAAGACCTCGAAGTCAAAGCAGACACTCTGAAACCTTTACAGAATGGAATAGGAGAAACCCTAGGTCTCCTTGGCTCAGGCCGAAATTTTCTGAATAGAGACCCGGAAACACAACAAATCAAAGAAATGTTGGACAAATGGGATTGCATAAAGTTGCAGACCTTCTGTATGGCAAAGAACATAGCTAGCAAAATCAATAGAAAGCCCACAGATTGGGAGAAGATCTTTACTAGCCATACAACGGACAATGGTCTCATATCTAAAATATACTAGGACCTCAAAAAATTAAATCCCCCAACAACAAATCCTCAAAGAAACTGATATCCAATAAATAAGTGGGCTAACGACTTAAATAGAGACTTCTGTGAAGAAGAAAAAAGATGGCCAATAGACACATGAAGAAATGTTCAACATCCCTAGCCATAAAAGAAATGCAAATCAAAGCAACATTGAGATATCACCTCACTCCAGTTAGAACAGCAAAAATCAAGAACTCTAACAACAACAGATGCTGGAGGGGATGTGGACAGAAAGGAACCTTACTTCATTGTTGGTGGGAATATAAACTTGTTCAACCACTTTGGAAAGAAGTATGGAGGTTCCTCAAAAGACTTCACATAGAGCTCCCCTATGACCCAGCAATCCAACTTTTGGGCATTTACCCAAATGTTTACAAACAAGACCACACTACAACTACCAGCACAACTATGTTTATTGCAGCATTATTTACCATAGCTAAGATATGGAACCAACCCAAATGCCCTTCAGTAGATGAATGGATCAAGAAAATGTGGTCTATATACACAAAGGAATTCAATGCCTCAATCAGAAAGAATGACATTGCTCCACTTGTTAGGACATGGAAAAACTTGGAAAAAATTATATTAAGTGAAGTAAGCCAGGCACAAAGAAACACAGGTCCCATGGTTTCCCTTATTTGCAATATCTAGTATATGCATGAGTCAAGCGAAAAAAGTCAGATAATGTGATGTTAGGAAAATGAATTCTTAGATAGGCATTTTAATGTTTTTTTTTCTTTCATGCATGTGTTTCTCATTCATTTATAAGTTTATTTTTGTTGCTTTGTATGTCCCTCCCCCACAGTATAACCCCCGCTTTCAATATATTTGATGGCTGTATAACTTATGGAGGAGATGGGGAAAAACAAGTCATTTAAGGATTCAGTTGGACCTGTTGCAACAATGAGAAGTACAAAATATCATGTCAAAAAGGAGCTTTACAATGTTGGTGGGGGGGAGAGTGGAGGGGGGTAAGGATTGGGTGCCAGGAAGAGGGGAGGCTGGGAAGGAAGGTGCAGGGTAAACAAAGAGGAGGCTGCAATGCTTGGTAAGAAATGTATGCATTATCTTGCCCATGTAATTGTAACCCCTCTGTACAGTATGTTCACAAATAAAATAAAATTTAAAAAATGTATTCCATTTGCTGAAAAATTGAAAAAAGATTACACAATGGCTTTTCTCAAAACAAGGACATTGCTTTATCCAACTCCACACATTCTTATCTTCACAGATGAGACCAAGAACACATGCTAAATAAAGATGTACATACAGTCTATATATATGTTCCCGATTACGGGTGATGAAGTCCACACAGGAAAGAATACCAGAACATGAAATTTAATAAAGAAAGCTAGAGAAATGAAGCACATCCCATGCTTTCTCTTTCCGAAAAAGAATGATTCATTAATAAATGAAGAAGCCCAATTGTGTTCCAACTGAAATTAACTGAGCTCCAATTTGAAGAAATAGTTGCAAGTAAGTGAGTAGAAGATATATTTCTTTTAAGTGGAATGGTAATTGCATAATGAACAGATATTTTACAAGTATTAGAGGCAGGTGAAAAAGGAAGTAATAGTAAGTTTATGAGATGTGGCACAGTAAGAATATTTCTCTTTTCCTATATATGTATGTAATTGGGGGACTACCAGTTATACTGATGAAAGACAGATCTACAGGAGTAAAATAGGTGCATGTATATACTGAAACTAGCAATAGGTGTAGTTCAACAAATGGTTAAAGTTATATATACATAATTAAAGAAATAAAGGGAAAGAAGAAGAAAGGTCTTTTGCTTAAAGAACAGCTCTTTGCTTAGTCATCATTATACTAGTTCTGGAGTTCCAAATAGTCTCCTGAAAGGTAACTTTAAAAACAGCCTTCAAAGTAAGGTAGGAATTTTGATAAATAACGTGTTCATTATGGGCAACCTACTGTTTACAAAGGAGTGTCACACAAAATCTTGAAATTTTATACTCATGCATATGTCCAAGTTCTGGAGTCTCCCAGAGATGTTTCTGCATCTTAGGTCTCCTTTTATAATATATTTATATATTATGCCTTTCAGTGCCTTTGTCTGTATATTTCATGTTTATAGATACTATATACACAAAAATACATACTTTAGGGACTAATCCCTTAATCCTTTATTAGTGATATATGTTTGTAAGTTTCCTTTTTCAGCTTACTCATCTCTTAGGTACCTACACCTATACTTTCCCGCCTTTATTTGTGCTAATATTGAGGCTTGAACTCAGATCCTTGGACTGTTGCTCACAGCTGGTGTTCTAATCATCACTCAATGCTTTCACCTCTATATTTTGTTGGTGAATTGGAGATGAGAGCCTATAATGTTTGTCTAACCATTCAGGCCTCTGATTTCAGTCTCATCAATATTTTAGAATTACACACATCAATCATGTGATGAGTAGCATCACTATGTCTTTCCACAAGCAACATTATGTTACCTGTATAGAACAAAACGGATGTTGATGTGTACTATCTGAATCATACCAGGCTATAACAGGAAAACCAAGAGAATTTTATGATAACTGGGATTTACTTTTTATAAATCCCATTTATGTATTCAGTTTCTTTTTTTAAATTTTTTTGGTCGGTTTTGGGGCTTGAACTCTGGGCTTGGGTGCTGTCCCTGTGCCCTTCCGGTCAAGGTGAGAGTTCTACCACTTGAGCCACAGCATCACTTCCAGTTTTCTGGTGGTATTTATTGGAGATAAGAGTCTCATGACTTTCCTGCCTGGGCTGGCTTTGAACCGTGATCCTCAGAACTCAGCCTCCTGAGTAGCTAGGATTACAGGTGTGAGCCACCAGCACCCAGCTTTTATTCAATTTCTTATGAATTAATGTCTACATATCAGATGAGGGGTTATTTCATTCTCTTTTCCTTTTGTTCACATAAAATGATTGATTATTCTTCTACCTTTATAATAACAATTTATTTTTCCATAGAGGACTGCAAACGTACTGAGGTCTGAGCACTCAAGAATTATTTCTAGCCTCTGAATTATCACAATCTGGTAAACTGTTCCCTACTCAAAAGCCACCACATTTCTTATCAGGAAGTTTATCATGATTTGGAGTAAATAAATCAAATATCTCTGTGATGATATATTTCAGCTTATGTTAATTTCTTTCTTTCTGGATAATTAGAGACAGAAGTCTGCTAGACTATTCTGCCAGGACTGCTTTGATCCTCAAATCTGACGCCTAAGTAGCTGGGATTACAGGTGTGATCCACTTGTGCTGATTCTGTCTGCATTTCTTAGTCAAGAATATTTCAGTACTTCATTTCCCCTTTTACATAAATATTACTAATGGTCATAAATATTACTATTGGTAGGTATCCCCATGGAACCCTTTAAGAGGCTAGTTCAAACAATAATGATTTTACCTATTAATTTGGACACAATTTATACCTGTATATTATTGGACCTATCCATCATGTGCATAATTTATCATAATGTTTAAGTAGAAATTCCTTCAGCCCTTTTTAATATTTAATATTTTCTGTAAAAATATATTGCATGTACTATATTTTTTATTCATTGATATTTTAATTCTTTATGATCATGAAATTATATTTTAAGATATATGTCTCTGAACTTTTTGGTTTGTATGTTTCTTTTTTGATGAACTTATAGCAAACACTATTATTGGGGCTACCATTATCTCTAATAAATTTTCAGAGATTAAACTGACAGTTTGCCTAGTGTTAATTTGACCAGTTGTGTTAAGTCGTATTTGAGTTTCTTTTCCATCTTGATATGTTGATGACATGTTCTGACATTTTTTCCACTGGCTAATAATTGTAATATCATGTTAAGTAGAACTAATAATGTTATTTAGTTTTGTTAGCATTCCTAAGGAAAATTTCTACTATTTCCACATTAATAATAATAATAATAATAATAATAGTCACATTTGTGGCAGGAATGTTGTTATCATTTATGTTCAAAAAGTGTGCCTTTAGTCAGACACAGTGGCTCATGCTTATAAGCTTAGCTACTTAGGAGGCTGAAATCTGAGGATCACAGTTAGAAGCCAGCCTGGGCAAAAAAGTCCCCGTGAAACTCTTACTTATCTCCAATTTACCACTCAAACACCAGAAATAGCACTGTGGCGCGAGTGGTAGAGTGCTGCACTTGATCACAAACATAATCAAGAATAGCACCCAAGCCCTGGGTTCAAGCCCTACAACCAACAAAACCAAAACAAAGAAAACCTGTGCCTTGGCGGGTGCTAGTGGCTTATGCCTGAAATTCTAGATACTCAGGATAATGAATGTGAAGATTAGAGCTGAAAGCCCGCAGGAACAAGAAAGTCCTGACAATTTTCTCTCCAATTACCCAGCAAAAGTTGGAAGAGGAATTGTGGCTCAAGTGTTAGAACACCAGGCCCTGACTTCATGCCCTAATTATGGTAGAAAACACACAACAAAAATAAAACTCCTGTCTGTGCATTGAGACACACAATATTTATCACTAGGGAAACAAGCAATTGAGTAGATGAATTACAAGCCATTAGGGTGAAAACAATGTTGAGGGTGTATTACAGGACACATAAGTATGATCTACGCTCCCTGCTCAGGTGAGTTTAGATTTAAATACATGGCTTCTTCCTTGCTAGAAAGGCACTTCAGACTCTTTTAGGTTTTGGCTATTTTTCAAGATAGGGCTTAAATTCATGCTCAGTCCTACTTGCTTTGTAAACAACCTGCTTGTGTCTCCATGGAACTAGAAACAACAGGCATGCAAGTACTTACTGTGCCCAGCCTTTGTACATTTCCCTCCAGGATAATGGCCAAGACAACCACACCCAGACATTGGTTGAGATGGATTCTTGTGAGCTATTTTTTTCCCTGAAGTTGCTTGAAATGTAATCTCCCACTCTCTGTCCTCCAAATGGCTAATATTACAGGATTGAGCCACCATGCCAGCTTATCATTAATTTATATAAAAGTCAGACATTTTCATAGACAGCGATAAGATTAAAGGAATTTTAAATATATTTGAACTTACTACCATAAAATAGCTTCCATGAAAAAGAGATTCAGATAAGTCTTGCTTATTTATATCAGTAGATATTTGATCATGTATCTATCTTAGAACTAGTTATCATAAGTAATCTGGAACAAAACTGGCCATGGCTCTGAAGATTATTCAAAGCATGTCTTCAGGTGACTACCACAATTACAGGCTTCATTTTCCCAGGAAGTTTTCTGAGCACTGTGAAAGCATATCTAAATGTTAGCAGCTTGACAGGCTGCACCTGCAAAAGGAATATTTTCTTTCTAAACTGCTATGCTGTAGACCTCATATTAATCTTTTAAAGTGTAATGGAGATTTAGAGTAGATAAAATTGAAATGCATGTTTTCCAGGAGACAGGGACTGAAACCTATTAAGTTAGAAAACCTGAACCATTAATTTTCTTGTAGTCTGTAATGGGAGGCTTGTGATAGAATGATCTCTTCCTTCCAAGATCATTTCCTCGCTCTGTCTGTGTTCCATTGGTGTAATATCGTGCTCTTGATAATAAGTATTTGTACTTAGCAACAAGTTCTAGTGTACATTATAATTCATGGCTGATAAATCACAGCATTTACTCTACAAGAAGTCGTCATGCTAATTTCGGTTGAATTAATATTGAACTTGAACTAAGTGTTCTAGAAAATTTTGAAAAAAATCTGTACTTAGCTCTCAACGAAGAATATTAGACTGTAAATTAACCTTAACAAAACAATATGAACTTGTTTAGTTAAAATATGCATCCTACTTAAGTTTTAAAATGTTCAAGCTCCAAGTAAAAATAATAAAAACACATTTTCATGAGGAAATGAGGGGATAGAGAACTTTTATTGATTAAATTTAGTGCATTACAACTGAGAAGTTGTTTTGAACTGTGAACTCCTAGAGATTTGATAAGACTGTTCCATAGTTGAATGTATTCAGAGACTATGGGGCAATAAAGTTACTTTTTTATACATCGACTTATGATTTCCTTGTGAATTGTTTGGTAGGAAGTTGATGTAATTGATTCTTTTAGAGTAATATTTCTAGTGACAAATTTTCTGTTTTCATCTGAACTTTTTATTGTATATTCATTTCTAAGGTTTGCTTCTCTTTTGAATAGAATCCTAGGTTTTAGTAACTTTCAGTAAAGACTATCTTCTGCTAGTCATAGTTCCTAATGGATTATTGAATGTTTCAGCCTGGTTATGCTACTATGACAAGTTATATGAGGCTACATAATTTATGAAGAATAGAAATTTAATCCTCACAGCTCTAGAAGTGGTGACTAGCAAAAGCATAGTGCTGGCTGTTTTAGTGTCAGATGAGTCTCTCTCTCTCTCCTCCCCTCCCTCTCTCTCTTTCTCTCTTTCTACCCACCCCCTCTCTCTCTGCTGTCGAAAGGAACCTATAAGACTGTGTCCTTGAAGGGGACAAATATGAATTGTGCACATAATCATAGTATAGGGGATAAAAGAATGTGTGTAAGTCACTTTTCTTTAGCCCTTTTGTACGTCATTAATCTCCACCTCTCAACACAATCACAGTTTGATTAAGATTCACCAGAAAGTTTTGAGAAAGCATACGTTCAAGCTCTATCCTGGACTATTAGCACATCATTTGGTCTATAAAGGGAACATGACTTTCTTTCTTCCCGTATGTTTACTTTAAAACATTTTAACTAGGAAACCTATAGGAGTAGTAATTTTATTTTGTTTTGATTTAGTCTTAATTGTACTTTGTGTTTATAACATGATTACATGATTGAAATATAAATGGATTTGGGACCATGATTAAATTTTGTGTCTTCAAACATTGCTTCATATCTATTCTTTTCCATTTCTTATAGGATTCCTAGTATGCAGACTAATAATCAATGAATTCTAATATTTCAGTTTTTAGTTCCTCATTTTGATGATACCTTTATCTTCAGGAAACCTCATAATAAGCCAAGGAGCCTCGGGACAAACAATGACTCAATATTTTTGACATAGATGTTTATTTTAAGGCCTTATTGAAAACTGAGAAAAAACTATATTCAGAAACTTTAAGTTTACCAACATGTCTTTAATATTTTTCCTTTTATTCAATATTTTTCACCCATATACTTCTCACCTGAATTCTGATGTTCTTAATCTTATTTGGTTTGGTCCACTTTTCTGTTAAACCTATATTTTGATATTGATTTTGGTTGTCTTCAGAATTTTTATTTCATTATATTCTAAATATGTCCTTTTCTGTGAGAATATACATATATTTGTAGGTATACACAATTATTTCATTTCTGGTTAGCATAGATTGTTTTTAACTTTTATGAAGATAAAAATTATATTAAGAGACCAGAGGATTTGGCAGAGGAGAAGCTGGAGGCTAAACAAGCTCACTAAAACAAGCAGTTTTAGTGCTTCAGTGAAGAGTCCTAGGCTAGAGAATCACAACAAGTGTGCCATCACAGTACAAGGAGTTTGGCCAGAGAAGGAAAATCCAGGCAGCTTGTTCAAGGACACAGATCTGAGCACTTGCCGGTAGCCATGGATGTGGCAGGTGAGGTGGCGGCTGAGGTGGTGGCTGCAGCCACTGTACATACAGAGAAAGTCTGGGACAAAGGCACCAAAGGCAGCTTGCCAGTGGATTCTACTGAACACCAGTAAGAACTGGCAAGGAGCAGAAATCATCATCCTGCTGATTGCAGACCAGGGACTTCCAAGGAACCAAGACTCTGGCTTGAGTAGAACCCTGACATCCTCACTGCTTCTCACAGAACACAGTGGGAAGGCAGCTCCTCTCCAACCACTGGAGAAGATCTCCATCTTTGATACTGACAAAGCCAGCAGAGAAGCTAGCTCCAACACAGGCCTTGGAAAAATACAATTGGAGCCATTAGAAGGTCACAGGAACCTGACCTAACCTGCCAGGCTCAGTTCCACCCAGGTGAAAGTCATCCAGCCCAGGCAGAGCAGGCTCCACCACCAGAGCAGTGACTTTCTTCACTGGGTAAACAGAGCCAGAGGCTGCTCCTCCCTAAGGCAGCCTAGACAAACAACTGAAACTCAGTAAACATAAACCCAGAGAATGGATCCAGACTGGGCTCTGTGTGTCTCATGAACTAGCCTCTCAGGGAAAAGCTACTATTTGCAGAAAGGTCTCAACCCTACCCAGAATCTAGCCTCAACACAGCATCTCCACATGAGAGGAAATAACCATCTTCCTCTTTTGTGATACTCAAAGCAGATCTCCCTGCATTCTCTCAGACAACAAGCCCAGTAACATGAGGAGACTGAAAAACACACTGCTGAATCAACAGTGGGCCATGGAAGAGATTAATAAGGAAATTCAAATTTTCATGACATTCAACAAAAATTAACACACAAATTAGCAGCTCCTCTGGGACACATCAAATGCAGTATTCACAGGCAAAACTTAGCTCTGAGTTCCTACATCAACAAATTGAGAAATCTGAAACCAATAATTTAATGAAACATCTGAACCTCCTTGAAAAGAGCAGCAAGCTAAACCCCAATCCGGCAGATGAAAAGAAATAGTTAAAATTTAGTCTGAATTAAATTAATTAGGATCCAAAAAAACATATAATCAACAAAACAAAGAATTGGTTCTTCCAAAAAATTAACAAAATTGACAGACCTTTAGCAAATCTTATCAGAAAAAGAAGAAAACACACACAAATAAACAAACTCAGAGATGAGAATTAGAAACATCACCAGAGAAACAACCAAGATCCAGAAATTATAAAGGAATATTTCTCAAACCTTTATACTAATAAGTTTGAGAACCTGGAAGAAATAGAAGATTTCCTAGCAAAGATCGACATGCCAAACCTAAACCAAGATGAGTTGAACCAACATAAGAGGCCCATATCAAGCACTGAAATAGAAGCAGCAATAAGAGATCTCCCATCTAAGAAAAGCCCAGGACTGGATGGATTTACAGCAGAATTCTATAAGGCCTTCAAAGCAGAACTCATACTAATACTCCTCCAACTCTTCACTGAAATTGAAAGAGAAAGTTCACTACGAAACACATTCTATGAAGCCATCATAACCCTCATCCCAAAACCAGGCAGGGACTCATCAAAGAAAAAGAACTATAGATCCATTTCATGATGAACATGGCTGAAAAACTTCTCAACAAAATTCTGGCCAATCGACTTTAATAATTCATCCCAAAAATCATACACCACAATCAAACACAATTCATTTCAGGGATGCAAAGCTGGTTCAATAAACGTGAATCAATTAATATAATTCATCACATCAGCAAAAGCAAGGATAAGAAGCATATGATTATCTCAATAGATGCAGAAAAGGCATTGGTCAAGATCCAACACCCCTTTATGATGAAGGTTCTGGAAAAACTACGAATCCATGAAACATTCCACAATACAATAAAGGCTGTAAATGACAAACTTACAGCCAGCATTATACTCAGTGGTGAAAAACCAACACCATTTCCTATAAACTCAGGAATGAAACAAGAATGTCCACTCTCTCCACTTCTCTTCAATTTAGTATTAGAATACCTAGCCACAGCAATAAGATGTAAACATAAAAGGAATCCAAATAGGTAAACCTGAAATAAAACTCTCCCTCTTTGCAGATGACCTGATCTTGTATTTAAAGAATCCCATATACTCCACTCTCAAATTACTCAATCTGATTAAAAAATTTGGCAGAGGAGCAGGGTATACAATTAACCCTCAAAAATCAATGACTTCTCTGTGTGTCAACAATGAGAAAAGTGTAGCTGAAATCAGGAAAGCAACTCCATTCATAATACCCCACAAAAAAATAATATACCTATATATACCTATATATATATCAGATGATGTTAACAAATTTTTACCAGATAGAATAACATTGTGGTAAATATCTTAATATTCACTTCTAATTGCAAAACCTACATGAATTTTAATTGATTATGATCGATTTTTTCCTCTTATATAAGAATTTTTCAGCTTCATCTACTTTTATTCCTCTTCTGCTCTCTCTATAAATATTACAGTGAAAAAATTCAAGAAGTGGTGCTGTGGCTCAACATAGGAGAGTGATAGCTTGAACAACAGAGCTCAGGGACAGTCTCCTAGGCCCTGAGTCCAAGCAACATGACAGAAAGAAAGAAAGAAAGAAAGAAAGAAAGAAAGAAAGAAAGAAAGAAAGAAAGAAAGAAAGAAAGAAAGAAAGAAAACTAAATTCAATTATCATCTAATATCATTGGAATACAATCATAATTTCCAGAACCTAGACATTTCTGGTTGAAATTCAGACATAATATTTTTATCTTCAAGATTTCTGACATTTAAAAAAATTCTTAGACTTAAAAAAACAATACTTCACAAGAAATGTAGTGATTACCTTATTCATGTAAATGTAACCTCTCTTTATTTTACAATAAAATAAAAATATTTTCTTTGGTACAGCTACATTTGTTATACATACTTTTTCTTAGGCAAGTAATGATATTAACTCATACCTGTAGTTTTTATTACTTAGGAGAGTGACATCTGATATCTAGAGGATTGTGGTCTAATGCAGAATAGTCTTTGAGACTCCATTTCCAGTATAACCATAAAAATGAAAGAATTAAAGAATTACTTAAGCATGTAAAGTGCCAGTTGTTAGCAAGAAAGCCACACCAGAGGTCCAACCAAGTTCCAACCTGACTGCTACTGGGAGAATACTGAATCTTTTGATGTATATGGCCTATTGAACTTTTGTTACTTTCAACCAGAACATTATGTAGCTTTCAGCATAAATACATTTTATTATTAAGAAAAAAACATGTTGATATCCTCATAGTATTTTGTGACTCACAAGATTTCTAACCTGAGCCCTGGGAACAGGAGGATGTCTGGTTCTATTTCTGCATTTAGAGACTTTTCCTTCTATTTCTTGCCTGTCTCATGCCATTGGTCAAGGATTAAGTATACAGGGCTTTCTTTGTCATGATATCATGACATTAGCAAATTTTGGATGCAATAAATTTGTGCTTTTGTGGCTTTTAAAGTGATTTTACCATCTTTTAAGAATCACTGCCCTTCATTGGTTGATGTCTAGTTGTCTCAAAAATTGTTGTGTTTTTTTGTATAGCTTTTCTGATTTTTGCTGGTCTTTTTGTGTGCATGCTGTTTTTGTTTCAGAGTTCAGAGTGTACCTGATATTTCACTGCTGCCAATACAGCAAATCCTCTTCTGGTACAGAAATCTTTTTGCTTTGCTTTAGATTTTAACTCTACTATAACAAGTCTATTAAAAGTAGATGTCCTTGTATCTCTCTTGCCTGTGTACCAAAACATTCATTGAATATCTTTTCCAGTGTTTTGTTTCAGGTATTTTAGTGTCAAGTATTATTGTGCCCAATCAGATCTTCTTTCTGTCTTTCTCCATTTCTGCATCTTTCCATCTCTTTCTCCTTTTTTCCCTCCTTTAGTCTGACTTCAATTAGAGATGTCAGATATGCGTATTTCCATTATCTCTCATTCATACTATCCATTATTTATATATATTTCACTTTTTTGTTGTTGTTGTTTTTATTGGAGCTTTAACTCTGGGTCAGCTCCTCAGCTCAAGACTAGAGTTCTAAAACTTGAGCCACTTCCAGCTATTTCTATTCATGTGGTGCTGAGGAATCAAACCCAGTGCCTCATATCTGCAAAGCATGTATTCTACAACTGAGTCAACTTTCCAGTCCCATATATTTCACTTTTTAAAACAACTGTTAATTTTAGATATTTGAATCTCAATAAAAAATGTTTTAATTTTCTTACTTTGAAGGAAAACTGTTGTAAAACCAACCCCTAACAAATAATTGTATTAAATTCATATTTCATTTTTCAATTATATGTAGTGATTTTAATAAGGAAAAAATTCCACGATTCCTGATGAGGAATGAGAAAGCAGTTTTACTTCTACTTTATTTTATGCCTGATTTATGTTAGCTTCTTAACACTTCACTTGTATCATTTATTGGAGGCAGGTGTATGCTAGTGAGGACATAACTGACATAATCTGATGACTCAGTTCATAATAGATCATTTGCCTTGACTCTCTCCCAGAGATATCTTCTAATCTCAAATAAAAATATCCTTTTACAATAAATTCCTTCCCAAAGTGCTAGTCTTAATTCTCACCATTTTAGATATTGATTATCTTTCCCCCTCTAATTCATGTTACAGATAATAGTTATGAGCAAATATATATAAGCATATATATAATAAAATGATGGAGACCTGAATAACACTTCCAAAACATACAATTTTCATACTATACTCAATACAATTATCTGTATGAATAAAGAGTGGATTAGTCAATAACTGTATGCTCTAATATCTAATTAGAGATTATCATTGCATATTTATTGCAAGTGCTGCAATTTCAATTTTAATCTAAACCTTATTTACATAAGTAATCATTTATGAGAAGTACATATATATATATGCACATACATGTGGGTATATGTATATGTACATGTATATGTGTTTATGTTGTACTTTCCTAAGCCTAGCTTACCTTTTATCCTTGCCCAGTGCTTTTCATTAAACTTACTCCTTGTTGGTTTAATGATATCTTAATTAATGAGTTTTGTTGTTCGATTGTTTCTAACATATTTAGAAGATGACTTCTTTGTTGCTTTGTATGTCCCTCCCCCATGGTATAACCCTTGCTTTCACTGTATTTGATGTTGATATAATTTGTGGAGGGGAAGGGAAAAAACAAATCGTTTAACTAGGGATACAGTTGGACCCATTGCAACAATGAGATGTACAAGTCGTTATGTGGAAAAACGAACTTTACAACTTTGGTAGGGGGGAGATGGAGGCGAGGAGAGGAGATATGGGGGGGCAGCAGCAACAATGCTTGATAAGAATTATACGCATTGAAGATGGCGGGGGGGGGGGGAAGCTGGAATCTGAAAAAGCTCTCCCATAGAAAGCAGTTTTAGAGTTCCAGTGAACAGTCCTAAGCCAGAGAATCACACCAAGTGTGCCATCACAGGACAGAAAGTTAGGCCAGAGAGGGGAAACCTAGGCAAGGAGACACATCTGAGTGCTTGCCAGTAGCCGCTGCGGCGGCGGCAGCAGTGGCAGCGGTGACCACAGGGCACCATACCTGAGCCACAGAGAGTCTGGGACAAATGAGCCAGATGCAGCAGGTGAGCGGATTCTACTCAACACCAGCAAGAACCGACAAGGAGCAGACATCTTCATCCTGCAGTTCGCAGACCACAAACGACCCAGGAACCAAGACTCGTGAGTAGAAGCCCGACACCCTCACTCCTTCTCAAGAAGCAGAGAAGGGAAGGCCACCCCTCCCCCCCAGTACCAGAGATGTCCATCTTGGATACCGACAAAGCTCGGTGGAGCTGCTAGCTCCAACTCAGACCTTGGAATAAACAAGTCATTTAGCAGGTGACAAGAACTTAACGGCGGTGTGACATGCCAGACTCAGCTCCACCCAGGGGAAAGTCACCCAGCTCAGGCGCCAGCCATTGGAGTGGCTTTCTTCACTGAGTAATCAGAGCCAGAGGCTGCCTCTCCCTCTAGCAGCCTCAACAATCAATTGAAATTCAGTAAACAGAAACCCTGAGAATGGCTCCAGGCTGGGCGCTGTGAGTTTTTCACAAAATAGGCCCAGGGCAAAGCTACTGTTTGTTGAAAGGCCTCAACTCTACCCAGAAACTAGCACCATCACTGCATCCCCCTCTTTTGTGATTCTCAAAGCAGATTAGCCTCCCATTAAACTAACCTGGGAGGAGGATCTCAAAATCCTGGGTAAAGCAGAGCATTTTTCTGCCTGTTCAAACAAACTGACTTAAGAAACCAATCAAGCCACAGTACCACAAGCAGACCAGAGACTCCAACAAGAGGCTGGTTATGGACACAAGGGAGATACAGGATTTTTCCCACTCCTCCCAAAAAAATCAAAGTAGTTTTCTTTTCTGTCTCTTCTTCTTCCTCTTCTTCTTCTTCCTCTTCTTCTTCTTCCTCTTCTTCTTCTTCCTCTTCTTCTTCTTCCTCTTCTTCTTCTTCCTCTTCTTCTTCTTCCTCTTCTTCTTCTTCCTCTTCTTCTTCTTCTTCTTCTTCTTCTTCTTCTTCTTCTTCTTCTTCTTCTTCTTCTTCTTCTTCTTCTTCTTCTTCTTCTTCTTCTTCTTCTTCTTCTTCTTCCTCTTCTTCTTCTTCCTCTTCTTCTTCTTCCTCTTCTTCTTCTTCCTCTTCTTCTTCTTCCTCTTCTTCTTCTTCTTCTTCTTCTTCTTCTTCTTCTTCTTCTTCTTCTTCTTCTTCTTCTTCTTCTTCTTCTTCTTCTTCTTCTTCTTCTTCTTCTTCTTCTTCTTCTTCTTCCTCTTCTTCTTCTTCCTCTTCTTCTTCTTCCTCTTCTTCCTCTTCCTCTTCTTCCTCTTCCTCTTCTTCCTCTTCTTCTTCTTCTTCTTCTTCTTCTTCTTCTTCTTCTTCTTCTTCTTCTTCTTCTTCTTCTTCTTCTTCTTCTTCTTCTTCTTCTTCTTCTTCTTCTTCTTCTTCTTCTTCTTTTGGTACCTTATATAAAAAATTTTCTTTCTTTTCTAAAACTTTTTTTAATCTTTAATTTTTGCCTTTTTTGAAAAAAAAATTGTTTTCCAGTAACTTTTTTCTTTCCTCTTATGATTATTATTTTAGGGATATGTGAATGTGCGTTTTTCTTTCTTTTTTGTCTTCTTTCTCTTTTTTTCTTTTTAATTACCTTTTTGTTTTTTCTTTAGCTTTACTGAACATCTGATCTTTTTTTCATCCTTTCTTATCCTTTGCACCGTTTCCTCTCTTTTGCTCTTCTTTATGTGACTTAACTCTTGTCCTGCACATTCTCAGATAAACCTGTAGTTAACTAGTAGACACTATCCCCCATTGTGTACACACTTAATCCACAAATTTATTACTCAATTCAAAACCACTGAGACTTAAATTCCTTAATATCAGTATTACCTCTTTAAACGTATATAATATTTTAAGTATTTTTATTTTTAAGTTTTTCACATCTCCTCTATGTCCCTCCCCTTCTCTCCATATATTCACGTTCTTCTCTAAATAGATTGTTTTCCGATCTCCATAATATTATTAATTTTTATTTTTATTTTTCTATATTTTTGGGGTCTCATTTCTTTTCCCTTTCCCTTTCTTCTTTTTTTCTCTCTCTCTACTTTCATCCTACCCAACCTATTTCCTGCATTGAGATTAGGACTTAGTTAACTCTACCTGTGCCTCCCCACACCAGTCTATACCTATTATTTACCCACCTCTCTCCCTAACCCTAATAATTTCTGGTTTTCCAAATTCTTCTTTGCCGTTCGAAGCCCATTAACATATAGTTGTTTGATGTTGAATAGATGTATTTGTAGAGTATTGACTGTACAAATTCAGACTTTGGTTGATGGTTGCTTTAAGATAGTGTTCGAGCACAAAACTGGTGCTATTTTCATCTCAAATGGGCAGAGTAAGCCAGAAAAACACAAGAAAAATGGCAAATCCGGGTATCTGAAATCCCAACCTTGATAATCAGGGGACACAACAGACAATGAATAATCCAGAGGAGAGTTCCCAAATAACTCTAGAAACACTGCTGGCAAAGATGATAAATGAAAAATTAGAAAACCTACAAAGGACTCTCTATGAGCATGATAGGAAGAGAGAGGAGGCAAACCAAAATACCATAAACAGGCGGGAGTTGGAATACTAATATCAGATAAAATAGACTTAAAATTAAAATTCATGAGAAGAAATAAAGAAGGTTGCTACCTACTAATTAAGGGATCTCTCCTTCTGGAGGATATTACAATTCCAAATATCTATTTGCAAAAAATGGAGCAACCAAATTTATCCAAGAAACACTAATTTCCCTCAAATCCCACATAGATCCAAGGACATTAATTGTGGGGGATTTTAACACACCACTCTCCACACTAGATAGATCAACTCGGCAAAAACTCAGCAGAGAACCCTCAGATGTAAACAGCTGCATAGATCTACTAGACTTAACAGACACCTACTGAACATTTCACCCAGCAGCATCAGAATACACGTTTTTCTCAGCAGCACATGGAACATTTTCTAAAATAGACCACATTTTAGACCACAAAGCAAACTTGTCTAAATTCAGAAACATGAAGGTTATACCTTGCATCCTCTCTGACCACAAGGGAATAAAATTAGAACTCAACACCAAAAGCCACCAAAGAAAGTCCGGTATCACATGGAGGCTGAACAACACACTACTGAATCATGAGTGGGTTATGGAAGAGATTAGAAAGGAAAATCAAATGTTCATGCTATTCAACAAAAATGAACACACAAATTACCAGCTCCTCTGGGACACAGCAAAGGCGGTACTCAGAGTCAAGTTTATAGCACTGATCTCCTACATCAACAAATTGGAGAGATCGGAAACCAACAATTTAATGACACATCTAAACCTCCTTGAATAAGAGCAGCAAGATAAACCCTAATCCAGTAGACTGAAAGAAATAATTAAAATTAAATCACAATTAAATGAATTAGAATCCAAAAAACGATAGAAATAATCAAGAAAATACAGTGTTGGTTCTTCGAAAAAATTAACAATATTGACAGGCCCTTAGCAAATCTTATCAGAAAAAGAAGAGAACACACCCAAATTAATAAACTCTGAGATGAGAATGCAAACATCACCACGGAAACAACCAAGATTCAGAACATTATAAGGGAATACTTCTCAAAACTTTATGCAAATAAGTTTGAGAACTTCACAGAAATCTACCTTTTCCTAGCAAATATTGACATGTCAAAACTAAACCAAGATGAGTTAAACCATCTTAACAGTCCCATATCAAGCATTGACATAGAAACAGCAATAAGAGACCTCCTAGCTAAGATAAGTCCAGGACCAGATGGTTTTACAGTGGAATTCTACAAGGCCTTCAAAGCAGAGCTCACATCAATACTCCTCCAAATTTTCAATGAAATTGAAAGAGAAAGTTCACTACCGAACATATTCTATGAAGCCATGATAACCTTCATCCCTAAACCAGGCAGGGACTCATCAAGGAAAGAGAACTATAAACCCATTTCTTTGAAGAATATTGATGCAAAACTTCTCAACAAAATTTTGGCCAATCGACTTCAACAATTCATCCAAAAAATCATACACCACGATCAAACAGGATTCATTTCAGGGATGCAAAGCTGGTTCAATATACACATATCAATTAATATTATTCATCACATCAAGAGGAGCAAGAATAAGAACCACATGGTTATCTCAATAGATGCAGAAAAAGCATTTGACATGATCCAACACCCCTTTATGATGAAGGTATTGGAAAAATTAGGAATCCATGGAACATTCCTCAATACAATAAAAGCTGTATATGACAAACCTACAGCCAGCATTATAGTTAATGGTAAAAAAACTAAAGCCATTTCCTCTTAACTCAGGAACAAGACAAGGATGTCCACTCTCTCCACTTTTCTTCAATCGAGTATTAGAATGCCTAGCTACAGCAATAAGACAAGATCTAGACTTATAAAGGGGTTCCAAATAGGTAAAGAAGAAATAAAACTCTCCCTCTTTGCAGACGACATGATCTTGTGTTTAAAGAATCCCATAGATTTCACTCCCAAATTACTCAAGCTGATTCAAAACTTTGGCAAAGTAGCAGGAGATAAAATTAACCCCGCAAAATCAATGGCTTTTCTGTATGCCAACAATGAGAAAAGTGTGGCTGAATTTAGGAAAGCAACTCCATTTGAAATAGCCCCACAAAAATAAAATACGGAGGAATTAACTTAACCAAAGTAGTGAAGGACCTCTATAATGAAAACTTTAAAATCTTGAAAAAGGAAATCAACACAGAAATTAAAAAATGGCAAAACCTCCCATGCTCCTGGATTGGAAAGATTAACATCGTGAAAATGGCAATACTTCCCAAGGCTATCTACAAATTCAACGTGATACCTATCAAAATTCCAAGCTCATTCTTCAAGGAAGTAGAAGAAGCAATCCAAAAATTCATATAGAACAATAAAATCCCCGAATAGCAAAAACGCTCCTCAACGGAAAGAACACTGCTGGAGGAATATCAATACCAAATTTCAAACTCTACTATAAAGCCATAGTAATCAAAACAGCTTGGTATTGGTATTGGCATAGAATTCAAAACCCAGAAATGAACCTACAGACCTATAGCCATCTAATCTTCGATAAGGGAGCTAAAACAATAGAATGGAACAAAGACAGCCTCTTCAGTAAATGGTGCTGGCAAAATTGGTTAATTACTTGTAGAAAACTATAGCTAGATCCTTATATATCACCCTGCACCAGAATCAACTCCAAATGGATCAAAGACCTCGAAGTCAAAGCAGACACTCTGAAAACATTACAGGATGGAGTACTAGAATCCCTAGGTCTCCTTGGATCAGGCCGAAATTTTCTGAATAGAGACCCGGAAACCCAACAAATCAAAGAAAGGGTGGACAAATGGGATTGCATGAAGTTGCAGAGCTTCTACATGGCAATGGACATAGCTAGCAAGATCAATAGAAAGCCCAAGGATTGGGAGAAGATCTTCACTAGCCATACAACGGACAAGGGTCTCATATCTAAAATATAATTGGAGCTCAAAAAATTAAATCCCCCAACAACAAATCCTCAAAGGAACAACTGCCCAATAAATAAGTGGGTGAAAGACTTAAAGAGAAAGACTTCAAGAGAAACATAGACACATGAAGAAATGCTCAACATCCCTAGCCATAAATGAAATGCAAATCAAAACAACATTGAGATACCACCTCAATCCAGTTAGAATGGCAAAAATCAAGTACTCTAACAACAACGGATGCTGGAGGGTAGTGGACAGAAGGGAACCTTACTTTATAGTTGGTGGGAATGTAAACTTGTTCAACCACTTTGGAAAGCAGTATGCAGGTTCCTCAAAATACTTCACATATCGTTCCCGTATGACCCAGCAATCCCACTTTTGGGCATTTACCCAAATGTTTACAAACAAGACCACACTAAAACTACCAGCACAACTATGTTTATTGCAGCATTATTTAGCATAATTAAGATATGTAACCAAACCAGATGCCCCTCAGTAGATGAATGGATGAAGAAAATGTGGTATATATACACAATGGAATTACATGCCTCCATCAGGAAGAATGACATTGCCCCATTTGTTAGGAAATGGAAAAACTTGGAAAAAATTATATTAATTGAAGTAAGCCAGGCTCAAAGAAACTTCGTCCAATGGTTTCCTTTATTTGCAATATCTAGTATATGTATGAGTCAAGCTGAAAAGGTCAGATAATGTGATGTTAGGAAAATGTACCCTCAGTTATGTATTTTAATGTTTTTTTTCTTTCATTCATGTGTTTCTAACGCATTTATAAGATTATTTCTTTGTTGCTTTTTATGTCCCTCCCCCACAGTGTAACCCCCGCTTTCACTATTTTTGATGTCAGTATAACTTGTGGAGGAGATGGGGAAAAACAAGTCGTTTAAGGATACAGGTAAACCTGTTGCAACAATGAGAAGTACAAGTTGTCATGTCGAAAAGGTGTTTTACAATGTCGGTGCAGGGGGGGGAAGGTTTGGATGGGGGGGAGAGGGGAAGCTGGGAAGGGATGTGAAGGGTAAACAAAGGAGTAAGCTGCAATGCTTGGTAAGAAATGTATGCATTATTCTGCCCATGTAATTTTAACCCCTCTGTACAGTATGTTCATAAATAAAAACAATAAAATAAAATTAAAAAATAAAAACAAATCAATTAATCATGAAAAAAGAAGAATTATACTCATTATCTTACCCATTTAATTGTATCTCCTCTTTACATTATTTTCACAATAAAAAAAAGACAAAAAATAAGAAAAAGTATTTCCTGGAATGTAAATTATGAGATTGATTTTAGGTATATAACAATTCTATGGCCAGTTTTCTCAAGTCATTTAGAGCTCTCTACCATTTCCTTTAGATTATGGTCCTACCTAAGCTTTGTAATCAAGATCAACAAAATAAAAAAAATAAGTGAATATGCATGTTTCTCTTATATTCATGTTCAATTCATGTTGTTATACAATGATTGTTTCATTTTATGAAAAATTCTCCAAATTTCTGTTTTTCCTCACACCATCAGGAAAATTTTTAATGTTTTTCTCAAATGTGATATTCAAAAGTAATTGTTACATTTTCTTTTTTGTTGTCTTTTTCCTGTTTTATTTATCTTTGTGTTGTAACTTTCTAGTTAATGTTCCTATGAAGCCTCTTACTTTAACATTGTTATAGTCTTTATTTTGACTGTTGTTGAATAACTGTGTAGATTAGTTAGTGTACTGTTCTTCTGAGAAAGGTGAAATCAAGATATTTATTGATAATCCAATATCAGAAGAAAAGAATGTAATATTATTATTGTTTTCTAAACCATAAGCAAATGAATTTGTTTTAGTTTGTATTTATGAATTAACATGATAGGTCCATGGAGTGACCAGGAATTTGGATAAACATTTGCAATATATCTGTACATCTGTTTCTGGGTAACATAAACATTTAAATCTTTAGAATGATTAAGGCAAATTTTCCTCCCTAATATGGGTAGATGTTCACCAATCAACCGAAGTGCAGAACAATTGAAAACTCCTACTTTCTATATACCTGAGGTGGGACTTTGGTCATTCTGGCCTTTGGACTGTGACTGAAATAAATGTTTTTTTGTTCAGCTAAATTGCTGGTTTGAGATTGGAACTTTAACTTGGTACTTAGGTATTTTGATTTGTCCTAAAATGAAGCATCAGTTCTTGTATTTCTCCAGATTGCCAATTTCAAACTGTAATTCTCAGTTCCCATAACTATAACCAACTTTTCCTTCTAATCAAAATCTAGATATTGGATTGATGAGAAGAATGATGATATGGATAGGAACATAGATAGATAGATAGATAGATAGATAGATAGATAGATAGATAGATAGATAGATAGATAGATAGATAGATAGATAGATAGATAGATAGATAGATAGATAGATAGGTAGATAGATAGATAGATAGACAGATAGACAGATAGACAGATAGACAGATAGATAGATAGATAGATAGATAGATAGATAGATAGATAGATAGATAGATAGATAGATAGATAGATAGATAGATAGATAGATAGATAGATAGATAGATAGATAGATAGATAGATATAGATAGATAGAAGAAAGAAATATACATTCTATTGATATATTTTTCTGGAGAAATATAGGTATTATACAATGATTTGAAATGGTGATTGACATAAGAAATCTAATGAATTATGTATTTTCGGTTAATACTCTCTTTTCACTACTTAACACATCTTTCCCTTCTTAAACTACGATTATTTTATTTTTTATTTGGTGTTAATTATCAGTCATTTTCTTAGTTGACACTGAAATTAGTGTTTTAGAGATATCAGTCTTGTTATCTATTTTTTTATTTTTCATCATTTTCTTTTCCCACACTCATTTCAGCAACTAACTTCTCTGTTTTTTGTGATTCATAAAAATCTTCACACATATTTTCCTTTATTTTACCATTGAACTTAATTTGTTAGTATATGTACTTGTTCTAGCATATATTTGGGAGAAGGTAATTTTATTTATCTTTGTGTACTTATCAATTAATTGTAAAACGTGGTTATTACCCTCATTAATTGAGGAAACTTGAATTGTAAGTAGGGATTATACAGATTGAGAACATAAAGTTCTCATAGGAATAGAATTATGGAATTTTTCTATAACGAGAGTGAAAGATTTTGAATGATAAAATAATGACATATAGGATAGGATTAGAGTGATCAGAATTGATAATATGATATAAAATAAAACAATTCCACCATGGATAGTTTCTCCTAATATTTAAATCTTTTCAACCATGCTTGAAATAGATACATTAAAAAAAAGTTGACTAAAGCAGTGGTTTTAATTGTACAGATTTTCTTTGGTCAGTCATAGGGCCTGATCTCTGGGCCTAGGAGCTATCTCTCAGCTCTTCAGCTCAAGGCTAGTGCTTAACCACTTCAGCACAGCACCACTTTCGGCTTTTTCTGCTCATGTGGTGCTGAGGAATCGAACCTGGGCCTCAGGCATTCAAGACAAGCACTCTACCACTGGGCCACGATCCCAGCCCTAGATAATTTTTGGTGGCAGCACACTTGATTGACTGGTTCTCTACCACTTAAGTCATGCTTCTAACATAGCTTTTTGTTAGTTATTTTGGAAGTGTAGTGTATTTAACTTTTCTCCCTAGACTAGCCTTGCTGTGAGACCACACATCCCCAATGTCAGAATTCTCAGTAGCAGAGATTGTAGATATTAGCTTCTACCACACAACACAATTGCAGTGTCCTATGTTTGCAGTATATGAAAAATAAAAACTTTTCTCACAGTGGTGGTATTATGGATCAAGTCAGCAATAGAAAACTACTACAAGAGGGAATGTGCCCAACTGAGGTATTGTGGATGAAAATAAGAAAACTTAAACCAAATTTTCATTATGTTTTAAGATGTTACTATTAATTACCCTTTAGATAAATAAAGGTATTAAGATTGCTCCTTAGGCTAAGTTGAAGCAAATAAATAAGTATGCAAATTTGCTCTAAGTTTTAAGTACCTATCCAAAATTCTAGCTTTTTGATATAGAAATAAATTTCAAGGACAAGACATCCTGGCCTTCATTACAAAAGAGCTGAGTAAATTAACTTGGGACACAGCAGGGTTTTATTATCAAGGAAGAAATTAGATTAACATCTATTTAAACAGAACTGTGGAAATCTGAGTTCATTGGAAGGCAAAGGAAAAATGTATGCCTCCAAAAAGAATTCATTAATTTCTTAGCTTTTTAGTGTGTGCTTTATGTTTTCCTCTTTCCCCCCCCCCCTCTCTCTCTCTCTCTCTCTCTCTCTCTCTCTCTCTCTCTCTCTCTCTCTCTCTGTCTCTCTGTCTCTCTGTCTCCATCTAATACTATTTCAGTAATGGAAATTCACATATAAAACATACAGCTTTCTACGACTGTCAAACTTACTGATCCCCAAAATATTTACATAGGAGGGAAAGTAATTTATGAACATCTGAATACATAAGTTATTTTCAGATCCAATAAATAACAAATGAAGATAAAACATATTATCATAGGAAATGACTCAGAGGAGGAGAAATCCTTACGTAGAAGTCAAAATTGTGTTTTAGTTGACAAAGACAAAAGAGGCTGTGTATGTAGATATATGTCAATGTATGTTGAGTCAAAGAGAACAGGTCTAAATATGGGACATATCTTAATGTGTAAGATAGTTAAAGTAAGGCAAGCACCCTAGTTCTTCAAATATCTGTAAGTTAAATTATGTCAGGTACAAGACTGAGACATAACAAATGCTATTTTAGCATATAGTGGTAACTACACAAATTTAGAATTCCGATTAATGGTTTATTTTTAATACAGAACTAAACTATATCTTTTTATCATTTTAATGTAAGACATTTTTGTATTGTTTTTAATCAAAGACTAGTTATTCAAATATAATTTCTATTGCAATATCTAACATTGCTGCAGACTTTCTGGCATAACATCTCCACAAATATTTATTTGGCATCATTTAAATTATCTGATTGAATGAATATATAAATTGTATCTATATATTTACCAATGTGTAAATAAATATTACTTGAACAATTTTTTCCTGAATAAAATATCCAGGGTAAGGCAATGCAATCGCAGAATTTAGCCATTGTGTTTTCGCAATTTTTAAAGTTGTCTGTGGTTATTCATGTATATAAATCTTTCACATTCTTAGCAACACTTAGATACCTTTATGAAAATAACTCATGCGTTCTTAATGAGGAAAAGAAATGGCTCCTGTACCTGGAAATCATAAAAACATATTATCTCAGAATGATTGCTAAATTGCATAACCTAATAATAATAGACTCATACCCCATATAGTCAGAAAATATGAACTCACACTACACTTCAAATATATACAAAGTAATTGATCCAGAGGAAATAATAGAGTGGTTTTGTCCCCAGGATACAAAATATAGAAAGTTAAAATATGAACATGAACTCTTTTCTTCATCATTAAATTGTCTAGCAAATATTGGATTTCATTTTCTCTTTACTTCTATCTCATTTTAGGCTAAATGTATAAGTTTTAGAAAAAATAATGCTCTTCCTTTTCTTATTATTTTCTTTGGTAGTAGTGGGTATTGAACTCCTGACCTCAACTTCAGGGCAAGTGTTCTAGCAGTTGAGCCACACTTTAATTGTTTTTTTTTTTAAATTTTCTGTACGTTTTATTGTAAAAATGCTGTACAGAGGGGTTCCAGTTACATGAGCCAGGTAATGAGTACATTTCCTATTGAGCATTGTTGCCTCCTCCTTTGTTTTCTCCCTACCATCTCTTCCCTCCCACCTCCACAACTACCCCCCCAAGTTGTAAAGTTAGTTTTCAACATAGTGTTTTATACTTCTTACTGTTACAATGGGTCAACCTGAATCTTTTTATCCACATTTTGTTTTTCCCCTTCCCCTCCCTGAATTAGAGAAGTGTATATACAACAGCAGGGCACCATATCAAATACAGTGATAACAGGGGTTGTACCGTGGGGGAGGAACATACAAAGCAACAAAAAATCACTTGGTACGTGATAAATATGTTAGAAAACATAGCAAGAAAGAAAACAGATATTTATGTCCCTATCTTGGAGATCATTTCACTTAACATCATCTTGTATGGTCATATGTACATAGCTTTTGGCCTTTTCTGCTTGTCCTACAGATGTTCTAGATTTTTGCAAATAAGGGAAAACATGGGACCTATGTTTCTTTGGGCCTTGGTTACATCACTTAATATAAATGTTTCCAAGTCTTTCCATCTCCCAAAAAATGGGACAAGGCCATGCTTTCTGATGGAGGCATAGAATTCCATTGTATACACATACACACACACATATATACATAAACATGTATATATATATATATATGTATATGTATATGTATATATATATATTTATATATATATATATCACATTTTCTTTTCTTTTCTTTTTTTTGGGGGGGTCCGTTTGTGGGGCCTGAACTCTGGGCCTGGGCGCTGTCCCTCAGCTCTTCAGCTCAAGGCTAGCGCTCTACCACTTGAGTCACAGCGCCACTTCCGGCTTTTTTCATTTTGCTTATGTGGTGCTGAGGAATTGAACCCAGAGCCTCAGGCATACAAGGCAAGCGCTCTACCACTGAGACATCTTCCCAGTCCGTATATATCACATTTTCTTGATCCATTCATCTACTGAGAGGCATCTGGGTTGGTTCCATATTATAATTATGGTAAATAATGCTGTGATAAACATAGTTGTTCTGGTAGCCTTAGTATGGCCTTATTTGTGACTGGGTAAATGCCTAAAAGTGGGATTGCTGGGTCATACGGGAGCTCTATGTGGAGTCTTTTGAGAAACCTCCATACTGCTTTCCAAAGTGGTTGAACCAGTTTACACTCCCACCAATGCAGATTCCCTCTGGCCACATTCCCTCCAGCATCAGTTGTTTTTATATTTTTTATTGTGAAAATACCGTACAGAGGGGTTCCAGATACATGAGTAAGGTAATGAGTATATTTCCTATTGAGCATTCTTACCTCCTCCTTTGTTTTTCCCTTATAATCCCTTCCCTCCTTGCCTCACCAACTCCCTCCCCTCCTGCTGAAGTTGTAAAGTTCGTTTTCAACATAGTGTCTTGTACATCTCATTGTTACAATGGGTCAACCTGTATCCTTATTTCAGCATTTTGTTATTTCCCATCCCTTCCCCAAATTAGAAATGCATAAACAAGATGCAGGGCACCTGAATCAAATGCAGTGGAAACAGGAGCTACACCGTGGGGGAAGAACATACCAAAGATACAAAATATCATGTAGTTCATTATAAGTTCATTAAAAACAATAGCAAGAAAGAAAAAAAAACACTGTGGTTTTTTTGCTTAACATCATCTTATATGGTCATATGTACATAGCTTTTGAATGTTTCCGCTTGTCCTAGATATACACTAGTTATTGCAAATAATGGAAGCCATGGGACTTACGTTTCTTTGGGCCTGACTTACTTCACTTAATATAATTTTTTCCAAGTCTTTCCATTTCCTAACAAATAGGGTAGTGTCATTCTTTCTGATCGAAGCATAGAATTTCATTATATATATATACATATATATACATATACATATATATATTTATATATCTATCTATATATATATATCTCACATTTTCTTGATCTATTGATCTACTGAGGGGCATCGGGGTTGGTTCCATATCTTAACTATGGTTAATAATGCTTCAATGAACATAGTTCTGCTGGTAGCTTTAGTATAGCCTTGTTTGTGATAATTTAGGTAAATGCCCCAAAATGGGATTTCTGGGTCATACGGGAGCACTATGTGGAGTCTTTTGAGGAACCTCCATACTGCTTTCCAAAGTTGTTGAACAAGTTTACACTTCCACCAACAATGCATTAAGGTTCCCTTTTGGCCACATCCCCTCCATCATCTGTTGTTATTAGATTTCTTGGTTATGGCTATTCTAACCTAGGTTGAAGTGGCCAGAATTTTCTTAATAAATATTCAGAAGCACAACAAATCAAAGAAAGTTTGGAGAAATGGGATTGCATGAAACTGCAGAACTTCAGCATGACGAAGGACATAGCTAGCAAGTTCAATAGAAAATCCATGAACTGGGCAAAGATTTTCACTAGCCTCACAATGTATAAGGGTCTTAGAATTCAAAAAATTTATTCCTCCAACAACAAATCCTCAAAGAAACAACTGCGAGATAAATAAGTGTGCTAAAGTCTTAAAGAGAAACTTATCTGAAGAGGAAATAAGAATGGTCAATAGATACATGAAAAAATGCTCAACTTCTCTAGCCTTAAAAAATGCCAATCAAAGGAACAAAATTGAGATTCCACATTGCTCCAGTTAGAATTGCATTATTTTGACTTGGCTATTTTCAAAGTAAGGCCTTAGGCCAGGGCAGACTTCAGTTTGATCCTACTACTGTGTTTGCCCATGCTGCTGGCAATGACAGCCATGTTGAAGTCTGGCCAGCCATGGTGTTTCCCTTGTATCTCGGATAAACAGCCTGTATCATCACAATGAGGTAGTCCTGTGAACTTTTCTGCCTTTGTTGATGTTCTCTGCAACTCAAGAATCTAAGATTTCAAGGTCGAGCCACCTCTTCTGGCTTGTAATGCTTTTGTAACAGCATACTCTCTGGGTAGTTAATTTCATGGATGAATGACATTCTTACAGACACATGAGCTAAATACACAATACATTAAAATACGAATGTGAACAAAGGTAACTTTGAAAGAGATATTAATGCTTATGTGAATAGTATAGGATTGCAATGATGACTCCTAATGTACAAATGTTTATGAAGACATAAAGAAACTTTAACCCATGCATTCTTTTCATACACGCAATCATAATGAGAGAAAGAGAGAGGGGGGAAAGAAAGGAGAAACAACAATTCTCCAAGTTTATCTCCACCCTATAGTAAAGCATTGCTAACAAGTTTGTTGATGTGTTTACCATTGTTCTGAGTTCCACGTGAGCAAAAACTTCATTAAGCTAAAAGCAATTAATTTTTAAATGCTTCTAATTGCAACTAATGAGCCTACAAGTTTCATTACCAGTGAAGGTCACAGAGCCGACCAGAGTCTTGAATTTATCTTTACCTCTTGTTTTATGATTGACTAAGCTGGGTATTTTGAGGTCTATCATGCTGCAATCAATCTTACACCAACCAACAATAGGGTGCCGCCAGGCACACCCTATTCAGAATGTCAGGGAAGATTCTGTGGACCCTTATTATCCAATTTCTTTGTTAACGGTGTCACATTTTGAAAGAAAAACTTTGGCAAGTCAAGTTTTGTAAGAAAACCTCTTAATCCTTGAATTGTCCCGTAGTTCTTAATATCAGAAAACAATATATATATATATATATATATATATATATATATATATATATACACACACTCACATATATACATCTTTTGTTTGCAATCCAAGAGGAATTAAATATTTTATTTGTATAAATTAAGAAAGTTCCAGTTACAGTGGAGCAGCATGTGTCATATTGAATTCAGGTCAAAAGCATGATATACACAACATTTTGGCCACAATTGCTGAGACTGAATTTTATAAAGTGTGTTGTAGTCCCACATTGGTATTATTTATTTGATTATTTTCATCAATCTGTGCATTTGGTGGTTCCAGTGTTCATTTTTTGGACAAATTGTCAAATGTTTACAAAATAGCATATGTTGTGCATGTGTAAGAGGATAAGTACAAATTTTTTTTCTCCTAAAAACAAAGAATTAGCCCTCATGATGAGAATAATTGAAACTTCAAACTGCAGTAAACTGTCATTTCAGCAGCTACCACAGAAGCCTTCCAGACACGGTGCAACCGCAAGTAAAATCTGGGTCAGTGCAAAATTAATTTTCTTCTAATAGTATTGGACTAATGTAGTGAATACGTCTTATCTACTATCAATATATTTTTATGTCTTTGTTCATAACCTAGTCATTGCAATTGGAAAACAAGAAATAAGAGAGCTAGTTTGGAGCCTAATGCCAATTACCACAATTTGGTGTGAGTTTATATGAATTCAAAAAAGTCAGTACTGTTGGGAGAAAAGATGAGAAATGATAAACTATGTATACATATTTACACATATATAATATTTATATATGTATATATGCATATATAGGTACATATCAATGTAAAAGGAAAAATGAACAGATTTTTGGTTACAGAATCTTGGAGATGAAACATTCTGGATCTGATATTTTAATCTATCACTGAAAATAGTATAGATATCTAGGGTAACACATTTTGTAATATTTTGAGAATATTAATTTTTGTATGCCTGAAGATATGAAATAAGTATCTAAACTGGGAGCAGAATAGAAGAGGGTAAGTAATAAGGATTATTTATTCTTATTTACCATCCCCATTCTCCATATACATCTAACAGCAATGAACACACAAAGAAATTCAAGAGACTTCATCTTGTTTTCCTAGCATGACTGGGTTTAGTGCCTAAAATGCATGGAAAAAACTTCATTTCTGAGTTATCTTCCAGTCTAGCAGCAAGAAAATACACTGCAACTCTTCCAGTATAGAGTACTACTGTAGCACTGTGAATACCTTGGTTGCAAGATTGCAAGTGATTAAAATGTTGAATACATACATTGGCCTCAGATGCTAAGTATCAAAGCAAAAACAGATAAAATAGCAGCAGAAATCTAGAAAGTCAACAACTGTACAAGAAGAAACAGCTCACTGAACTCAGAAGCATGATAGCAAGATGAATTGAATTCAAAGAGGATAAATTCAGTAACTGAAGTATCTCAAAGAGGAGAATAAACAAAATGAAAAAGATGATGACAGTGGTACAAAATGTATTATTTGGATAGTCTAGGAGGGAAGTTTAGAGAAAGGAGATGAGGCTACTGGGTGGTGAAGAGGATCTGACATAAATATATATATGTATGCATACATATATACATGCATATATATATTTACTATATTCACATGTATATACAAATACATATATATACATATTATAAATGTATATTTACAATAAATTAAAAGCATAAATACCACAAAATAATACTGATCCAATAAAAGAAAGGTGTTTCCATTTCAATGTGAGCACAGAATAAAAATCATGTAACAGTATTTGGTCAGTATTTTCATCTTTATTTAGATTGAGTGAAATTTCATTTTGAATATTTCAAGTAATATATTCATAATTTTTTAAATAGGTACACAAATAACAATAATTTACACTTTTTCTCTTTACTTTTCAACATTAATAGTTCTAAATTGAGAGGCAAAAACAGGACTAAGGTTCATGATTATTATCAGACAAATCATAATTTTAAAAAATAAGCATTTATACATACTCCTAGGAAAAAGAGGAATGATCACAGAAGATCAGCAGTTGACTGGCCCTATAAAGTGATTACAATCAGGAAGTAGTCATTAGATTTAAGTGCTTTGTCTTAATTGTATTGGAATAAGACTAAACAACAGTGCTGCACTGCTGATCTTCCTAGTTTCATGTGAGATTGCTTCAGATCATATGAAACAAAAGCCAGGAACTGGTAAGACACACTAATAAGCCATGGAGTCCGGGAAGATGGCGGAGGAGAAGCTGGAGTTTAAGTAAGCTCTCGAATAGAAAGCAGTTTTAGAGTTCCAGTGAACAGTCCTAAGTCAGAGAATTACACCAAGTGAGTCATCACAGGACAGAGAGTTTGGCCAGAGAAGGAAATCCAGGCAACGAGACACTTCTGAGCACTTGCCAGCAGCTGCTGCGGCGGCGGCAGTTGTGGCGGTGGTGGGCGAGCACAGCCGCCATACCTGAGCAACAGAGAGTCCGGGACAAAGGAGCCAGACACAGCAGGCGAGCGGATTCTACACAACACCAGCAAGAACCGACAAGGAGCAGACATCTTCATCCTGCAGTTCGCAGACCAGAGATGACCCAGGAACTAAGACTCTGCGTGAGTAGAAGCCTGACGTCCTCACTCCTTCTCAGGGAGCAGAGGAGGGAAGGCCACCCCTCCCACCCCCAGCACCGGTGATCTCCATCTTGGATACTGACAAAGCTCGGAGGAACTGCTAGCTCCAACTCAGGCCTTGGAATAAAAGGAGTCATTTAGCAGGTCACAAGAACTTAACGGCGGCGTGACCTGCCAGACTCAGCTCCACACAGGGAAAAGTCACCCAGCTCAGGTGCCAGCCCTAGGAGTCGGTTTCTTCACTGGGTAATCAGAGCCAGAGGCTGCCCCTCCCTCTAGCAGCCTCGACAAGCAATTGAAAATCAGTACACAGAAACGCTGAGAATGGCTCTAGGCTGGGCTCTGTGAGGTATTCACAAACCAGCCCTGGAAAAGCTACCAGAACCTAGCCTCATCACTACACCCCCCCCCCTCTTTTGTGATACTCAAAGCAGATCTGTCTCCCAAAGAACTAGCCTGGGAGGAGGATCGCCAAATCCTGGGTAAAGCAGAGCATTTTACTGCCTGTTCGAATAAACTGATTTAAGAAACCAACCAAGACACAGGACAACAAGCAGACCAGAGACTCCAACAAGAGGATGGTTACGGACCCAAGGGAGATACAGGATTTTTCCCACTCCTCGCCCCAAAAAAAAATCAAAGAAATTTTTGGGTTTTTTTTGTTTTTTTGTTTTTTGTTCTTTTTTCTTTTTTCTCTTCTTCGTCTTCTTCTTTTTTTTTTTTTTTTTTTTTTTTTTTTTAGTTTTTTTTTTTTTTAGTTTTTATTTTTGGTACCTTATATAAAAATATTTTTTTCTTTTCTAAAACTTTTTTCAATCTTTAATCTTTGATTTTTGATAAAAAAAATGTTTTCCAAAAAGTTTCTTTTCCTCTTATAATTTTTATTTTGGGGATACGGAAGTGTGCGTTTTTGTGTTCTTATTGGTCTTCTTCCTCTTTTTTTCCTCTTTTTTAAATTATCATTTTGTTTTTTGTTTAGCTCTACTGAACTTCTCATCTTTTTCTTCTCCCTTTCTTATCCTTTTCACGTTCTCCTCTCTTTCGTTCTTCTTTATGTGACTTAATTATTGTCCTGCAGACCCTCAGATAAACCTGTGGTTGACTATTAGACCCTATCCCCCATTGTGTACACACTTAATCCACACATTTATTACACAGGTCAAAACCTCTAAGACTTAAATTCCTTAATAGCAGTACTACCTCTTTATACCTATATAATATTTTAAGCATTTTTATTTTTAAGTTTTTCACATCTCCTTTATATCCCTCCCCTTCTCTCAATAAATTCACGTTCTTATCTAAATAGATTGTTATCGAGTCTACATAATTTTATTAATTTCTACCTTTCTATTTGTTCAGGTCTCCTTTCTTTTCCCGTTCCATTTCTTTTATTCTCTCTCTCTCTCTCTACTTTCATCCGACCCAACCTATTTCCTGCTTTGAGATTAAGACTTAGTTAACTACACCAGAGCCTACCCACATCAATCTATTCCTATTTTTTTACCCAAATCTCTCCATAAACCTAATAATTTCTGGTCTTCCAAATTCTTTGCAGTTCATAGCCCATTAACGTATAGTTGTTTGATGTTGAATAGATGTATCTGTTGAACTAGATTGTATCTATAGACTATTGACTGTGCAAATTCAGACTTGGGTTGATGCTTGCCTTAAGATAGTGTTCTAGCACAAATCAGGTGCTTTTTTCATCTCAAATGGGCAGAGTAAGCCGGAAAAACACAAGGAAAATGGCAAATCCGGGTATCTCAATTCCCAGTCCCGATAATCAGGGGACAGAAATGATAATGAATAATCCAGAGGAGAATTCCCAAATAGCACTACAAACTGCTGGCAAACATGATAAATCAAAAGACTGAAAGCATACAAAGGACTCTGTATGAGCATGATAGGGAGAGAGAGGAGGCATTCCAAAAGTTTATACAGGAATATCATAAGCATAAGGAAGCTACTCAAAAGCCCATACAGGATTTGCATGAGCAGCTTGAGAATACTCAGAGAGAAAGACAGGAATGGCGCAAACAGGCTGAGAACACTCAAAGAGAACTACAGGAATCCCAAGAATGGGAGGAAGCTTATCAAAACGTAATACAAGAATTGAGAGAGCACGAAGAGAATACACAAAGATCACTAAAGGCATTCATGGAATCCATTAACGAAGAGCTAAAGGAAGTCAGGGAGACCACACAGGGAATGCTGAATGGAACCCAACAGAAAGAAGGGGAGTCCAAGGAAACCATAACCAATCAACTAAGTGATCTGAGAAAAAACACTGAACATCAAGTTAAGGAAAAAAAGGAGTTCATACAAGATCCAAAACAAAGCTTCAACAAAGAACTTGAAGCCATCAAAGCTGACCAATTAGAAGGAAAAGGGATAAAAAACAAAGAAGAAAGTCTTGACAGCAGGTTAGACCATGCAGAAGATCGAATCTCAGGGATTGAAGACAGCCTAGATATTATAGAGAAAGAAGATACAAACATCCAAGACAAGTCCAAGAAATACGATAGATCTATCCAACACTTAGAAGACACCATCAGAAGGGCTAATCTAAGGATAATGGGTGTAGAGGAGAACCTAGAAACAGAAGTCAATGGCCTAGGAAATTTGTTTAACAGGATCCTAGCAGAGAACTTCCCAAACATGCATAAAGATAGGCCTATTTAGACACAAGAAGCTTTTAGAACTCCAAACAGACCAGACCAGAATAGGACATCCCACTGTCACACTATAATCCACACAGGATCAACTCAGACCAAGGAAAAGATCCTTAAAGCTGTCAAGGAGAAAAAATTAATCACCTATAAAGGAAAACCAATTAGAATCACCTCAGATTTCTCAGAAGAGACAATCAAAGCAAGAAGAGCCTGGAATGATGTATGCCATGCATTAAAAACAAACAACTATCAACCAAGAATACTGTACCCAGCTAAATTCTCCTTCATAACTGAAGGCCAAATAAAAAACTTCCATAGCATAGAAAAATTGAAACAGTACACCTCCACCAAACCAGCCCTACAAAAGTTTCTTAAAGATGTCCTACACATAGAAAACCAACAAGAAAACAATAAAGGTCAAGAAACTGCACCCAAACTGAGAATCCAAGAACCATAGGAAGAACCCAGTTTTCACAACCCCCAAGAAGGTGGATAACACTGCAGGAACTCCCAAAAACCTCTCAGTCCTTTCTCTTAACGTTAATGGACTGAACTCTCCAATTAAGCAACATAGACTGTCTAGTTGGATTAAAAAACAAGACCCTTCTATCTGCTGCCTGCAGGAGTCACATCTTGCCCGTAATAACAAACACATATTCAATGTTAAAGGTTGGAACAAAATCTACCAAGCAAACGTCCCCCATAAACAGGCGGGAGTTGCAATCTTAATATCAGATAAAATAGACTTCAAATTAAAACTCGTGAGAAGAGATAAAGAAGGTCGTTACATACTAATTAAGGGATCTCCCTTTCAGGAGGATATTAGAATTCTAAATATCTACTAAAATGGAACACCCAAATTTATCCAAGAAACACTACTTTCCCTCAAATCCCATAGAACTGCAAAGACATTAATTGTTGGGGATACTAAAACACCACTCTCCCCACTAAATAGATCAACTCAGCAAAAACTCAACAGAGAAACTACAGATCTAAACAGCTGCATAGATCAACTTGATTTAACAGATATCTACTGAATATTTGACCCAGCAGCATCAGAATACACGTTTTTTTCAGTAGCACATGGAACATTTTCTAAAATAGACCACATTTTAGGCCACAAAGCAAACTTGTACAAATTCAGAAACATTGAAGTTATACCTTGCATTCTCTCTGAGGAAAAGGGAATAAAATTAGATCTCAACACCAAAAGCCACCAAAGAAAGTCTGGTATCACATGGAGGCTGAACAACACACTCATGAATCACGAGTGGTTCATGGAAGAGATTAGAAAGGAAATTCAATTTTTCATGCTATTCAACAAAAATGAACACACTAATTACCAGCTCCTCTGCGACACAGCAAAAGCAATACTCAGAGGCAAGTTTATAGCTATGAGTTCCTACATCAACAAATTGGAGAGATCTGAAACCAACAATCTAATGACACATCTAAACCTCCTTGAAAAATAGCAGCAAGATAAACCCCAACCCAGTAGACGGAAAGAAATAATTAAAACTAAATCAGAATTAAATGAATTAGAATCCAAAAAAATTATAGAAAGAATCAAGAAAACAAAGAGTTGGTTCTTCGAAAAACTTAACAAAATTGAGAGACCCTTAGCAAATCTTATCAGACAAAGAAGAGAACACACCCAAATAATTAAACTCAGAGACGAGAATGGAAACATCACCACGGAAACAACCAAGATTCAGACCATTATAAGGGAAAACTTCTCAAAACGTTATGCTAATAAGTTTGAGAACTTGACAGAAATGGAATTTTTCCTAGCAAATATTGACATGCCAAAACTAAACCAAGATGAGTTAAACCAGCTTAACAGGCCCATATCAAGCACTGAAATTGAAACAGCAATAAGAGACCTTCCAGCTAAGAACAGTCAAGGACCAGATGGTTTTACAGCGAAATTCTACAAGGCCTTCAGAGCAGAGCTCACACCAATACTCCTCCAAATCTTCAATGAAATTGAAAGAGAAAGTTCACTACCGAACACATTCTATGAAGCCATCATAACCCTCATACCAAAACCAGGCAGGGACTCATCAAAGAAAGAGAACTATAGACCCATTTCTTTGATGAACATTGATGCAAATCTTCTCAACAAAATATTGGCAAACCGACTTCAACAATTCATCCAAAAAATCATGCACCATGAACAAACAGGATTCATTTCAGGGATGCAAAGCTGGTTTAATATACACAAATCAATTAATATTATTCATCACATCAACAGGAGCAAGAATAAGAACCACATGGTTATCTCAATACATGCAGAAAAAGCATTCGACAAGATCCAATACCCATTCATGATGAAGGTTTTGGAAAAATTAGGAATCCATGGAACATTCCTCAATACAATAAAGGCTGTTTATGACAAAACTACAGCCAGCATTATAGTTAATGTTTAAGAACTAAAGCCATTTCCTCTTAACTCAGGAACAAGACAAGGATGTCCACTCTCTCCACTTTTCTTCAATCTAGTATTACAATTCCTAGCTACAGCAATAAGACAAGATGCAGACATAAAGGGGATCCAAGTAGGGAAATAAGAAATAAAACTCTCCCTCTTTGCAGAAGACATAATCTTGAATTTAAAGAATCCCATAAACTCCACTCCCTAATTACTCAAGCTGATTCAAAAGTTTGGCAAAGTAGAAGGGTATAAAATTAACCCCCCAAAATCAATGGCTTTTCTCTATGCCAACAATGTGAAAAGTGTGGCTGAAATTAGGAAAGCAACTCCATTTGTAATAGCCCCACAAAAATAAAATCCCCAGGAATCAACTTAAGCAAAGAAGTGAAGGACCTCTCTGATGAAAACTTTGAAATCTTGAAAAAGGAAATCAACACAGATCTTAAAAAATGGCAAAACCTCCCATGCTCCTGGATTGGAAAGATTAACATCGTGAAAATAGCAATACTTCCCAAGGCTATCTAAAAATTCAACGTGATACCTATCAAAATTCCACCCTCATTCTTCAAGGAAATAGAAGAGGCAATCCAAAAATTCATATGGAACAATAAAAGACCCCAAATGGCAAAAACGCTCCTCAACAGAAAGAACACTGCTGGAGGAATATCAATACCAAATTTCAAACTCTACTATAAAGCCATAGTAATCAAAACAGCTTGGTATTGGCATAAGAACAGACCTCAGGACCAATGGAATAGAATTGAAAACCCAGAAATGAACCTACAGACCTATCGCCTTCTAATCTTTGATAAGGGAGCTAAAACAATAGAATGGAACAAGGACAGCCTCTTCAGTAAATGTTGCTGGTAAAACCGGTTAACTATTTGTAGAAAACTAAACCTAGACCCTTATATATCACCCTGCACCAGAATCAACTCCAAATGGATCAAAGACCTCAAAGTCAAAGCAGACACTGAAAACATTACAGGATGGAATAGGAGAAACCCTAGGTCTCCTTGGCTCAGGCCGAAATTTTCTGAATAGAGACCCGGAAACACAACAAATCAAAGAAAGGTTGGACAAATGGGATTGCATAAAGTTGCAGAGCTTCTGCAGGGCAAAGTACATAGCTAGCAAGATCAATAGAAAACCCACGGATTGGGAAAAGATCTTTAATAGCCATACAACAGACAAGGGTCTCATATCTAAAATATACTTGGAACTCAAAAAATTAAATCCCCCAACAACAAATCCTAAAAGAAACAACTGCCCAATAAACAAGTGGTCCAAAACTTAAAGAGAAACTTCTCTGAAGAAGATAGAAGGATGGCCAAAAACACATGAAGAAATGCTCATCCTCTCTAGCCATAAAAGAAATGCAAATCAAAACAACATTGAGATACCACCTCACTCCAGTTAGAATGGCAAAAATCAAGAACTCTAACAATAACAGATGATGGAGGGGATGTGGACAGAAGGGAACCTTACTTCATTGTTGGTGGGAATGTAAACTTGTTCAACCACTTTGGGAAGCAGTATGGAGGTTCCTCAAACGACTTCACATAGAGCTCCCTTATGACCCAGCAATCCCACTTTTGGGCATTTACCCAAATGTTTACCAACAAGACCACATTAAAGCTACCAGCACAACTATGTTTATTGCAGCATTATTCACTATAGCTAAGATCTGGAACCAACACAGATGCCCCTCAGTAGATGAATGGATGAAGAAAATGTGGTATATAAACACAATGGAATTCTATGCCTCCCTCAGAAAGAATGACATTGCCCCATTTGTTAGGAAATGGAAAGACTTGGAAAAAATTATATTAAGCGAAGTATTCCAGGACCAAAGAATCATAGGCCCCATGGTTTCCCTTATTTGCAATATCTAGTATATGTATGAGTCAAGCGGAACAGGTCAGATCATGTGATGTTAGGAAAATGAACCCTTAGATTTGTATTTTAATGTTTTTTTCATTCATGCATGTGTTTCTCACGCATTTATAAGATTATTTCTTTGTTGCCTTGTATGTCCCTCCCCCACAGTATAAGCCCTGCTTTCACTATATTTGATGTCAGTATAACTTGTGGAGGAGATGGGGAAAAACAAGTCAATTAAGGATACAGGTTGACCTGTTGCAACAATGAGAAGTACAAGTTTTCATGTCCATAACGAGCTTTACAATGTCTGTGCGGGGGGGGGGGTGCGGGGGGGGGGAGGAGAAGGATTGGGACTGGGGGAGAGGGGGAGGCTGGGAAGGGATGTGAAGGATAAACAAATGAGGAGGCTGCAATGATTGGTAAGAAATGTATGCATTATCCTGCCCATGTAATTGTAACCCCTCTACACAGTATGTTCACAAATAAAATAAAATAAAATAAAATGAAAAGACTAAACAATTCCCAATATATTTTGTATCTAGAAGGAGCTCATTGACTTATTTCAATATTGTTAAGTGGCACAGGATTTCTTTGTGTGTATGGCACATTTCTGTACACAGAAATGGTCACGGTGAGATTACAAATATGAAAGAGAAGAGACAGATACTTGACAAAAATCTTAGAATCTGTTAGAATCAGTTCGTAATAAACAATTCATAACCTAAATTAGAATGGAAATAGATAAATGTGAAGGTACATGCACACAAAAATCTTAAAGGAAAATTAGCTTTTAAAAGTTCTTCAAGAATTGTACATATAACCTTACTTATGTAACTGCAACCCCTCTGTATATCACCTTGACAATAAAAAAAATAAATAAATATATTTCTTTTTGGACTTACATATGCATTGGTTATCTAAGTCCAAATTGTATCTGCTACTTATCAACTGAAGGATCTAGTGCAAATAAATTGCATTAAGGTTAGTTTAGCCATTTTAAAATTGTGACAATCCTTTGTATTTTGATGAGTTCCTATGATAATAAAATGTGATAGCCAAAATTTTGGAGAAAATGAGTAGAAATAAGCCAATGTTCATTGTTTCTGTAGGACAGTCAATGATTTACTTTCTTCATTGTTTCAATCAATTGATCTCAGATTTCTAGAATAAATAGTTGTTATGACTAAATATAAAGCCCTCTTTTATTCACATTAAGATATATTCAATTTTGAAAACAAAACCTTTAAGCAACTCTCCTAAATAATGGGGCATTAATTTACATGAAATAATGAACAGCTTTTTAATGATTTTTCTTCTATATTGAACATCGATGATGGATGACGCAACACAAGAATGCTTTCTAAATATCAACAGAAAATTAGCGCATTCATCTTCTTCGAACGTAGCTGGTTACTTTTACCTGATCCTTTCTATTTAAGTTCTATTTAAAGCAAGAATGACTTGAAGGAGCAAAAGCACAGTTTTGTCTTTGAGGCTCAATTTTCAAGTGATGTCAGCAAATAATAAAATTGAGTTTTCTGAATGTTCCTTGTTTTAGCTGCACACATGTGTGCTGTCTGCTAGATCCTCCCTATCACTCCTGGAAATAAATTCCATATGGAATACCAAGTCCTTTTTTCTCCCTTTGACAGCACATCAAAAATGAGGATAGTAGAACACATTTGAGTAAAATACATAAAATATTAAAACAGAGTGCTTATACTCCTACTAAATTATAATTAATTTTGACCATTTGTTCAACTTTTAAAACTTTTACATAAAGTTATATACAACTTTGAGTTTACTGTCACTGTAATACACCTGCCCCCCCCCACAAAAGAGTATAAAATTCGCTATGGTTTGGTTTGATTCCATGATTTGCTTGTGACATATTTACTTTACTAATCATCTGAATCTCACAAAAATTCTGAATAACTTCTTTTTCTCTCAAATCCTACCAGATCAATATACCAACCCAATAAATCATGCATTATACCTCTCTTTGTATGACATTGTAGATCAATTTCTCAGAAAAAATCAAATAGGGATACAGATTGACCCATTGCAACAACAAGATGTACAAGATGCTATGGTGAAAAACCGAACTTCACAATTAAGATGGGGGGGGAAGAGGGGGCATGTAGTTGAGGAGTTGGGAGGGACAGATGGTAGGGGAAAAACAAAGGAGGAGGCAACAATGCTGGATAAGAAAGGTACTCATTACCTTGCTCATGTAATTGTAACCTCTCTGTACAGTATTTTCACAAAAAATAAAAATGAAAGAATCTCAATATTTCTTACATGGATTGTTGTACCATTTCACTAGACTATCATCTTGCAATATTGTCTCATAACAACTCATTTTCTGCACCATCTCTAATGTTACCTTCATGAAACCCTTAGATATCTTTTTCATGGATTATTAGATAAAATATATATGTCCTAGAAGTGAAAGCTAGGACATACATGCTCAATCATTTCTAAACACTTTTGGATCTTGATTACTGAAGTTATTCACCTATAAACCTTAGGCTTAAGCAGTGCACTCCTATTTGTTTTTTTCAAATTTGTTCTGAAATCTCAAACAACCTTAACTTTTGACATTCCGTTTGTATTCAAAATGTTTGCTACTGTAGAACTGTCAATTCTCCTAACCAATACAAAACCCATGGATATTTTTTGAAGAGTTTTATTCTTCTTCTGTATTATTTTTCTTTATCTTCTTTTGAAAATAGTAATACTAGGTAATATTGACTGTCTATTGAATCTATAAAGTGATAGTTTAATATGCTCATCAAGGATCAAAAGAAGGCCAGCATGCAAGTTTATGATACATTTATTGTGCTTCATTGTATTAGATCATGATTGTTGCTATTCTATCCTGTTTTTACTTAGGTAAAACTAATTTTAGTAAGTGTCTTTAACTTCTCTAATATCATAGCTCATTTGCTGAAAAATCCTACATTTCAAATAAAAATAAGTGTTCACTTTTATGTAACAAAAATTTCTATGTTGCTAAAATTAATACATATCCTAGTACCAATATATATATATATATATATATATATATATATATATATATATATATATACTGATCTAGTAAATCCTTTTATATCAATGCCTATTTGTGAAAACTTATAACTAGTGTAGCTTTCAGATGACAAAGCCAACAACAGACTTTTCATTAATTACTTAATAAATTGTGATGGTACTGGGCTTAAACTCTCACTTGGCCTTTTCTGCTCACTGTTTGGCACTGTACCACTGGAGCATGTCTCAATTTCCATCTTCTGCTAGTTAATCAGATCCTCTGCTCTTAGCTTCCTGAGTAGCTAGGACTAAAGGTATGATCTTCAGTGCCCATCTAGCAATATCATTTTAGTAGTACTGCTCTTGAGTCTAACAACTCCTATAATAGCCCTACACTATTTTTTTGATTTTTAAAAATTTATTATTTATTTTATGAGTGTGCTTTTTTTAAAGGACAGAAGGAAAACAATCAGTATGTCAAGACAGGAAATAAAGTTGATTGAGAGTTCAAGCCCACTGGCTGACCAAAAAAAAAAAAAAAACGAAAGAAAAGAAAAAAGAAAAAATATTGACTATGACAAAAGATGAACAAAATGAAAAATGGCTAGAGATAGGAGTGGATACCTTTTTATCTTTGGCCAGTTGTGGGCCTTGAGCTGAGGGCCTGGGCACTGTCCCTGATCTGTTTTGGCTCAATGATACTGCTCTTCCAGTTAAAAAAAAAGTATGGGAATCCTCTTTCAGTTTCATGAAATCTGTTCAATCTGTTAAACTGATCACAAATGAAAATAAGATCCAGTAAACTAGGAAAGTAACTATTTTAGACATATTGGTATTTTAGGTATAGGGTAGGATGCAGATCTGATTAAGACTCTGTAAACTCACTAAAATTACAAGAGCACAGGGTGTGTAGGAATTAGATATAGCCCTTCTCAAATAGTTGATAAAGGAACAGAAAGGATATATGCCATGCCATAGTGATCATCTTTATGTTCTAGAGGCGATGTATTCCATATTCTGATGTCTCAGTTTGGTGTAGTTAGTGAGTGATCTGAAAGGTTACTAGTTTTGCCTGGAATCCAAATGCTCTACAATTAGTTTTTAATCATGATGTCATGTTTACATTATGTATGGTGTATTCACTTGTACATTTTCAGAAGAGTTGAGGGAAGGGTACAAAACTCAAAGGAAAAAGGGTGAAAATGCAGCAAGTGAGCTCACTGGACACTGATGAAAGTGAACTATACTATTCATGGGTGGAGATGGGAAGGAGGGACTGGGAGAGAATGAGGGAACCGAAGACACTGTATGAAAGGAAGTGTACACATTACTTGATTTATAATTGTAATCTCTCTATACATCACCTCTATAATAACAATGAAGTTAATTAATAATACAAAAAAGAATGATCTCGGGCCTTTGACAGGTTCTTCTATGGTAATCATAGAACATTCCATTGGAATATCTCTGCATAACGGCTCACTTTTTTCTGATTGTTTTATTCTATTTTTATATGTTTTTATTGTAAAAATACTGTAGAGAGGGATTACAGTTACATGAGTAAGGTAATGAGGACATTTCCTATCAAGCATTATTACATCCTTCTTTGTTTTTCCCCTACAATCCCTTCCCTCTCCACCTCTACAACTCCTCCCTACTTCACCCCCCCCACTTACTCCCTCCCCCACTGAAGAAGTAAAGTTTATTTTCAACATAGTGCCTTGTACATCTCATTGTTACAATGGGTCAACCTGTATCCTTATTTCAGCATTTTATTATTTCCCTTCCTCTCCCAAAATTATATACAAGACACCCAAATCAAATAGAGTGAAAACAGGGGACATACCATGGGGTAAGAACATACCAAAGAAACAAAAAAAATCACATAGCACATTATAAATGTGTTAAAAATAATAGAAAGAAAGGGCTGGGAAGGTGGCTCAGTGGTAGAGCGCTTGCCTTGCATGCATGAGGCCCTGGCTTCGATTCCTCCTCACCACATAAGCAAAAAGATAAATGCTGGAAGTGGTGCTGTGGCTCAAGTAGTAGAGCTCTATCCTTGAGCTGAAGAGCTGAAGGCCAGCACCCAGGCCCAGAGTTCAGGCGCCTCACGACCAGACCAAAAAATAAAAAAGAAAAAAGAAGGAAAAAAATGTGTGTCCGTATTTTGAGGTTCATATGTACATAGCATTTGACCTTTTCTGTTTGTCCTACACATGTACTAGTTATTGCAGGTAAGGGAAACCATGGGACCTATGTTGCTTTGGGTCTGGCTTACTTCATTTAATATAATTTTTTCCAAAACTTTCTATTTCCTAACAAATGGGAAAATGTCATTCTTTCTGATGGAGGCATAGAATTCCATTGTATATATGTTTACCATATTTTCTTCATCCATTCATATACTGAGGAGCATCTGGATTGGTTCCATATCTTAGCAATGGTTAAACATGCTGCAATAAACATGTTGTGTTTAGTATAGCCTTTTGTTTGTGATCATTTGGTAAATGCCCAAAAGTGGGATTGCTGGGTCATAGGGGAACTCTACGTGGAGTCTTCTCCATACTGCTTTCCAAAGTTGTTGAACAAGTTTACACTCCCACCAACAATAAAGTAGAGTGTCATTCTGGCCACATCCCCTCCAGCATCTGTTGTTATTAGATTTCTTGATTATAACCATTCTAACTGGGTTGAGGTATCTCAATGTTGTTTTGATTTGCATTTCTTTTATGTCTAGAGAGTTTGAGCATTTCTTCATGTGTGTATTGGCCATTCCTGTTCAGAGAATTTTCTCTTTAAGTCTTTCCCCCACTTATTTATTGGGCAGTTGTTGTTTATTTGAGGCTCTTTTGTTGGGGGATTTATTTTTTTTTTGAGTTGTAAGTATATTTCGATGATATACCCTTGTCCATTGTATGGCTAGTGAAGATCCTCTCCCAATCACTGGGCTTTCTATTGATCTTGCTAGCCATCTCCTTTGTCATGCAGAAGCTCTGCAATTTCATTCAATCCCATTTGTCCAACCTTTCTTTGATTTGTTGTGTTTTGGTCTTATTAAGAAAATTTGGCCTGTGCCAATGAGCCCTAGAGTTTCTCCTATTCTTTCCTGTAATGTTTTCAGGGTATCTGTTTGACTTGGAGGTCTTTGGTCCATTTGGAGTTGATTCTGGTGCAGGGTGATATATAAGGATCTAGCTTTAGTTTAGGACAGGTGTTAACTGATTTTGCCAGCACCATTTACTGAAGAGGCTGTCTTTCTTCCATTCTATTCTTTTTAGCTCCCTTATCAAAGATTAGGTGGCTATAGTTCTGTGGAATAATTTCTGGGTATTCAGTTCTATTCCATTGGTCCTGACTTCTACTCTTATGCTGCTACTAAGCTCTTTTGATTGCTATGACTTTGTAGTAGAGTTTGAAATTTGGTATTAATATTCCTCCAGCTCTGATCTTTCTGTTAAGATTGTTTTTTCTATACTGCATCTTTTATTGTTCCATATAAATTTTTGGATTTATTATACTATTTTATTGAAGAATGAGGTTGGCATATTGATAGACATCATATTGAATTTGTAGATGGCCTTGGAATTATTGCCATTTTCACGATGTTAATCCTCTCAATTCAGGAGCTTGGTAGGTTTTTCCACTTCCTAAGTTCTGCTCTAATTTTCTATTTCAGGTTTTTAAAGTTTTCATCATAGAAATCCTTCACTTCTTTAGTTAAGTTAGCTCCTAGGTATTTTATTTTTTATGGGGCTATTACAAAAGGAGTTGTTTTCCTGATTTCAGCCACACTCTTCTCAGTATTGGCATACAGAAAAGCCATTGATTTTGGGGGGTTAATTTTATACCCTTCTACTTTGCCAGAGTTTTCAATCAGCTAGAGTAATTTGGGAGTGTAATCCATGGGATTCTTTAAATACAAGATCATGTCGTCTGCAAAGAGGGAGAATTTTACTTCATCTTTCCCTATTTGGATCCCATTTATGTTTGGATCATGTTTTAAGTGCTCTAGCTAGGCATTCTAATACTAAATTTAAGAGAAGTTGAGAGAGTGGACATCCTTGTGTCGCTCCTGAGTTTAGAGAATATGGCTTTAGCTTTTTGCCATTAAATATAATAATGGCTATAGGTTTGTCATACAAAGCCTTTATTATATTGAAGAATGTTCCATGGATGCCTACTTTTTCCAGAGTTTTCATCATAAAGGGGCATTGGATCTTGTCAAATGCTTTTTCTGCATATATTGAGATAATCATGTAGTTCTTATCCTTGCTCTTGTTAATGTGATGAATTATATTAATTGATTTGTGTATAATGAACAAGCTTTGAATCCCTGAAATGAATCCTGTTTGATCGTGTTGTACGGTTTTTTTTTTTTTTTGGATGAGTTGTTGAAGAGGATTGGCTAAAATTTTGTTGAAAAGTTTTGCATTGATGTTCATTAAAGAAATGGGTCTATAATACTCTTACTTTGGTGAGTTCCTGCGTGGTTTTGAGACGAGGGTTATGATGGCTTCATAGAAAGAGTTTGGTTGTGAACTTTCACTTTCAATTTCATTGAATAGTTGGAGGAGTATTGTTGTGAATTCTGCATTGAAGGCCTTGAAGAATTCAGTTGTAAATCCATCCACTCCTGGGATTTTCTTGGGTAGGAGGTCTCATTGCTTTTTCTTATTTTGTTGATTGACATGGGTCTATTAAGTTGTTTTAAATCATGTTCTAAACGAACCTAAACGGTTCAGCATGTCGATATTTGCTGGAAAATCATCCATTTCTTCCAGATTCCCAAACTTATTAGCATAAAGGTTTGACAGGTGTTCCCTTATACTGTTCTGAATCTTGGTTGTTTCTGTGGTGATGTTTTTCCATTCTCATCTTTGAGTTTGTTTATTTGTGTGTGTTCTTTTCTTTTTCTGATAAGAGTTGCTAAGGGTATGTCAATTTTGTTAATTGTTTCAAAGAACCAATTCTTAGTTTTGTTGATTCTTTGTATGTTTTTTAATTGGATTCTAATTCGTTTAATTCTGATTTAATTTTAATTATTTTTTCCATCTTCTGGGTTGGTGTTTAGCTTACTGTTCTTTTTCAAGAAGCTTCAGGTGTCTCATTAAATTGTTGATTTCAGATTTCTCCAATTTGTTGATGTGGGAAATCAGAGCTATAAACTTGCCTCTGAGTACTGCCTTTGCTGTGTCCCGGAGGAGCTGGTAATTTGTGTGTCCATTTTGTTGGATATCATGAACATTTGAATTTCCTTTCTATTCTCTTCCATGACTCACTGATGGTTCAACAGTGTGTTGTTCAGCCTCCATGTGATACAGGACTTTCTTTGGTGGCTTTTGGTGTTGAGTTTGAATTTTATTCCCTTGTGATCTGAAAGAATGAAGGGCATTATTTTAATGTTTCTGAATTTGGAAAAATTTGTTTTGTGACCTAAAATATGATCTATTTTGGCAAATATTCGTTGTGCTGCTGAGAAAAATGTGTATTATGATGCTGGTGGGTGAAATATTCTGCAGAAGTCTGTTAAATCTAGTTGATCTATGCAGTCGTTTTGGTCTGGGGTTTCTATGTTGAGTTTTTGCATAATAGCTCTCTTTAAGAGAAACTGTTCTTTGCATGCTACTGAGCTTTAGGAGACAGTCAATGTTTAACTACAGGCAACTAAATTTTCATGTGAACTGAATGATCTTCCCATACAATAGGAATCACAGAGATCAACTTCATCAAATGAGAGTGGTATGACATTATAAGCCCCAAGTATATCCTTAAGATACAAAGATGCTATATGGAGAAGTTGTCTGAGTGTGGGCCTAAACTAATCCCATACTGCTTTCTTTTTTTTTTTTTTGTTTATAGTGAAAATACTGTACAGAGGGGTTACCATTACATGGGCAAGATAGTGGGTACATTTCTTATCAAGCATTGTAGCCTCCTCCTTTGTTTACCCTTCCCATCCCTTCCTATCCTACCCCCCCAATTCTCCCCCCTCCGCAAGTTGTAAAGTTCGTTTTCGACATGACAAATTGTACTTTACATTGTTGCAACAGGTCCACCTGTATCCTTATTTAAACTACTTGTTTTTCCCCTTCCCTTCCACAAATTATACCGACATCAAATACAATGAAAGCAGGGGTTATATTGTGGGGGAGGTACATACAAAGCAACAAAGAAATAATCTTATAATTGCGTTAGAAACAAATGCATGAAAGAAAAAAAAACATTTAAAATACATACCTTAGGGTTCGTTTTCCTAACATCACCTTATCTGGCCTTTTCTGCTTGACTCATACATATACTAGATATTGCAAATAAGGGAAATCATGGGGCCTATGTTCTTTGGGCTTGGCTTACTTCACTTAATATAATTTTTTTCCACGTCTTTTGATTTCCTAACAAATGGGGCAATGTCACTCTTTCTGATTGAGGCATAAAATTCCATTGTGTATATATCCCACATTTTCTTTATCCATTCATATACTGAAGGGCATCTCGGTTGGTTTCAGATCTTAGCTATGGTAAATAATGCTGCAATAAACATAGTTGTGCTGGTAGCTTTAGTGTGGTCTTGTTTGTAAACATTTGGGTAAATGCCCCAAAGTGGGACTGCTTGATCATAGGGGAGCTCTATGTGGAGTCTTTGAACCTACAGACCTGTAGCCATCTAATCTTTGATAAGGGAGCTAAAAAAGTAGAATGGAAGAAAGACAGCCTTTTCAGTAAATGGTGCTGGCAAAATTGGTTAACTACTTGTAGAAAACTAAAGCTACATCCTTTTATATCACCCTGCACCAGAATCAACTCCAAATGGATCAAAAACCTCGGAGTCAAAGCAGACACTCTGAAAACATTACAGGATGGAATAGGAGAAACCCTAGGTCTCCTTGGCTCAGGCCGAAATTTTTTAAATGGAGACCTGGAAACACAACAAATCAAAGAAAAGTTGGACAAATGATATTGCATGAAGTTGCAGAGCTTCTGCATGGTAAAGGACATAGCTAGCAAGATCAATAGAAAGCCCACGGATTGGACCAAGATCTTCACTAGCCATACAACGGACAATGGTCTCATATCTAAAATATAATTGGAGCTCAAAAAACTAAATCCCCCAACAACAAATGCTCAAAGAAACAACTACCCAATAAATAAGTGGGCGAAAGACTTAAAGAGAAACTTCTGTGAAGAAGAAAGAATGATGGCCAATAGACACATGAAGAAATGCTCAACCTCCCTAGCCATAAAAGAAATGCAAATCAAAACAACATTGAGATACCACCTCACCCCAGTTAGAATGGCAAAAATCAAAAACTCTAACAACAACAGATGATGGAGGGGATGTGGACAGAAGGGAACCTTACTTCATTGTTGGTGGGAGTGTAAATTTTTTCAACCACTTTGGAACGTAGCATGGGGGTTCCTCAATAGACTCCCTACTGCTTTCTTTTTAAGTCTTTACACAACCATACCACTCTGGGTTTCTTATGATCAATTCATGTCAGAGTTCTTTATGATATGAAGCACCATCTAAAAGGTGACAGGTGATTCAATGATGGTGGCAAGTGAAAGTCTTTGATTTAATAGAACTTTATGCATTTCAGTTGGTCATGTGCACTTCATTTACAAGAAATGGTGAGGCATATGATTACAAAAATTTCATAATTGTTCATGATCTGTAACCTGTACTTTGGGTGAATAATCAGGGATTTGGAAGGAATTATCATACGAACAAAAAAGTTAGAGACAAGAAAATGTAGAGAAAAAAATTGGCTGTCTGGATTGGAGACAGGATAAAATATTAGTGTTCCTAGTGAATTATCAATAAAAACATATTGCAAGAGAGGAAGATTTTATTAGTCAAGCAGACAGGATGGCCTCCTTTGTTTATATCAGGCATCCTCTTTCATTAGCTACCATTCTTCTTACCCAAAGAGCTCTTACAAAATGGGCATTGACACAGAAGAAAGGTTATATCTGAACTTGGCAATCTAAGCGTTTACTCATCAAACTGACCTGACGTTGGCCATCTGTAAATGCTCAATCTGCTTGCAATAGAGAAAGATATATTTTTTTCTGTGGCTATAACAAAATCCTGGATACTGGATAATTTAAAATGGAAAGAAGTTTACTTCTCTCACTTCTTTTTGTGGAGAGGCAGAGTCCATAATGTTGGTACCAGCATCTGCTTGGCCTCTGATGAGGGATTCATGCTGATATACCACAAAAGAAAAGGGAACGGGAAATGGAGAGCATTAGGCCTCACCAGACTCTTAGTATACCAGTGCTTTAATCTTGGATTTCTTGGTATCCAGACCTGTGTTAAACATACTCAAGCTATTAATACCCTGTACAATTGCTATTTTTATAGCAGTTCAGACTATGACAGGAAGGAAAAAAGTAAAAAAGTAATTTACCTTGTTCTTTTGGAGGGATAGTTTGTGTTTTATTATCGCTAGGATAATTGTATCATATTAGATAGAATTATGATCTTTTTATTTATGTGAGTATCATGATTGATGGAAATTGACACAGTTCCTAAGAAATGAAGGAATGGATTTGAAATAATATTATGTTAATACCAGGCATTTCTAGGAGAAACTAGTGGATTGAATTGGTGGGTTGAATGATGTAAATCACCCTCCTTAGTGTGGACAGACAGCATCCACCCATTCTGCATCAGAATAGAACAAAATACTGTGGAAATCTCAGTTTTGTATTTAAGCTGAAAGATCAGTTTTCTTATGCAATTGGGCTTAGAATTATTATGTTGGCATTCCTTTTTCTTAAGGATTTGGGATGTGATTAAATTAATAACCCCCTTTTTTCGGGGTCCTCAGTATAGAGGTGAGGATACTTCTAGGATCAAAAATTATATGAGCCTTTCATAAATAAATATACATACATTATATATATATATATAATGTTTGTTTTGCTATCTGAAATACTCTGATTAATACAAGAAGCCACCAGACTCTTATGATTGGACAGAATTTTTTGATTCTATGAAGGAAATAACATATTGGGTTGGATACCAATGACTCATGTCTACAATCCTGTCTATGCAGAAGACAGCTCTGTCACTGTTTGAAAGCTGACAGTAAGACTATTATATCTAAGTAACCACCAAAAAGTCAAAAGTGGTGATCGTGCTCACCTGATAGAGCACCAGCCACAAGCAAAAAAGCTAAGGAACAGCATCGAGGCCTTGAGTTTAAATCCCAGAACTGGCATATGCACATACACATGCACAAACACAAATACTTCTCTCCAACACAAAAAAGTAAATTTTATATTTATGTTCTTTGATATATTAAAATAGAGTCTTCTCTCACCAATTAGTCTGCTTCTATAGTTTTGGACTATAATGAACTATAATAAATCATTCTTCCTTCTTTCCATTTCTTCTACCCATTCCTTAGTTACTGTTAGTGATGACATCTTAATTTATTGGCATATTGAGGGATGATGGTATGACTGACTGGAGAGGCTAGTAAACAAAGATATTTAGACTTTTTACAAAGGTATTTACTATTTTATAAACATGTTCTGCTTATACATATATATGAATATCATATATATATATGAATAACTTGGAATGCATCTACATCAAATTATAGACAATTTTATATTAACGAAAAAGCAACAGTTACATATTACACTAAAATTTAAAATATAAGTTCTTATTTCTACTATTGTGTGTTTTCTATAATACTCTCCTTGTTTATTAGCATTCTACTACTTTGTAATTCATCAGCATCTACAAATCATCAATAATGACTTTCCAAAAATAAACTAAACATTGGGTTGTGATTAACTTTGGAAACATAGAATATTCATGAGTTATTCTATTGCCATTCTTATGTATGTAAAACTCTGTTAATTACTAGTTTTGGAAAAGTAATTGACTAGGTCATTCAATCTGAACATATGTTTGATGGTTATTAAAATCAGACACATGTCTACCGAATTCAAATATCCAATTTCCATTAAAATTAAAACAGGAAATCACCCTCCTATTCATAGCATAATTGTACTTTGTTTTTAAAGTGTATCATCATAGTCAGAGTAACAGTTTTGAATGCGAAAGGTTTTTTACAATATTCAGAATCATGGTTGTGCTTTGTCTTATAATCTACTTATCAAAATGTACCGTCATCTTGTAAGAGTAAATTCTCTCCTAAAATTCCACAAATGCTCAAACAATTTGATCGTGAGGTCTCAATATGAAATAAATAATATTTATAATTAGTATATTCATCATGGAAGAAAATATTGCCAGTGAATTAATGTCAGAATAAGATGAGTAATAATAAAAGACTGATGCTTTTATTGGAAAGATAGAAATCTGACTGAAAGCTCTTGCCTTGAATGCTCCCACTCTACAGCCATAAAAGGAACGTAGGAATAAAAATGTGATTAGAATAATGTCATCTTGCCCATTCATTAACTATTAACCCCTAGTGGCCTATGAATACTAGGACAGAATGCGCCAATTCATTTGTTCATCTGTCAAATAATTTTTGAATACCTGTTACTTATTATGGTAGATCATGAAAACACAAAAATGAATAAGCTGAAAAAGAAAGCCATGATTTGTAGGCTGCTTTTAAGACTCTTGAAATAATTATTATAGAATGAAATTCATTGTGTTAAAAAAATAAAAATGTATACAAAGCTGACAGAATTGAAAATGAACCCTAATGAAAATAAATGACTTAATGAAAATTGTAAGAGAAGAATAGATTTTAAGAAAGATAAGTACTAGATAAGTCAGGTCTTTCTTGGTCACATTAAGCACTCTGAATTTTATCCTGAAAAATTAAAAATTTTAATAAATCAGAGATATGTGAGTGTGTGTGTGTGTGTGTGTGTGTGTGTGTGTGTGTGTGTGTGTGTGTGTGTGTGAGGGCACATGTACATGAACTGGTCCTGAGGCTTGAATTCAGGGTGTGGGCACTGTTTCTGAAAGGAATCTTACCCTTCCTTAATCAATAGAATCCCATCTTATTTTTTTTTGGGGGGTCCAGTCGTGGGGCCTGAACTCTGGGCCTGGGCACTGTCCCTCAGCTCTTCAGCTCAAGGCTAGTGCTCTACCACTTGAGCCACAGCGCCACTTCCGGCTTTTTTCTTTTTGCTTATGTGGTGCTGAGGAATCGAACCCAGGGCCTTGAGCATGCAAGGCAAGCGCTCTACCACTGAGCCACCTTCCCAGCCCCTAGAATCCCATCTTTCACATAGAAAAAAAATTAAGTCAGGTTGCATTATTTCTGCTTGATTAGAAAATTAGAATCAAAACCTAATGATGGTTTTGACATAGAATGCTCTTAAAATTTCTTTTTCTGAGGAAAATGCATATATATATGCATATGTATTTATGTTGCCTGTTTATATGTATATGGAAGGATGCACATTAAGAGAAAAAGACAACAAGGAGCAGAGGGAGAAATGATACAAATATACAGATGTGCAAACAGTGTTTATATTCCTATAGATTATATGAAAAGTATATCCCATAGTTGAGATTCTATTAGATTTATAACATTATGTTAATAATGTAGTATTTGACATAAAAGTACATATAATAAAACACTTGTAAATAAAAGGAATAACATGGTTCATATTAAATTATTATTCTTTTCTTTTTTTCTTGTGTGAGAGAAACCCACAATTGAAATAGCATTGATGTCCATAGTACTGTAAATTCAAAGATCAAGAAATATAATGAGAACACCAAAAATTCAAAATACATGTATAGTAAAATGGTAGTTGCATCTTGAAGTAAATGTATTAGTTGCTTAGGTAAAAGTATAAACAAGGAGTTATTCTGAGCAGCAGATGAAAGTGATTAAAGCCAATGGTTGAAAAGGTATTTGAATATAACTGGCATGGTTCTCATTCTAGGTAATTGTTTCTGTAAATGGAGTGGAGTTTCTTGCTTACATTTTGAAAATAATTCTTTTTAAACAAAACTGTAACTATTTATGATTGTTATTCATTATGATTTTTCAATTTCAAGTATGCCATTTCTTTTACCATATTAAATAGGTTAAAGAACCCTAAAAATCATGTACAAATTTTATTATTTCTAGAAATACAGAATTCAGTGAAAATCTCTGAAAATCTGATTAATAGGTCAAATGTTATTCTCTATTATGATATTGTAAGTCATTGAAAAATAGGCAATCTCATATTTCTTTCAAAATACAGTAAAATGTTGATGTAAAATTATTTTGTATGTAAAATCTGCAAAAAAACTTCCAACATGATTCAAGTTTCAGAAAAGTTTCTTATGTTCCCTGCAGCATAAAGAAGGTAATTTACCATGATACAAACATCATTATTTGGTCAGATATATTAACAAACAACACCTTTGGGTGCAACTAATCTATTCAATTCCTGCTACTGTTGATTAGAATATCTGTCTAAATGAAATTCACTAACAAAATGTAATAATATATGATACTGTCTTTTGTTTATTTAATATGAAGCAATTACCACTATTCATTCCATCAATCATGATTTTCTGGGAGTGATTTTGCCTCTTTTGTTCAAAATAAGCAAGGCCATTTGTCATATTTTATAATTGCTAAGTGCTATTATTTACTCTGAGTTAGAAAAGTTGTGACTTAAATAGGAAGCATACAACCTTATTAATCAAGCTTGTTTAAGATATGTATGATTATTAATTCAGAAAAAGAAAAGATGTTATAAATGAAGACATTAGTTTAATTTCTGTATCTAATTGGTTAATTATAACATTCATGTGAAATATTCTATGCAAATATTTTCCACTAGATATTAAAATATTCCTTATTTAATAATGTTTGGACTTCCAAAAAGCAGTTGATCTGCAATCACCTGAATGTTAATTATATCAAGAAAATTTCACATTAATTACTTAACTCTTATTTCTGTCATGCCTTTTTACTGTGGCCTCTTACATTTTGCATTCTCATTTTTTATTTCCCTGAAAGTATGTATTTCCACATATAATAAGTACTCATTTATACCTCAACTATATAAATTTTCTAAATCTATTTTCTAACATTTTTATTTGCAAATGTAACTGCACCAGTTACATTGCAATATTAAGACATGTGCACCATATATATTGATCTACCCCACCTGCTACCTTAGAAATCCTCCTTCTTAGCCTAGCCTTTCTAACAGTTTTTGGTGGTTTTCACTGTGCTATTTTCATGCATTTGTATAAAGTACCTTTATAGTAGTTATCCTGGAACACCCTCTCATTTTCCCTCCTGTCTACCCTACGTGTTGTTTTACTTGCAGATAGTCTTTTTTCAAATACATGTATACTGTACATGTATGGAGTCTACTTATGGATGAAATACGTGTAGTATTTGACTTTGTGTACTTGGCTTGTCTCACTTAACAGCTTTTTGATATTTAGATTGGAATTTCAAAATCACCAGCTTCTTTTTCAGACTTTAAATTGACATGGTGTAATTCTTTCATCTTCCTTTGCCATTGTGATAAACTTCCTTAATAAATAGAAACATTATCATATATGATGTCATATATATTACCTTCTATGAAAAATATATATGCATATATATGACCTCCAGTGATGAGTCATTGAAATACATATGTAGTTTAAGACGTAAACTACATTTGTGTCGATATATATTTTTAAAGTATTTTTTTGCCCAGATTTATTATAAACAATGGACATACAATAGTGTTGTCATTAAAACAGATATAGGATTACCTATATGTTGAATACCACTAGCAAATTTCAGAAAATAACCATATAAGCCATCATGTTATGATTTTCCCTCTTTGGTCAATTATAATTGAAAACACATATTATTTGAACTTGCTGTTCATAAGACTAGAAAATTTTATTATTATTAAGATCATTATCAAATATTATTCCTGTTAATTCACAGGCACTGGAGGGAATATTTCTTATAATTGGAAATTACTTAAAGGACCCATTTCTGACCTTCTTTCTAAGTCTTATATTAAGGGTGTATGTTGAGAATCTCATCTTGCACCTGGAAGCATATTTACCACAAATAAATACTGGGTGAATATCCCTTTCATATTCATTCCTGTAATCATTCTCATTTTTAAGATAGCAACATAGAAGCTATGATCTTCCAGGCAGCTGCCAAAAGGCAGCATTTGAATAGGAAATGGGGAAACGAATCAAAAACGTGCACACACAATCTTACAGAGGACAAGCCGAGCAAAAGTTTGAGAGCACCAAAAGCTGTATCCAGGCTGTGGGGCAAATGTTGTATGAACTACTCTGAAATGTCTCAGATTGTCATAATCAGTGACTTCAATCTTAGAAAAATAATAAAAATTAATCAAACAAATTAATAACCAAAACCAAAAAAGCACAGTACAGATAAGGCAACCATGACATACTGTAATCAATTTGGTCTCCAGATACTGATTCTAAGGCAGTAGCAATATATGAATTCATTCCAGAAAAACTAGGTAAATTAAGGGGTTTAGTGGCTTGGGAGAGAGAGGAAGAATGTTTAGGAGAGTGATGTTGATCATGATTCCTCGTGGTAAAACTCTGATATCTGAAGTTGAAATCTCTTTTGTACTATTACTTAAAGGAAACAACATCAAACTAAGATATTTATTGAATTAAGATATAGCACACTGGTATTAAAGAAAATAATATAAATATGAGATATGACAAAGTAAGTCTATCAATAGAAATTATGAATAGGAATCTGAAGAAAATCTGGAAATTAAGAATATAATATTGAATTGAAAATTAACTGTACTGATCTGATTCAATAGTAGATGACCAATCAGAAAAAACTCATTAAACTGGGACTTTTCATAGGATTTTTGATATTACTAAAATAAAAGAGGAAAAGAAGGGCTGGGATGTAGCTCAGTGGCAAAGCGCTTGCCTAGCAAGTGCAACGTCCTGGGTTCGATCCCCAGTACCAAAAAAGAAAAGACAAAAAAAATACAGTTAAAAAAAAAGAGGAAAAGAAAAATCAGGAAGAAAAAGAGGGTAACCTAAGGGACATGTGGGTCACTATTAAGCAAAACATATATGGTGAGAGTTCACAAAGGAGAAAAAAGTGAAAATGATAGAGCATCTACTTGAAGAAATAATGATTGGAAGTTTCAAAATCTGATTATAGAAATACACACATAAGTCCAAGATGATTAAATAACTCCAACAAAAATAAATCTAAAAGAATTACACTTAAACACATTACACAGAAACTTCACCTGCCACTAACATACAGAATCATGGAGGAAGCAACAGAAAAGAGATTTTTCACATTCAAGGAAGGTTTTATTAGACCACCAGCTGATTTATCACTAGAAACCTTCTGGCTAGAAGTTAATGGGATGATATATTTGAAGCACTGGTAGAGAAATTTGACAGCCAAGAAAACTCTATATTAAAAATGTACTCCTTTAAAACTTAAGAAGAAATTGAAAGCTAAGAAATTGATAACCACTAGAAATTCTGTAACAAGTCATATGGCTTAATGTATTGTGAAACAATCAATAGAAGCACAAAATTATATATTATAAACATCATAAATATAAACAGCATATATAAACATAAGATCCAAACATATTATAAAATAGTCAACAGAACAATTATAAATCTTGTTTAGAATTATTTATAAAAGTATAAGAAAATAATTAGGAACTGATTCAAAATAAAATAGTACAATTTATTTTTATCAATAATACAAATAGAGAAATCAGAAATGCAATAATATTTCATGTAACTAAATTTAAGCTTTTTAACTATTTGAAAGTTATTTTCATGCAATGTTAAACATACAGAAAATATCTATATAATACACCCCCAAATTAGAAGAAAATTAAAACGTATTACATTGAAATATATAAATACAAAAAATACACTAGAGAAGTCAATAAAACAGTTTCCACGGGATAAAGAATAGCTATTAGAGAAACAGAAAACAGTCAATGAAAAGAGAAATTTCTTCCCAATCAATAAAGAGAAGAAAGTGATATTTCAGACACATGCAAACTTAGAGAAAAGAAATAGCAAAATATATCAGACAACACAGACATAGAACAAAAGTTGTCACAATATAAACAAACCGGACTCTCTAGTATGATACATTTCTTTTCTCTTCTTTGTTCCAGAATTTTTTACTTTTAAGCAGAAACAGTCAGATAAGTTGATGTTAGGTGAAATGAGCCTCAAGATCAGGACTCAATTTTTTTTCTTTCTTGCTATTATTTCTAACATATTTATTTACTTAATTATTTTAATTTTTTATTGTGAGAATACCGTACAGAGGAGTTACAATTACATGGGCAAGATAATGAGTATATTTCTTATCAAGCATTGTTGCCTCCTCTTTGTTTCCCCTTCCCACCCCTTCCCATACTCCCCATACCTCCACCCACCTTATCCTCTCCCCACCACCAAATTTGTAAAGTTCGTTTTTCGACATAACGACTTGTATATCTCATTGTTGCAATGGGTCTAAATGTATCCCTAGTTAAACAATTTGTTTTTGCCCTTCCCCTCCACAAATATACCAACATCAAATACAGTGAAAGAAGAGGTTGTACCGTGGGGGAGGGACATAAAAAACAACATAGAAATCATCTTATAAATATGTTAGAAACAAGTGCATGAAAGAAAAAAAATCTAACATATTTATAAGATGATTCCGTTGTTGCTTTCTATGTCCCTCCCCCACAGTTTAGCCCCTGTTTTCACTGTTTTTGATGTTGGTATAATTTGGGGAGGGAAGGAAAAAAATAAATCATTTAAATAGGGTTACATGTGGACCCATTGCAACAATGAGTTGTACAAGATGCTATGTTGAAAAATGAACTTTACAACTTTGGGGGAGGGGAGTTGGATGGGCAGGCATGCTAAGGGTAATCAAAGAGGAGGCAACAATGCTTGATAAGGAATGTACTCATTACCTTGCTCATGTAATTCTAACCCCTCTATACATTATTTTCACAATAAAATACTCAATATTAATACATATTATGAATAATAAAGAAAAGTTACAAAAGATATATTTATAAGAAAAGCTTGGTACTGGCACATGAACAGAGCTGACGACTAATGGAATAGAATTGAGGACCCAGACATGATCCCACACGCCTATGGCCACCTAATCTTTGATAAGTGAGTCAAAATCATCAGATAGTTGGAAGAAAGACACCCTCTTTAACAAATGATGCTTGCAGAATAGAATGATAGATTTGTTTTAGCTCAACTTGTAGAATACATGCTTTCAAGATTGAGGCCCTTTGTTCAAACCTGAGTTCTCCAAAAAGAAAGTCAAGTTTTTGAGAAACAAAAATAAATATATGTATTTAATATAATAATATTTATATTTGTGGGATAAACATAGGAATACTTTAAAAATTCAGGCAATAAGCCACAAAGTTGTATGAGACTGTACTATCTCAATTTCAGACATAGATAAAGTAACTAGACAGATCAATATGAAAATAGAAGGGATTAATAACAGTAAGAATGGATTGGACCTCTGAGACATATGCAAAACAAGCTCCAACAAAGAACAGCAGAAATCATATACCCCAAGTTCCACTATGAAGAATGTATAAGACCTCAGAGTTTGTCTCAGACATATACTAGTTATTGCAAATAAGGGAAACCGTGGGACCTATGTTATGTCGAAAAGCTAACTTTACAACTTTGGGGGTGATGGTAAGGGAAAATAAAGGAGGAGGCAACAATGCTTGATTTAAAAATGTATTCATTTCCTTGCTCATGTAATTGTAACCCCTCTGTTTGGTATTTTCACAATACAAAAAACTTATTAATAAAAAAGACCTGAAAGTTTAAGTTATTTAAGTCTAGAATTATACAAAGCATTTTTCTCACCACAATTAGTAATCAAAATTAATAGTAGAAGGTAAATTAAATATCTATAAATATGTAAAAGAGAAACAATATTTAATGATAACCAAAATAACAGGAGCATCCAGTAAAGGGGAGACAAATGGGAAGTTTATAGTGGTTCACATTAAATTTTAAAAATTTCAAGCAGAATTCTATACCTATACTTCAAGAAACTACAAAGTGAACAAAACTTATGTCTGTTGACAGGAGGGAGTAACAGAAAAAGTTGATTAGAGACAATAAAATAGAAAATGGAAATGTAATAGGAAAAAAATCACATTTTTGAAAATTATTAAATAAAATTGCCAATCATTAAGTAAGACAAAGAAGAGATATGATGATTCAAATAAACTTAGAATGAAATAGCAGATATTACAAGTGATATAAACATGTTTTAAAATTATGAACAATTTTATATAGACCAATCGTAATAATCTAGCAGACAGGAAATATAATTTTCCCTCACACAGAAACTCTTCCATCTGCTGGTGGCTCATACCTGTAATCCTAGCTATTTAGGAGGCTGAGATCTGAGAATCGAGGTTCAAAGCCAGCCCGGGCAGGTAAGTCCGTGAAATTCTTATCTCCAATAAACCACTCAGAAAACAATAAGTGACACTGTGGCTCAAGCTGAAGAGCTTAGGACCAGCGCCCAAGCCCAGAGTTCAAGCCCCATGACCGACCAAAAAAAAATCTTACATCTAAGTAAAATCTAGGATCAGATAGATTCAGTGGAGAATTATATCAAGCATTTAAACAGTCAACAACAATCTTTCTCAAACTCTTCTAAAGGAATTTTTTTTCATTCTCATACCCTCCTTTACTTTTCCCCTACCATCCCTTTCCTCCCCACCTTCCCAACTCCTCCCTGCTCTCCCCCACCCAAAGTTGTAAAGTTCATCTTCAACATACTTTTTTATACATCTCATTGTTACAATGGGTCATCCTGTATCCTTATTTCAGCGTTTTGTTATTTCCCATCCCCTCCCCAGATTAGAAAAATGTATGTACAAGATGCAGGACAGTGGAATCAAATACAGTGAGAACAGGGGAACTACCATGGGGGAAGAACATACAAATAAACAAAAAAAATTCACATAGTACCTTGTAAGTACATTAAAAGGAACAGCAACAAAGGTAAAACCTCTTGTGTCCCTATCTTGGGGTTCATTTTGCTTACATCATTGTTGGTGGGAATGTAAATTGTTCAACTTGGAAAATAGTATGGAGTTTCCACAAAAGACCCACATAGAGCTCACCTATGACCAGCAATCCCACTTTTGGGCATTTACCCAAACAATCACAAACAAAGCCATTATAAGGCTACCAGCACAACTATGTTTATTGCAACATTATTTACATAGCTAATATATGGAACCAACGCAGATGCCCCACAATAGATGAATGGGTCAAAAAATGTGGTGTATATATATATATATATATATATATATATATATATATATATATATATATATATATATATGCATATATATAGTAGAATTCTATGCCTCCATCAAAAAGAATGGCATTGCCCTATTTGTTAGGAAATGGAAAGAATTGGAAAAAATTATATTAAGTGAAGTGAGCCAGACTCAAAGAAAAATAGGTCCCTTGGTTTCTCTTATTTGCAATAACTAGTTTATGTCTAGGACAAGCAGAAGAGGTCAAAAGCTATATACATATAACCATATAACCAAAAGAATTTAAGGAAGGAAAGTACTCCAAAATCCATTTAATCATGCCAGAGTTACCTGGTTAAGCAAATCAAATAAAGACATTAATACAATCAAAAAGAATATGGAAGTAATGTCCTTGACAAGTGTTTATGAAAAAAGTCCTCATTGATACAGTAGAAAACTAAATTATAAAACATATTGAAATGATCACAAACCACAAGCCAAATTTCTTCCCTGAATGTTAGGATGATGGGGAACATGGAAATGTAAGATATTCCATCAACCAAATGAATGATGTGAGCCACAGATCATCATAGTAATCTGCATAAAAAGGATTTAATAAAATACAGCAAAACTTCATGATAAATGTACCTCAGAAGCTAAGTCTAAAATTATGTAAACATAGTTATAGCTACATATAAGGAACCCATCACCAGCCTCGCACATAGTGGAGAAAAGCAAATGTTTTCCTGTAAGATCGGAAGAAGGAAACTATGACAACCATTACTACTCTACTCTGAATATTTTCCCCTCGAAGGATCAGCACTCACTGCTGCCAGCTAAATTTCCAAGAAATACCAACTTTCCCCTCTTGACTTAGAGAGGGTCATGGTATAGATGGCCTTGGGGTAAAGGGACTGCTCAGTTTTAGGAAGGGGGTTGTCCTAGACTTTTCAGTGTCAGAATCAGCAAAGACAGGATGCAGAAGATGAGTTCCCACACTCCATATCCCTAGAGAGACATTATATACTCTACTCCTATGGGGAAAGCGGTCTATTCCACTGGGAATAAAACCACTTGACTCCCGGCTTCCCTGCCTTACAGCTTAACTAAGATTCATTTTTATTTAATGCACAAAGAGAATATTTAATTGACTCTACCCCAGTATTAGTCTCTCAATATCCAGTCTCAGTTTCTATGGTGTCTCAAAGGCTTTACTTCCACTATAATTTCCTTAATGGGGACATTTGAAGGAACATTGGCACTCTATTCTAATAGTCTATCCAGGAGGTTGACCCCTGAACCCCAGTTCCATGTATGTGACAAGCACCACACAATATCGCCTGGGCATTATAAAACTGAGTGATTTATTGTATATATGTTTATTGTAAAAATACTGTACAGAGCGGTTCCAGTTACATGAATAAGGAAATGAGTACATTTCCTATTGAGCATCGTTACCTCCTCCTTTGTTTTTCCCTTACAATCCCTTCCTGCCCCTCCTGCCACAACTCCCTACCCCCGCCCCATGTTGTGAAGTTCATTTGTAACATAACCTCTTGTACATCTCATTGTTGCAATGGGTCCACCTGTATCCCTATTTAAACAATTTGATTTTTCCCTTCCCCTCACCAAATTATACCAACATCAAATAGAGTGAAAGTGGGTTATTCTTTTGGTAAGGGAGATACAAATTAACGAAAAATCACTTGGTACCTTATACATACATTAGAAACAATAGCAACAATTAAAAAACACTTGGGTCACTATGTTGGGTTTCATTTCACTTAACATCATCTTACCTGACATTTTCTGCCTGTCCAGGACATGTACTAGTTATTGCAAATAAGGGAAACCATGGGGCCTATGTTTCTTTGGGCCTGGCTTACTTCACTTAATATAATTTTTCCAAGTCTTTCCTCATTCTTCAAGGAAATAGAAGAGGCAATCCAAAAATTCATATGGAACAATAAAAGACCCCGAATAGCAAAAACTATCCTTAACAGAAAGAAAAGTGCTGGAGAAATATCAATAACAAATCAGCTTGGTACTGGCACAAGAACAGACCTCAGGACCAATGGAATAGAATTGAAAACTCAGAAATGAATTCACGTACCTATAGCTACCTTATCTTGGATAAGTGAGCTTAAAAAATTAGAATGGAAGAAAGACAGCCTCTTCATTAAATGGTGCTGGCAAAATTGGTTAATCACTTGTAGAAAACAGTGATTTTTTTTAAATTGAAGCAAGGCCTTATTTATTATGATCAATACTATTGGAAACTCTCATCTATAGCTTGTATATTATCTATGGAATCTGGTACTACCCCCTCTAGCAGGCGTTCCAGATTCCAGATTCATGGAAACGACTGGGGTCTTTTTGAGTCACTGTGGTAGAGTCAGGGTATAGGGCTAGCTTACATTGTTCCTTCCAGGAGCAAGATGGAGCCACTTTGACTCAGGTTTAATGAGTCCACCTTCATTGTTCTACCCTTCTAACAGCTGTCTCAGTTGTGAGGAGGAAGTAATATCCTCTTGAGGAGATAATCAAGTTCACACAGTCACCCTTCTGTTAGAGTAAGCCGGAAACTAATTCTGGAGTTTGAATCAAAGGAACTTGCAACTTCAGAGAAAGCAAAGGAGAAGAAAGTCCCAGCACACAGACCTTCAATGAACTTTACAAGATTTAAATGATAACCTCCTGGCACACAGTACCGTTTCTTTTTTCTGTTGATCAAACTTCACTTGTTAGTACTTGGCAGAATGGGTGATCCAATTATTAAATAATCAGCTTGATTCAGCTACCGTCAGATGGTCCCCAACTATACAAAATTATGCGTTGACTCTTACTCTCCCATTAAAAATTTGGATCGGTTTAAGTAGTCTGATGTATTCGATCATCCCTTCAGTTTTTTGTTTTTTGTTTTATTTTTTTTTTGGTTCGGTCCTGGGCCTGAAATCTGGGCCTGGGCACTGTCCCTCAGCTCTTCAGTTCAAGGCTAGCGCTCTACCACTTGAGCCACAGCACCACTTCCGGCTTTTTTCTTTTTGCTTATGTGGTGTTGAGGAATGGAACCCAGGGTCTCAGGCATGCAAGGCAAGCGCTCTACCACTGAGCCACCTTCCCAGTCCCTAAATTCGTTGTTTTGAAATAACTTTTATAAAACCTTTGAAATTAAGTAATATCATTTTAAAATAAAATATCCCTAAAGAATAGTAATCTATGCAATCGCACCTAACTAAAACCCATACATTGCAAATGACCACATTTCAAAAACTCTTTGCCATCTGGGTATAATGTGGCTATTTTTACTTCAGAGTGAACCTGAGTTAAACTTTTTCCTTGGCCTATTAATGGGCCATGTGCCCTGCGAAAAACATGGCATCCTGATAATAATGAGCATAACTGTATTCTAACATCAATTATGGTTTATTAACTAAAATCAAGGATCCTTGCAGAAATCACTGATTCTGGGATTGAAAACTGTGTAGCACAAATCATACAGGATGAACCTGCAGCACTTTGGGTTTCCAGAATGTAAGAAATTTATCGATAAGAGAAGAGTACACAGTGGTAGAATATGAGAAAGAGAAATCAAAAACAAATAGAAAACTTACTAAAACCAAAGTTGGTGTAAGTTAGTTTAAAGTAATGTTTGATGATAGACTAAATATAAAATAGTTATCTAAGAGTTCCTATTACTGCTATCTAAATGATTGGATAAAATCCAAATTGGGAAGAAGAGACAAGATGCCCCTGAAAAAAAGATTTAACTTATAAGAAGAAAGCATTAATAACTCCAGTTTTTAAATATGGGTCATTTCTAGACCACACTTATAGTGGCAGTGTTGAGGAAAGGAATACTATGTGCCACTCTTCAGGAGTACTCTTCAAAAATGTCTGGTATTATTTTTTAATGAGGAAATCAGAGAGAATATCACTGCCAGAGGACCCTAGGCAGTCTAACCATTTTAAGTGCAAAAGTGACATATTGGATGATACATGCGTTACAGACACATGTGTCACTAATAGGAATGATTCATTTATTGTATCAAATGTGATCTTACTCATTTTTGTTATCAACAGTAGTATAAACTGAGTAGAAGGTATATGTAAGTTCTTTTATATAAGTACTTCATATCATCTACAAATCTAAAATTGCCCTAAGATGTTAGTCACGTTTGATTAGAAATTGGAAGGAAAGAACACACCGATGACCTATTCCAAAGGAAGTTCCACAGATTCCCCATTTGACAGTCATTAGAGAGTTAATCCTTATGTAGAAATGATTTAAATTTATATTTTCAGCTTCAGAACTAATTCCTGAACTACAGGAACAGTGGCACTGTTGAAGTGATGAATAGTTAACACAACATCTAAATGGATATTACTTCTTAAAGTAGAGTTTTGACCGCCTCTTGGAGTACCAATGACATTTTAGTATTATACTAATTCTCTGACAACAGTCCCTCACACTGATTCTGAAATAAATCAGACATAAACAAGAATAGATGTAAATGTAGCTCGTTGTTGGTAAGCAAGGTGGTGCTTCATTATTCATTCCATGCCTGACATATAAAAGTCATTCAGCTAAAATGTATTCACAAGAGATAAATAAACAAATGAAATACCATGAAATTAACACAGAGGTAATGCCTTGGGCTTCAGTGTCTACATAGTTTCCTATGATATCTGATAAAAGAAAATCTATTTTTTCAAAATATGAAGATATTTGTATGCAGATCTACTTGAGTATTTCGAAGTGCTGATTTTTCTTCTTGAAGTCCATGGTAACTAAACAATGAGTAAGTACTTACTTTGAAAATCACTATCATGTCATAATCATAGTTATTTCACTATTGTTTTAGCAAACAAAATGATAATTAGGGGATATCTCTTCATCTTTATGTGCCTGTATATTTGGTAATATGACCTTTGCCATTCAATTGCATTGAAATATAAATACTATATATATATATATATATATATATATATATATATATATATACACTGCAGTGTCTTATTGAATCAAATATTAAAATCACAATTACAAAAATATTAAGTTTATCAACTTAAAATAATATTCATTAAAATACCATAAGAAAACGTTCCATTGTCGTCGAGTTTCATACATTGCTTTCTTTTATATTTAGTTTTAATTTTATTTTATTTTTGCTGGTCCTGGTTCTTACACCCAGATCTGGATGCTGTCCCTGAGCTTATTTATTCCATGTTAATGCTTTACAACTTGAGCCACACGTACATTTCTAGCTTTTTGCTGTTTAATTAGAGATAAAAGTCTCATGAACTTTTCTGTGCAGGCTAGCTTTGAACTGTGATCCTCAGATCTTAGACCCCTTAGACCTGAGTAGCTAAGATTACAAGCGTGAGCCCGAGATGCTGCATGCTTTCTTTTTAGTTTTAATGACATAAGCTATTCCATTCACTAATAAATCTTTCCTTCTTGAAATACTACAACCTTTGAAAAAATAATTTTATTCAAAAATTGAATACAAAATTATTCAGGTATTTGTTCATAATGACAATTGAAGCTACATTGTATGTCCTAATGTGGTAACATTGGGGTAGCATATTTCTATGAAAAAATTAATATGGTCTATGGAAGCAATGATAATATGGACCATGGGGAGAGTCCAGGAGGATGGCGGAGAAGAAGTTGGAGTCTAAGTAAGCTCTCACATAGAAAGCAGTTTTAGAGTTCCAGTGAACAGTCCTAAGTCAGAGAATTACACCAAGTGTGCCATCACAGGACAGAGAGTTAGGCCAGAGAAGGAAACCCATGCAAGAAGACACTTCTGAGCACTTGCCAATAGCCACCGTGGCGGCCGCAGCTGTGGCGTCAGCGGGCGAGTACAGGAGCCATACCTGAGCAACAGAGAGTCCGGAACAAAGGAGCCAGACGCAGCAGGCGAGGGGAATCTACTCAAAACCAGCAAGAACCGACAAGGAGCAGACATCTTCATCCTTCAGTTCGCAGACTAGAGACGATCCAGGAATTAAGACTCCACCTGAGTAGAAGCCTGATGTCCTCACTTCTTCTCAGGGAGCAGAGGAGGGATGGCCACCCCTACCATCCCCAGCACCGGTGAACTCCATCTTGGATACTGACAAAGCTCAAAGGAGCTGCTAGCTCCAAGTCAGGCCTTGGAATAAAAGGAGTCATTTAGCAGGTCACAAGAACTTAAAGGCGGCGTGACCTGCCAGACTCAGCTCCACCCAGGGAAAAGTCACCCAGCTCAGGCGCCAGCCCTAGGAGTGGGTTTCTTCACTGGGTAATCAGAGCCAGAGGCTGCCTCTCCCTCTAGCAGCCTCGACAAGCAATTGAAAATCAGTAAACAGAAACCCTGAGAATGGCCCCATGCTTGGCTCTGTGAAGTTTGCACAAACTAGCCCCAAAAAAGCTACTGTCTGTTGAAAGGCCTCAACTCTACCCAGAACATAGCATCATAGCTGCATCCCCTTCTTCTGTGATACTCAAAGCAGATCTGCCTCCCAATGAACTAGCCTGGGAGGAGGATCGTCAAATCCTGAGTAAAGGAGAGCATTTTTCTCCCTGTTAGAACAAACTGACTTAAGAAACCAACCAAGCCACAGAAACACAAGCAGACCAGAGACTCCAACAAGAGGCTGGTTAAGGACACACGGGAGATACAGGATTTTTCCCACTCCTCCCAAAAAAATCAAAGTAGTTTTTTTTTGTCTCTTCTTCTTCTTCTTCTTCTTCTTCTTCTTCTTCTTCTTCTTCTTCTTCTTCTTCTTCTTCTTCTTCTTCTTCTTCTTCTTCTTCTTCTTCTTCTTCTTCTTCTTCTTCTTCTTCTTCTTTTCTTCTCAACTTTTATTTTTGGTACCTTATATAAAAATTTTTTTTTGTTTTCTAAAACTTTTTTAAATCTTTAATCTTTGCCCTTTTTGACAAAAAAATTGTTTTCCAGAAACTTTTTTTTCCTCTTATAATTTTTATTTTAGAGATACGTGAGTGTGTGTTTTCCTTTCTTTTTTGGTCTTATATCTCTTTTTTTTCTTTTTTCAATTATCTTTTTGTTTTTGTTTAGCTCTACTGAACTTCTCAACTTTTTCTTCTTCCTTTCTCATCCTTTTTACCTTCTCCGCTATTTCGTTCTTCTTTATGTGACTTAATTCTTGTCCTGCACATCCTAAGAAAACCCATAGTTGACTATTAGGCCCTATCCCCTATTGTGTACACACTTAATCCACAAATTTATTGCTCAAGTCAAAACCTCTAAGACATAAATCCCTCAATAGCAGAACTACCTCTTTAAACCTATATAATATTTTAAGCATTTTTATTTTTAAGTTTTTCACATCTCCTTTATTTCCCTTCCCTTCTGTCAATAAATTCATGTTCTTATCTAAACAGATTGTTATCGATTCTACATAATTTTATTTTTACCTTTCTATTTTTTTCTGGTCTCTTTTCTTTCCCATTCCCTTTCTTCTTTTTTCTCTCTCTCTACTTTCATCCTACCCAACCTATTTCCTGCTTTGAGATTAGGATTTAAATAACTCTCCCTGAGCCTCCCCACATCAATCTATTCCTATTTTTTTACCCACATCTCGCCCTAACCCTAATAATTTCTGGTCTTCCAAATTCTTCTTTGCAGTTCGTAGCCCATTAACGTATAGTTGTTTGATGTTGAATAGCTGTATCTGTTGAACTAGCTTGTATCTGTAGACTATTGACTGTGCAAATTCAGACTTGGGTTGATGCTTGCCTTAATATAGTGTTCTAGCACAAATCTGGTGCTATTTTCATCTCAAATAGGCAGAGTAAGCCGGAAAAACACAAGAAAAATGGCAAATCCAGGTATCTCAATTCCCAAACTTGATAATCAGGGGACAGAACAGATAATGAATAATCCAGAGGAGAATTCCCAAATAGCTCAACAAACACTGCTGGCAAACATGATAAATCAAAAGACTGAAAGCATACAAAGGACTCTGTATGAGCATGATAGGGAGAGAGAGGAGGCAATGCAAAATTTTAAACAGCAATATCATAAGCATGAGGAAGCTACTCAAAAACTGATACAGGATTTGCATGAGCAGCTTGAGAATACTCAAAGAGAAAGGCAGGAATGGCGTGAACAGGCTGAGAACACTAAAAAGAACTACAGGACTCCCACGAATGGGAGAAAGCTAATCAAAGAATAATACAGGAATTGAGAGAACAGGAAGAGAGTACACAAAGATCTCTAAAGGCATTCATGGAATCCATTAACGAAGAGCTGAAGGAAGTCAGGGAGACCACACAGGGAATGCTGAATGGAACCCAACAGAAGGAATGGGAGTCCAAGGAAACCATAAGCAATCAAATAAGGGATCTGAAAATAAACACTGAACATCAAATTAAGGAAGTAAAAAAGTTCATACAAGATGTAAAAGAAAGCTTCAACAAAGAATTTGAAGCCATCAAAGCCGACCAATTGGAAGGAAAAGAGATAAAAAACAAAGTAGAGAGTCTTGACAACAGGTTAGACCATGCAGAAGATTGAATCTCAGGGATTGAAGACAGCCTAGATATTATAGAGAAAGAACATACAACCATCCAAGACAAGTCCAAGAAATATGATGGATCTATCAAACACTTGGAAGACAGCACCAGAAGGCTTAATCTAAGGATAATGGGTGTAGAGGAGCACCTAGGAACAGAAGTTAATGGCCTAGGAAATTTGTTTAACAGGATCGTAGCAGAGAACTTCCCAAACATGCAAAAAGATAGGCCTATTCAGATACAAGAAGCTTTTAGAACTCCAAAACAGACCAGACCAAAATAGGACATCCCACTGTCACATTATAATCCACACAGGATCAACTCAGAAGAAGGAAAAGATCCTTAAAGCTGTCCAGGAGAAAAGATTAATCACCTATAAAGGAAAACCAATTAGAATCACCTCAGATTTCTCAGCAGAGACAATCAAAGCAAGAAGAGCCTGGAATGATGTATGCCATGCCCTAAAAACAAACAACTATCAACTAAGAATACTGTACCCAGCTAAACTCTCCTTCATAACTGAAGGCCAAATAAAAACCTTCCATAGCAAAGAAAAATTAAAACAATACATCTCCACCAAGCCAGCCCTACAAAAGATTCTTAAAGATGTCCTACGCATAGAAAACAAACAAGACCACAATAAAGGTCAAGAAACTGCACCCAAACTGAGAATCAAAGAACCATAGGAAGAACCCAGTTTTTGCAACCCCCAAGAAGGTGGATAACATGGCAGGAACTCCCAAAAGCTCTCAGTCCTCTCTCTTAAAGTTAATGGTATGAATTCTCCAATTATGCCACATAGACTGTCTAGTTGAATTAAACAACAAGACCCCTCAATCTGCTGCCTTCAGGAGTCACATCTTGACTGTAAAAACAACACATTTTCAATCTTAAAGGTTGAAACAAAATCTACCAAGCAAACAGCCCTCATAAACAGGCAGGAGTTGCAATCCTAAGATCAGATTAAATATACTTCAAATTAAAATTCGTGAGAAGAGATAAAGAAGGTCGCTACATACTAATTAAGGGATCTCTCTTTCAGGAGGATATTACAATTCTAAATATCTACTCTCCAAACAATGGAGCACCCAAATTTATCAAAGAAACACTACTTTCGATGAAATCCCGTATAAATCAAAAGACATTAATTGTTGGGGATTTTAACACACCACTCTCCCCACTAGATAGATCAACTTGGCAAAACTCAACAGGGAAACTGCAGATCTAAACAGATGCATAGATCAACAAGATTTTACAGATATCTACCGAACAATTCACCCAGCAGCATCAGAATACACGTTTTTCTCAGCAGCACAAGGAACGTTTTCTAAAATATACCACATTTTAGGCCACAAAGCAAACTTGTCTAAATTCAGAAACATTGAAGTTATACCTTGCATCCTCTCTGACCACAAGGGAATAAAATTAGAACTCAACACCAAAAGCCACCTAAGAAAGTGTGGCATCATATGGAGGCTGAACAACACACTGTTGAATCATGAGTGGGTCATGGAAGAGATTAGAAAGGAAATTCAAATGTTCATGCTATTCAACATAAATGAACACACAAATTACCAGCTCCTCTGAGACACAGCAAAAGCAGTAGTCAGAGGCAAGTTTATAGCTCTGAGTTCCTACATTAACAAATTGGAGAGATCTGAAACCAACAATTTAATGACACATCTAAACCTCATTGAAAAAGAGCAGCAAGATAAACCCCAAACCAGTAGACAGAAAGAACTAATTAAAATTAAATCAGAATTAAATGAATTAGAATCCAAAAAAACTACAGAAAGAATCAACAAAACAAAGAGTTGGTTCTTTGAAAAAATTAACAAAATTGACAGACCCTTAGCAAATCTTATCAGAAAAAGAAGTGAACACACCCAAATAAATAAACACAGAGATCTGAATGGAAACATAACCACGGAAACAACCAAGATTCAAAACATTATAAGGGAATACTTCTCAAAACTTTATGCTAATAAGTTTGAGAACTTGACAGAAATGGAACTTTTCCTAGCAAATATTCACATGCCAAAACTAAACCAAGATGAGTTAAACCAGATTAACATGCCCATATCAAGCATTGAAATAGAAACAGCCATAAGAGACCTTTCAGCTAAGAAAAGTCCAGGACCAGATGGTTTTACAGCGGAATTCTACAAGGCCTTCAAAGCAGAGCTCACACCAATACTCCTCCAACTCTTTATTGAAAGTGAAAGAGAACGTTCACTACCGAACACATTCTATGAAGCCATCATAACCCTCATCCCAAAACCAGGCAGGGACTCATCAAAGAAAGAGAGCAATAGACCCATTTCTTTGATAAACATTGATGTAAAACTTCTAAACAAAATTTTGGCCTACCGACTTCAACAATTCATCCAAAAATTCATAAACCATGAACAAACAGGATTCATTTCAGGGATGCAAAACTGGTTCAATATACACAAATCAATTAATATTATTCATCACATCAACAGGAGCAAGAATAAGAACAACATGGTTATCTCAATAGATGCAGAAAAAGCATTCGACAAGATCCAATACCCTTTATGATGAAGGTTTTGGAAAAATTAGGAATCCATGGAACATTCCTCAATACAATAAAAGCTGTATATGACAAACCTACAGCCAGCATTTTACTTAATGGTGAAAAACAAAAGCCATTTCCTCTTAACTCAGGAACAAGACAAGGATGTCCACTCTTTCCACTTTTCATCAATCTACTATTAGAATTCCTAGCTACAGCGATAAGACAAGATGCAGACATAAAGGTGATCCAAATATGGAAAGAAGAAATAAAACTCTCCCTCTTTGCAGACGACTTGATCTTGTATTTAAAGAATCCCATAGACTCCACTCCCAAATTACTCAAGCTGATTCAAAACTTTGGCAAAGTAGCAGGTTATAAAATTAACCCACAAAACACAATGGCTTTTCTTTTTTTTTTAATTTAATTTTATTTTATTTGAGAATATACTGTACAGAGAGGTTACAATTACATTGGCAGGATAATGCATACATTTCTTACCAAGCATTGCAGCCTCCTCCTTTGTTTACCCTTCACCTCCCTTCCCAGCCTCCCCCATCCATTCATACCCCCCTCCCGCCGCACACCGACATTGTAGATCTTGTTTAGACATGACATTTTGTAAAACTCCTTGTTGCAACAGGTCCACCTGAATCCTTAAACGACTTGTTTGTCCCCATCTCCTCCACATGTTATACTGACATCAAATATAGTGAAAGAGGGTGTTACACTGTGGGGGAGGGACATACAAAGCAACAAAGAAATAATCTTATAAATGCGTTAGAAACACATGCATGAAAGAAAAAAAACATTAAAATACATAATTAAGGGTTCGTTTTCCTAACATCACATTATCTGACCTTTTCGGATTGACTCATACCTATACTAGATATTGCAAATAAGGGAAACCATGGGACCTATGTTTTTTTGGGCCTGGCTTACTTCACTTAATATAATTTTTTCCAAGCCTTTCCATTTCCTACCAAATGGGGAAAAGTCATTCTTTCTGATGGAGGCATAGAATTCCATTGTGTATATATACCACATTTTCTTGATCCATTCATCTACTGAGGGGCATCTGGGTTGGTTCCATATCTTAGCTATGGTAAATAATGCTGCAATACATAGTTGTGCTGGTAGCTTTAGTGTGGTCTTGTTTGTATACATTTGGGTAAACGCCCAAAAGTGCGATTGCTGGATCATAGGGGAGATCTCTGTGAAGTTTTTTGAGGAACCTCCATACTGCTTTCCAAAGTGGTTGAACAAGTTTACATTCCCACCAACAATGAAGTAAGGTTCCTTTCTGTCCACATCCCCTCCAGCATCTGTTGTTGTTAGAGTTCTTGATTTTTGCTGTTCTAACTGGAGTGAGGTGATATCTCAATGTTGTTTTGATTTGCATTTCTTTTATGGCTAGGGATGTTGAACATTTCTTCATGTGTTTATTGGCCATCCTTCTCTCTTCTTCAGATAAGCTTCTCTTTAAGTCTTTCGCCCACTAATTTATTGGGCAGTTGTTTCTTTGAGGATTTGTTGTTGGGTGGTTTAATTTTTTGAGTTCCAAGTATATTTTAGATATGAGACCCTTGTCCGTTTTATGGCTAGTAAAGATCTTCTCCCAATCGGTGGGCTTTGTATTGCTCTTGCTAGCTATGTCATTTGCCCTGCAGAAGCTCTGCAACCTTATGCAATCCCATTTGTCCAACCTTTCTTTGATTTGTTGTGTTTCCGGGTCTCTTTTCAGAAAATTTCGGCCTGAGCCAAGGAGACCTAGGGTTTCTCCTATTCCATCCTGTAATGTTTTCAGGGTGTCTGCTTTTAGTTTAAGGTCTTTGATCCATTTGGAGTTGATTCTGGTGCAGGGTAATAGATAAGGATCTAGCTTTAGTTTTCTACATGTAGTTAACCAATTTTGCCATCACCATTTAATGAAGAGGCTGTCTTTCTTCCATTCTATTGTTTTAGCTTCCTTATCGAAGATTAGATGGCTATAGGTCTGTAGGTTCAATTCTGGGATTTCAATTCTATTCCATTGGTCCTGAGGTCTGTTCTTATGCCAATACCAAGCTGTTTTGATTACTATGGCTTTATAGTAGAGTTTGAAATATGGTATTGATATTCCTCCAGCAGTGTTCTTTCCGTTGAGGAGTGTTTTTGCTATTCGGGGTCTTTTATTGTTCCATATGAATTTTTGGATTGCCTCTTCTATTTCCTTGAAGAATGAGGGTGGAATTTTGATAGGTATTGCGTTGAATTTGTAGATAGCCTTGGGAAGTATTGCCATTTTCACGATGTCAATCTTGCCAATCCAGGAGCATGCGAGGTTTTGCCATTATTTAAGTTCTGTGTTGATTTCCTTTTTCAAGATTTTAATGTTTTCATCATAGAGTTCCTTAACTTCTTTAGTTAAGTTAATTCCTTGGTATTTTATTTTTGTGGGCCTATTACAATTGGAGTTGCTTTCCTAATTTCAGCCACACTTTTCTCATTGTTTGCATACAGAAAAGCCATTGATTTTTGGGGGTTAATTTTATAACCTGCTACTTTGCCAAGGTTTTGAATCAGCTTGAGTAATTTGGGAGTGGAGTCTATGGGATTCTTTAAATACAAGATCATGTCATCTGCAAAGAGGGAGAGTTTTATTTCTTCTTTACCTATTTGGAACCCCTTTATAAGTCTAGATCTTGTCTTATTGCTGTAGCTAGGCATTCTAATACTCGATTGAAGAAAAGTGGAGAGAGTGGACATCCTTGTCTTGTTCCTGAGTTAAGAGGAAATGGCTTTCGTTTTTCAACATTGAATATAATGCTGGCTGTAGGTTTGTCATATACAGCCTTTATTATATTAAGGAATGTTCCATGGATTCCTAATTTTTCCAAAACCTTCAGCATAATGGGGTGTTGGATCTTGTCGAATGCTTTTTCTGCGTCTATTGAGATAACCATGTGGTTCTTGTTCTTGCTCCTGTTGATGTGATGAATAATACTAATTGATTTGAGTATATTGAACCAGCTTTGCATCCCTGAAATGATTCCTGTTTGATCATGTTGTATGATTTTTTGGATAAATTGTTGAAGTCGATTGGCCAAAATTTTGTTGAGAAGTTTTGCATCAATGTTCATCAAAGAAATGGGTCTATAGTTCTCTTTCTTTGATATGTCCCTGCCCGGTTTTGGGATGAGGGTTATGATGGCTTCATAGAATGTGTTCGGTAGTGAGCTTTCTCTTTCAATTTCATTGAAGAGTTGGAGGAAAATTGGTGTGAGCTCTGCTTTGAAGGCCTTGTAGAATTCCGCTGTAAAACCATCTGGTCCTGGACTTTTCTTAGCTGGGAGGTCTCTTATTGCTGTTTCTATTTCAATGCTTGATATGGGCCTGTTAAGATACTTTACCTCATCTTGGTTTAGTTTTGGCATGTCAATATTTGCTAGGAAGAGGTCCATTTCTGTCAAGTTCTCAAACTTATTAACATAAATTTTTGAGATATATTCCCTTATAATGTTCTGAATCTTGGTTGTTTCCGTGGTTATGTTTCCATTCTCATCTCTGAGTTTATTAATTTGGGTGTGTTCTCTTCTTTTTCTGATAAGATTTGCTAAGGGTCTGTCAATTTTGTTAAGTTTTTCAAAGAACCAACTCTTTGTTTTGTTGATTCTTTCTATAGTTTTTTTGGATTCTAATTCATTTAATTCTGATTTAATTTTGATCATTTCTTTCCGTGTACTGGATTGGGGTTTATCTTGCTGCTCTTTTTCAAGGAGGTTTAGATGTGTCATTAAATTGCTAGTTTCAGATCTCTCCAATTTGTTGATATAGGAGCTCAGAGCTATAAACTTGCCTCTGAATACTGCTTTTGCTGTGTCCCAGAGGAGCTGGTAATTTGTGTGTTCATTTTTGTTGAATAGCATGAACATTTGCATTTCCTTTCTAATCTCTTCCATGACCCACTCTTGATTCAGCAGTGTGTTGTTTAGCCTCCATGTGATACGGGACTTTGGTGGCTTTTGGTGTTGTGTTCTAAATTTATTCACTTGTGGTCAGAGAGAATGCAGGGTATAATTTCAATGTTTCTGAATTTAGACAAGGTTGTTTTGTGGCCCACAATGTGGTCTATTTTAGAAAACGTTCCATGTGCTGCTGAGAAGAACGTGTATTCTGATGCTGCTGGGTCAAATATTCGGTAAATGTCTGTTATGTCTAGTTGATCTATGCAGCTGTTTAGATCTGCGGTTTCTCTGTTGAGTTTTTGCCGATTTGATCTGTCTAGTGGGGAGAGTGGTCTGTTAAAATCCCCAACAATTAATGTCTTTGGATCTATATGGGATTTGAGGGAAAGTAGTGTTTCTTTGATAAATTTGGTGCTCCATTGTGTGGCGAATAGATATTTAGAATTGTAATATCCTCCTGAAGGAGAGATCCTTTAATTAGTATGTAGCGACCTTCTTTATCTCTTCTCACGTTTTTTAATTTGAAGTCTATTTTATCTGATATTAGGATTGCAACTCCCGCCTGTTTATGAGGGCCGTTTGCTTGGTAGATTTTGTTCCAGCCTTTAACGTTAAAAATGTGTTTGTTTTTACGGGCAAGATGTGACTCCTGCAGGCATCAGATAGAAGGGTCATGTTTTTTAATCCAACTAGACAGTCTATGTCGCTTAATTGGAGATTTCATTCTGTTAACGTTAAGAGATAAGACTGAGAGTTATTTGGGAGTTCCTGCCATGTTATCTACCTTCTTGGAGGCTGCGAAAACTGTGTTCTTCCTATGGTTCTTAGATTCTCAGTTTGGGTGCAGTTTGTTGGCCTTTATTGTGGTCTTGTTGGTTTTCTGTGTGTAGGATATCTTTAAGAATCTTTTGTAGGGCTGGTTTGGTGGACATGTATTTTTCAATTTTTCTTTGCTGTGGAAGGTTTTTATTTGGCCTTCAGTTATGAAGGAGAGTTTTGCTGGGTACAGTATTCTTGGTTGATAGTTGTTGGTTTTTAGGGCATGGCATACATCATTCCAGGCTCTTCTTGCTTTGATTGTCTCTGCTGGAAAATCTCAGGTGATTCTAATTGGTTTCCCTTTATAGGTGATTACCCTTTTCTCCCTGACAGCTTTAAGGATCTTTTCCTTGGTCTGAGTTGATCCTGTGTGGATTATAATGTGACGGTGGGATGTCCTATTCTGGTCTGGTCTATTTGGGGTTCTAAAGGCTTCTTGTATCTGAATAGACCTATCTTTTTGCATATTTGGGAAGTTCTCTGCTAGGATCCTGTTAAACAATTTTCCTAGACCATTAACTTCTGTTTCTAGGTGCTCCTCTACACCCATTATCCTTAAGTTAGGCCTTCTGATAGTGTCTTCCAGGTGTTGGATAGATCTATCACATTTCTTGGACTTGTCTTGTATGGTTGTATGTTCTTTCTCTATAATATCTAGGCTGTCTTCAATCCCTGAGATTCGATCTTCTTCATGGTCTAATCTGCTGTCAAGACTCTCTACTTCGTTTTTTTTATCTGTTTTTCTTCCAATTGGTCAGCTTTGATGGCTTCAAGTTCTTTGTTGAAGCTCTGTTTTAGGTCTTGTATAATCTCTTTACTTCCTTAATTTGGTGTTCAGTGTTTGTCCTCAAATCACTTAGTTGATTGGATATAGTTTCTTTGGACTCCCATTCCTTCTTTGGGTTCCATTCAGCATTCCCTTTGTGGTCTCCCTGACCTCCTTCAGCTCTTTGTTAATGGATTCTATGGATGCCTTTAGTGATCTTTGTGTATTCTCTACCTGGTCTCTCAATTCCTGTATTACTCTTTGTTTAGCTTCCTCACGTTCGTGGGATTCCTGCAGTTCTCTTTGAGTGTTCTCTCTTGAGTGTTCAGCCTGCTCACGCCATTCCTCCCTTTCTCTTTGAGTATTCTCAAGTTGTTCATGCAAATCCTGTATCAGTTTTTGAGTAGCTTCCTTACGATTATGATATTCCTGTATAAACTTCTGGGATGCCTCCTCTCTCTCCCTATCACGCTCATAGAGAGTCCTTTGTAGGTTGTCAAACTTCTCATTTATCATGTTTGCCACCAGTGTTTGTAGAGCTATTTGGGAACTCTCCTCTGGATTGTTCATTATCTGATCTGACCCCTGATTATCAAGATTGGGAATTGAGACACCCTAATTTGCCATTTTTCTTGTGTTTTTCCGGGTTACTCTGCCCATTTGAGATGAAGTTAGGACCAGTTTTGTGCTAGAACACTATCTTAAGGGAACCATCAACCAAAGTTTGCATTTGTACAGTCAATAGTCTACAGACACAATCTAGTTCAACAGATACATCTATTCAATATTTTAAAGGAGTTTGAACCGCAGAAAAGAATTTGGAAAACCAGAAATTATTAGGATTAGGGAGAGATTTGGGTAAAAAAGTAGGAATAGATTGGTGTGGGGAGGCACAAGGAGAGTTAACTATGTCTTAATCACAATGCAGGAAATGGGTTGGGTCAGATGCAAGTAGAGAGAGAATGAAATAGAAGAGAGGGATAGGGGAATGAAAAGAGACCAGAAAAAAATAGAAACGTAAAAATTAATGTTATTATAGAGATTAAAAGACCATCTATTTAGAGAGGAATGTGAATATGTTGTGAGAAAGGGAGGGACATAGAGGAGATGTGAAAAACTTTAAGGATGGGAAAGGGAGAAGAAAAGATCAGAAGTTCAGTAGAGCTAGACAAAAAACAAAAAGAAAATTATGAAAGAAAGAAAAAGAGAAAGAAGATAAGGAAAGAAAGGTAAACGCTCATTCACATATTCTAAAATAAAAATTATAAGAGGAGAAAAAAAAAGTTACTGGAAATCAATTATTTTTTCAGAAGAGGCAAAAATTAAAGATTAATAAAAGTTTTAGAAGAGAAAAAAATTTATATATATAAGGTAACAAAAAACAAAAAACAAACAAAAAAAGAAAAAAAGAAGAAAAAAAAGAAAAAAAAAGTCCTTTGATTTTTTTTGGGGGGGAGGGGTGGGAAGAATCCTGTATCTCCCTTTTGTCTGTAACCAGCCTTTTGTTGGAGTCTCTGGTCAGCTTGAGGTCCTGTGGCTTGATTGGTTTCTTAAGTCGGTTTGTTGGAAGAGGCAGAAAAATGCTCTGCTTTACCCAAGATTTTGAGATCCCCCTCCTAGGTTAGTTTTCTAGGAGGGTGATCTGCTTTGAGAATCACAAAAGAGGGGGATGCAGTGGTGAGGCTAGGTTCTGGGTAGAGTTGAGGCCTTTCAACAATCAGTAGCTTTTTCCTGGGGCTGTATTGTGCAAAAAAAAAATGTCCCAGAGCCCTGCCTGGAGCCGTTCTCAGGGATTCTGTTTTTAAATTGATTGTTGAGGCTGCTAGAGGGAGGGGCAGCCTCTGGCTCTGGTTACCGAGTGAGGGAAGCCACTCCAATGGCTGGCGCCTGAGCTGGGTGACTTTTCCCCGGATGGAGCCGAGTCTGGCAGGACGCTTTGTCGTTAAGTTCTTGTGACCTGCTAAATGACTCGTTTTATTCCAAGGCCTGGGTTGGAGCTGGCAACTCCTCCGAGCTTTGTCGGTATCCAAGATGGAGATCACGGGTGCTGGGGGGGGAAAGTGGTGGCCTTCCCTCCTCTGCTCCCTGAGAAGGAGTGAGGTCGTTGGACTTGTACTCACGCCAATTCTTGGATCCTGGGTCGTCTCTGGTCTGCAAGCTGCAGGATGAAAATGTCCGCTCTTTGTTGGTTCTTGCTGGTGTTGAGTAGAATCCGCTCGCCAGCTGCGTCTGGTTACTTCGTCCCGGACTCTCTGTGTGAGCGCTCAGGTATGGCCCCTGGCTGCGGTCTCCGCCGCTTGCGACCCTGCCGCCGCCGCCGCGGCGGCTGCTGGCGAGCACTCAGATGTGTCTTTTTGCCTTGGCTTCCCTCTCTTGTCTAACTCTCTGTCCTGTGATGGCACACTTGGTATGATTCTCTGGCTTAGAACTGTTCACTGGAACTCTAAAACTGCTTTCTATGCGAGAGCTTGTTCAGATTACAGCTTCTCCTCCGCCATCTTCCCAGTCAATGGCTTTTCTGTATGCCAACAATGAGAAAAGTGTGGCTGAATTTAGGAAAGCAACTCCATTTGTAATAGCCCCTCAAAAAATAAAATTCCTAAGAATTAACTTAACCAAAGAAGTGAAGACCTCTCTGATGAAAACTTTAAAATCTTGAAAAAGGAAATCAACACAGAACTTAAAAAATGGCAAAACCTCCCATGCTTCTGGATTGGAAAGATTAACATCGTGAAAATGGCAATACTTCCCAAGGCTATCTACAAATTCAACGTGATACCTATCAAAATTCCAACCTCATTCTTCAAGGAAATAGAAGAGGCAATCCAAAAATTCATATGGAATAATAAAAGACCCGAATAGCAAAAACTCTCCTCAACGGAAAGAACACGGCTGGAGGAATATCAATACCAAATTTTAAACTCTACTATAAAGCCATAGTAATCAAAACAGCTTGGTATTGGCATAAGAACAGACCTCAGGACCAATGGAATAGAATTGAAAACCCAGAAATGAACCTACAGACCTACAGCCATCTAACCTTCGATAAGGGAGCTAAAACAATAGAATGGTACCAGGACAGCCTCTTCAGTAAATGGTGCTGGCAAAACTGGTTAACTACATGTAGAAAACTAAAGCTAGATCCTAATATATCACCCTGCACCAGAATCAACTCCAAATGGATCAAAGACCTCGAAGTCAAAGCAGACACTCTGAAAACATTACAGGATGGAATAGGAGAAACCCTAGGTCTCCTTGGCTCAGGCCGAAATTTTCTGAATAGAGACCCGGAAACACAACAAATCAAAGAAAGGTTGGACAAATGGGATTGCATAAGGTTGCAGACCTTCTGCAGGGCAAATGACATAGCTAGCAAGATCAATAGAAAGCCCACGGATTGGGAGAAGATCTTTACTAGCCACACAACGGACAAGGGTCTCTTATCTAAAATATAATTGGAGCTCAAAAAAGTAAATCCCCCAACAACAAATCCTCAAAGAAACAGCTGCCCAATAAATAAGTGCGCGAAAGACTTAAAGAAAAACTTCTCTGAATAAGAAAGAAGAATGGCCAATAGACACATGGAAAAATGCTCAACATCCCTACCCATAAAAGAAATGCAAATCAAAACAACATTGAGATACCACCTCACTCCAGTTAGAATGGCAAAAATCAAGAACTCTAACAACAACAGATGATGGAGGAGATGTGGACAGAAGGGAACTTTACTTCATTGTTGGTGGGAATGTAAACTTGTTCAACTACTTTGGAAAGCAGTATGGAGGTTCCTCAGAAATCTTCACATAGAGCTCCCCTATGACCCAGCAATCCCACTTTTGGGCATTTACCCAAATATATACAAACAAAACCACACTAAAGCTACCAGCACAACTATGTTTATTGCAGCATTGTTTACCAGAGCTAAGATATGGAACCAACCCAGATGCCCCTCAGTAGATGAGTGGATCAAGAAAATGTGGTATATATACACAATGGAATTCTATGCCCCCGTCAGAAAATATGACATTGCCCCATTTGTTAGGAAATGGAAAAACTTGGAAAAAATTATATTAAATGAAGTAAGCCAGGCCCATAGAAACATAGGCCCCATGGTTTCCCTTATTTGCAATATCTAGTATATGTATGAGTCAAGCAGAAAAGGTCAGATAATGTGATGTTTCGCAAATGAACACTTAGATATATATTTTATTGTTTTTTTCTTTCATGAGTGTGTTTCTATCGCATTTATAAGATTATTTCTTTGTTGCTTTGTATGTCTCTTCCCCACAGTATAACCCCTGCTTTCACTCTATTTGATATCAGTATAAGTTGGGGAGGAGTTGGGGAAAAACAACTCGTTTAAGGATACAGGTGGAGCTGTTGCAACAATGAAAAGTACAAGTTGTCATGTCCAAAACGAGCTTTAGAAAGTGGGTGCGGGGTGGGGGGGAGGAGAAGTATTGAGATTGGCCGGGGGCAGGGGCGGCGGAGGGGAGATGCTGGGAAGGTATGAGAAGGGCAAACAAAGGAGGAGGCTGCAATTCTTGGTTAGAAATGTACGCATTATCCTGCCATAGTAATTGTAACCCCTCTGTACAGTATGTTCACAAACAAAATTAAATTAAATTTAAACAAATAGGGACCATGCATTCAAAAAATAGGACAATAACATTATAAAATGAAATTGATTAGTGATTGAGTGAACAAATATGCTTAAATGCTCTTTCTGTTATGGTCTTGGAATAGCATATTTCTGAGTCAAAATGCTTTGGGAATGTCTTATATGTGTAACAAAAAATACAATACTCCTGTGAGTCATCCCATACAGACTTACTCAGAATTGCATTTCCCTGCTTACAATTCTCAATTCTGACCTTGACATTCATTTTATCTGCTCAATGCCATTGATTGGGATGATGGGCTGGACCGGTATTGTTATCTTCAACCCTTCTAAATGAATATGCTCATACTAGGTATTTACTTAATCTAATAGATGTTCATGTCCATTAGAGTCCCATTATGAATGTACATATATCTATCTATAGCCATCCAAATCTTACGTAAATATCAGTCTCACATAGATACTAATAGAGAAGTCAGATCAACTTTAAGAAACTTGTAGGATTATTTTATTAAATAAGGGATAGAAGTAACCTACACTGAACTCTACTTTGTTTTAATGAACTATCCCATGCTAACCTTCTTTTTAATTTGCAAACAACTTAATTAAGTTTGATTGCAAACAAAACTTGATTTTACAACCAAAAAATACTCTCTCAAGCTAAAATTAAGTTACAAACAACTTCAAGTATTTTTTTTTCCTCAGCAAGAGAAAGACGGTAATTGCTATTTTTGAAGGTTAGGACACTGTGAAAGAAAAGAATATGAAAGAGAATGGTTCAAATATTTTTACTTTCAGCACTTGTTTAGATTTTCACATTGAGATACAAGGCAGGTATTTTGATAGTGCCATTTAACAGAGGAATTATCCGTTTAAACTTAAAAAAGAGGAGAATATTGGTAGCAAGAAAGATGAAAAAAACATGCCTATGGAAGTAGAGGGAGGGTGAAATGAACCACAATCTCAGGTCATGTGACAAAAGATTCTGCCAGAGGTAGAGTGATATTCCACGAGTAATGTTCATAAGGACAGGTATGTCCTAGAAACAAAGTATAGATTTTTTTTAAAATCTGAATATTATTGTATGCCTTAGCAAGCTCTGACAGAATGGTGGAATTGATTATAAGAAGTTTGATGAAGAAATTTAGAGACAATGAAACGAGAGCATAACCAACTTTGTGAAATCCAGAGTATCATTTTCATTATATTTTATACTTAGAAGATATTTGGCAATGTTGTTCAGAACCCATCAGTGATTAAAGGCAATCAATACTATGGAATTGCTCTTTATATTTTTCTCTGTGTGTGTGTGCGTTCACACATGTGCGTGCCAGCCATTCCTGGGGCTCACAGGGACTTAGCTCTGTCTCTGAGCCTTTTCGTTGCTAAGGCTGGTGTTCTACCACTTGAGCCACGACTCCACTTCTGTATTTTGAGCTTAACTAGAGATAAGAGTCTCAAAGGCATTATCAGATCTCTGCCTCCTGAGTAGCTTAGATTACAGGCATGAGGCTCCAGTGCTTGTTTCATATTCCTATTTTCAATGAGAACAAAGTAAGATGGCTAGAGGAAAGAAAAGGAAAAATAAGAAAAGGAAGAAAAAGTGGTTTCTAAATCATGAATGAACTGATGTAGTGGAGATAAATCTCTGTGACTGGAAAAGCGACATTCATGTTTACCTAAAATAGTGCATTATTCTAAATGTTCTTTACTATATATTTGTAATGACATCAACTCATAAGATCATTTACCGCTGAAGTCTCAAATGAAAAAATGTTGAAAAATATTCAAAACCTTGAATTTTTAAATGCCTTACTTATTTAACTGTAACCCCTCTGCAATCACCTTTACAATAAAATAAAATAAAAATAAACAAATGTGCACTGTACTCAGAAGACAATATGTTAGAAATGAACTGTACAACTTGGGGGAGGGGATTGGGGAAAGGGAAGTGAGAGAAAATGAGGGAGGGGGTAATAAGTTCTACAAGAAATGTACTCAGTGCCTTATGTATGTAACTGTAATACCTCTGTAGGTCACCTTGACAATAAAATTAAATTTTAAAAAATGTGCTTCATCCTGAATTTTGAAAGCTATAGGTCCAATCTGTGAAGCAAATGATAAGATTATCCATTAGCAATGCATGAGTCAAATGACCACTTGATCTTATAACATCTCAGTTCTTTAGTTTTCAATGAACTTTGTGTCTGAGAGCCTTTTATAATTCATACTCACTAAAATTATGCTTCAGAGGAGCAAAGATATCATTAGCTCCTGCACAGTTCAGATTACAAGTATTAGCTTCACCAATTCCCTCTTGATGAATTCTATTATTTATTGAAGCTCTCCATCTATGTTCGATATTTCCATGTGTCTCATTATTTGAGAATTAAATAAAGAACAAAACAAGAAAATAAATAAGAGTATTTAAAGAAAGTCCCTAGGTTATATTTTACCTTAGAAAAGATTTTCAGTTTAAACGCTGGAAACACTCTCAAAACTAAATACTCAATGTTTCTCATGAAGTAAACAATAAAAAGAAAGAGAAAAATCTTAAACTATATTGAGAGGAAAGTAATTTTTCCTGCCCTTTATGTTAAATTTAGCAATGATAATAAAATCAAAATTTAACATATAGAAAAGATTTGGGGCCAATGAACCATTATTTTATTGCTTGCAGTAGAACTGATTCCTTACAGAAGATGGAGTAAGAAAGTTTAGGGGGCTGTAATAATGTATAAAGGTGTAAAAAGGAAAGAAATATTTTAGGATAAATCATCAGATAGGTGGATAACAATGTCTTCTGACACGATAGGTGTAACTGAAGGCTGTACTATGGGTCATATTTTACATAGACTCTACCTGCTATGTCACCCAGATGCACTGTATTAATAAGGGTTTTTGTGATCCTTGGATAGACAGGCATATGACCCTAAGTGTGACAACAGTTCTCTCCCTGAAGGCATATATTGTACTGACAAAAAATAGAGCATTTCCAATGTTATTAATGACTATTTAAGGAATTTGCTTTCAATGATGAAACATTGATAGGATCAAAGTTTCACTTCATTTAGATGACTACAACTGAAATGGACTTCAACAGAGGAAAAGCCTTTCAAACTGAGGAAAATACAATATATGAAGCTAACAATGAAATAACAGAATGTTTTAACAATATCAAAATGTAATCCTTCAGTTCAAAGAAGGTAAATGCCACAGAGTAATACACAATGGAAACACATCAATTAAACATCACCAACACAAAACTGAAACATAAAACATAATAAAAGCAAAAAAGAAAACATCTGAAGCAAATATAAACAGTTATCCCAATACTATTAAGTAAAGGACATAAAGAAATATGATCAGAAACTATTTAGAATTCTATGAAACAGAATCTGCAGTCTTATTCTGGATTTGGAGCTTAAACTAAGAAACATGCTCCTGTTTGTGTCATTTGCACATGGTTGGTGCTCTATCATTTGAACTCTATTCCAGATGCGTAATATCTGGCTGTTTGGTGGTTAACTGGATATCTTGAACTATCCTACTAGGCTGATTTTGAACTTTAGTCTCCAAGTGTTAGCCTTCTGAGTGGCGAGAATAATAAATGCTATCCACTGTCACCAGGCTTTAATATTGTTTCTAATGATGCAAAATTAAAGTTATATAATAACATGTATCACTTTAGAAAATCCAGGGACAAAATAGGAAGCTATCTGAAGTAAATATTTACCTAGATATAGGGTTAGAGAACTTCTTACAATCTATTCATTTGTGAGTAGTGTAACAATTTTGGAAATGTCTATGTATGTATATATGTATACATATCTATCTATCTATCATCTATTTCTGTCATCTACTTATCTATAACATATCATGTATATAACATATGTAAATAATATATATTTACATATATGGTAGGCATCCAACCAAGAGAAAGAACACCTAATCAGCTTGTACAGTCAAACACAAAGTAAAAGTGATCAAGGTGATCTAGCCTCAATACTTATTTATCCTTAGACCTTGAACCATTATAGAATCAGTCAGCTACAGTGTCCTCAAGTACCTGTAGTCCCACATTCTTTATCTCTTATGTTCTTTCTCCAATATTGTATTTGAATTATATTGATACAGTGAATATGTGAACACTATTATAATACTTGATAATATTTAAGTGAAAAAAATTTAGAGAAAAAGCACTGGACCCACAAAATTGATATAGAATTCATGAAATGGTATGGAAATAAGTCCAGAATTTTTTTTCTATCAAGAGATTAACTAAATTATCACTTTAGGAAAGATTTCTTTTAAGTAAAATAAATTGCAAATTCTTCCATTGAACAATGGTCATTGTGATAGACCTTTAAAGTCCTGGTTTATCCTGATCTGAAATTTTCAAACGGAACCAGTGCATATTAATTCAATTCTCTCCGATGTTATAAGGAGAGCAAAATGAAAGCCCATAGTCCCAGGGCTGTTATATTATGCAGGCAGCACAGAACAATAACTATAAATCTGCAAAAAATTGACCCTATGAATTTACCTTTACGTCAAGGATTAAGGTTATGATAAGAAATTTTCTGAAATTACTTCCCAATGTCTTGATAATGACATCATTCATCACTGCTAATGTGTACTAACTAAAATTAGTTATTTTTCAACAATGATCTGGTTCAAGGATAAAGGTCATGTTATTACATCCATGACACATTGATCAGTGGGAGTTATTCTTGATGAGACAGGCAATTCTTAAACCTTGAGCTTCGAGTCACTTGTGTCCTATAAACACTTAGATGATAAGGCACTCCATATATCCCAGTAATTCATACAGCCTTACTTACAGCCTTGGTAAACTGCAATCTATAAGGATTAGCAAAGTAATCTCTGGGAAGTGTTAAAAAACTGAGTTCCATGTTAAAAGAAATTATTTTATGTGGATATATATATATATATATATATATATATATATATATTTATGTGTGTATGTTATTTGTGTGAATATATATAAAATATATACACATTTATCATTGGAATGGAATGCAACAAACAGTATAAGTACAGAAAGTATAGAGATGATATACTGGGCACACTAAAAACAATCTTTGGTGAATTCTGTTTATATAAAATTTAAATGCAGACAAATTTTTAAAAAGTTAATCTAATAGCCAGGTGCCGGTGGCCCATTCCTATAATCCTAGCTACTCAGGAGGCTGTGATGTCAGGATCAAAGTTAAAAGCCAGTCCGGGCAGGAATGTCCGTGAGAATGTATTGCCAATAAACCAGCAGAAATCTGGAATGGCTCTGTGATTCAAGTGGAAGAGCACTAGCCTTGTTCTGAAGAGCTCAGGGACAGTGCCCAGGCCCAGAGTTTAAGCCCCACAACGAAACATAAATACATAAATAAATAAATCTAACAAAAGGCTAAGCACAATTAACACTCTACTGTATAGTAACACTTTACTATATAGTAAAAACAAGTATGGTATTTGATTAAATAGGCACTGAAGACACACTTTAGCATTAGCAGTTTTCTTGACCCGATACATTTATTTTAAGCACTATCATTGTTAAATTGTGCATATATGTTTTAAACTTCATCTACTTTTGTACTAGTTTTGCATTACTTTTGCAACAAATTATGACAAAAATAACTGGCTTAAAACAATTTGGTTCTTTTTTATGTAAAAGTTTCAATGAAAGTATAGTAAGATTGATTGTATCTGAGGCTGACACAAAAATCAGTTGTCTTGCCTTTCTAAATTGTAGATACATTGGCTTAATGCTTCTTCAGTAATTGCGACTCTGTCTGACCATTCTCCATATTCTCATGAACTTCAGTCCTTGTGATGGTTTTTCTTAATTGTCAATTTGATCCAATTGAAGGATGCCTCGAATTTTCTGAGATGATTAATTAAGGGTAGATAACACATCTTGAATGTGGTTGACAGAATCATCTAGGTTGTGAGCCTGGATGGAACACGAGGTGGTGAAGGAAGCCTTCAGAGCCAGGCAATCTCTTTTACTTCCTAGTCACAATGTACTTAGCAATTTTGCTCTACCACAAGGTCTTTGTGCCATGCTACTCCTTCACTAGAGATGTACATCAAGCAAACAATAGACAAAAACTTGTGACACTATAAGCCAAAATAAATCCTTTTAAAGTTGTTAACTTGGGTATTTGTTACAGAGTCCAAAAGCTGGAATAACAGACTTTGTTCATATGTTCTGATATTTTACACTTAAAAATACTTGTATTTAATTGACTCACCACTATAATTCAGGAAAAGCCTGTTTCTTTAAATTGAATTGATGAACAATCAAACTAAATTTGCACCTGTAATTTTCGCTAACCAAATAGTCCAGTGTATTTCCAGTTAGAATGGATTTAGGATGTGAATTTTTTGGGAAGCCATTAAACTCCATATAACAACTCTAAAAAATTTCTCACAAAATGGGAAGAACTAATGTGATCAGTAGGACATAAAAGATTCCTCCAAGGCCCATGGTTAACAAGTAGAAATTCTACAAATGATTTTCAGTAGTAAGAAAGTCTATATTTATTTAGTAGTCTATGTTTAAGTAGTTTATGTTACAACATAAAGAGTAAAAAGTATATTATATACGTATGTATACAAACACATATATATACAAACACATACACACCTATGTAACAAATTTTCCCAGTTTTCTTATATCTTTTGACTTACAACCAAATAGAAGGTTTACTACTTTTAAATATTCAAAGAATAAAAGGATATTAAGGTGCTATTTTTCTGTGATATTTGTCATACTATCACATAAACTCATTATAAGATATGGTACACTTTTCACTAATTTTATTTCATCCTACATATTAAATATGCATCTAGTAGTATATAATTTTATAAGTATGTTTTATGTAGTCTTCCTTTGGTAATTAATAAGTAGAGCTTTTTAGTAAAGGAATTAGTATCCTGAATTTCTGGAAAACATTTTAAAATTTACTTGAAACATCAGTGTTGTTCTCAGTTTCATGTATTTAACAATTAATAAAGCTAATTTTCACTTTCATATATAATTTATTTTGGAATCAAAGAATTAAAATAAATTGATTAAAAGGGTGACAGCATAGAAATTCAACCATAACTCCTTTGTATAATTTACAGATGATTTAACAAAATGAATACCAAGAAACAAGTCTATCTAAAGGGGATATGAGTTTGGAAAGGGGACAAATTAAATGCAATGGGGGATGAATATAAACATAATACTTAATATTCAATATATATGCAAAAATGGAGCTACAAAACTTGAACAGAAGGGTGGAGTTGGAATAGAGGGAATGATAGCAGTAGTTATTCTAATTAAGATACATTATACACCTATACATATTTTGCTGAATATCCATTGGAAGATTATCTAAAATTAATAAATAATGAAAGATATTAGGTATTATTTATGCAATGTTTGATTTAATAAGAGTAATGAGATAATAAAGCATTGAAATAAAATAAGTTTATCAAATTACATTTATGAATACAAAGATTACAATACTATTAAGGTACGTGGGGGGAAATAGCTGGAACTTTAGATTGTTTGTCCTTCTTAGCTAATGCTTCTTTTTTTTATTGTGAAAATACTGTACAGAGGGGTTACAATTACATGGGCAAGATAGTGAGTATATTTCTTATCAAGCATTATAGCCTCCTCCTTTGTTTACCCTTCACCTCCCTTCCCAGCCTCTCCCCCCACTTAACCCTCCCCCCCCAAGTTATAAAATTCCTTTTCGACATGACAACTTGTACTTCTCATTGTTGCAACAGGTCCACCTTTGTCCTTATTTAAATGACTTGTTTTTCCCCTTCCCCTCCACAAATTATACCGACATCAAATACTGTGAAAGCATGGGTTATACTGTGGGGGAGGGACATACAAAGCAACAAAGAAATAATCTTATAATTGCGTTAGAAACAAATGCATGAAAGAAAAAAATTAAAATACATATCTTAGGGTTCATTTTCCTAACATCACCTTATCTGGCCTTTTCTGCTTGACTCATACATATACTAGATATTGCAAATAAGGGAAATCATGGGACCTATGCTTCTTTGGGCTTGGCTTACTTCACTTAATATAATTTTTTCCAAGTCTTTCCATTGCCTAACAAATGGGGCAGTGTCATTCTTTCTGATGGAGGAATAGAATTCCATTGTGTATATATACCACATTTTCTTGATCCATTCATCTACTGAGGGGCATCTGGGTTGGTTCCATATCTTAGCTATGGCAAATAATGCTGCAATAAACATAGTTGTGTTGGTAGCTTTAGTGTGGTCTTGTTTGTAAACATTTGGGTAAATGCCCAAATGTGGGACTGCTGGGTTAAATAAGTGGGCTAATGACTTAAAGAGAAACTTCTCTGAAGAAGAAACTAGGATGGCCAATAGACACATGAAGAAATGCTCAACTTCCCTAGCCATAAAAGAAATGCAAATCAAAACAACATTGAGATACCACCTCACCCTAGTTAGAATGACAAAAATCAAGAACTCTAATAACAATAGATGCTGGAAGGGATATGGACAGAAGGGAACCTTATTTCATTGTTGGTGGGAGTGTAAACTTGTTCAACCACTTTGGAAAGTAGTATGGCGATTCCTCAAAAGACTCCACATAGAGCAAATTCTTCTTTAATCAATAAAAAGCCTACAGATTGGGAGATCTTCACTAGCCATATAACGGACAAGGGTCTCATACATAAAATATACCTGGAACTCAAAAAATTAAATCACCCAACAACAAATTCTCAAAGAAACCACTGCCCAATAAATAAGTAGGATAAAGACTTTAAGAGCGGAAGTGGCGCTGTAGCTCAAGTGGTAGAGCGCTCGCCTTGAGCTGAAGGTCTGAGGGACAGCGCCCAGGCCCAGAGTTCAAGCCCCACGACTGACCAAAAAAAAAAAAAGACTTAAAGAGATGCCCCTCAGTAGATGAATGGTTCAAGAAAATGTGGTATATATACACAATGGAATTCTATGCCTCCATCAGAAAGAATAACATTGCCCCATTTGTTAGGAATTGGAAAGACTTGGAAAAAATTATATTAAGTGAAGTAAGCCAACCCCAAAGAAACATAGGTCCCATGGTTTCTCTTTTTTGCAATTACTAGTATATGTCTGAGACAGTTAGAATCGGTCAGATAAGTTGATGTTAGGTGAAATGAACCTCAATATAAGGACTCAAAATTTTTTTCTTTCTTGTGATTGTTTCTAACATAATTATAAGATGATCTCTTTGTTGCTTTTATGTCCCTCCCCCACGACATAACCCCTGTTTTCACTGTATTTGATGTTGGTATAATTTGTAGAGGGGAAGGGAAAACACAAATTGTTTAAATAGGGATACAGGTGGACCTATTGCAACAATGAGATGTACAAGTCGTTATGTCGAAAAACAAACTTTACAACGTTGGCATGGGGGGGGCAGGGAGATGGGACAGAATGGGAAGTGGAAACAAAGGAGGAGGCAACAATGCTTGATAAGAAATGTACTCATTACCTTGCCTATGTAATTGTTATCCCTCTGCACGTTATTTTCACAATTAAAAAACAGAAAAGAAAATGCTTCTTTATAATCATTTCTTTTCACTCTTGTTTTTGTAATTTTTTTGTCTACCTGCCATATTAGGTTTTGTAGCTCTCTGGCTTTAAAAGTTAAATATCTGGCTTTATATGTTTTCAAAATTCATTATTTTTATTGTAGTAAATACAATGCTGTAGTTCTCAAAATTTGCAAGTGACTTCAATCAGCCTATTTTAGGTGACACTCAAAGTTAAAATTCATGCAATTTTTTTCCTAATTATCCAAGAATTTCTACAACAATTACCCATGAGTCTGACCCCTCTCCATAAACATCTTCCAGTATTAATAGCCTCTGGAAACCTTTGTTCTTTCTGCCTACGTACCTGAAAAATGCTGAAGTTACATGCACTTTTATGTTATTAAAATCAGAACCAGCGGAGGTTTGTGAAATATCTCTGACCTGTTGAACATAAATAATGTGTAGGGCATGATTATTTCTATGTACCATAGAAAACTTACCAAAAGAGACAAAAAAAGTCCATGAGTAGGTTAAGAGGCAGTGTGTACCCTTAGGTTGACCTAAGGGGATTCAAACAAGAAATAAGTTTTCAGTTATGTTTCAGGGAATTTGATACCTTCAATTCTGCTTTGCAGCTCAAATATGTACTTATAAAATATTTTAGAATATTTTATCTTTAGATAGCTAAAACTAGAATATATTTACTTATTTTATTTTTACATAGCTAAAATTAGAATACATTTACTTACTTGAGGGTCTAACTACTTTTTGTTTCACTGAGAAAAATTAATAAGGACCTAATGTACTATGTTAATGCAGACTCCAGTTTTTTGTAAAAAGTATTTTTAGATTACAGATATTTCTTTATCAGTGAAGATTTCAGAAGTAAGTATAACTGAAAAGTTAAAAATAAGTATAAAAAAGCATTTTCATAGTTAAATTTAATATTAAATTACTACTGAATATATTTTATAAAGCTGTCACGTTTAATATTTTATTATTTTATTTTTGTATCAAACAAATGCAATTAAACTATTGTATGAGATTTAAAGTTTAGTCAGTACTTAACCAACATAAATTCAAAATTTGACATTATTCACTGTGAAATAAGTACTGCTGTCTTACTAGGGAGTTGAAATGAAAAGAGAAAAAGAACACAAATAATTTTGACCAATAATTCAAATTATACAAGTTTCTTTAAGATTTGCAATGGGAGATGCACACACAGTAAAATTATTGCTACAAAATCCAATCTTGCCTCTACAAAATTTGAAATATAGATTAAGCAGTATGAAAGATAATCACTTTAATTGTCCTTGAAATTACAGTTTACAATGTCAAAATACAACATATCATGATTTTCCTTAATCTCCACCAATGCAAACTTCATAAATTAGCATAAAGCTCTGAAGGTTCAATAAACTTATTTCTCTAACCCTAGAAATTAAAAACCCTGTGTCGAAGTCTAAGTTGGAAATTGCCTGTTCAAAAAAATTTATGATTTTATTACAGCTGCATAGTGTCTGTTCTTCTAGTAACCCACAGGCAGAAAGTAACAGTTTATTTATTCAAACTGCAAATGAAATTGGATAAGAAAAGTAATTAGCAAGCAAAAAAATAATGGAAAAGCTCCCTAAAAGCAGTTTCAAAATTATATGGGCATTCAGATCCTTAGAAAAATAACACTTTATTTTTAAAAAGCAGGAAAAGGAAAAGAATGGATGTGTGCATGTATTGTGTATGCAAGCTGCATAAGTGTATATTAGCTTTTAAAGCAACATTGAAAAATACTATTGTTTCTTAACTTTGCAAATAATCTAAAAATCTTAACATAACGTTAAATAGTCTGTTTAAATTGGGACATTTATAGCTCAAAATGTAAACTTTTAAAATTAAAGATAGAAGCCATGTTAAAGGCACGTATCAGTTATCCTAGCCATTAAGGATGCTGAGATGTGAGTATCAAAGTTCGAAGGCAACTTCAGTAAACAAACCTATGAGACTTTTTATTTCCAATTAACCAGAAAAATATCTAGAATTGGAATCTTGACTATGAGTTCAAGAACTAGTACTGAATAAATAAATAAACAAGATGTCTATATCAAAGATAGACTGAGTGCCCTATAGTTTGAAATGTTAGCAATAGATTTCAATATAACTTGAAGATTTTCACAATTATTGCCCAAATTACAAAGCTAAAACTTGTAAGAAACAGTCATACATCAATGACTATGTACATATTAGTGCTGTTTATATGATATGGTTATGATATGATATATGTTTGATATAGTAGGACTGTTTAACCCTTTTGGGTCTTCCTATAAAAGGCATGTATTACATAATAAAGAATTCTTAAAGCATTATGTATTTGAGCATATAAATGAGTACCAGAAAACCACAGAAACTAAGCATAATATTCAGTAGTTTTTACTGACATTGTTTTTCCTCAAGAAGTCATCTCAGACTAACATATTTAGATTCTCTGACCTTTGGGACTACATGCATGACCAATATATCATACAGATCTGTTTTGTAGAAGGTATTTAAATCATTCCTGTTTTCCTTAAAAACTTTAAAGACATAATGCTAAAACTACTAATAACTTATGGGGAAATGAGTGAGTTTTCATTTCTAAAAGAAGACAATTTAGAGTGAGCAACCAAATTACTTATTGCTCAAAAGACTCCTCATCTGAAATCACTTTATAGTTCAGAGTCACGTGGCTTAAAATACATTCACTGGATGAACCACAATTCATGGTAGTTTGTGAACTTTTTTACACTTGGGTCAGTGCCTTAAGGTCTCTACATTTCTGAGCTTTTCTTTGTGTGTGTGTGTGTGTGTGTGTGTGTGTGTGTGTGTGTGTGTGTGTCTGTGTGTGTGTGTGTGTGTGTGTGTGTGTGTTTCAATTTTATTTTATTAGTGAACATACTGTACAGAGGGGTTACAATTACATGGGCAGGATAATGCATAGATTTCTTACCAAGCATTGCAGCTTCCTCCTTTGTTTACCCTTCACCTCCCTTCCCAGCCTCCCCCCACCCCCCCACCCAATCCTTCCCCCTCTTTCCACCCCCCACCGACATTGTAAAGCTCGTTTTTAACATGACAATTTGTACTTCTCATTGTTGCAACAGGTCCACCTGAATCCTTAAACGACTTGTTTTTCCCCATCTCCTCCACTGATCCTTGTCTTCTATCCAATGTAGTTTAAAAACCAGAATAAATACATTCTAAGGAGAAAAGAAATAGAACTAAATAGATCTCTCTTTTTTATGTTGTTATGTTGTAATTTTAAATTGCCTAGCATCTGGAATGGAGACTCAATTTCTTCCCAAATCTGAGGTTAGCCTTCAGAAAAAGTCATTGCAGACTTTGCCTCCCAGACTTGTGTCTCTTTCCTTCTTCTTTAAGTTTACACCTGTGAGATCTGTCTGTGTTTCTTATCAGTCCTCCAGTGTCATTTTTTTTACTGCCTCTTACTTCACATGTTTCTTTTGTATTTTGTTGTTTCAGTTTTGGTAGTTCTTCATAGAAATATCCTGGTCTGATTTTATTTTATCTGAGATAGAAGAGAAAGTCTAAAAGAGCTTTTAGCCTTGTCAGGCAGACACAAATTCACACTCCATTTGTTGTTGTACTGGGACCAACATTTCTTCATTTCTTAGAGTTCAAAATAGTTCATTGACAAAATGCAATACGTTATTAAAAATTGTATTATTTCATTCATGTGCATGAACAATAGGGCTCAGGTAAAAAGAAAAATATCAGATACATGCCATGTTTTCTATAATAATCATTAACAAATTTTAAGTGTGTTATACTCATTAATATCCATGTTAGTGGATTTCACTGGGACATTTCTATACATGCACACATTGTGCTTTGATTATGCTTCTTCTTTTCCACTTATTTCTGCTTTACATTCATGGCAACTTTAGGTTTTTATTTTTGTCTTAATGAGATTTTCTTCTAGATGAAATATTAAATGAAATCATGTTGACATATAACTTAAAATTATGGTTCCAAATATATTTTAGCAAAAAAGCAAATTTCAGCTGAAGAAATTGATAAAACAAAAATTTCTTTGAAAACAAATGCTGCCCATTAAATATCTACAAGTTTATATAAACTAACATATATTTGTTTCCCTAATGTCATGCTATTATTTTTCAGATAAAAAATTAAAAACTACTTCTGCAAGAATTCAAGAATGATGCATATTGAACCGTCTTATTCTTCTCCAATAGTCTTGGAAATGATCACAATATCATCACTATTAGTATTCCTTATGAAAGACCCTAGTCCCCTAGGATACTTTCGTCAACAGGAGGGCACCCCAGAAAACTCAGACTCCAGGCCGGGAGATGCAATAAGCAAGAGGAGTTTATTTGACGTTTGCGCAAACGGACTCTCTGTCCCGAGCAGACAGGGAGCCCCGAGCAGCGGTTACAAGCCCTTTTTAAAGGCAAAACCCACAAGATTAACGCATAACACAAAGCATCCCATGATTGGTCCATTTAAAGGTCACCATATACACCAACAATCACTTTGCCATGTGGGAAATTTTGTAACACTCTTTGTAAAATGACTGGCCCATGGTTGGTTTAAGGGGGGGGGGTTACATGGTTACAGGCCTATGATTGGTTGACATTTGGCTTAGCTTGTGGTCTTGCCAGGTGGTCGTTGTCTCAAGGTCCTGTCTGGGGAATTTCTAAATGGGAACTGAGGAACACGTACTGTCTGTTCTTTATCTACGACCACTGACCTTGTCCTGGGGCCGGCATCTGGTCCCTGAAACTTCTTAACTCATTTTTGGGAAGGGAAGGGTCAGTGCCAGCGTAAGCAAGTTTACAGAAGCAGAATCAGCAGTTAGCAAATTAGCAAATTGTAAAATGGACTCAGCCCTAATTTTTCTAATTCTTCATTCCCCACTTCTTCTCTGGAGTAATTTTAATCTTAAAATTTAGGGTGTCTCTACATTATCTTCTGGGATGTCAGTTGTTCTCAAAGCTTGGTATTTGGATCTCAGAACTAATAGATGGACTGCGCTGATCTTTTTTTATTTTTATTTTTTTTTTTACAAAAGATACCAGTCTGTGGAGTATACAAGGTCCGATTGTAACAAAAGTAACAGTACCAGAGCCCCTTACATTTTTTTTTACCAGTCCTGCCTCCATGTATCACAGTTAACTTAATTTTATACCAGCTATACTTGTAAGCTCCAATTTTAAGACATACTCATACCATTTGCAACATACTCATACCATTTGCGACATACTTAAACTTTTTGAGGTTTGTCTTTTTTTTTTAAATAATTAAAGACAAGCCTTACTTTTCAAATCCTTTTTTATCTAAAGGGGATATCAATTTTTCCCCAATTCCCTTCCCAAGGCTTTCTTTATTATCCCCCTCTCCTTTACAATTCCTTTCCCAAGGCTTTTTTTACTACCCCCCTCTCCTTTACAATTTTTGATAACATACTCAGGTCATTACCATACCAGAGCCAAACTAGGCTGTGACCATAGAGTGGATTTTCAGTCACTATGCACTGACGTGCCTAAGACAAGCAAGCCAGTGATATCCTTGTCCTCAATATCCACTGTGGGAAGAGAGGGTTTCTGGATATCACCCAAAAGAATGTCTCACATGATCTTACATTTAGCAGCATTCAACCAGGAAACAGACTCAGGTGATGGAATCAGGCAGGAGTTTCCCCAGGTGGCTGTCAGGCCATCGTTGAACTTTACCCATTAGGGTATGCAGCAGCAGCAGCAGCAGCAGCAGCAGCAGCAGCAGCAGCAGCAGCAGCAGCAGCAGCAGCAGGATCTCTCAGTGGCTCCAAGGGACTGTCACAACTCATGCTCGGCTGTAAATTCCTACACAGACTGGTTAAAAGTACATTGCATAGGCTTCGCAGGCTTTGATCCTGCTGTTTTTTAAGATCTTTAAACAATAGTCCAGGACAATTTACCAAAACCACAACTTTTTACTAACCAGATATTTTTGTAAATAGACACAGAAGGCTCAGAAGGCTTAGTCTTGTAGCCATCTCTGACAGATGCAGTCTTTACACCTTATACACCGACAACTGTTAACACTATTTTTTATGCCTTTTTTTAAAAATTATTTTATCTATTTTGCCTCATTTTTCCAAAATTTCTGACTCTGGACCCTTGATCTTAAAAAAAGAGGTAGAAGGGCGAAGGTCCATCTTCTGTAACTTCTTCAGCTGACTTCAGGGGGGTTGATCTTACCTAGCTAGGAACCTATAACCTTAGCCTATTTTACAAAGAGGCTATCAGGGTTAGATGTCATTTAGAACAATATTTAACTTTTGACAGCTGCACAGACCTTTTCTCCGGCTACAGCAGTGTAGCTTGTTTAGCACCCTGGTTTGCAAAAACATCTTTCTAGATGGCTTAGGAATGTGATCTCTAAAGATCCCAACAATGCCTAAATTACCTTTGCAGGCCTTTAGACAGATATCAATAGAAACACACTCTCGGGTTTATAAACTTTTTCCTGAGCAGATGAATTTCATGTAACTGGTGTCAGCTCAATTCGAGCTGCCAATTAGAGCTTTTGGCACATAAAGGGGTTGAGATTTAAACTATCCCCCACGTTTTATAACATTAGCTTTGTATCATCACAGAGGACTGGCAAGTTCCTGTCCCTTACAAGGTAGATAGTCATGGACATTTGGCATGCTTACAAACTCTTTTTATGACCTCCCGGCTCTGACCAGTTTTGAAGGGCCAAGCACAAATGACTCTAGGATCTAACATTTCTGCCATTTAAGCAGTGGCTTACTGCCTCTTGATGCTCCTCCATCGCTTTTGTCCCAGGAGTGTCTTCTCCACTTTGGGACAAATGCCTCATTGGCATTTCCCTTTAGCTGGTCGCTGGACTTGAACTCGGGGCCTGAGCACTGTCCCTCAGCTCTACAGCTCAAGGCTAGCACTCTGCCACTTTGAGTCCCAGACTCGGGGCTTGAATGCTGTCCCCTAACTCTTCAGTCTAGGGCTAGTACTCTGCCACTGTGAGTCTCGAGCTTGGGGCTTGAATACTGTCCCCTGACTCTTTAGTCCAGGGCTAGTACTCTGCTGGCTGAATAGAGGTGACAGTCTCACAGGAACCTTTTTGTGCCCGGGCTGGCTTTGAACCAGTTTGCAGATCAATGAGTCTTATAAAAGGCCATTTTACTCCAATTAAAAGCAACAAGGTGGTCAACATAGAAGTAGCTTTTAAGCATGCTCTTACCTGAAACTTGTTAAGAGCCAAAGTTACATCTGACAAACTTTTAAGAATCCTCTGTGCTTTGCTCTGGGCTTGCTGGAAACTTAAAAAAAACCTATAAGAGCAAACTGGAACAGCAATCATTTTCATAATCCTAATTTTTTTCTTTGTGCACATTGAGGCCAATGTTAAGGACAATTTTACATTTAAACTTTATATCCAAAAATCCATTTTTAATTAATTTTTTTAAAACCTCTTATTTGCATTTTGAAAAGATCCCTTGAAATCTTGAGGCCAAGTGTCACTCATTGCCTCTTAGTTGCTTGTTTTAAAACAGACACACATTAAGATTTTTAAACTCAAATGACAATTTTTTCTTAATGCGAAAATTACAGTCACCATCACTATACCACGAAGCTAGACTTTACATCTTTATAACTTTTAAAAACATCCTAATTGTAAAACATTAAAAGCAAGTCACATTATACAAATAACTTTTTAACCCTCTTTTTAAGGCCTTTTTAATTTTAATGTTAACACATCCAAGGGGAAGTTTTAGCAATACTAATCAGATTATCACATCAATCATTTTAACCATCATGTTTTCAGTGTCTGTCTGCAGGGAATAGAGAGAACAAAGATGGGCCACTCAGCCCCTTCTATGGAATGGGTATGCACCCAATCCGACTCTTTAGGGTTAGATGAACTGCGTTTGTGCCAGCTTGCCCTCTTTCACCATGTGTGGACTCCTCCCAGGGCCTGTCCCACCATGCATGGCTAGCTGAACTGCACTTCTACTTGTTTACCTCTTACCCCTAAAGACAGGTCTTCTGTTGGCTTCTAGTTTTCCCTTTTCTTATCTCTTGGTTCTCAAATGAAATACACAGTTTTTAGACAGACAGAACAAGTAACATCTTTGACAGTGTTAAACTAACCTTTATATTTAAATTTTTAATATTTATCCCAAATTTTAGCCAAGGGAACCAGATCCCAAACAGCCAATGCATTTTGTTAAGCCAGATAACTTGATTACAGTATAAACAGTCTTATGCATTTAATATATTAGTTTTTTTAAATACCAGATTTTCTAATTTGCAAGTTAAAGAATCTTTAAAAAGCCATTTAAAACAATGTGAAGATTTTTTTTTTTAGAATTTTTGGTAATGTCCAAACCTCATAACCTTTTGAATTTTAAATTTAAACTCACCCAATTGTTACAGCATGCTGACAATTTTTATCTTTGAACACATTTACAGACACACACACAAAACACTCACACAGATCTTAAAGCGCGCAAAAATCAAAATCAGTCGTACTTACACCTTTTAAAGTTTTTAAACAAAAATTTAAGACAGTATTTCTTTTAAACTAGGTACCTTTGTTGGGCTTTATTTTTCCAGAGCTTGCTTATCTAGCAAGGCAATTCACTAATTAGTCTTTTGAATCCCTTCTGTTGGACGAGGGCTGGGGGAGGGGGTCACCTGAAACTAAACTAGCCAGATTTTTTTTTAAATCCAATTTTAGACAAAGCACTTTACAAATTGTTACATTGTCAGGACTAGCTGAAAAAGTCCAAACTAGGCACACAGCCTTCTACACCTTCCCTGCTGGCAGCCTCCACAAGGAGAAAATGCAGCCTGAGGCTTGAAGGGAACCAAACTAGCCCAGTAACCTTCCATGCCTCAAAGGAGGGTGGGCATAGCAGGTCTGTGACTGAGCCCAGCTGGAACTTTTATTTCCCCAGAGATGTTCAAATAAATAACAAAAACACAGATAAACACAAAAACCAAGGATCCACATTTAAAACTGGTACCAATTCTAAAACAGAACTAGACAAGAACTGAAGGCTGAGTTGGGGACTAATGGGCCCCAGTTTATCCCTACTGGAACTCTGTGCTGTTCTTACTCAGCAAGCTGAATCCAGAGTCTGCTGGGTGAGCCTGCCACACTCACCCAGAACTTCCCTACCCCATTAAACATAAAACAAACACACACACTAAAGTAAACAAGACAAACAAGTGGCCACAAAGACAAAATCAGGTCTCAGTGAATGGGGCGACACCTCACCACCATTCACTTACCAGGGGACTCAACACCCCTACTCACCTCCGGAGGAATTTTCTCTTAGATTCCTGCAGACGTTGACCCAGGGGCCTTCCAAGGTGGAGGAGAATTGCCAGTCATCTTGGGGCAAGGGACAAAAGTCCCTAGCGGCCGTCCCCTCAGACTGACAGGTTCTCCCCTACGCTCAGACCCCCGAGCCAAGGCCCGAGGCTGAGCTCTAACTGAGGCCACTCGCAGGTGGTCAGTGGCAGCTTTATAATTGACAAACAAGCAAGTTACAAAAGCAGAACCAGGGGTTTTTGTTTTTAAACGAACTAGGACAAGGTCTCAGGTGTCCTAGGAGTGGACTCACTTGTTGACCCATCTCTACAGAGAATACAAAACACACATTAAAGACGAGTAACACTAAACAGAGACAGACAGAACCAGACGCCGCGGCAACCAAGTACAGATGAGGAAGGAATTACAGATGGGAGTGGCCGGGCTCGCCTTAACTCCCCAGAACAGAGAGACACTAGGATCTCCTCCTTCCTACAGACGACCCTGGAGCAGGACTCCAGGGCGGGACCAGGGTACTGGGCATGTCTGCTTTTCCCTCTGGCCCAAATACAGACGACCCTGGAGCAGGACTCCAGGGCGGGACTAGGGTACTGGGCACGTCTGCTTTTCCCTCTAGTCCAAATACAGATTTGGATCCCAGAACATAAAATGAAAATGACAAACACGAAAGACAAGAGCTCTATCTTACCTCCTGCCGGTCCTGGAATCTGGGATTTGGGGGCGCCTGGTTCCCGGCCAATGCACCAAATGAAAGACCCTAGCCCCCTAGGATAGTTTCGTCAACAGGAGGGCGCCCCAGAAAACTCAGACTCCAGGCCGGGAGATGCAATAAGCAAGAGGAGTTTATTTGACGTTTGCGCAAACGGACTCTCTGTCCCGAGCAGACAGGGAGCCCCGAGCAGCGGTTACAAGCCCTTTTTAAAGGCAAAACCCACAAGATTAACGCATAACACAAAGCATCCCATGATTGGTCCATTTAAAGGTCACCATATACACCAACAATCACTTTGCCATGTGGGAAATTTTGTAACACTCTTTGTAAAATGACTGGGCCATGGTTGGTTTAAGGGGGGGGGGGGTTACATGGTTACAGGCCTATGATTGGTTGACATTTGGCTTAGCTTGTGGTCTTGCCAGGTGGTCGTTGTCTCAAAGTCCTGTCTGGGGAATTTCTAAATGGGAACTGAGCAACACGTACTGTCTGTTCTTTATCTACGACCACTGACCTTGTCCTGGGGCCGGCATCTGGTCCCTGAAACTTCTTAACTCATTTTTGGGAAGGGAAGGGTCAGTGCCAGCATAAGCAAGTTTACAGAAGCAGAATCAGCAGTTAGCAAATTAGCAAATTGTAAAATGGACTCAGCCCTAATTTTTCTAATTCTTCACTTATAAGTAGTATTCAGTTTGCACCAACAATGTAATAACCATTCTGGAGTATTGTACTAGTTTGGGGAGAAGTGTGCATTTACTATGCTAGACTGTGAAAAAAATCGCTCAGTATATATCTATATATGGTCTGCTTTGCACCATAGCTAATTAATTTAAGAAAATCATTTTGTAATCCTTATGTGGTGTATTTTTGTTTCTAGGAAAACACCACTTTACATGCTCCACTGACTTTTATTGAACACAGACAAAAATTTCAATTTTGTTTACATTTGGATAGAGATGTAGTATGTATTGAACCATTAATAGCTTCAATTATGAATTCAGGTAGAAATTATTTCATAGTTAAGAAATAGGAAATGTTAATGATTTTTATAATCAGTACAAAATAAATAAGAAAAAATTCCATGAAAATTTATTGGTTTTATTGAATATGTAAAATTATTAAAAGCCCATATTCTTTGACATTGAACCATGAATTTTTTCATATGACATATTTCATGTGATATTACCATGCTATCATTCCCTCTCAATATTATCATAATATCAATATTATCATGATAATGTCAGTATGATCAATACTATGATAACATAATCAGCTCTGGTTTTGAGATTAGATGGTTGTGTTCACCTACAATGAAAAAGTTTTAAAAAGTGTATGATACTCTCTTGATGTCTACTTAATTTTCATTCTTGTGATGATACATAAGCTTTGAATTATCTTCTATCTTCCAGGACATTTTATGTCTTAGGTGGAGTCACACATTTCTCCTAAGATTTGTTTTGAAATCTACTATTATAATGGTAGATAACTTTTTAGTATCTGAGAGAGCAGTCCCAAATTCTAATTTTATTTGTAATTACAAAATTAATCCATTGATAATCTACATGTTCATAACTCCTAAAGGTGACACAGGTACAGAAATCCTTTCTGTAGATGAATCTCACCAATAAAGTGACATTCCATTTATTCTATCATTTTTTGTAGGTGGAGGTCATGTACTAGGGCTTAAACTCAGGTCCTAGGTTGTGTACTTCATCTTTGCCTTAACTTTTTCTCCCAAGAATTGTGCTCTACTATTTGATTCACACCACTATTTCCCACATTTTGCTTGTTTGTTGGAGATAAGACTCTCATGGACTTTCCATGCTCAAGCTGAATCTCAATCCTTAGATCCAGGCTTCCTGAACTGCAAGGAAAACAGATGCAGGCCACTGATGCCTGGCTTAACTTGTTTGTGATAGTTAAAATAAAAGTTGTCAAGATTTGTATTGTTTTGTTATGCCACTATTTGCCATGCTTTTACTGCATTAAGTAATGAGATTCCCTCTGAAATTAACATACATGGGTCCATGTAAATTCACAGGAATTGTGGATTGTGTTACATAGTGCTAAAACTCCAGGACTCAGTACTAACTTTTTGTTTTAATGACAGAATTGTAAAGAGTAGTTAATTAAATAAAACAACAGGAAAAAAAGAGAAAAAATTACATTGTTCCACTTGTGAATTGAGAATGGAGTTTAAGGAAGCAGACAATGTCTAGTAGTACTTTGACCTATATGAAAGTTTACTAATTTTCCTTTTCCATAGCTGGAGTATCATGTAAGGATGGAGGAATTGGAACTGTCACCAAAAATCAAGTTCAAGGTGACTACCTCCTCCCTACACTTGGGAATTTCTTTACAAATCTACAGTCACTCAGATCAATGTAAAGAGCCATTTAATTTAACTCATTGTACATTAAAAATAAATAAACCCATGGAGTGTTTCAATTAGTTGATGGTTGTGTGTGGGTCTGAAAACAAATCAAGTGATATTGCATGGAAAGTTTCCTCCAAGTCATTTTAGACTTTAGAATTCCAAGGTCACTCTTATGAACAGTACTAAGAGTGCAAGTGGGAAATCACAGCCCCACTAGTTCAACGTTTCTTTTGATTTTTGTAGTCCTGAGAAAGAAAAAAAAGGGGAGAGGTCAAAGGAAAGAGGGGACTCTAGTTTTTAACATGAGATGTAACTAGCCATTCCCCAAATGGCATGGCTTCTTAAACAAAAATAAAAAGTCAGCAGCTGAGGTGAGAACAGAGTTGAGGATGGTGAAAGGCAAGCTTTTCTTGCAACAATTTCTAGATTTTTAGATAGGTCATAGTAGCTGGTTTTGCAGAAAGCCACTTTGTCTAAATTTAAACTAAACTGAAAATGTATTTGTATGCATGCTTGTGACAGCTTTTGGAATATTTCATGAAAAATATTGAAGGTAATTTAGAGGTAATTCTTGAATTTTTTTTGGTCAGTCATGGGGCCTGAATTCTGGGCCTGGGCAGTGTCTCTCAGCTCTTCAGCTCAAGCTAATGCTCTACCAACTGACCCACAGGCCACTTCTGGCTTTTTCTGCTTATGTGGTGCTGAGGAATCAAACCCAGGATCTCATGCATGCAAGGCAATTGCTCTACCACTGAGACACCTTCCCAGCCCCTTTGAATTTTTATTGTATAATTCTTTAAATACTGTTATTGTCATTGCATTATTATTCTTTAATAATATCCTTGTTTCTAGGTGTGATAACCCTATTCTTTACATTGATATGTTTTCTAAACTACATAAAAATGATTGCTACTCTTTTTGGAGTAAAAAACTACTCACTTAGTTAAATCTGTCTCTTTTGTGGTTCCAGAATTCCTTTTGCTAATGTTTTCCACTATTTTCCAATTTATGCCATTTTCTTTTACAAAAAAAACTCTATCCCTAAATTTGCTGTCATCCTTCTAAATTTTTCAGGAATACCAATTAGCCCAAATTCTGTCACAAGCTCTCTAAGGTACTAGATTCTTTCCTACTAAAAATTAGGGTCATGGAAGTTAGTAGTGAATCTGTGAGGACATAAAATGATAGAGTGATGTAATTTTATGTGTGAACTCTTGAGTGGACAAAGGCGTGGAAATACCTCGGTGTATGTTCTCAAGACTTTGAAACTGCCGAGAAGTCAGAAATTGAAATAGTAGATCCTACAAAGATGATTGCTTGTGAAAGTTAGCAGGTATTATCCAATCAACAGGAGTCTATGTACACCCAAAATGTGAATGAATTAAGGACAAATTCTTCTCATTCCTTGAACTAGGACATTTTTTTTTGCCTTGGAATATTAAATGAACATTAGAAAACCTATATCTCAGTCCTTATCTTTAGCATAAGATGCACAACTGTGTTTTTTTTCCTTTTTCTTTTGGTTCCCCAGCTCTGATGGTAGATCATGTAATTCCTCAGTTTTTTCAACTACTATAATTGAGCCAGTTTTCATAATCTTCTCTTCTTCTTCTATCTTCATTCCTCTCAGTCTCCAACCCTTTCCATCCCACTTGATCTGTTTTTCTTCAGAACACTGATAAACAAGTTAGTGGCAACATGGGGCCTCACTGTTTCTTGAGCAATCTTCCACTTGCACATAATTGAGTTCTGATCTTTTCCTCCAAACTTCATTTTAGCCAGTGCCTCCATTCTTGGAGAATAGGGTGCGTTTTCAAAGTTCTTCCTATAGATTTAGGTGTTTGCTTTGACACACCCACATTACTCCTACATTTACACACCCTGGTTTCTTGTCCTAGAAAAGATTTAAATCAGGGTTGGGAAGGTGGCTCAGTGGTAGAGCGCTTGCCTTGCATGCCTGAGGCCCTGAGTTCGATTCCTCAGCACCACATAAGCAAACAGAAAAAAGCCGGAAGTGGCGCTGTGTCTCAAGTGTTAGAGTGCTAGCCTTGAGCTGAAGAGCTGAGGGACAGCACCCAGGCCGAGAGTTCAGGCCCCATGACCGGACCCAAAAAAAAAAAAAAAAGATTTAAATCAATTCATCTAAATAACATGCCATCATTTTTCCCGGCCTCACAACTTGTCTTCTTTTTTGTCTTTTCTTTTTTGGTACTGGGGATCGAACCCAGGACTTAGCACTTGCTAGGCAAGTGCTTTGCCACTGAGCTACATCCAAGCCCACAACTTGTCTATCTAATTGAAACTATCGACTTTTTTTTCCTTTAGCATTTTCCATTTCATTCTCACATGCTAGAAAGCAAATTTTGCTACAAATGTAATTGAGAATATAGGCCTTTACCATGGACAGCCCAGAGAGATTCACAACAGGCTCATGACAAATTGCAGTCCTTGCTGTAGTTTGATTGGATGGTTCTTGCTTTACATCCAATCCTCATCACTGCTTGAACTCATTCATTTACCCATATTTCTCAACAATTTTAATAGTTACAATATTTTTATGTATGTACAATATTTTTATACATATATATATATAGGTATATGTTTGCATGTATATATTATCATTAAGTAGTTGTACAAAAGGGTTTCAATTCAACACATCAGTTTAGAAGCACAAAGCATATTGATAAATGTCACCCTTGCATCATTTCTCCCAACCACACCCATTCCCCAAACCCCAAAGGTAACTGGTTCCATTTTCACATATATAATATTGAATATTCAATTTGTATTCACCCACCATTTCCTCTATCCATTTATCTCTAATTTCTAGATCTATCCTTGGAACCATCTTCCTGACTTTCAATTCCATCAGAGTTATTTGTGTTACTGTGTTTTATTTACCACTTATAAATTTATTCTTTCCACCATGTATAAACTTCAGGATGTAGAATATTTATATTTCCAGCATCTCACCTATAGCTTAATTTATGTGCTTGCAAATATTAAGCAGGTATCTCTATTCTGAGTTTGATCTATTAACCTTTAATATGACCATATTTGCAGCCGAAGATTTTATGAATGTAATTGGGACTAAATGAAGTCTTAAAGCTAAAAGGTGGACATGCTTAGAAGAGGACAAAGAAACAACTAATCTTTTCCTCTATCTTTTCAGGAGCACCAAGGAAACATACAAGAATATAGTAATTGCTGAGCACTGGTGACTCGTTCCTCTATTCATGTGTAGTTAACTTAGGAGTCTGAGATCTGAGGATAAGGTTGGAACGATCTGGAGCAGGAAACTCTGTCAGACTCTCTTTTCCAATTAACCACCCAAAAGCAGATCTGTGGTTCAAGTGACAGAGTGACAGCCTTGAGCATTAAAAAGCTACAGGATAGTGCCCAAGCATTGAATCCAAGTATCAGTGCCAGAAAAAAAGTGAGAAAGTAGAGGTTTACAAACCAAATCAAGAATTTACCTGCTTTGCACCTTGACAATTGAGACAAAATAAATACTTGTTTGTTTTTTTAAGCCATGTTAGTTATATTATTATATTAGCCCAAGCTGATAAAGACAGTGAATGGATGTATTTATTAGGGAAATATTTTATAAATATTTGATATCTTCTTCTTATATATAAAATTGAAACACAAGGATAAATTATTAAATAATATACCTATTGAAATGACAAAGTTTAGTATTTTCCAAAGTTTTATTTTTCTCCAATTAATTCACAGAAATTAAAAGTGATTATATATTGCATTTTTAAATATATATTAAAATGTAGCTACTGACTTGAATGGAGTAACCAAATGTTATTTAAGAATTGTTCAATGTTGATATTAAAGTCTGTAAAACATTAAAGACAATTATTAGTTGGAGAAATATCCCTCTATTAAACTTATGCTATAACTTCCAGCAATTCAGAAACCTCCCACCCAAAAAAGTACTATTTTTTCATGAAAATCATTGTTTTAACCTATAAAGATATATCTCTCATTTAAATAGATTCTAATAAGCTTAAACATTTTAAGTTCATCAAACTTAACTTGTAAAAAGTCATAATATGTAAAATGCTTAATTTCAAATGACAAAGTCTTGGATCTGGCTATTTATTTTAAATATATAAATATGAGGACAAATTTATATAATTCCTTCTAGTTCTAATTCCTTCATTCATCAAATCACCCTAAAGATATTAACATATGGAATGAAAAATTACATGAGATAATAACTATAAGAATAATCAGCATAAAATTTGATTCATACTAACAGCAATGTGAAAACTCTCTATATTTTATATTCTATTGAAGTCCATCAACATTTTTATTGTGAAAATACTGTACAGATGGGTTAAAATTACATGGGCAAGATAATGAGTACATTTCTTATCAAGCATTATTGCCTCCTTCTTTGTTTCCCCTTCCCGTCCCTTCCCATCCTGCCCCCCCACCACTTGCCAGAGTTGTAAAGTGTTTTCAACATAACGACTTGTACATCTCATTGCTGCAATAGGTCCACCTGTATCCCTATTTAAACAATTTTTAAACCATTGAATTCACAATTATAAATAGCGTCAGCGAAATCCTAAAACATAATCCTGAACATGTTATAGAATTTTTAGAACCTATTATTATTTTAAAATTATTTCAATAGAGCTTTATACCTCACGAGAAAACTCTGTATTATCTGATTTCTATCCGGGATTAAATGTGGACAAACAAACTAAAAACAGCTAGTAGGTTCAATAGTGAAGGGGAGAAAAATCAAGCACATTGGTAGGCCACTGTGTAAATACTATATGTAAAATATACAAGACTGCTAGATTTAATTAAATTTCAAAATGCCACTTTGAATCAATATGCCCCATACAGATTGAACAGGATGAGTGGATCAATCACAGCTTTTATTTTTCATTAAATTGAACTTAGCTACATACATGCTGTTGAAAACAATCAATTCAGATAAAATAGTGGATAGTTACCACAAAGCAGTCCAAAGTTTCATACTTACACATCATATATAAAATGCTGTATTCTGATAGTAAGTCAACTGCTTGACTTTGTACCATGCAGGTTTTATAAAAGAAATGAAATAATCATAACACACTTAATTTGGAAGAGAGACAGATCTTCATAGAAACAAATTGGCAGTCTCAAACTCTACTATAATTGGCACACATTATTTATCCAACATCCAATTTTTAATAACATCCTCTTCATTTTTCAGAACAATTACTTTGGGAAACTCTGTTTCCTGGCACACTCTCCCAGGACATAGGAAGTGAGACAGACATGCTCTGATTCAAGTTAAGCAGACAGTGTTATCTTCCCCTGAAATCTGCCATTTGGTCATTCTTTTCTTTTTTTTTTGTCGGTCATGGGGCTTGAACTATGGGCCTGGACGCTGTCCCTCAGCTCTTCAGCTCAAGGCGAGCGCTCTACCACTTGAGCTACAGCGCCACTTCCGGTTTTCTAGTGGTTTTATTGGAGATAGGAGTCTCAGAGTTTTCCCTGCCTGGGGTGGCTTTGAACTGCGATTCTCAGATCTAAGCCTCCTGAGTAGCTAGGATTACAGGTGTGAGCCACTGGCGCCCGGGCTGGTCATTCATTTTTAAAAAGGGTATTGCTTGATTAGATTTGGCCACATTATGCTAAGTAACAAGAACACCAATCCTGTTTAACAAAATTAAGCCATCATAGATTTTATTGTAGTTGGTTGTGGGACTTGTACTCAGGACTTGGACATTGTCCTTCAGCTTTTTTGCTCAAGACTAGCATTCTACCATTTTGAGCCACAGCAACACTTCCAGTTTTCTGGTTGTTAATTGGAGATAAGAGGCTCAATGATTTTCCTGCCTGGACTGGCTTCATACTGTGATCCCCAGATCTCAGGCTCCTAAGTAGCTAAGATTACAGGTATGAGCTACCAGTGCCCAGTTGCAAAGACATTCTTATATAGTGATTGTTGCTCAGAGAGTAAACAGCTTTTCATAATCCCATATAAGATATACAGGAATATACATATGTATATATACATATATATGTATACAAATATATACGTATATATTTAATTTGCATGCTGACACTTGGGCTTGAACTTAGGAACTGTGCACTATCCCTTAGTTCTCTACTACCTGACCCCAGATTCACTTTTGGCTTTTTGTTCATTAACTAGAGGTAAAAGTCTCACAAATTTCCTTGCCTGACATGGATTTGAACCATTATCCTCAGATCTCAGCCTCTTGAGTTGCAAGGATCACAGGCATGAGACATTGCCACCCAATGTCAGGGTATACAGCTATTTTGCTGGCCTCTAGCTAACAATCAGGTGGAGGAGAATTCAAGACAGCATCCATGCTTTATTTACCTATACTCTGCTTTATGTATAACTTATGCTTATGTTTGTAGTTTATTTATAAAAACAAAACACATAGCCTGTTCATTTTCCAGGAAGGATGGGGATGATTTAAAAGTGAGACAAAGAAGCCGGGCGCTGGTGGCTCACGCCTGTAATCCTAGCTACTCAGGAGGCTGAGATCTGAGGATCGCGGTTCAAAGCCAGCACGGGTATGAGAGACCATGAGATCCCTATCTCCAATAAACCACCAGAAAACCGGAAGTGGCGCTGTAGCTCAAGTGGTAGAGCTCTCACCTTGAGCTGAAGAGCTGAGGGACAGCGCCCAAGCCCAGAGTTCAAGCCCCACGACCGACCAAAAATAAAAAGTGAGACAAAGAAAGAAATGAATCTATTGCATGTCTCACCCCCTTTGACCACAGAATATAAAATTTGAATATTCTCATTGACTAGGGTTTTAGCAAGCATTGAAAAGAAAAACTGTATGTATTTTATCTTTTTTTAAAAACTGGAATGGACACATTCTGAAGTTAATAAACAATGCAGACTACTCTCACTTCAGACATGTCCCTAATTTATAAGCACACTCTGATTAATCTTAGGTTTGATAACTTACTAAAATTATACTTAGAGATGTTATATTCCTGGGTGTGTTTTATTATAGATAAAAGTGAACTGTTACATTCCACTGGGAGAAAGGAAATATAATTCCTATAGTTTTATAGGAATTATATAAAAGCATTATAAGAAAGTTTCAAGTGTAGATCTTCTATTTGTTTTTCCTCTGCTGAGAAATGGAAGCTCCTGACATTGAATTGGGTAAGATACAACTGCATGGAATATGGCCAATCAAGAACACTTATCTGAGCCTTGGTGTGGTAACTTCAATGAGTAGATCTTGCATTGACATGGGTGATTTCTCAAGTGGCTGAATTTCAACCTCAACTCCTGTGGAAGTCATGATGATATCACATACCCTGAATATCTACCTTCAATCTTACATTAAACTACCTTATATGGCCAACTATATCCCACATCACATTGTTAGACTGTCTAGATGTTCCAAGTCTCCCTGCAAATCAAAAAAATCCAATAGGCATGATATAATGATTACTAAGGTATAAAGCATAAAGTATAAAGGCCAGCTTTCAATTTTAACCACTTCGCATTATTTATGGAACCAAAATAGTCATAGCTATACTAGTAAACATACTGTCAGTACTTAAATCTCTAAACATATTTTTGAGACCAAATTTCTCTTTTTAATATATGTTTTATTATAAAAGTACTGTACAAAGGGGTTACAGTTACATGAGTAAGGTAATGAGTACATTTCCTATTGAGCATTGTTACCTCTTCCTTTGTTTTCCCCTAACATCTCTTCCCATTCCACCTCTCCAACTCCCCCTCCCCCCAAGTTGTAAAGTTCATTTTCAACATAGTGTCTTGTACATCTCATTGTTAGAGTGGAAGACAAAATTTCTTTCTGTAATATATTTCAATGTTTCCTTTAAAGTAGAAAGGCCACCAATCTTTTACTTATGCATACTGCACGATCACAATTGTGCATTGCATTCATTTTACTCAGCAATGTATTTTGCATTAAGTGTGAAAATATGAATGTCTTCTGTAACACAAGGGCTAACAGTTCAAGTGTATGATGAGTCATTCAAACAAATAACATGGGCAAAGGCCATAGTGGTAAGGAATATTCAACTCATTGAATTACCTGAATAGACACACAATGTTAACTGAAGAGAATTTATATTGTTCCTATATAAAACCTTTTACTACTCCATAAAGGACAAAAGGAGAAAAGTAAATGATATTTTATAAAGAACTTTTTTCTATGGTTGTAATTTTTTTGGGGGGGTCCGGTCATGGGGCCTGAACTCTGGGCCTGGGCGCCATCCTTCAGCTCTTCAGCTCAAGGCTAGTGCTCTACCACTTGAGCCACAGCGCCACTTCCTGGTTTTTTTCTTTTTGCTTATGTGTTGGGAAATCGAACCCAGGGCCTCATGCATGCAAGGCAAGTGCTCTACCACTGAGCCACCTTCCCAGCCCTGGTTGTGATTTTTTATTCAATTAATTTAAGTAAAATTTACAACACCCTCTGAGCTCTAAAACATTCATTTAACAGGAATAAATTGATACTGTACAAGATCTTGGTAACTTGTATAAGCCATTGAATAAATTAGTAGATAATGGATGTATATTTGAACAGGGTTGTTATTGGCTAATAAATCCAAGTTTATTAGTATGCTACCTTGTTCTTCAAGAGAGAACTATCCCCAGTCTCTGACGTCAAAATTACAAACTAGAAAATATAGACCTGTGGAATATAGAAACTGGGAAAATTGAGAACTTGAAAATATAGAAAAATCATATTTTTAACTAGGTACAAAAGGACGTGGGTACTCAAAAGGGGTAGGGTCGGGTAGGGAAAGGGATGGACAAATGAAGAGGAGAGTAGGAGAAAAATACAATTAAGAATCCAAAGTATATCCTACAAAATTAAAAAGACTTAAGGAAGGTGTGGGTAGGGGATGAATGGGTGAGACTATTGGAAGATGTGCCATTAATCAAAATATATTAATAAACTACTTTAAGTGGCAATTCCATTGTGCATCTACTTATAGATAATAACAATAAAATAATTGATGTATTATTTAATGAATAATAGTTTATCTATAATTTATATTTTGTTATACAAACTGAATAAATTATATACATGGAAAAACACCCCAGATAGTCAACTAAATATACAAACAAAGGTTATACATGTCTAACTAACCTGAAAAAATAATTTCTATTATCTCATGATACTATTTTTATAAAGATAAGTTCAGTAAATCTATTTTACATTTATATTGCATTTTATTCAGTTTTCATATCCATTACATAAATAAATCTCTAAATCAAATTTAGGGGGGAAAGGCATTGAAAGAAGGGTATTGTACATCTATGTTGAAAAATGCACTTTACATTTTAGGTGGGGGGAGGGGAGTGTAGTTGAGAAGGTGGGAGGGCACAGATGGTAGGGAAAAAACATTGCTTGGTAAGCAATGTACTCATTACCATGCTCATGCAACTGTAACCCCTCTGTACAGTATTTTTACAATAAAAAACTTATTTAAAAAGAATGCTATTGTATCATTTGAAGAAAAAGTGAGAGACCTAGAAAAATTTATGTGACATGAAGTAAGTCAAGTCCAGAGAGAAAAAGGATGCATAATTTCACATATATGTGTAAGTTAGATATAGCTTATAAACTTACAAGCAAACATATTAGGTGGTATTCAGGCTTACAAAAATGTATGAACTGAAATATGGTAGATTCAAGGGAGAACTTGAGTACTGTAATTCCTTAAAAAGGCAAAACCAAAGTTAAAAGAAATAAGTTCCAAGGTACAGTACTTGAAATGGATGGGGTAGGGGCAAGGGAAAAGATTGCTTTCAAGAATTCACCATATAGTCTACAAAATTAAGAAAAGGAGGGAAGGATTGAGTAGGTGAGGGATGGGTGAGGATGTTGAAAGTGGTGACTCTGATCAAAGTACATTACATTTATGAACTGATTTGTTAAGTGGCTTTTTTGTAAAACTACTTAAAGATAACTTAAAAATGCCCTGCTAGAAACACACACGCGCGCACACACACACACACACACACACACACACACACAAACACACATACACACACACACACACACACACACAAACACACACACAAGAGATATCACTGCCGTCAGATAATTTCTGAGAAAGAAATTGAGACTGAAATCATGACAGAGGAAAAGAAAAATGATAAAAAGTTTGAAAGAATAATTTGCTTCAAGATAATATTTAATTAAAAAAAACTGTGATGAGGTACAATGAGATTATTTTAAACACAGACTTCATTTTAAAAGTAAATAAAACTATACCCAAAGTACAATATATTAGTAAAGAACATAATAAATAATATGGATTCATACCTTATTTCACCCCTTTCCAAACTTTAGACTTAACAATACTATTTAAAAAAAAACATACAATAAGCCAGACATAGTGACTTACACCTGTAATTTTAGCTACTCTAGAGACTGAGATCTGTGTATTGAGGTCCAGAGTCAGTCTGGGAAGACACATCCATAAGATTCCTATCTCCAAATCATGAGGGAAAGGTCGAATTGAAGGTGTGGCTCAAGCAGTTCAGAGTCATGTATGAGAGAAAAATCCAAGATAAAAGCACAAAGTCTAATGTTCAAACATCATTAGTTGAAATGAATGTTAAATGTTAAATAATATTTGTTACTGCCATTACTTTCATGTCCCTTTAGGATAGAAGGTTTCTAAACAAAGCTTTTATCAGCTGTGCTAGGACTTGCATTTTCAAAGGATTCTTTGAAGGTCTTTCTCTCATTCTCATTTGTGGCGGAGAGTTGTTTGATATAACCAAGTCAACCTTCATTTTAGGGACAACAGCATGCCTTTAAAGAATGCATGTAGGCCAAATGAAACTGAGAAAATAAGGGGAGGAAAGAAGGAAAGAGTACATACATACAGGAGGAAGGAAAAAAGTAAAAGAAAAAAATAAGATCTACCACGGTTCAAAGCCAGCCCAGGCAGAAAAGTCCATGAGACTCTTATCTCCAATAAACCCCCAGAAAACCGGAAGTGGCTCTGTGGTTCAAGTGGTAGAACACTCACCTTAAGCTGAAGAGCTCAGGGACAGTGCCAAAGCCCAGAGTTCAAGCCCCACAACTGAAAAAAAAAATCTACATTCCAGATTTTAGTTTTGTTTCTATATTTATTTTTAATTAGCATATGTTAAATAGTATAAGAGGGGGTCATTATGATAATTCCATAAATGCATAGAGAGTACTTTTAATACATTTATCCTCTATAATGTATTCTCATGTCACTCTTCTCTTCATGCTTTGTTGATGATTGGTGGTTTTCATTAGTCTCATTCTTTCCCTCCTTCCTTCCCTCCCTTTCTCCCTTACTGCTTCCCTCCCTCCCTCCCTCCCTCCTTCCCTCCCTCCCTTCCTTTTTTCCTTCCTTCCTTCCTTCCTTCCTTCCTTCCTTCCTTCCATCCTTCCTTCCTTCCTTCCTTCCTTTCTTCCTTCTTTCCTTCCTTCCTTCCTTTTGATTTTATTCTTTCTTTATTCTTCCTTCCCCTCATCTACATTTTTACCTATCTATCATCTGTATCTCTGTACCTATCATCTATTCATCTATCATCTTTCTATTTGTCTAAGCTATTTCAAAGATCTTCATCACTCAAATTCATTTTCCTTCCCCTACCCTCTCTTTATTGTCATCAGGCTGTTTTTATTTTACATTAAAGTACTAGTATGGCTATTTTATTATTTTACTTTGTTATTTACTTTTTATTATCATTATTACAATTTTAGGTGTAAAATCTAAAAGCCAGCAAAATCATTCCATATTTATTTTGTTGGGCCTCCCATCAGGAGTTCAATCTGCATTTTAATCAGTTTTCCTGTAAATTACATTATTTCCTTCTTAATGGCTGAATATATGTGGAGTAAATATACCCATTTTCTTTCTTCTTTGGTTGTTGGGAACTTAGGCTGACTCCATAGATTGGATATCGTGAACAGTGATGCAATAAATATTGTTATACACGTGTCTTTCTAGTATGCTTTACCAGATTTCAAATATATTACCAAAAGTGATAGAGCAGTGACCTACAGAAAGATTATTTTTTAGTTTCTAAATTATCTAGATACATGTTTCCATAATAGTTGTATTAGCTTACATTTGAACAGTATGTAAGTGTTTCTTTCACCTTGAAGCCTAGCCAAAATTTGTTATTGTTTATTTCCTTGGTGAGTTCCATTCCAACTGGGGTAAGATAGAGTCTTAGTGTAGTTTTGATCTGCATAGAATTCCATTGTCTATATATACCACATTTTCTTGATCCCTTCATCTACTGATGACATCTGGGTTGGTTCTATATCTTAGCTATGGTAAATAATGCTGCAATGAACCTAAGTGTTATGTTAGCTTTAGTGTAGCCTTGTTTGTGATTGTTTGGCTAAATTCCCATGAGTGGGATTGCTGGATCATTGGGGAGCTCTATGTTTGGTTTTTTAAGAATATTGAATGTTTTTTCATGTATTTATAAGCCACTTGTACTTATTCTGAGAAATAATTGCCCAATTCATGTTCAATCGATTATCAGCTCTCTTGCTGTTTAATTTTTGGGTGTTTTGCATATATTGGATGTTGATTCTATCTATTGGTTCTTTAAATAGTTGAAGTTTATCTCCCATGTCATAAGTCTTCTCAGTTTGGATGAGTGTTTCTTATAATGTGCAAAAACATTTTAATTTGATGCAGCCTTGCTTTTATTTTATAGATAAGTAGAGCTTTATTCATAAAATAATCACCTTTGCATAAGACTCCCAGGAGTTTCTTGCTGCCTTTAAGTGATTTCAAACCTTCTCAAGATCCTAGTCAATCAAAAACAAAAGATAGATAAGAAAAATGGAAGGGATGATTCTGATCAAGATGCATTGTATTCCAAGTCTGACTTGTAGAACTGAAACATTTCTGAATTTCTTATTTTTTTAAAAGCCAAACCCAATATGAGAAATAATGAAGGTCAAGTATATTAATGAAATATACACAAAATACAAACAATCTTTGAAGCAAAAGTTTTCTGTGAAAAGCTAAATTGCTTTATCTTGATAATGACCAAACTGAGGTGAGGTGGAATTACAGTGTTGTTTTGATTTGTACATTTTTATGACCAGAGATGTTAAATATTTTTCATATGTCTATTGGCCAATCTTCTTGTATCTTTAAATATGTAAATCTTTGAATTTCTCTTTAAGTCTCTAGCCATCTATTAATTGGGTAGTTGTTTATTTGAGGGTTTATTTTATTTTTGTATTATTTTTAGTTTTTATTTTGTCAGTTGGGGGGCTTGAATTCTGGCCTGGGCACTATCCCTGACCTCTTCAGCTCAAGACGAGAGATCTCTCACTTGAGACACAGCACCACTTCCTTGAGGGTTTATTTTTGTAGGTGTTAATTTTGAGCTCTAATTATATTTTAGATCTGAGGCCCTTGTCTGGTATATAGCACATAAAAATCTTCTCCCATGTTTCTATTAATCTTGCTAGCTATATGCTTTGCCATGCAGAAACTTTTAAATTTGATGCAATCCCATTTATGCAGTCTTTCATGGACTTGTGATTGTGGATCTTTACTTAAGAAGTTTTAGCCGAAGCCTAGGAACGCCAGTGTTTTCCCTACAACTTCTTGTAATATATTCAGGGATCTGATCTTACACTGAGGTCTTTAATCCATTTTGAATGGAACCTGGTGCAGGGTGATATATAAGTATCTGGCTTCAGTTTTCTGGACATGTGTAGACAATCCTATACTTTTTCTCTTGTATTTATCTTTTTTTTGTCAGTCGTGGGGCTTGAACTCTGGGCTTGGGTGCTGTCCCTCAGCTCTTCAGCTCAGGGCAAGCACTCTATAACTTGAGCCACAGCGCCACTTCTGACTCTTTCTGAGGAATTGAGCCCAGAGCCTAACGAATGCAAGGCAAGGACTCTAGCACTGAGCCACCTTCCCAGCCCCAAGTTTATCTGTTTTGATGAGAGAAAGGGGAAAGAATAGAAATGGAGTGAGAAAAGAGTGAATAAATACAGCATATCATATTCACCAGATATTATGTTGAAAAAGATCTATATAGCTTGTGGATGAGATTGGGAACAGAAAACTGGGTGAAAGCCAAGGAAGGAGGACATTGTTAAAAAGAAATGAACTCATTAAATGACATATAACTGTAACTCCCCATGCATCACCTTGACAATAAACCTTTAAATTGGTTTGTTAAACTCTTAGTCAAATTAACCAAAAGGAAGATGAAAAACAAAACAAAAATTACAAAAGCTAGAGGATTATGATAGAATACTGTGAAAATGTATCTTCTAATAAAATGGATAGTCTAAAAGAAATTTATAAATTTCTGCATACATAAGACCTATTAAAACCAAAATCAAAGAAAATAAACCATCTAAATGTAAAGCAAAAATAATGATTGAAAATATAAAACAGCTCCAAATAATTTAAAGCCTGGGATCTCATAGTGTATTGATAAATTTTATCAGATTTTTCAGAAAAATAAATAGTGACACTTCCCTAATTCTTCAAAAATTAGAAAGGAAAAAATGCTAGCAAATTTCTTCTTTGAGTATAGTATTATATTTATATTGAATAAGAACAAGAAAATATAGAATTATGGATCAATAACATTGATGAACACATACATAAGAATTCCCAATTAATATTTTCAAACCAAGTTAAACAACACAGTTGGGTGATCATAATACACCGTGATCAAATTGATATTACTGTTATTAATTATCTTTTGTCATTCATGGGGCTTGAATTTTGGACCTGGGCATTGTCCCTGAGCTCTTCAGCTCAAAGTGAGCGCCCTACCACTTGAGCCACAGAGCCACTTCCAGTTTTCTCGTGGGTCAAAGATAAGAATCTCATGGACTTTCCTGCCCAGACTGGATTTGAACCACGATCCCCAGATGACCTGAGTAGCTAGAATTACAGACATGAGCCACCAGTTCCAGGCTGAAAATTAATATTATTCTATCACTACAGACATGGCTCAACTTAACCCGGTTCAATAAATGCAATATATCCCATAAGCCAAATCAAGGAAAGAATCACATAATCCTGTTAGTTGAGGTAGAAAAGTACTTCGACAAATTTCAATACTAATTCCTGATGAAATCTCTCAGGAAAATAGGATAGTAAAGAATCTATGTCATCATTATAAAAGAATATTCTATAAACTTTTATTCCCTAGTTATACTAAACATGGAAAACATAAAATGATTTTCTCTATAGTCAGAAATAAGTCAAGAGTTTCTGCTTTCCAAACTCTTATTCAGTATCATATTGAATTCTTAAAAGCAGTGAGACAAGAAAAGTTATTTTTAAGCCCCTGAGTCTACAACTTTTAATATAGGTAAGATCTGTCAAAGGACATTTCCACCATATGAATTTGAAATCATTGCAATACCAGAGTATGTCAATAGCGGAAGATACATGGAACTCCATCCAACTGAATCAATTAAAGCTGCTGAGAAAGTACTGCTGGGATTATGGGAGAGTATGATATAATTAAGACCTCTAATTTTTACTTGTAAAAGAGAGGTTTCTAGTTTCTAAAGACACTAGGGGACAAGGGTAGCCCTCAGCATCCTGAGTAGATAAGAATAAGGGATGAATGAGCCCTGTGAAATTTGCTATTAAATTACTTTTAACTGATTTAGAAAAAGTAATAATTATACATTTTCATGAAATTCTGCATGCCATTTTAACACATGCAGCAATTGTGAAATTTTTAAGTTAAGTTAAACTGTCCTCAAGCATATTTTATTTCTTTGTGATGAAACCCTTCAAAACTTTTTATTTTTATTTTAATTTTTATTGTACAGAGGAGTTACAAATACATGGGCAAGATAACGAGTACATTTCTTATCAAGCATTGTTGCCTCCTCTTTGTTTCCCCTTCCCATCCCTTCCCCTCCTCCCCCCCAAATACTCCCCCCACCCCTCACTAAAGTTGTAAATTTCGTTTATCGACATAATGACTTGTACATCTCATTGTTGCAATGGGTCCACCTGTATCCCTAGTTAAACGATTTGTTTTTGCCCTTGTATTATTAGTAATTATCTACAGTCAGCCTATTATGCAATAGCACAGCAGAGCTGTTTACTCCAGTCTTACTGTAGCTATGTCCCTGATCATCAACCTTTCCAAATTGTACTACTGCTATAGTCTCACCAGCCTCTGGCAACCACCATTCTCCTCTCAGCTTCTATGCAATCACAGTTATCTATGAGATCAGATACTTGCTTTCCTTTGCAGAGGTTATCTTTGCTCTAACATAATGAATTATACTTTCATTTACATTTCAACAAATGACAAGATTTCATTTTTGGTTTTTTCTTGTTTTTTGTTTTTGTTTTTTGGCCAGTCCTGGGGCTTGAACTCAGGGCCTGGGCTATGTCCCTGAGCCTCTCTGTGCTCAAGGCTAACACTCTACCACTTGAGCCACAGTCCCACTTATGGCTTTTTTTCTGTTTATGTGATACTGAGGAATTGAACCCAGGGCTTCATGCATGCAAAGTAAGCACTCTACCACTAAGCTCTCACTATTGTTTATAACTGAGTAGTATCATATACACATATACACATATGTATAAAAACATATAGGTGATATTTTTATATTACTTCATCTGCTTGTAGAACCTTAGATTGGCTTTCTTGGCTACTATACATCGTGCTGAATTGAACAAGGGAATACCGATGTCAGTTTAGCATGTCTTTTGTTTTCTTCATATGTGCTTTTGTAGTAGGGCTTGAACTCAGGGTTTGGCACTTTGATTTCACTCTTGTATTCAAGGCTGACATTCTACTGTTTGAGCCACATATTCCTCTCCATATTTTTGTTCATAACTTGGAGCTAAAAGTCTCATGGAAGCAGGGTGCCGGTGGTGCACGCCTGTAATCCTAGCTACTCAGGAGGCTGAGATCTGAGGATCACAGATCAAAGCCAGTCCAGGCAGAAAAGTCCGTGAGACACTTATCTCCAATAAACCCCCAGAAAACTGGAAGTGGAGCTGTGGCTCAAGTGGTAGAGTGCTCGCCTTTAACTGAAGAGCTGAGAGATAGAGCCCAAGCCCAGAGTTCCGAGGTCAAGCCCCATGACCGACAAAAAAAAAGTCTCATGGACAAGCTGGAATTATAACACCCAGCAGTTTTTTAGTGTCTTTGATCAAAATATTGTAGCACATCAAAATCAAATCCAAATCCTCTTGTCAAAGAATATTTCAAAATGTAGATGCTAAGTTTTGCACACAAGACCAAATGACCTCATTTCCATACTAGTTTAATGATATTCCTTAAAGATATACATTTACTTCCTGAATAAAGTTTTATGAAAGTATATCCCATAACTTAAAAATTGAAAACATATTTGTGGGATCCTTGAAACAATGAGAAATTACAAAATGAATTCACATCAGGAACTTTTAAACACAGATTCCATATCTTACCAGGTGGCATTCATAGGTCACAAAATAATATCAAATACTGGGCTTGATATTTTACAGTCAATCACAAAACTAGAAAACAAAACTAATAATAAATTGTAGGCAAAAGGATAAAGAAGGACAGAAGGGAGAAAATCCTTTTTTAGTGTATTGTCCACAAATTTTGAATTATCAAAATATCACTATGGACCAATGAAGTACCTTTTCATTGATGATTGGATCTGATAGCTTCATGAATCTGAAAAGAAACAAAAAGGGCAATTCTCACAGTGGAGAGAGACTTTTATTTCTGCTTTTTATTAAGTCCTGCTCCCAGGTTATCAGGCAAACTAGAAAAAATATAAGGAGAGGTAAATGAAATGTTTGTGCTCTTTTTCTTGGTTATCTTTCACTAAATAATATTGATCCCTCTGTGCCCTTCTAATTGATTTTTTAAATGATATGCAAAGAAAAGTCATTCTCTGGTGTTCATTCTGTCATGGTGACTAATCAGTTATTTCTGTGTTTTGTATTTTACGGCCTGTGGAAAATTCTGTCAGGGATAATTTCTATTAGCACATTCAGCACATGTTGAAAGTGGTGCTTTAACAGTCAGATAACCTTTATAAATTGGACAAGTTTCCTTGACTTCCTTAAAAGGAAGCAATAATCCGAGAAAAACAGGACACAAACAATGCATTTTCTTTTGCAGAACAGATTTCTCAGGGGTAGGAAATGCAAGTGATGAGCCTTTGAATTCTAATGTAAGCTCACCCACAAGCACATGTTTTTGCTGTTTGAATCCATTGAAGTCAGTCAGTTTAATTTGCTTAAATGGCACTAAAGTCTCAGACTGTAATGCAATTATAATTTTCACAAGGTAAGAGTAATGCAAGCCTTTGTATAATATAATGTAAAAGGCAGTAAAGAGGTTCATCATTGCTTTGGTAGAAATCATTCACTAGCTTCCAAGTATTTAAATATATGCACTGTTCTCAAACTCCTTTGCTCTACCTATTAGAAAATCTATTTTAATTAAAAACTTTAAACTAGAACCGGATGCCTGTGGCTTATGCCTGTAATCCTAGCTACTCAGAAGGCTGAGATCTGAGGATCATGGTTTGATGCCAGCCCAGGCAGGAAAATGTCCCCATGTGCCTCATATCCAATAAACCATTCAGAAAGAGCTGAAAGTGACACTTTGGCTGAAATGAAAGAATGCAAGCTTTGAACACAAAGAGGCTCAGGGATAGTGCCCAGGCTCTGAGTTCAAACCCTTTGACCCATGCGGAAGAGTGAAGGGGCGTTAAACTAGCACATATTTGATTTTTAGATTACTCCTTACATGTCTTTTCGCATTCATTTCTGTGTTCACAGTGCTTGAAGTACTTATAGTCCCATTTTGGGTGGTTAAATCTCTGATTTTATTTCTTCCTTTTTATTGTTACATATTCTATATGTTGTGACTTAACCAGATTAAATATATGAAATATTTATTACATTTATTTTGAAAATAATACATATTGACTATCCTGTAATTTGTTAAAAGTTTTTACCATTATATGCAAGGCATTTATGTTTCCTACTAGGCTATAAATGCCATGGGACCTTAAAGGAAGAAAAATCTATCTGGTTCATTCTTGAACTACCAGAGCAAGCTTAGACTATTTGTGTAGCATAATATATAGGTATGACAATAACTAATGAAGAGTTCTGATATATACACCAGGCCATAGAGTCATCTTTTCTGATTCTCCCAGACATACAAATATGGCTGTAATTTTTACTTATGATTTCCCTAAAAATTAGTGCTAGTTCAAAGTTATTTCAGAGTTACCTGTTGTATGTAATGTCAATATTTGCAAAATGTGGTTAAATATCCCTTAATGGAAGAACATCTTTTCATGTTACTTGAAATGTAATATATCCAGAAAAGAGAAAAGAAATTGTGATTTTTAATCATGAGAGACACGAAAGAGAATAAAGACAGAAAGGATAATTAGATAAAACCCATGAAATATAATTTATTCAGCAAATCATCAAATCTCTCAGGTAACTAATGGACAAAAATTGTGTATTCAAGAATATCCAAAAACAAAACCACAAGTACTGATACATTCAATAATATACTTATATGAACAATCTGAATATTCCAATTAAAAGATACAGACTAACTTACTGTATTAAAAATGAGGTCCAATGTTTTGTTTTCAGCTAAGAACTCACCTTGCTAGCATATGCAGACTGAGTGTGAAAGAATGGGAATGATTTTCCAAGCAAATGTTATATAAAATAATGCAAGCAGACAACGGCTGTGCTCATATCTCACAAAGCATTCTGATGTCCAAATTCACAAGAAAAGTTAAGAAGGTCACTACTTATTATTAAAGGGCAGAAAACTCATCAAGAAGACATATAGTGATTGTAAACATATATGCATTGAATGTTGGTGCACCCAATTTCATAAGATAAATACTAGTGGCCATAGCAGACAGATAGATCCAAATTAAATAATACTGTGTGACTTCAATAAGTCACATCAATAGATCACCCAGGCTAAAAAAAATCTCAGAGTTAAAATACATAAAAAAATGTACTTAACAAAATCTGCAGAGTATTCCAACCAATGACAAATGCAATTCTTTCTCAACAGACTGTGCAACTTTCATGAAAGTGGATCACATTCTATATCACAAATTAAGTCTTTAGAACTATAACAAGGGTAAAAATCCCCAATGCAGTCCTTGCAAACCAAATTCAACATCCCATTAAATGCAACATATACAGTGAGGAAGTTAGCTTTGTTCCAGAAATACAGGGGGGCTGTGTTAACATACATAGGTCACTTGTTACTTAAATTAAGAAACGTAGGATTATTTCACTTTAAGCTTTTGCTATATTTCCAAAATTTGAAGAACCAAATTTCAAAAACCAATAAACTTAATGAAAACTTTTCGAGAGCTCTATTAACTGTTTTGCTAAATGAATCAAGTAATTTCTACATTTGTTAACTACTGTCAGTGGGAATATATATATATATATATATATATATGTATATATGTATATATATATATACATATATATATATGGTGTGTGTTTCCTGTATATAAAGTATATGCATATATTTTATGAAGTATATATTTGTTCTTCTCTTTTAGTTCTTTTATAGTTAATTAATATATGTATATATGTTCCTATATCCTAAGAGAGTTAGAAATGAATATGTTGATCTAACTAGGCCCCTCTAATACTTTAATACTTTCTTCATATTTTCTTAAACATGACAAAAATGATTAATTTTTTTAAATTTTCTTTGATATTTCAGTGTTGGGAAGAGTAGTGTTAAATAGAATAGGCTTCAGACTGAAGTTTCGATGCCTTTTAACTCAATCAACTAATTAAATCTCTTCTGTGATAGGTTCTCTACTAAGTACTTCCACCAAATACTCTATTCTTATTCCATATTTCTTACATACCAATGTAGTTTTTAATTTATTACCGTGTTTTGTGCATACTTTGTCTGGTATGAGGATGGTAAAATGACATGTTAACAATGTAAAAACTAGGGTTACATTCACTACTGATCATATGTCTTATAATCACTATAGGTGAAGTTTAAGAAATAAGCCAAACATGTAGAAATAAGACAAATATACAGATTTATAATTTATATAGTGGACTAATGAAAGTGGTTCTTACCTTGTTCAAGAGAAAGGAGCAAGACAGATGCCTCATAATTAGCATGACAAGACTAAAACCACTAACACCAGGCATCATTTGTTTGATCTATGTAAGTTAGTTGTACATATTCCATTAATGTAAGTAGAGTAAACAAGTTGTTTTGGACTACCGGGGCAAAATTTTGAAAGGCATGAGGGGAAAATCAAAGGAGGAGGCAATAATGCTTGATAAGAAATGTACTCATTACCTTGCTCATGTAACTGTAACCCCTTTGTACAGTATTTTCACCATAAAAAAACTTATGATTAATTTCATCTTCAAATAGACAGTAATGACCAAACAGTAGGTTCATATTTGTAGCCTGTATACATGAGCATTTCTTGATATCTGAGACCTGCTGAATTTTAACATTCAGTTCCTCTGAACTAGGTATGGGCTAAAGCACAATAAATAATGATAAGCAATAACAATAAATGATGATAAGCTTCCGTAGAGAGGATGATTTTGTTGAAAAATTGGCACAATCTTAATTACCATGAGTGTTCTGGCAAAACAAAACTCAAGGTGAGAAATTTTAGCATCATTCACTGGAATTGTGTTAACTAAATCAAGAAAATAAGCACTGCAATTAGATGACTGGAAGAGCTTAGCTTTCCCAAATATGACAGTATGTAAACCAGAGGCCACATAAAATAAATGGATGGAGCAAGTGTGGGGCAGATTCAGACTTGGAAGTCTGCAAGGTGATCAACTCAACCAAAGTTTCATGTTTTGTTGAGGTTTTCCCTCCTAGGTTAACTTCTGTCAGATGGATAGAATTTAAGGGACAAACTGGTCATATGTGTTCTAGGCTTGGGTAATTGACTGGCATTACAATCCATTCTATACCCAAGGTTCTTCTCTGTTCCTATGTACATGTTGATGTGACAATACAAAATAACTTAGAAATTCATACTTGTGCTTTCAATACATCAGAACTTGCATTAACAGATAATCCAGAAAAGAATCAGAGAAATGAAATGGAAATACAAAATTGCTCTTCCTGGATGACTCAATACAAATGAATAAGTTTATGAAGTTAACTCTGAAAGTAATAGATTATAAAGGAGATAATAGGTGTGGATTAGAAAGGAATTGTATGGGAAAAAATCTTACCAAACAATATTGGCTCAGATCATTTATGTCTCTGATTCAGGTGTGAAGAAAAATTAGGCTTCTTAACCAGCTGTGTAATCCTAGCTACTCAAGAAGCTGAGATTTGAGGACTAAAGTTCAAAACCAGCCCCAGCAGGCAAATAAGAGACATTCTTGCCTCCATCAGATCAAGAAGCTAGAGGAAAATGTGTGTCTTAAAAGTAGAGCAAAAAAGCTCTGAGCAAAATGGCAAATCAAGAACGCAAGGCCCTGAGTTCAAGCCCCAATATGAGCAAATGATAGCTTTCCTTGGCTTTTTATCTCATTACATATTCAGCAGGCATATTTAAATATTCATAGCCATGCTTCTTTTCAGACAACCAAACTATGTTACCTCATTTTCACACTGATTATCTGACTCATTCCTATGACAAAATTATTTGTTTTTTTTTTAAATTTTATGTTATTGTAAATATGCTGTACAAAAGAGTTACAGTTACACAAGTAAGGTAATGAGTACATTTCTTGTCCAGCATTGTTACCACTCCTTTAGTTTTCTCCTACTATCCCTTCCCTCCACTGCCTCCTGCAATCTCCAACCCCCACTTCCCCCAACACCTCCCCATCTGCGGTTGTAAAGTTCATTTTTAACGTTGTGTCTTGTATCATTGTTGCAATGGATCATCCTGTGTACATGTTTCAGCATTCCCCTTCTCCTCCCCAAATTAGATAAATGCATATACAAAATGCATCAAGGGAGGGGAGGGCGGATAGGAGTGTGGGAGGTAGGGGAGGGAAAGGATAAGGGGCAACAACAAGGAAGAGAAGGGGTAACAATGATCGACAAGTAATGTACTCATTGCCTTATTCATGTACAACATCTTAACAATAAAATTTTTTTAATTGTACAATAAAAAAAGATTCAGGGTACCAAAATCAAATTCAGTGACAACACAGGATATACCATAGGGAAAAGAACATAAAAAAGAAACAAAAAATCACATACTTCATTAAAAAACAACAATAGAAAAACCGCTTGTGTCCGTAACTTTAGGGGTTCATTTCACTTCCCATCATCTTATATGGGTGATATGTACATAGCTTTTGAGCTCTTCTGTCCATCTGATAAAATTATCATAAATGTATACTAAATTATTGAAAATAAGGAAAACTATGGGACCCATATTTCTTTGAGTCTGGCTTACTTCACTTAATTTGATTTTTTCCAAGTCTTCCCATTTCCTAACAAATGGGAAGGTGTCATTCTTTCTGATGGAAGCATAGAATTCCATTGCATACACACACACACACACACACACACACACACACACACACACACACACACACACTAATATATTGGTGTGTGTGTGTGTGTGTGTGTGTGTGTGTGTGTGTATCACATTTTCTTGATCCATTCATCTACTGAGGGGCATCTGAATTGGCTCCATATCTTAGCTATGGTAAATAATGCTGCAATAAATATAGTTGTGCTGGTAGCTTTAGTATGGCCTTGTTTGTGATCATTTGGGTAAATTCCCAGAAACGGGATTGCTGGGTCATAGGGGATCTCTATGTGAAGTCTTTTGAGGAACCTCCATACTGCTTTCCAAAGTGGCTGAAGAAGTTTACACTTCCACCAACAATGCATCCCCTCCAACATCTGTTGTTATTAGATTTCTTTTATTAAGAAAATTTCACCCTGTGCCAAGGAGCCCTAGAGTTCCTCCTATTGCTTCCTGTAATATTTTCAGGTGTCTACTTTGACATCGAGGTCTTTGATCCATTTGAAGTTGATTATGGTGCAGGGTGATACATATAGATCTAGATTTAGTTTTCTGCAGGTGTTTAACGAATTTTGCCTGCACCATTCACTAAACTGGCTTTCTTTCTTCCATTTATTTTTTTAGCTCTTTTATCGAAGATTAGGTGGCTATATGTCTGTGGTTTCACTGCTGTTTCTTCAATTCTATTCCATTGGTCCTCAGGTCTGTTCTTGTGCCAGTACCAAGCTGTTTTGATTGCTATGGCTTTTTCGTAGACTGAAAATTTGGTATTGATATTCTTCCAGCACTATTCTTTCTGTTAAGGATTGTTTTTTTCCTATTCCGGGTCTTTTATTGTTCCATATGAATTTTTGGGTTGCATCTTCTATTTCATTTTTTGAGTTCTAAGTATGTTTTATATATGAGGCCCTTGTCTGATGTGTGGCTAGTAAAGATTTTCTCTCAATCTGTGGGCTTTCTACTGATCTTGCTAGCTATGTCCTTTGCCACGCAGAAGCTCTGCAGTTTTATGCAATCACATTTGTCCACCCTTTCTTTGATTTGTTCTGTGTCTGAGTCTTTATAAAGAAAATATTTGCCTATGCCAAAGAGTCCTGAAGTTTCTCCTCTTCCATCCTGTAATGTTTTCAAGGTGTGGTAGAAATGTTTTATAATTATATTCCCCCATAATAGAGAAAGAATAGGCATATTTGCCTTTAAAAGACAAAGGGCAACAATGGAAGGGGAAAAAGTAAATGTGGATTAAAGAATACTAAAATCAGACAAAGTCATTATCCTAAACTTCGTATGTTGGGTTGACTGGCAATTGTCATTTTTGAATGAATTGTTTTAGGTAATGATAAACAAATGCAACTACTGAACCTGTATGATTTCTTACCTTTTGTCAAAGTTATATAAAGATCACCTCCTATAGTTCCTTCATATTGCTTGCACAGAAATCGTCTAACATCCCTAGTGTGTCAACAACACTCTACCACTATAGATTATATTTTACTCTTGTACTTCACATAAATGGAATCATAGTGATTTACTCTTATAAATCAGTCTTCTTTCATGAACAGTAATGTTTCGGGTTTCTAAATGTATTTTTTCATTTCTTTCATTAAGAATTATTAGGTTTTCTCAATTTTACATTGTTTACCAATTTTGGGTGCAATTTTCATTTTTATTTATTATTCTTAATTTCAATATGGTGTGCTGGGTGGGGACGAGGTCACAATTTAACATGTTCATCTGTGTTCAATGTTTCTTTAACCAGAGTCACCCTTTCCACCATTCTTCCCCAACACATCTGGCCCCTTTTCCAGGCTCACTTCCCATTTCCAACTTATTTTTTAAATCACAGTATGTGCATTGAGCACACTGTATGTGTTCATTCTCTATTCATTTTATTCATTCATCCAACCTCTCTTACCAGTCACCCAGCTCACACAGAACATCCCATTCCATCTTTTGTTTCACATTCCTGATAGTCATTTTGTTCAATTCTATATTGCTAAATTTTCTATTATTTTTAGAAGATTACCTCCATTCACTTTCACATCTGCGCATACTATACACTAGTCAACTAAATTGTGTGCATATATCTATGCCTCTGAAGAAAATTAGTTTTCCCTCATTATTATAAGTAATCTTTTTTACAGTTTTCTTTCAATAATTTTCACGGAGATATGTTTATGTTTCTCTTCACTCATAACTTAGGGAATTAATAACAGAATCATTTGATGAGCATAAGTTCAATTTGTGAGAAATTGTCAAATGTTTTTCCAGAGGGTAATAAAATTCCATCCTCTCATTAATAAATTATCATAGATTCTTTTGCTATCTTTCTTAAAGCTTGGTATGAAACTTTTTAGTTTTAGTCATTCTCTAGAGTATGTTTAAATTTAGATTGAGTTTTTCTGACCAAGACATTGAGCCTCTATTTTTATATTATGTTTTTATCATGAATATGCTGATTTTTGGAGGGATGTCTATGTTATTTTATTAGTACTTTGTTACACTAGGGTTATATTCTGCTTTCCCACTGATATATGAAACATTTTTCAGAAAGAGTCTCTGTAAACAAAGCTTAATAAATTTTTGACAGTAAATCTTAGTGTAAAGGAGCTATTCTGTGGAAACAAATGGAGCTTCAAAACAATGTTTGCTCACGCCTATAACCCTAGCTACTCAGGAAGCTGAGATCTGAGGATCACGGTTCAAAGCCAGCCCACGGAGGAAAGTCTGTGAGACTCTTATCTCCAATAAACCACTAGAAAACTGGAACAGGCACTGTGGCTCAAGTGGTACAGTGCACACCCTGAGCTGAAGAGCGCAGGGACAGCGCCCAAGCCCAGAGTTCAAGTCTCATGACCACCACCACCAACAACAAAAATCTTAGCTGCTCACAAGACTGAGATCTGAGGATAGTAGTTCGAAGCCACCTGAACAGGAAAGTCAGTTAAAGTCTTGACTCTAAATAACCACCAAAGTGGAGCCAGGGTCTGGAGTCAAGCTCTAGCATTGCAAAAAAGAAAAACAACAACAAAAATAAAACAAAGAAAAACTGAATATTTTGAGTGAAACCATAATGATTTCAGTTGACCTATAACTCCACTCTCAGCTTCATATTTAATTACTTCCTCCTTATTAATATTCCCACATCCAACAGCACAAAGTTGCATTGATTTGAACTCCTAAATAAAAGGAAGCTCATTTTTAAGTGTTTAAATGTTCACATTTAGAATAATTTGTAAAACTTTTGAACTCCTTAAATCTTAAGAGAAAGTAACTACCTTTGCCAGCATTAAACTTTCAAAATATTGACTTTGCTACCTGTGGCCACTTTGTTGAGTTATAATGTTTTCTTTTCTATTGATTTTTTTCTTTTTGTTCAGATGAATGAATGAACACAAGTGTATCTTCATTTAAAACTCTTAGTTTGGGCCACTATAATCAGTTCACTGACATGCACAGTTCTCCAAATGGTTCTTTATTTACTCTATAGGTGCTTAATTTTTTATTAGAAATCACTGAAGTAAAAAAAAAATCTAGCAAGTGTCCTAGAAATTTTAGAAGGTTACATGAGTAACATTTTAATATTTTTAAAATATACAATAAAAATTTGATAGTTAACCAAAAAACTACTTTTTTTAGTTGTGTAAAAGTGAGGGCTTTGAAGTTGAAGGTGGAAAATAGCTTTAAAGCTAGAACTGGTAGTTTTTGTTGTCCCTCAGGGGATAAAGGAGCTTAGTTGAGCTCAATCCCCATTAAAAATAATACTGTGATACAATTTCTCATTAGTAATATTTAGTTTGACTTCTTTTAAGATTTCCTCTATCTCTGGTGGTTGGTTATATGTCCTAACCATGAAGCAAAATAAAAATATATTTCCTCGAGTTGCTTTAATGAACTACCTTTGGTGTTTTTTCACAGTAAATAACAATACATTTTCTGGTTACCAGGTGATAGAAAGATAACAAAGTTTCTTATGATAATTACTTCTAATTAAAACAACTGCTAAATATACATTTACCTGTATATTTCAGGTAAATTGTATATGTTTTTAATCTCTAGATAGGTAATCATGTATGCTCTGATTTTAAATTTAGATAGTAGTAGTTATCAGAATAAATAACACATGTGAGTGCTTAGCGCATGCAAAAATAATAAATGCATGTGAAAGCTGAATTACATGACAGAATTAGTTATTTCTTTTCTCTGGAAAGAAGTCATGAAATTTCTTCCTAGCCCAATGCACATTTATGTCTTCATTCACCTTTTTGTTAATCACTATAAAAATATTATTTCAGGTCATAAGATATATACAATTTTGTTGCATGAATAAAGTTAATTACAAATAATATCACCACAGGTGAGGATAATTAACTTCTTGATGTATTTTATGCTTTTCTTTTTCTGTGTCTAAGTCAGAAATTTTCAGTCCCTGAGCATTTATTCTCATGTTCACATGCATACATATTCATACACACATATGTACGTATATACAGATATGCACATATACATGTGTTTATGTGTTATACACAGCTGCACATGCTTGTATATGTGTATTTATGTATATATGTGAACATACATCTTTCTTCTCTACAGTGCTCAGAAAATTTCTCCCAAACTTTTAATGAGTAAAATAAGCTTTACTTATTGTCAAATGAGAGACATAATAAGAATTTTTAATAAGTCATTTGTGTCATCCAACCATATACTTTAGCATCCCTTTTTCTCTAAATATTTCTAGAAGATTAAACAGATTATTTCAAGGATTTCAGAGCTTTGAAAGCATACACAATGGAATTCTATGCCTCCATCAGAAAGAAGGACATTGCCCCATTTGTTAGGAAATGGAAAGACTTGGAAAAAATTATAATAAGTGAAGTAAGCAGACCCAAAGAAACATAGGTCACATGGTTTCCCTCATTTGCACTAACTAGTATATGTCTAAGTCAAGTAGAAAAGATCAGATAAGTTGATGTTAGGGGAATGAAACCCAAGATAAGTATTCAAACTTTTTTTGTTTTTGTTTTTCCTTTCATGTAATTGTTTCTACCATATTTGTAAGATGATTTCCATGTTTCTTTGTATGTCCCTCCCCTACAGTATAACCCATACTTTCAGCGTTTTTGATGTTGGTTTTATTTGTGGAGGGGAAGGGAAAAAAACAAATCGTTTAACTAGGGATACATGTGGACCCATTTCAACAATGAGAAGTACAAGTTATTATGTCAAAAAACGAACTTAACAACCTTGGTGGGCGTGGGGGGATGATATGGTGGGAAGAGTGGGCAGGATAGGAAGGGATAGGAAGGGGAAACAACAAGGAGGCGACAATGCTTCATAGCAAATGTACTCGTTATCTTGCCCAGGTAATTGTAACTCTGCTGTACTGTATTCTCACACACACACAAAATAAGCCTGAAAACAATAAGGAACTCTTCTTCTACCTGACAATTATCTCCCTCTTAGCTTGTCCTGACAACTGAGGATGAGAGGGGATTTAGGCTTTCATTTCATTGATAGGATCCGTACCATCAGGTTTATAAGAAGTGTGAGAATTAAACGTTAAAGGATGAAAAGTAAACGTTTCCACTTAGTTATCACTCCACCAAAAGTAACTTTGTAAAGCACTGCTACTTAATGTGCTGTAGGGTTAAAATTAACTCTAACTAAAAGAAAATTCCTTAACAAATGGTTTTCAAATACAATTTTTAAATGGTAAAGTAAGGCCACCTGGAAATCCATTACTGAATAAAAGAGGAAAAGAAAAGAAAAAAAAAACTGGAGGAAAAAGTGTCAGAAACAATGTTTTTTGAATTATAAAACTTGAATTAAATGTATGCAACAGCCTAGAGTGTATTCATTTTTTATTCACCAAAAAGACTGAATTTAAGTAAGAGCAACAAACTTTTTGGCCCTTGAACTTGTCCTGATTCCATCCTGTGATGTCCAAATTCAAGTTAGTCTTGGAAACCAACAGCTCTTGCACTGCAATAGCTGTGAGAACCAGCAAATGACAGCCACAGGAAAGCATAGCCACCGTGGGTGGCAAAGAAAGAGTTCTAGCAAGTTGTCATTATCTGGTCTGTCTGGAAACTCCATGTCAGTTGTTATTATTTGGCTTGTCTGATATTCCTGTGAAATCCTTTCTTTTCAAGAGGATTTTTTTACTTGATGTCACACAGATATTGCTTTGGGCAAAGAGTCCTTCACCTTTGAGCATTCTTTAGTCAAGCAATGACAATTGCATATATATCTGAGACAAGCAGAAAAGATCAAATAACATTATGTTAAGTGAAATGAACCCCAAGATAAGGACACAAGTTTTTTTCTGTCTTGCTATTGTTTCTAACGTATGTATAAGGTACCACGTGTTTTTTTTGTTGCTTTGTATGTCCCTCCCCCATGGTATAAGCCTAGTTTCACTGTATTGGATGCTGGTATAATTTGGGGAGGGGAAGGGAAAAAATGTTTAAATAGGGATACAGGTGGATCCATTGCAACAATGAGATGTACAAGACGCAATGGTGAAAAAAGAACTTTACAACTTTGGGGGGAACAAGAAGGAGAAGACTCTAGGTGTGGAGGTGGGAGGGAGGGATAGTAGGGGAAAACAAAGGAGGAGGCAACAATGCTTGATAAGAAATGTACTCATTACCTTGCTCATGTAATTGTAACCCCTCTGTACAGTATTTTCACAATAAAAAACATATTTAAGAAAATTTGCACAACTTTAGTAACTGATTAGTTAAATGAACAAAACCCCCCGCTAATTTGCCTAAAAATATATGGCAGAATCAAGGCAATTTATTCATATTTAATAAAAAGAAGGAAAAGAAGATAGAACATAAGCTGATAGAACATTTGAAAAAATAATGACTGAAACTGCCAAATTATTGAAAATTTCTGAGGATAGGATAAATTCAAGGAAAGCCACAATATAGAAATAATGTGTTAATTTCCAAAGGCAAACAGAAAACTTTGAAAATCCACAAGAACAAACACATTTTCCTGTCACGATATGAAGATCTTAATAAGATCTGCAAATGAGTCTCATCATAAACAATGCAGAGCAGAAGGTAAGCAATCTCATTCTTACGGGTTCACAGAAAAGCAAAAACACAGGCTGAAAATATGCGGGCTTCTTCCTTGGGTTCATTATGTTTGGCTGTATGTAAGCTCTTTCCCTTAAAATGATCTCTTTGCTTTTTTATTCCAGTGGCTTTGGGGTATTAGAAAAGAAAACAACAACATGGAGCCACACATGAAAATTTTGATCATCAGAAACATGTCCCATTTATTTATTTATTTATTTTAATTTTTTGGTCAATAGTGGGGCTTGAACTCTGGGGCTGCACCCTGTCCCTCAGTTCAAGGAGAGCACTCTACCACATGAGCCACAGCACCACTTCCCTGTTTCTGATGGTTAACTGGAACTAAGAAACTCAAAGACTTTCCTGCCTGGGCTGGCTTTTGAACCCTGATCCTCAGATCTCAGCCTCCTGAGTAGCTAGGGTTACAAACATGAGTCACTAGCACCCAGCTTTCTATTTTATTTTTGACTATTAGTTTAACAGTTTAATATCTTACATTTAATTATTGAGTGGCATAATAGTCTAGTTCATCTTCCACATGTAGGTATTTTTCTTTCCAGCACTATTTTTAAAAAAGAGAAAGGTTCATTGTTCTTAAAGCCTTTGTTAATAGTAAGTTGCCTATTTATACAACTTGAGCAAGTGGTCAAAGGAGACAGAGGGAGATAGAACGAGAGGGAAAAGAAAGAAGAGAATATTACTAAAATCGTAAATGAATCTAAGAAAGCATGTTACCAAAATATACATCTGACAAAAGTATATTTGGATGTATATTTGTGTGTGTGTGTCTGTGTTTGTACTTAGTCTTGCATTCAGTTTTTCTCATTCTGGGAAATTATGGGCCATAATTTCACAGTATGACACGTAGTAATGTTCACATCTTATTTATACTTTTTAAATAAATAGCAAAGTCGCTCATGATAGCAGGACAAATACTACTTATTTGTTGAATATTAACAATGTGTATAGGGGCATAAATTTTTATATCACAGAAGTGGTAAAAACAGCAAGATTTAGAGGTTCAGGTACAAGAGAGTACAAAACACAATAATCTAAAAAATATATATCTCAAAATGTGCCGACGTGATCCTATTTCCAGTCAGCTTGCTCTGCGAGGAAGATGAACACACCGGCATCCTGAACAGAGGAATGTGAAATGTGATTACAGACTGTACGGCTTTGCAAAATTCCCAGCAGAATTTAATCAATCACTTTGAAACCTAGATGTGGTTTTGCAAAAGAGATACCACTTTTAAATTATCTGTAGCTTGTAAATGCACACAATTAATAATGTCTTTTGTGTACATGTATTATTTTGAAAAAAAGAAACTACTAGAAACTGTATTATCTAGCCAAAAACTTTGAAAATTTGTGTGCCACAGGGCAATTTCTCACTTCTTTGAAAGGAATGTTCCATACCGAAAATGTCGAATGCCTCAGAGGAGGAAAAGTAGTATCAATTTATTATCTGAGAAAGGAAAAATTAATTGACATGGGACAATATATAACAGAATTACACTCATGTCAGTTGAAGTAAAAAAAATCGCATTCTGTTACTTGGTTGGGTTTGTTATACTTGTTGTTTTCTAAAACAGAAAGAATTACAAGACAAATAATTGACTACAATCTATCTGAATTAACAAAGGTAGTTTTGTTCACATTTAGAGATATTTGTCAAAATCCCTATCCATAAGAAACTGCCATAATAGCTGTTCTGGTTTTTCATAGTTGTAATTAGAAATACTGAGAAATTTCCCTAAATATTAAGATTTACATACCTTTTTTTGGTGGGGTGTCCGGTCGTTGGGCCTGAACTCTGGGCTTGGGCGCTGTCCCTCAGCTCTTAAGCTCAAGGCTAGCACTCTACCACTTGAGCCACAGCTTCACTTCTGGCTTTTTTATTTTTTTCTGCTTATGTGGTGCTGAGGAATCGCACCCAGGGCTTCATGCATGCAAGGCAAGCGCTCTACCACTGAGCCACCTTCCCAGCCCATACTTTTTTATTTTTCTGTAATTATCAGTCTTAAGTAAAATTGCTTAACATTTCAATATATTATTTTATATTTCCATGTATCAAAGGTCTCAAGTTGAATCTTGGGGTTCTGTAGAGAATCCTCTTCATTTTATAAAATACTATACTGAATTAATTACTTAAACCCTATATATTGTGACATTACTCTTGATACCCCTCTGAGTTTGCATTAGAATTACATTTAAAAAATACAATATTATGTGATCTTAACTATTCAGGAGGCTGAGATTTGCGGAATGTGTCTTAGGCATGTTTCTGATAATAAACTAGTAAGTTCAGTCAAATTGGACTTTACTTATAGAATCCATTGGCTTGGCTTCTTCCAGCATTCATAGTTTGACACTGATAAGTCCTAGAAAGCATACTTCAACCACTGATATTTGTTTAAAATATTTTCTTCTAACCTTGTGCTAAATTTGACTTACACTTGTAAGTAGGAAATAAATGTCTTTATTATACTCCAGGGTTGAAGTTAGAGTGAACAACATTTAAAAATAAATCAAATGGATGTTATTTTATAAGAGTTTTTTTCACCATTACTGAACAGCTAAGTAAGATGAAAGAATACTAAAATATTGATGGGTGGATTAGAATACCCTTCTAAATATTGAATATATTCTACCACTGTTTCTGCAACATATGAAGCATGAACTGTAAATCCATACAGATAAGAAGCAATATGATGACTTACACAAGAGCAATCTAATGGAGTACAGTATAAAATATCCTCAGGAATGTAGTTAGAAGCCAGGTTGATCATTCACGTTTATTATGAATTTTAAAAAACGTCGTAAGCATTTTTTCTTTGAAGTTCAGAAATTATCTTAAATTAATTCCAATTGTATTATATAATGTAGTTTCACAATACAATTTCTGTTTTGTGGATAAGATATTGAAGGATGATTTCACAATGGCTGCAAATGGATACCAGGAACTATTTCAGTAGTTTATGTAAGACATGCTAGAGAGATTTGAAGTATGTTGAAAGTAAAGTGTAATAGATTTTCTAATAGAAAATAAGGGTATTTATAAAAAGATGGAGATGATTATATTAGAAAGCATTTAAGGAGGTTAATGACATTATGTAAGGTAGCAAGTGGAACATCATTGGTATAGCTACATGTTTACCAGCATATATATCAATAGTTCCATTTCAATTTCTAAATTAAAGATGTCTATTTGATATTTGAGTCAGTTGCAACTGAGTAGAATATTCATGGAAGAGATATTACTCAGAAGGGGATACAAATTTCCATCATATATAAAGAAGATCACTGCTGTCTCGAAGTTCCCAAGATAAGTAGTTGTACACTATGGAGTTTTCGAAACAAGTATTGAGATGGGGCAATGTAAATAGCTCACTTATTTTCAGGTTAACCATGAGTGCTGTTGTCAGGAAGGCACTAGAGGAGCATTTAAGAACATGAGGTGCACTTTCATAAATTTGTTAGAGGAAAAAACAACCTAAAATAACCTACAAGGTAATTAAGTATTCAAAATTTGACAAGGAGTACACAGATAAATAGGACATTCCTAGAGGGCATAATGGGTTGAATGGCAGAGGGCAAAATTCAAACAGCATTTCCCCAAGAAACATTATTTAATCTTCTTGATCTGCATTATTCTAGTTTCATAACTGCATAGGGAGAACTTATAAAACCAATACTGATAACAAAGACATGGTGTAGCAGGTCTAAAACATTGTACTACCATGTTTCTTCAGCAGAATCTGTGAACCTCTGCCATTTAAGTGGAAAATTCCACCTTCCTAAAATAGTTTTTGCAAACGAAGTAGCATCATAATCAGTTTTTTTAATTTTTATTTTTTATTGTGAACATACTGTGTAGAGGGGTTACAATTACATGGGCAAATAGTGAGTACATTTCTTATCAAGCAATATAGCCTTCTCTTTTGTTTACCCTTCCCATCCCTTCTCAGGCTCCCCCCGCACCCCACCCAATCCTCCTCACCCCCCCCCACCAAAGTTCTAAAGTTCATTTTCAACATGACAACTTGTACTTCTCATTGTTGCAACGGGTCCACCTGTATCCTTATTTAAACGACTTGTTTTCCCCTTCCCCTCCGCAAATTATACCGACATCAGATACAGTGAAAGCAGGGATTATACTGTGGGGGAAGGACATACAAAGCAAAAAAGAAATAATCTTATAAATGCTTTAGAAACAAATGCATGAAAGAAAAAAATATTTAAATACATTTCTTAGGGTTCATTTTCCTAGCATCACCTTATCTGACCTTTTCTGCTTGACTCATATATATACTAGATATTGCAAATAAGGTAAACCATAGGACCTATGTTTCTTTGGGCTTGGCTTACTTCACGTAATATAATTTTTCCAAGTCTTTCCAATTCCTCACAAATGGGGCAATGTCATTCTTTCTCATGGAGGCATAGAATTCCATTGTGTATATATACCACATTTTCTTGATCCATTCATCTACTGAGGGGCATCTGGGTTGGTTCCATATCTTAGCTATGGTAAATAATGCTGCAATAAACATAGTTGTGCTGGTAGCTTTATTGTGGTGTTGTTTGTAAACACTTGGGTAAATGCCGACAATTGGGATTGCTGGGTCATAGTGGAGCTCTATGTGGAGTCTTTTGAGGAACCTCCATACTACTTTCCAAAGTGGTTGAACAAGTTTACATTCCCACCAACAATGAAGTATGGTTCCCTTCTGTCCACATCCCCTCCAGCATCTGTTGTTTTTAGAGTTCTTGATTTTTGCCATTCTAACTGGTGTGAGGTGGTTTCTCAATATTGTTTTGATTTGAATTTCTTTTATGGCTAGGGAGGTTGAGCATTTCTTCATGTGTCTATTGGCCATCCTTCTTTCTTATTCAGAGAAGTTTGTCTTTAAGTCATTTGCCCACTTATTTATTGGGCAGTTGTTTCTTTGAGGATTTGTTGCTGGGGGATTTAATTTTTTGAGTTCCAAGTTTATTTTAGATATGACACCCTTGTCCGTTGTATGGCTAGTGAAGGGGAGAAATATTTTGACTAATTTAATTTTACAAACTCTCTTTCTTGTGCATAATTCAAATTCTTTCCCCCTCCCCCATAGGAATAGTAAGGTAAGTATGCATTAATTCATGTCATAGCACAAGAATAGGTTGTAGTAAAACAGTGGCATTTTCCAAATTACCAAATTGCCAGTATAAAAATTGTCAGAAGAACAGGAATATTACCTTCAGATTCTCCAAGGGGTTAAACTTTATGTTATCTGTTAAAAATGAATTATGTATCAGCTTCTCATAGTTCATATGTAAAATTTTGTATCTTGGTCTTGTTCCAATAGATGACCTTGATGTAATCAGATATAATAGTGTTCTTTACCAAAGACATTAATCAATAACTTTAAAATATGAAGTACTATGAATTTTTAATAGCTTCATCTTGAATAATTCAAGTCTTCTATCACTAAATGTAAAGTCAATGAATTAACTGATATTTTAACATGGCATACTATTTCTTTACTGTTTTTTTTTAAATTTTATTTTATTTGAGAACATACTGTACAGAGGGGCTACAATTACATGGGCAGGATAATGCATACATTTCTTTTTTTTTTAATTTAATTTTATTTTATTTGAGAACATACTGTACAGAGGGGCTACAATTACATGGGCAGGATAATGCATACATTTCTTACCAAGCATTGCAGCCTCTTCCTTTGTTTACCCTTCACCTCCCTTCCCAGCCTCCCCCCTCCCCCCACCCAATCATACCCCCCCCCACACCGACATTGTAAAGTTGGTTTTGACATGACATTTTGTACTTCTCATTGTTGCAACAGGTCCACCTGAATCCTTAAACGACTTGTTTGTCCCCATCTCCTCCTCATGTTATACTGACATCAAATATAGTGAAAGCGGGGGTTACACTGTGGGGGAGGGACATACAAAGCAACAAAGAAATAATCTTATAAATGCGTTAGAAACACATGCATGAAAGAAACGAAAACATTAAAATACATATTTAAGGGTTCATTTTCCTAACATCACATTATCTGAGTTTTTCCGCTTGACTCATACCTATACTAGATATTGCAAATAAGGGAAACCATGGGACCTATGCTTCTTTGGGCCTGGCTTACTTCACTTAATATAATTTTTTCCAAACCTTTCCATTTACTGTTTTTGTACCAAATTATTTACTACTATATATGCTATTTAATAAAGGCTAAGAAGTATAGTTTTGTATGTCAAGAAACATGATATATTTCTTTATATACACAATTTTATGCTTTTAATTTTTAGTAATGATTTAGACTTTAGATGAATTAATATTTCTAATAAGAATGCAAATGGAAACATATAGTCTCGATTCATTAAAATATTTTATTAGTAGCTTAACTTAGAAGTCTAATGAAGGAAGATCTATTTTTAAAATAAAAATATAGGGATCTGGGGTTCAGGGAAGTAGTGGAGATTTCCCCATCAAATTGAAACATAGGACTATAAATGACTAACAAGTTTCTCTGAAGGTTTAGAAAGAAAAAAATAGACCTATAATTTTAATCCATGAATGAATAACACCTATAGTTTAGGTATAGAAAAAGGTTATAGTTTTATTAAATTTCCATGCTAATATTATGTGCCAGTATGCACAAATTTCATTATTAAAATGATTATATATGCATATTCATGTTTAAATATACATTTATACTCACATATACATGCATACATACATTCATTCTAAGCCTCATGTAACTATTACATTTTGATAGCATACTAAGGACTTATAATTGTTAGTTAATTCTGAATCTTTAATAAAGACAATCTTCTTGTCAAGTACATAAAATAAATATCAATTTAAGAATGGCTTTAAGGATCATATAATAATTCTACTCTTTCATTGCATTACAATTACTTTAGTAACATTAATTACATATAAACCTTGTATGCAATCTGGTAATGGTAATATGTAAACAATAATCCTATTTTTCAAAATAAGATGTGTTTATGAAGATGCTGAAAACACAAAATATATATTAAGAACCAGGGTTATGTATATCACTCATTCTTTGATATCAATAACTATTAGTATCAATTTATTATATACATACATTTTGGTTCACACTATAATTTAATTATCAAAGGCACTGGAATGATGTTCAATACAGATACACTTTACCATGTGCAATAGTAATTTTCACTTTAAATGTTTTTATCATACTCTATATTACATTATATGTTTAATTAGAACAACCTTGCTTCTTATTTATCGTAGTAGTTTTACGTTTCTGCATGAAACAAAGCAATTGTAATAATGATAATATATTTTTCTATGTCTATAGTAGAATTTCTCTTTAAAATAAACCAAATGAAGTATCATGGTTACATATATATTTTGGGCAGTAGATATAGCTTACTTTAAAGAGCAGGGAACTTATAAATAATGTAACTCTACAAAGACTATTCAATAGCTGTGAGAAATGTAGCAAAGATAAAGATTAAAGAATGAGGAAAGAGAATTGTGTAGTGACGCAAATTAAATCCCAGGAGCATGAATAAAGACAACCTTGTAAAATAACATACAAGTAATTAATAAAATAAAACACCTAAAATTTTTCCTTTGCAAATTCTTTTTTAATATTTTAAAATTTTATTTTAGTTTAAAGATGCAGTTCAGAGGAGTTACAGTCACATGAGTAAGTAATGAGTACATTTCTTGTCCAGCATTGTTAACTCTCTATTGTTTTTCTCCTACAATCCCTTCCCCCACTCCCCTACCCCCTCTCCAAGTTGTAAAGTTCATTGTCAATACAGTGACTTTTTTTGATAAACTAATATTTGATTTATTTTTTAAAATTTTTATTTATTTTTATTGTGAAAATACTGTTAAGAGGGGTTACAATTAGATGGGCAAGATAATGAGCACATTTCTTTTTTTTTTTATTGTATTTTATTTTATTTGAGAACATACTGTACAGAGGGGCTACAATTACATGGGCAGGATAATGCATACATTTCTTACCAAGCATTGCAGCCTCCTCCTTTGTTTACCCTTCACTTCACTTTCCTGCCTCCCCCCTCCCCCCACCCAATTTTAACCCCCTCCCCCCACCGAATTATACCCCCCTCCCCCCCCCCACACCGACATTGTAAAGCTGGTTTTGACATGACATTTTGTACTTCTCATTGTTGCAACAGGTCCACCTGAATCCTTAAACGACTTGTTTGTCCCCATCTCCTCCACATGTTATACTGACATCAAATATAGTGAAAGCGGGGGTTACACTGTGGGGGAGGGACATACAAAGCAACAAAGAAATAATCTTATAAATGCGTTAGAAACACATGCATGAAAGAAACGAAAACATTAAAATACATATTTAAGGGTTCATTTTCCTAACATCACATTATCTGACCTTTTCCGCTTGACTCATACCTATACTAGATACTGCAAATAAGGGAAACCATGGGACCTATGCTTCTTTGGGCCTGGCTTACTTCACTTAATATAATTTTTTCCAAACCTTTCCATTTCCTAACAAATGGGGAAATGTCATTCTTTCTGATGGAGGCATAGAATTCCATTGTGTATATATACCACATTTTCTTGATCCATTCATCTACTGAGGGGCATCTGGGTTGGTTCCATGTCTTAGCTATGGTAAATAATGCTGCAATAAACATAGTTGTGCTGGTAGCTTTAGTGTGGTCTTGTTTGTAAACATTTGGGTAAATGCCCAAAAGTGGGATTGCTGGATCATAGGGGAGATCTATGTGAAGTCTTTTGAGGAACCTCCATACTGCTTTCCAAAGTGGTTGAACAAGTTTACATTCCCACCAACAATGAAGTAAGGTTCCTTTCTGTCCACATCCCCTCCAGCATCTGTTGTTGTTAGAGTTCTTGATTTTTGCTGTTCTAACTGGAGTGAGGTGATATTTCAATGTTGTTTTGATTTGCATTTCTTTTATGGCTAGGGATGTTGAACATTTCTTCATGTGTCTATTGGCCATCCTTCTTTCTTCTTCAGAGAAGCTTCTCTTTAAGTCTTTCGCCCACTAATTTATTGGGCAGTTGTTTCTTTGAGGATTTGTTGTTGGGTGGTTTAATTTTTTGAGTTCCAAGTATATTTTAGATATGAGACCCTTGTCCGTTTTATGGCTAGTAAAGATCTTCTCCCAATCGGTGGGCTTTCTATTGATCTTGCCAGCTATGTCATTTGCCCTGCAGAAGCTCTGCAATCTTATGCAATCCCATTTGTCCAACCTTTCTTTGATTTGTTGTGTTTCCGGGTCTCTATTCAGAAAATTTCGACCTGAGCCAAGGAGACCTAGGGTTTCTCCTATTCCATCCTGTAATGTTTTCAGAGTGTCTGCTTTGAGTTCAAGGTCTTTGATCCATTTGGAGTTGATTCTGGTGCAGGGTGATATATAAGGATCTAGCTTTAGTTTTCTACATGTAGTTAACCAATTTTGCCAGCACCATTTACTGAAGAGGCTGTCTTTCTTCCATTCAATTGTTTTAGCTTCCTTATCGAAGATTAGATGGCTATAGGTCTGTAGGTTCATTTCTGGGTTTTCAATTGTATTCCATTGGTCCTGAGGTCTGTTCTTATGCCAATACCAAGCTGTTTTGATTACTATGGCTTTATAGTTAAGTTTGAAATTTGGTATTGATATTCCTCCAGGAGTGTTCTTTCCATTGAGGAGCGTTTTTGCTATTCGGGTTCTTTTATTGTTCCATATGAATTTTTTGATTGCCTCCTCTATTTACTTGAAGAATGAGGTTGGAATTTGGATAGGTATCGCGTTGAATTTGTAGATAGCCTTGGGAAGTATTGCCATTTTCAGGATGTTAATCTTTCCAATCCAGGATCATGGGAGGTTTTGCCATTTTTTAAGTTCTGTGTTGATTTCCTTTTTCAAGATTTTAAAGTTTTCATCATAGAGGTCCTTCACTTCTTTGGTTAAGTTAATTCGTATTTTATTTTTTGTGGGGCTATTACAAATGGAGTTGCTTTCCTAATTTCAGCCACACTTTTCTCATTGTTGGCATATAGAAAAGCCATTGATTTTTGGGGGTTAATTTTATAACCTGCTACTTTGCCAAAGTTTTGAATCAGCTTGAGTAATTTGGGAGTGGAGTCTATGGGATTCTTTAAATACAAGATTATGTCTTCTGCAAAGAGGGAGAGTTTTATTTCTTCTTTCCCCATTTGGATCCCCTTTATGTCTGCATCTTGTCTTATTGCTGTAGCTAGGCATTCTAATACTAGATTGAAGAGAAGTGGAGAGAGTGGGCATCCTTGTCTTGTTCCTGAGTTAAGAGGAAATGGCTCTAGTTTTTCACCATTGAGTATAATGCTGGCTGTAGGTTTGAATGAGCACATTTCTTAGCAAGCATTGTAGCCTCCTCCTTTGTTTACCCTTCCCATCCCTTCCCATCCTCCCCCCGCCCCCCTTACCCAATCCTCCCTCCCCTCACCACCAAAGTTGTAAAGTTTGTTTTTGACATAACAACTTGTATTTTCATTGTTGCAACGGGTCCACCTGTATCCTTATTTAAACGACTTTTTTTTCCCTTTCCCCTCCACAAATTATAACAACATCAAATACAGTGAAAGCAGGGGTTATACTATGGGGGAGGGACATGCAAAGCAACAAGGAAATAATCTTATAAATGCGTTAGAAACAAATGTTAAAAAGAAAAAAAAAAACATTTGAATACGTATCTTAGGGTTCATTTCACCTAACATCAACTTACCAGACTTTTTCTGCTTGTCTCAGACATATACTTGTTATTGCAAATAAGGGAAACCATAGGACCTATGTTTCTTTGGGCCTGGCTTACTTCACTTAATATAATTTTTTGCAAGTCTTTCCATTTCCTAACAAACGGGGCAATGTCATTCTTTCTGATGGAAGCATAGAATTCCATTGTGTATATATACCACATTTTCTTGATCCATTCATTTACTGAGGGGCATCTGGGTTGGTTCCATATCTTAGCTATGGTAAATAATGCTGCAATAAACATAGTTGTGCTGGCAGCTTTAGTATGGTCTTGTTCGTAAATGCCAAAAATTGGGATTGCTGCGTCATAGGGGATCTCTATGTGGAGTCTTTTGAGGAACCTCCATAACACTTTCCAAAGTGGTTGAACAAGTTTACATTCCCACCAAAAATGAAGTATGGTTCCCTTCTGTCCACATCCCCTCCAGCATCTGTTGTTTTTAGATTTCTTAATTTTTGCCATTCTCACTGGGGTGAGGTGGTATCTTAATGTTGAGGTTGAGCATTTCTTCATGTGTCTATTGACCATCCTTCTTTCCAAAAGAACAGACCTCAGTACCAATGGAACAGAATCGAAAACCCAGAAATGAACCTACAGTCCTATAGCCATCCAATCTTCGATAAGGGATCTAAAAACATAGAATTGAAGAAAGACAGGCTCTTCAGTAAATGGTGCTGGCAAAATGGGTTAACTACTTGTAGAAAACTAAAGCTAGATCCTTATCTTTCACCTGCACCAGAATCAACTCCAAATGGGCCAAATCTCGGAGTCAAAGCAGACACTCTGAAAACATTACTGGATTCGATAGGAGAAACCCTGGGTCTCCTTGGCGCAGGCTGAAATATTCTTAATAGAGACCCTCAAACACAACAAATCAAAGAAAGGTTGGACATATGGGATTGCATGTAGTTACAGAGCTTCTGCATGGCAAAGGATATAGCTAGCAAGATCAATAGAAAGTCCACGGATTGGGAGAAGATCTTCACTAGCCATACCAGGGACAAGGGTCTCATATCTAAAATATACTTGGAACTCAAAAAATTAAATCACCCAAAAACAAATCCTCAAAGAAACCACTGCCCAATAAATAAGTGAACTAAAGACTTAAAGACAATATAGTGTCTTGTGAATATCATTGTTACAATAGGTCTTCCTGTGTCCTTATTTTAGCATTTTGTTATTCTCCTTCCCCTCCCCAAATTAGATAAATGTATATACAAGGTGCTGCATACCAAAAGCAAATATAGTGATAACAAGGGATAGTCACATTTAATATCTTCAAAAGATAAAAATTTATTTAAAGCCAATATTGTTTGTTTGTTTGTTTTATCATTTTTGAGGTTTTTTTCACTTTTTCAATTACCAACATACCTAATCAAAATCTAACTTTCTTGTGATGTAGTCGAGGTTTAGGTCCAAATATAGTGAAATTCAAATATTCATTAAGTACAGCTTATCACTTATTCACTCATTCATTCATAATGGAACTATGTTACTTGCAGGTAATGATGGGAGGAGAAGATGAGGGAGAATGTTGGAAAGGGTGAAACTGATCAAGATATACTGCACTCATAACCTGACTTACAGAATTATTAGCTCTGTACAACTACTTATTCATATATTTTAAAATATAATAAAATGAATTTAAATTATGTAATATGGTGAGAATTTTTTCTGGCTTGTCAAAGAATATTCCTGGTAATTCATGAATATTTTACAGTATTAGTTTTTTTAATAGGTAATGCATTTTTTATTATCAAGGTGATTTACAGAGGGATTAGAGTTACATAAGTAAGATAATAAGTACATTTCTTCTCAAACTTGTTACCCCTCCCTCGTTAATCTTGCTTCATCAAAGCTATCATTTTGATGGAAAATAAAAACTATATGGCAAAAATACAAATAATTTTTTATGTTTTCATAAGTTCATGTGATATTATTCCTTATACAGTTAAAAATGAGGAAACAACTTACTTTCTGTGTGTGAAATTTGAGTGTGTATCTAAAGAACATTAACAATAGAGAACTAAAGTATAAGTCGTTTCTATAGATTCTCCTGTTTTTAGTAGTCTTTAAATCCTTAGAAGGTACAAACCAGCATTATCATTTCACCAATATTTTAAACAAGTAATTCAAAATTTACACTTAACTCCTCAGGGGGAGTGACCTGAGGTAGTGACCACTGCAAGGCCTGGCACATGATGCAGATGCTGCTTTATTGTTTACCCCTAACCCAAGGTAATACTTCATATAATATTGTTCACAGGTTTTTAGGTATTTGTAATTGAGATCCCCCCCCCACATCTCATCACATATCAATCCTTGAATTATAAACATTCATCAATCAACCTACTGATTATAGTGTGTAATGAAAGCAAAGTGAAAAACAAGTTTCCCTACAATAAGTAAAACATTCATTTTCTAATACTAAGAATACACACACATATTTTATATATACAAAGAAATATACATTTATATATAATTACATATCTAATGTGAACGTATGCATGCATATACATTTATATGTGACAATTCTTTCCCCAATTATAGTTATGTCATTGTATGCAATTGCTTCTGCATTGTGATAATTATCTTAAACTGTTTACCTAGATTGTGCTTCCTTCTTTTTTGGGAGGGGGAGGTGGTGGGGCCTGAACTCTGGGCCTGGGTGCTGTCCCTCAGCTCTTCAGCCCAAGGCTAGCACTCTACCATTTGAGCCACAGTGCCACTTCTGGCTTTTCCTGTTTATGTGGTGCTGAGGAATCAAACCCAACGCCTCATGCATGGGAGGCAAGCACTCTACCACTGAGCCACCGTCCCAGCCCATAGATTGTTATTTCTTACATCATGTTTTTTATAGCATCAGCTTGAAATTTACATACGCTTGTTATTATTATTTTTTCTCCTGGAGCTCAAGAATGCAGAATCTATACAAAGTCACAAAGTCACAGAGCTGGTGCTTGTCATCCAATAATAGACTGTCATTTATGCGTTCCCACTTTATGGCATTACTGAAATGCTTTCAACTGAACCATTATTGGGCAACTTGAATTCTGAGGGATAAATCTGCCACTGGGTTCTGCATACAATGACAAATCATCTAAGGGTGAAAGTGTCTTTGTGGGAAGAGCTAGCATCTTCTATCACACATCCTCCCTCCCTGTGTAAATGCATGCCTGAGTAGGAAAAACCGCTGCTTTCTTACAATGCTATTTATTGGAAGCAAAGCTTCCATAGAATTTTTCACTCCCAATCTGACAATTTCTCCTACACTGCAGTTGCTGCAGCAAGCAGATGATCTCTTCTGTGGGAAGTGCTTTCAGTGAAGGAGAGTTCATCTGCTTCATGCTGATTCTCTCTCTCTCTCTCTCAGGGTCTATGGGCCAGGCATTCCAGGGGCAATTTGCATTCATTATTTCTTTCAGTTCTCATGGCAGCATTAGGGACTGGATATTATTATCTCCTCTTAGAAATTTCCAGGTCACAAATCGTGTAGTAATTGCTCAATCCTGCCCTTAATTCTAACTCTGCCTTTTGAAAGGAGTACAACATCACTTATGCTTATATATGTGATAGGGGGATAGGACTGCATTCATTTAGGTTTTTTAAAGTTGTAAAACATAACCTTAACCTCTGTATATAACTTAGATGTCTGCTTAAATAATGATGACAAAATAAATCTAATATATTTGCAACTTAGCTTAAGACTGAAGAACTCTTCTTTAATCCTGTGAATTTTATTATCAACAGTATCCAGTGTCCTAAATTGTCTTCTATTCATTTAATTGCATTCTTCAGGATTTTGCTATTCATCTTTAAGCTGTATTTTAAATTTACAGAATTGAAGATGTTGTGTATTCCTTTGGACTTTTTTGTTGTTAACTTTATTCATCAGAATTTACCCAATTGGATTCATGCAGCTGAAATGTATCCCACTGTCAATGGATATTGGAAGTTCCCGGCACTGGGCAACAATGAGTAAAACTTCTGGGAGAATTCTGATTCCACTTCTCCTGATACACAAGGACATTATTTGCTTCAGGGTGTACAGCATATAGTGAGATTTCAGGGTCATGAAATTGCCTTTCAACAGTGTTAATAAAGCCAAATTGCCTTCCAAAGTTCAGGCAATGATTTGCAGTATTTAACTGTTGCCAGTGACTCAGACATATAATAGTAGATACTCATGAGTCTGAGATCTGAGAATCAAGGTTCAAAGGGAGTTGAGACAAAAAAAAATCCAAGACTCTTATCCCTAATAACCAGTGAAAAACCAGATGTGAGACTGTGGGAGTGTGGTTCAGGTGGTAGAGCAACTTATTTAAAAAAAAAACAAAAAAAAATAAAGCAGAAATGTGAGTCCTTGTGTTCAAGCTCAAGTCCTAGAAAAAAATATGTATATATAGTATTCAGTGGTGGGGCATTGGGACTCGAATACATCTCAGTGGTTCAGGAACACCAAGTAGACATAAGAAGAGTAGTTCAATTCTCAAGGCCACAAAACAACTGTAAAAACACTATTTTTTAAATATCACATTACATCTAGAAGGAAATGTAAATATAGCATGCCTTTATCACTAGGCACTCTTTTTTTCCTTTAAAGCCTTAAGATCAATTTCTTATTGATTTTAATTGTTCATCTGGTTACTCAAACTCTACCTCTCTGGAACTGCGCAGGTTACATTCTCTTGTAACCTGCCTTGTTCACTAAGGTTTATTTTCATTTTTTATTCATGTCTTTCCTAGTATCCAATTAAAAACATGTGTTGGTAATGTTCTGTCTTTTTCCATACCAATCCACTACTCAATGTTCTGCCTCTGGTTTTATTTCCTCCTTTGAAATGGATCACAATATTGCATTTGTATTGTAATATTTCTAACCTGGAAGGTCATTTAATAACTTGTATTTCTGTTACTATATTTTCTAACTAAACTTTATCATGCTCCTGTAAATCTCCACTCTTCTGCCATTAGTTTTTTTGAAGATAATCATTGTTTTCAACTCCACATTACCACCAGTCCTCCTGCAAATTGTAGCATTATTATCTACCATTGCTCTACTCATAGTTTATTGCAAAGACTGTTAAAATCCTCACCAAATTTCCATTGTAAATAATATAAACATTAAGAGGTCAAAATCTCTCCAATTTTCACATTAATTGATAAAAGAGATAACATGGCTTTCACTGAGATGGCATGATTTTCAGGTACAAAGGAAGAATAAATGGATTGGATTTTTCTCTTCTGCTATGAAATTGCTTCTATCCCAATCAGTCTGCTTAATGATTATACAAAAACCTCCTTGACAGCCTCAGATTTGATCTGTGCATCGGAGAAGCACTTTTAATTAACCTACATTTCAGAAATTTAAAATTAGAACATAAAAGATTATACTTCAATTGCAATGATCTTCTGTATCTTTCTTTTGTTCAATGAATAATTACTACTAGAATTTTTACCAAAATATTCACTTATCTTAGTCTATGAATACACTGATATCATCTGTTAACAAAGGAAGCTACATTCAAAATTCTTGAACTAACTTGAATTAATTCACTTTTAATTCTGGAACTAAATTTTAAAAACAATAAATCATAATGAAGTTCACCATTTATATTGCTGCTTTTTTCTAACTTACAATTTTTAAAAGGCAAATCTAGAAGTTTACTTTAATTGCTTACTTAATTTTACTTTTCTTTATTTCTTAGCGTCATTACTGTGAGTGATTCATGCTTGATGATTATTGTAAATGTCTTTGTAATTATAGCACAGTATTTTTCATTGAACTGGATGATACAAAAGTTAAACAAAACTTATCTTTTTCTCAATAGGTTGTGACCCAAATATTTTTCTCCAATTTCCATTTATTAATTTACTAAAGATTTGCATCACAAATAACACAAAGTAATTTTTAGAAGTTTATATTTTTCATATAAACTGAAAACCAATCTTTAAGTATTTTGTGTAAGTTATTCTCCCTACCTGCCTTATACTTGTAAAATGTGTAATTTATTTGAGAAATCTGATATTTTTATCTTCATATAAGGTAGTTTTCATCAAAACAGAAAACACATTTAAATTTTAACTGCAGTTAGGATGGTGTTTAGTATTAATGAAGGAGTTTGGCACAGAATGAGACCATGAAAGAAAAGTGAACACATCTGTAAGCTTGTGCACATTCTAATCTTAGTGCAATTTAAGAAATGATGATTTGAAATTCCAGGTTTCCCTGTATGTTGAAATACTGAATGCTTTGCTGCTGCTGCTTTCTTCTTCTTCTTCTTCTTCTTCTTCTTCTTCTTCTTCTTCTTCTTCTTCTTCTTCTTCTTCTTCTTCTTCTTCTTCTTCTTCCCCTTCATCTTCTTTTCCTTCATCTTCTTCTTCATCTTCTTCTTCTTCCTCTTCCTCCTCCTCCTCCTCCTCCTCCTCCTCCTCCTCCTCCTCCTCCTCTTCCTCCTCCTCCTCTGCTTCTGCTTCTTCTACTGCTGCTTCTGCTTCCTCTGCTTCCTCTCTTTCCTCTCCTACCTCTCCTTCCTCTCCTCCTCCTCCTTCCTCCTCCTCCGCCTCCTCCTGCTGCTGCTGCGGCTGCTGCTGCTGCTGCTGCTGCTGCTGCTCCTCCTCCTCCTCCTCCTCCTCCTCCTCCTCCTCCTCCTCCTCCTCCTCCTGCTTCTTCTTCTTCTTCTTCTTCTTCTTCTTCTTCTTCTTCTTCTTCTTCTTCTTCTTCTTCTTCTTCTTCTTCTTCTTCTTCTTCTTCTTCTTCTTCTCCTTCTTCTTCTTCTTCATCTTCTTCTTTTCATTTTTTTAATTTAAATTTTATTTTATTTTATTTGAGAACATACTATACAGAGGGGTTACAATTACATTGGCAGGATAATGCATACATTTCTTACCAAGCATTGCAGCCTCCTCCTTTGTTTACCCTTCACCTCCCTTCCCAGCCTCCCCCATCCCCCCCACCCAGTTATACCCCCCTCCCCCCCCCAGACCGACATTGTAAAGCTTGCTTTGACATGACATTTTGTAATTCTTCTTGTTCAGAACAAGGAAAAGATCCTTCAAGCTGTCAGGGAGAAAAGGGTAATCACCTATAAAGGGAAACCAATTAGAATCACCTCAGATTTCTCAGCAGAGAAAATCAAAGCAAGAAGAGCCTGGAATGATGTATGCCATGCCCTAAAAACAAACAACTATCAACCAAGAATACTGTACCCAGCTAAACTCTCCTTCATAACTGAAGGCCAAATAAAAACCTTCCACAGCAAAGAAAAAATGAAACAATACATCTCCACCAAACCAGCCCTACAAAAGATTCTTAAAGATGTCTTACACATAGAAAACCAACAAGACCAAAATAAAGGCCAACAAACTGCACCCAAACTGAGAATCCAAGAACCATAGGAAGAACCCAGGTTTCGCAGCCCCCAAGAAGGTAGATAACATGGCAGGAACTCCCAAATATCTCTCAGTCCTATCTCTTAACGTTAACGGACTGAACCCTCCAATTAAGCGCCATAGACTGTCTAGTTGGACTAAAAAACAAGACCCTTCTCTCTGCTGCCTGCAGGAGTCACATCTTGCCCGTAAAAACAAACACATTTTCAATGTTAAAGGCTGGAACAAAATCTACCAAGCAAACGGCCCTCATAAACAGGCGGGAGTTGCAATCCTAATATCAGATAAAATAGACTTCAAATTAAAAATCGTGAGAAGAGATAAAGAAGGTCGCTACATACTAATTAAAGGATCTCTCCTTCGGGAGGATATTACAATTCTAAATATCTATTCGCCAAACAATGGAGCACCCAAATTTATCAAAGAAACACTACTTTCCCTCAAATCCCATATAGATCCAAAGACATTAATTGTTGGGGATTTTAACACACCACTCTCCACACTAGACAGATCAACTCGACAAAAACTCAACAGAGAAACCGCAGATCTAAACAGCTGCATAGATCAACTAGACTTAACAGACATTTACCGAACATTTCACCCAGCAGCATCAGAATACACGTTCTTCTCAGCAGCACATGGAACGTTTTCTAAAATAGACCACATTCTAGGCCACAAAGCAAACTTGTCTAAATTCAGAAACTTTGAAGTTATACCCTGCATTCTCTCTGACCACAAGGGATAAAATTAGAACTCAACACCAAAAGCCACCAAAGATAATCCGGTATCATATGGAGGCTAAACAACACACTGCTGAATCAAGAGTGGGTCATGGAAGAGATTAGAAAGGAAATGCAAATGTTCATGCTATTCAACAAAAATGAACACACAAATTACCAGCTCCTCTGGGACACAGCAAAGGCAGTACTCAGAGGCAAGTTTATAGCTCTGAGCTCCTACATCAACAAATTGGAGAGATCGGAAACTAACAATTTAATGACACATCTAAACCTCCTTGAAAAAGAGCAGCAAGATAAACCCCAATCCAGTAGACGGAAAGAAATAATCAAAATTAAATCAGAATTAAATGAATTAGAATCCAAAAAAACTATAGAAAGAATCAACAAAACAAAGAGTTGGTTCTTCGAAAAACTTAACAAAATTGACAGACCCTTAGCAAATCTTATCAGAAAAAGAAGAGAACACACCCAAATTAATAAACTCAGAGATGAGAATGGAAACATCACCACGGAAACAACCAAGATTCAGAACATTATAAGGGAATACTTCTCAAAACTTTATGCCAATAAGTTTGACAACTTGGCAGAAATGGACCTCTTCCTAGCAAATATTGACATGCCAAAACTAAACCAAGATGAGTTAAACTATCTTAACAGGCCCATATCAAGCATTGAAATAGAAACAGCAATAAGAGACCTCCCAGCTAAGAAAAGTCCAGGACCAGATGGTTTTACAGCAGAATTTTACAAGGCCTTCAAAGCAGAGCTCACACCAATTCTCCTTCAACTCTTCAATGAAATTGAAAGAGAAAGCTCACTACCGAACACATTCTATGAAGCCATCATAACCCTCATCCCAAAACCAGGCAGGGACTCATCAAAGAAACAGAACTATAGACCCATTTCTTTGATGAACATTGATGCAAAACTTCTCAACAAAATTTTGGCCAACCGACTTCAACAATTCATCCAAAAAATCATACACCACGATCAAACAGGATTCATTTCAGGGATGCAAAGCTGGTTCAATATACGCAAATCAATTAATATTATTCATCACATCAACAGGAGCAAGAACAAGAACCACATGGTTATCTCAATAGACGCAGAAAAAGCAGTCGACAAGATCCAACACCCCTTTATGATGAAGGTTTTGGAAAAATTAGGAATCCATGGAACATTCCTCAATACAATAAAGGCTGTATATGACAAACCTACAGCCAGCATTATACTCAATGGTGAAAAACGAAAGCCATTTCCTCTTAACTCAGGAACAAGACAAGGATGCCCACTCTCTCCACTTCTCTTCAATCTAGTGTTAGAATGCCTAGCTACAGCAATAAGAAAAGATGCAGACATAAAGGGGATCCAAATAGGGAAAGAAGAAATAAAACTCTCCCTCTTTGCAGATGACATGATCTTGTATTTAAAGAATCCCATAGACTCCACTCCCAAATTACTCAAGCTGATTAAATACTTTGGCAAAATAGCAGGTTATAAAATTAACCCCCAAAAATCAATGGCTTTTCTGTATGCAAACAATGAGAAAAGTGTGGCGGAAATTAGGAAAGCAACTCCATTTGTAATAGCCCCACAAAAAATAAAATACCTAGGAATTAACTTAACTAAAGAAGTGAAGGACCTCTATGATGAAAACTTTAAAATCTTGAAAAAGGAAATCAACACAGAACTTAAAAAATGGCAAAACCTCCCATGATCCTGGATTGGAAAGATTAACATCCTGAAAATGGCAATACTTCCCAAGGCTATCTAAAAATTCAACGCAATACCTATCAAAATTCCAACCTCATTCTTCAAGGAAATAGAAGAGGCAATCCAAAAATTCGTATGGAACAATTAAAGACCCCAAATAGCAAAAAGCTCCTCAACGGAAAGAACACTGCTGGAGGAATATCAATACCAAATTTCAAACTCTACTATAAAGGATAGTAATCAACACAGCTTGGTATTGGCATAAGAACAGACCTCAGGACCAATAGAATAGAATTGAAAACCCAGAAATGAACCTACAGACCTATAGCCATCTAATCTTCGATAAGGAAGCTAAAACAATAGAATGGAAGAAAGACAGCCTCTTCAGTAAATGGTGCTGGCAAAATTGGTTAACTACATGTAGAAAACTAAAGCTAGATCCTTATATATCACCCTGCACCAGAATCAACTCCAAATGGATCAAAGACCTTGAACTCAAAGCAGACATTCTGAAAACATTACAGGATGGAATAGGAGAAACCCTAGGTCTCCTTGGCTCAGGCCGAAATTTTCTAAATAGAGACCCGGAAACACAACAAATCAAAGAAAGGTTGTACAAATGGGATTGCATAAGGTTGCAGAGCTTCTGCAGGGCAAATGACATAGCTAGCAAGATCAATAGAAAGCCCCCCGATTGGGAGAAGATCTTTACTAGCCATACAACGGACAAGGGTCTCATATCTAAAATATACTTGGAACTCAAAGAATTAAACCACCCAACAACAAATCCTCAAAGAAACAACTGCCCAATAAATAAGTGGGCGAAAGACTTAAAGAGAAGCTTCTCTGAAGAAGAAAGATGGATGGCCAATAGACACATGAAGAAATGTTCAACATCCCTAGCCATAAAAGAAATGCAAATCAAAACAACATTGAGATATCACCTCACTCCAGTTAGAACAGCAAAAATCAAGGACTCTAACAACAACAGATGCTGGAGGGGATGTGTACAGAAAGGAACCTTACTTCATTGTTGGTGGGAATATAAACTTGTTCAACCACTTTGGAAACCACTATGGAGGTCCCTCAAAAGACTTCACATAGATCTTCCCTATGTTCCAGCAATCCCACTTTTGGGCATTTACCCTAATGTCTACAAACAAGACCACACTAAAGCTATCAGCACAACTATGTTTATTGCAGCATAATTTACCATAGCTAAGATATGGAACCAACCCAGATGCCCCTCAGTAGATGAATGGATCAAGAAAATGTGGTATATATACACAATGGAATTCTATGCCCCATCAGAAAGAATGACATTTCCCCATTTGTTAGGAAATGGAAAGGCTTGGAAAAAATTATATTAAGTGAAGTAAGCCAGGCCCAAAGAAACATAGGTCCCATGGTTTCCCTTATTTGCAATATCTAGTATATGTATGAGTCAAGCTGAAAAGGTCAGATAATGTGATGTTAGGAAAACGAACACTTAAATATGTATTTTAATGTTTTTTTTTCTTTCATGCATGTGTTTCTAACGCATTTATAAGATTATTTCTTTGTTGCTTTGTATGTCCCTCCCCCACAGTGTAACCCCCGCTTTCACTATATTTGATGTCAGTATAACATGTGGAGGAGATGGGGACAAACAAGTCGTTTAAGGATTCAGGTGGACCTGTTACAAAAATGAGAAGTACAAAATGTCATGTCAAAACCAGCTTTACAATGTCGGTGTGGGGGGTTGAGGGGGGTAAGATTGGGTGGGGGGGAGGGGGTAGGCTGGGAAGGGAATTGAAGGGTAAACAAAAGAGGAGCCTGCAATGCTTGGTAAAAAATGTATGCATTATCCTGCCCGTGTAATTGTAACCCCTCTGTACAGTATTTTCTCATATAAAATAATATAAAATTTAAAAAATATCAAGTTTCCTTTCTCATGTTTCTATGTGTGGGGTGGCATTCCACAAAGGATCAAAAGTGTAACTGTGCAACTTTGACATGTTCGAACATGAGTTTACACTATCCTCTTAATGTGACTATATCCCAACTGAGAAAGAAGCAATTAAAAAACTCTCCTGGTGTGGTAAAAACTCTGGGGGGTCTAGAAATCAAATGCAAAATTGCTCTGGGGGGATTCATTAAATCATGTAGGATTTAGAACGGGTAAATGAAAGACAGGTCTAGACTAAATTGAGGTTACAAGCTTAAAAATCAGAAATTGCAAAATCTGTGATAGGTGAATGTCAGCAGCTACAATCTCCAGGAGCACTCAAGCTTTGGGACTTAAAACATCAAAGTAAAGGAGGAGACCTTGAGATCCTAGAACATAGAAAGATGACAAATGTATAAGTACATACATATGGCCTGAGTTTGAAAACATTGTGGAAGGACAGAATCTTAAAATATCAGATGTAGAGACCAACGAGGAAGCTAATGCACCCCCTATAGAGCCTCCAGAAGCCATGGTAATTGGTGTTAGCAATGACTGAAAAGCAAATAAAGATGTCCTTAAAACTAATGAAAGTGACTGACAATTTAAAAATTGAGCAGTGTTCTCTCCACAATCCATTCAGAGAGGAGACCTCAGCTTCCCTACTCAAAAGAGGATTTAAGAGTCTATTACAGAGAGCGTAACACAGCAATTCTCCCATATGGAAGGAAAAGCTGAAGGTTCAGAGAGTAGACTGCTCCTAGTCATGTTAGGGAACATCAGCACTCCCAGTACACATGTTCTAACTGAGGAAAAGGTGACCGCCATTCAGGCAGGAAATAAGCTGTAGACATAATCTTCTTCACAATGCATAATATGTCCAAGACAAAATGCAAAAGCTATCTGCAATAGATCATCATCAATGCTTTCTACAATAATCAATGCCAGCAACCTCATCCTTGGGCCAATGAAGCGATGGGAAATCATCCAAACTTGTACAAAGCTAACTATATCAAAGTCACAAGAGAAGCCACTGATGCAAAACAAAAATTAACTTAAATGAAATGTGAGGGGGTGGAAATCAGTAAGTATACTCAGAGAAAATAACTTTGGCTATCTTGCTATGGGTTGGATATATTTTGAGTGTATCTTCTAAAGACTCAGAGACAGAAAATGCTGGAACCTTCAGGAGGTGGTACCTACTGTGAGAAGAATGCTGGAGATGTTGCCTTTGGAGATTGTTTAAAGTGGTTCTCCTAGAACCATGAAGCTTTCCAGAGGATCGCTACCAAAGTCTTCCTGCTCTATGTCTTCTTTCTCATCAGGGGAACTTTCTCTCTCAAACACCTTCTTTCCATGATGTCCGCCATACAGCGACTTTCTTCCAGAGGCTGGAAGTGAGGGGTTCAATCTTAAGTGTTCCAAAATGTTGAGCATTGGGTTATAAACTTCTCATCTGAGATATATTGTCATAGCAATGAAAAAAAATATGAACTAGCAGAAACATTCAGCTCAAGGCAAGCGCTCTACTGCTTGAGCCACAGTGCCACTTCCGGTTTTCGAGTGGTTTATTGTAGATAAGAGTCTCACGGAGTTTCCTGCCCAGGCTGGCATTGAACCGAGATCCTCAATATCTCAGCCTCCTGAGTAGCTAGGATAACAGACGTGAGCCACCAGCGCCCGAGATGAGTGAACTTTTATATCTATGAATATACAATGTTGCATTAGATAAAGTATGTCAGATATATTTAAAATAGTTATATATGTATATTTATTGTGTATAATTTCCCTAAGTTATATATATGAATATTAATACCATTTTAATGGTTTCATATCATATGTATTAAATAATTTGTAATAAACACACTGAACATGTCAAGTGACCATATGCTTTGAATATTTATGATGAAATAATAATGAATGTAACGTGGAGAAAGACTTGTTACATTCCCGATTTCAAGGATAGAGTATTCCATTTTTCTGCTCCCAAGGCTGACACTATTTGTACCCTTATCTTAGGTTCTACCTTGGGTTAAGGAAGTACAGTCTGTAGCATGCATGGAAGTATGCCATGTAATTGGCTCATTATCTGATAATGTGCATTAGACAGAATAAAGTTTGTTCACAAACTCTAGCTGGTCATGATTCTTACAAGTATTTTGCTACATAAAATAACATCAAATGTACCAGAAGCTGATCCTAGAAAATGACTAAGCATAATGTGAGTGCTTGAACAGTAATAGACCTGCTTTATATGTGAGTAAATCATGGTACAACTTTTCTCTTGTATCAGGCTGGCTGATACTTTCCCAGGGCTATGCTGTAGATTGTGACTTTCTAGCTAATTTTCTTTCCTATCATTTCCCCCTCATCTTTGCCTAGAGCTCTCTCATTGTTATTTCTCCTCTCTGTATCAGAGAATGGAATTCCAAATCTATTGAAAGCATCATTTAAATGGAAACATATATTTTTTGATGAAATAACAAATACGAAGAAATATACTAGTAATGACCCTGCTCTGAAATAAATTCTTCAGGGAAAGAACAAAGATCAAATGGAAAATGTGATCCTATACAAAAGAATCTAATGTGTTGTAAACTTGTTAATCATTGTATACATAGGGTTGTTGGGCCTTCTTTTTATTAGTTTATAATAGTGACACAGCAAGGAGATTTACATTTTACCAGGTCTTTTATAAAACTAGTAGAACATGAAAAGTTACTGGAATTGAAAATTAAACAAAATATATAGAGATTGCTCATATATTATCCTTTCAATAAATGAAGATCCTCTCTCATTACCACCACCATGCATGCACTAGTTAAGCTACGAACATGAAGACAAAGTGCTGAGATCAGCCACCTCTGAGTGGAAGGACATTTTCAGAAGTGTTAGTAATCATGACAGGGACAGCCTGACTGATCACAGCAGTGCACATGCTGGTCGACAAGAAGAAAAAGAGAGACAGGTATAGGAGGAGGACAAGAGTGATCCAAGAATCTCTTTCTAGCTACATGAACTACTTCCTCCAGCAAGGTCCTTATACCTATTCTTCACCAAGACTCAATACTATCAAGGAATTAAGACACTGATTAGGCCAGAGAACTCAGAATCAACTGGACACCAACACACATCTCCTTATAATGTAACACTTCACCCTTGGCTTCTTAAAACGTATTGTTCCTGCCTCATAATACAAAATGTATTTAGTTCCTCTATACACATTTCTGTAAGCTTGACAGTTCCAAAATTGCTCAGAAGCTCAAACTGAAAGTGTTTTTTCTGAGACTCAAGATAAACTTTGGAGAAAAAAAAATATACTTCCAAAACCTAATGGAACAGAGTGACCATTTCTTTCCAAATAGTAAATTAACAAGGAAGGATAAGAACAAAAACAAAGCAAAGCCCCCTATACCTACATTTCCAGATCCAGAGTACATGATGTCTTGATGTGAGGTCAAAGATGCTTTAAGCTGGACACTGGTGGCTCATGTCTGTAATCCTAGCTACTCAGGAGGCTGAAATCTGAGGATCTTGGTTCAAAGTCAGCCCAGGCAGGAAAGTGGGTAAGACTCATTCCTAATAAACACCCAGAAAACCAGAAGTGGTGCTGTGACTCAAGTGGTAGAGCACTCACCTTGAGCTGAAGAGCTGAGGAACAACACCCAGGCCCAGAGTTCAAGCTCCATAACTGACAAAAAAAAGCTTTCATACCACCACTCATACAGATTGACCTTCTGAAGCCACCTGGCCTCTATCCTGGATGGGCTGCACTTTCTATTTTTTTCCACTTCCCTTAGTGTCTGTTTCCTGTTCCTGGAATTTCAAAATCTTTTGCTCTCAATTTCTGGATAAGGGCTGGGAAGGTGGCTCAGTGGTAGAGCGCTTGCCTTGCATGCCTGAGGCCCTGGGTTCAAGGCACCACATAAGCAAAAAGAAAAAAGCCAGAAGTGGCACTGTGGCTCAAGTGGTAGAGTGCTAGCCTTGAGCTGAAGAGCTGAGGGACAGCGCCCAGGCCCAGAGTTCAGGCCCCATGACCGGACCCCCCTAAAAAAATCAATTTCTGGTTAAGAGTCACCCTGAGATTCATATATCACCCTCTGAGAGGATCCTTGAAGGAAATCTAACATGGCTACACATTACCTTTTTTTTTGAAATCTCAGTCGAAAATTAATTGACCCCATAAATATCCCATACTATGTATCTGAAAAACTAGAACTATGTGGACAAGTCTTGCCACAGTCTTGATCAGTTAACAGTGTTCTCTGTGCCATGTCTGTAGGTACCTCTCAACGTCTGTATGTAAACTCAGGAAAATGCTTTGGTAGATGGCTCTACATAAGCCTGCCACTATGGTTACTCTCTCTTCTCAAGGGAAAGTGCAATCGTTATTTAATACCTGAGATTCTCTAAGGACATTTTTCATATTGCTTCAAGGAAATGTGCTTCACTTCAGTTTAATGTTGGATTCTCTTTAAAAACCATGTGCTCTTTGTCCATGATCTTAACTTTCTCCTTTCTGGCCAAACTGCATTTTTTACTTATTTATTTTCTTCCATTTTTCCTCTTGGCTTTTCCTCTAGTTTCTCACTGTCAAATTAATCAGGAATAAAAGCATCATGGCCTAAATGTGGTCATGAAATTTCCTCCTGCAAATTAATTATGGTTGCCTTTCAACACAGCTTCTAACAAAGTTTAAGGGCACAGACAAAATATAGACAAATTCTATTCCAGACTTTAACACAAATGATCTCTAATAAAATTCCCCGTAGAGTTCTTGTTTCCATCTGAAATCTCATGTGCATTGTCCACATTCTCATTAGCTTGTTGGTCTTTTGAACTCAACAAAATATTTCCTTAAGCTCTTCTTGCAACATTTGAGGCTTTCTCCAAACCCTTCCAAATTCCTCACACAAACCCTGTCCAAAGGCTTAAGAAAGTTGCAGTCAGGTTTGTAGCAGAAACAACCTAACTACAAATATTAATTCTGTGTGTTATTTTGTCTATTCACAGATATGGAGAAATTTCCAGATAATAGCAATCAAAGCTAGCAGGGTTTTATTTTGATGTATCTTTCTATAGTGAAAATAATTATGGTGGGGAGGGCAAGCCAGAAGAAAACAGTTACACTGCAGCAGACAGGAAGCAGGGAAAGGGAGAGAAGAGGGCCTTCTTTCTTCTGCTACATCACAACCTTTACTTTTGATTTCATTCTAATACTACTATCATATTATGATTCCACCAAAGCATTAAATCACATAAAATCTAATCATCTGTGGAAACACCTTCACAGAGTCAGAAGTATAATTTATTAATCACTTACATGTTTGTTAATCCAATTGACTACTAAAACTGATCACAACCAATTCAGTGATTGGACAGATCATTGTTCCATATAGTCTATTTATTGCATTTCACAAATGTTTTGCATTCTATCAGTTTAGATAATTTTATAATGTCACATATCACCAACTATAATGATATTCATGGTATTTTAACTGCCATACAATCCTGGATGTTGCATCTTTTCATCCCTGTCTCCCTACCTCCACTGAGCTTTTAATTTTCTCCATAGTTATACAATTTGAATAATTTTATGTGGTTGCAATCAGAGGTTATGTGTCATTTTGAGATTAGCTTAGATCACAGGGTGACGTGCATATATGAATTTTCTACACTATTTTGAGGATTGGAGAACTCAGTGTTAAATTTCTAAGTAGTATATCATCATACAGATATATCATAGTTTATTGACACATTGAACTTGTTTCTAAAGTTTGGTGTGAACAAAGCAATCACACACGTATATGCAGTTGGTGACTTTGAATAAATACTGAGCAGTGGGATTGCTACATCGTAATGTAAGACTGTGTTTAAGTTTAGTGAATCTCATGTGCTGTGCTCTAAACCATACTGGTTGTGTATTTCCTTTAACACCAACTATGAAAGTCAGTTTTTACAGCTCATCCTTACTAGAACACATTGTTACTTATGAGATTTTGGCTACTCTAAAATATATCTAGTGTCTCAAGGCTGTTTCCCTAGTTATATATTTGAATTACCTTATTAATTGTGACTATATGTTCTCTAAGCATTTTATCATTCTTTTTAATAACATGTCTTTTCCAATATTTTTGTTTGAACAGATGTGTTTGTATTTAGAGATAGTTTATATAAGCAAAAAAGTCTTACTATTCACTGAACTAGACACTTTTGAAAAGCTTCATTCAAAGATAAATTACTAATAGCCATGTAGTATTTAAGTCTCTAGTGGTCAAGGATTTGTGTGTGTGTGTGTGTGTGTGTGTGTGTGTGTGTGTGTGTGTGTGTGTGCGCACGGGCACTACCCCTGTGCTACTCTCCAGGCCTGAACTCCTATCTTTGATACTATCTGGTCTTCTCTGCACCAGGCTAGTATTTTACCACTTGAGCCACAGCACTACTTCCAGCATTTTGGTGATTAATTGAAGATAATAACAAATGGTGAGACAAAGGACAGAGGGAAACCCAATGTAACAAATACTCACGAAATAATATGGCAGAAATGAACTTTACCACATGGGAAGAGAGGGATGTGGGGAGAGAAAATAGGAGAGAAATAAAGGAGGGCATAACAATGTTCTACAACAAATATTACTTTATATTTTAAACTGTAAGCATTCTGTACCTCACCTTGACAATAAAATTAAATTAAAAACAAGAACCTCACAGGCTGTCCAGATTAGGCAGACTTTAAACCATGATCCTGTGATCATAGCCTCTTGTGTAGCTAGAATAACAGACATTGAGGCCCAGTCCCCTGCAAAGCATTTGGGTTTTATTTACATCATTTTTAACTCATTCAAATTTATTTTGTCATTTACCTTTATTTAATATGCCACCTACTGACAAAATTATGTGATTTGTGTTAAAATTTTACAAATACTATTCTAATGTTTTATAAATCTAAGTTTTATCATTTAAATATTTTTTCTAAATTCTGATATTTTATAGACACTTTTTGTCATATTTTATTTTCCCATATAAATAATTTTATGTGAACTCATTACAATTTTAAAAATTTAAACAATACAATGAAAGTAAAAAATATTATTTAAATCCATTTATATGTAATCCCCGATGCTTCTCTTTATACAGTGCAAATATCTTCATCAGTTAGCATTTCAATTCTGCATAAAGAACACCTGTGATGACTTTTTGAATAAAATTTGTTCAAGAGTTACCTGTAAATTTTCTCTGAAGTCTGAAAAATTTGGAAACAATATTTTACTGTACATAATAAATGTATTATTTTAGGAAATGTATGCAATTTGAAAAATGCTTTCATCTTATATTCATTTTTGTTTTCCTTCTTATAAGTTATTAGTCACTTATGTTGTTCTACTCTACATAGTTAATACTTCTACACTAATATTTTATCTATTTAAAATTTGTTGTTTGAAATAATTCATTGATGATATTTTAGATGTAATTTTATTTATATATATTTTGAATTTCTGCTAAATATCTTGGATAGAAGATTAATATTTGGAATTTGTAGAGATGCCCTAGTCTGCTTCATTTGTCATTTTCCTTTGTATTTCTTTTCAATAGATATTGTAGTTGCTCTTTGTGTGTAAGTATATATATATATATATATATATATGCTAAAATTCATTGGCTCTTTCACTTCTGATACAGTCCACACAGGAAGTCTTCAAACTAAAATGAAAGAAAAATATAAACCAACTAAAAGTTTATAATTTCAAAATTATAACTAAAATAATTATAATTCATTTAAAATTATCTTAAAATATTGTAAAATGATGTACATGGGTCTGCATAAGTCAGGTTATGAGTACATTTTCTTATGAACACTGTCATCTTCTCCCTCATTCTCTCACTGTTTTTCCCCACAGATTCCCCCCTACCCCAAGGTGCCCAGCTCATTCCCAACACAGTGTCTAGTGAACATCACAGCTGAATTGTATCATGCTTTGTCACACCATTTCTGTAGTCCCGTTCCCCTCTCGAAATCAAACTTATATATAAGCCAAAAGTTACAGAAATAAAAAAATGACAAAAAACATGCTTAAAGAGTTAAAAAAGTATTCAATTCAGCACGAATAATATATAAAAGTGAAAGGTACGTGAAATTATTAATTTGCTTCTAGTCTATCTTTTAAAAATAGAGAATAGAATTAAAGTATAAGAAATAGCAGAAGATATATTTTCTAAAACGTCATATAAAAGATAAGTCTATAAATGTTTTAAAATCCATGCAGTATAAATGAATATAAAACAACAGTAAAATATTTGGGGGAAAAAAGAGAAAAATTCTAAAATTTCTAATTTTAAATATGCAATTATAAACCTAGATCCTTATATATCACCCTGCACCACAATCAACTCCAAATGGATCAAAGACCTTGAACTCAAAGCAGACACTCTGAAAACATTACAGGATGGAATAGGAGAAACCCTAGGTCTCCTTGGCTCAGGCCGAAATTTTCTGAATAGAGACCCAGAAAAACAACAAATCAAAGAAAGGTTGGACAAATGGGATTGTATACGGTTGCAGAGCTTCTGCAGGGCAAATGACATAGCTAGCAAGAGCAATAGAAAGCCCACGGATTGGGAGAAGATCTTTACTAGCCATACAACGGACAAGGGTCTCATATCTAAAATATACTTGGAACTCAAAAAATTAAACCACCCAACAACAAATCCTCAAAGAAACAACTGCAAAACACTTAAAGAGTAGCTTCTCTGAAGAAGAAAGAAGGAAGGCCAATAGACACATGAAGAAATGTTCAACATCCCTAGCCATAAAAGAAATGCAAATCAAAACAACATTGAGAATATCACCTCACTCCAGTTAGAACAGCAAAAATCAAGAACTCTAACAACAGATGCTGGAGGGGATGTGGACAGAAAGGAACCTTACTTCATTGTTGGTGGGAATGTAAACTTGTTCAACCACTTTGGAAAGCAGTATGGAGGTTCCTCAAAAGACTTCACATATAACACCCCTATGACCCAGCAATCCCACTTTTGGGCATTTACCCAAATGTTTACAAAAAAGACCACACTAAAGCTACCAGCACAACTATGTTTATTTCAGCATTATTTACCATAGCTAAGATATGGAACCAACCCAGATGCCCCTCAGTAGATGAATGGATCAAGAAAATGTGGTATATATACACAATGGAATTCTATGCCTCCATCAGAAAGAATGACAATTCAGCATTTGTTAGGAAATGGAAAGGCTTGGAAAAAATTATATTAAGTGAAGTAAGCCAGGCCCAAAGAAGCATAGGTCCCATGGTTTCCCTTATTTGCAATATCTAGTATAGGTATGAGTCAAGCTGAAAAGGTCAGATAATGTGATGTTAAGAAAACGAACCCTTAAATATATATTTTAATGTTTTTTTTTCTTTCATGCATGTGTTTCTAACGCATTTATAAGATTATTTCTTTGTTGTTTTGTATGTCCCTCCCCCACATTGTAACCCCCGCTTTCACTATATTTGATGTCAGTATAACATGTGGAGGAGATGGGGACAAACAAGTCGTTTAAGGATTCAGGTGGACCTATTGCAACAATGAGAAGTACAAAATGTCATGACAAAACCAGCTTTACAATGTCTGTGTGTGGGGGGAAGGGGGGTATGATTGGGTGGGGGGGAGGGGGAGGCTGGGACAGGAGGTGAAGGGTAAACAAAGGAGGAGGTTGCAATGCTTGGTAAGAAATGTATGCATTATCCTGCCCATGTAATTGTAGCCCCTCTGTACAGTATGTTCTCAAATAAAATAAAATAAAATAAAATAAATAAAAATAAAAAATGTGTAAAACATATTGAGTTACAGTTAAAGAAAATATTAGAACAAATAAATAAATTGGGCAACTTATTTATTTCAGAATGTTTAAAATAGCACATCCAAATAAGTGTGAATTTCAAATAAATGAATATAAGTTTCAAATAAAAGTATACTAAAAATTGAAAAAAATATGCAGTTATTTTACTTAAATAGTATATCTACCGACTGTATCAGCAAATTCAAGGGAATAATAGAATTACCTGTCTAATAATAATTAATTTCTAATGGATTAAATCAATAATTATTGAAATATTTCTCCAAAATTAAAGCAATATTTGAAAACACTAAAACTGGAGATACTGTTTATTATCTTGCCTACACAAAGTACAGTTTTATAGAGTGAAGAGAAATGATCCAAGCCAGATATGAAAATTAAAAACCTGTACTTTGATAAGGAATGGAATATCAGTGCAGACAAATTTTGTAATTTCAACTCCATGGGTCTATTAGATGAATGGATGGATAGAATGAATTTAAATTAGACATTGATCAGTTAACAGATATCTACTAAAAGATATGAGAAACAGAGCAGTATAAATGGAATAAAAAAATACCTCCTTCATCATATTTTAAAGTAGCTTAGCTTAAAAGGGATGAGGTTGTCTGACTTGAAAAAGGCCATTCATTTTCTGGTTTGTGAAAGGTAGAAATTCAATGCCCAGGTGACTAACATCTTAAAGAAAGTGAACATGAAAGAGTTTGAAACCAACCTTATTTGGTGGGTTAGATTAAAATAAAGTGTATTTTAAATAGTTGGCAATATACAAGCAAGAGAAAATGGAGGAGTAAAATGCAAGTAAAACTATCACCGATCAACTGAAATTATGCTCCAAAATGGTTCATTCAGGAGCTTCTCTTACATGCCTATTTGGCAGCATTTTAGTTAATATTCCAAGTACATTTTATTTTTCCATTTGACACACAATTATTTAATTCTGTTAAGCTATTTTATGAGTAGAATTAACTCTTAATTTCCACTTCTTGATAGATTATTGCATCATGACTTTGTGGTAATAGAGCACTGATGGCATTTATTTTTGTACTCATCATTTTTGAGGGGTCTCAAGCCCTCAATAGCATCTTATTAACATCCTCTATGTCTCATACACGCCATGATACAAAGACATTAAATAAAAGATCTATGAGTTAAGAACACAGTTTCTGAGCAAGGCAAACTAGATAAGCTAGTTACAAGAGAAGGTTTAATCAGACTTCAGGCAACATGGAAGATGTTATCATTTTAATGCTTCATTGCATTATTTGTTCATTGTACTTAAAGAAAAACTTAGTCATTTCTTTGTTTTTCAATATAATTTTTATTGTGAAAATACCATACAGAGAGGTTACAACTACATGAACAAGGTAATGAGTACATTTCTTTTTTTTTTTTTTTGGGTCCGGTCGTAGGGCCTGAACTCTGGGCCTGGGTGCTGTCCCTCAGCTCTTCAGCTCAAGGCTAGCGCTCTACCACTTGAGCCACAGCACCACTTCCAGCTTTTTTCTTTTTGCTTATGTGGTGCTGAGGAATTGAACCCAGGGCCTCGAGCATGCAAGGCAAGTGCTCTACCACTGAGCCACCTTCCCAGCCCATGAGTACATTTCTTATCAAGCATTTTTGCCTTCTCCTTTGTTTTCCCATACCATCCCTTTGTCATTTCTTGATTATGCAATGAAGTTTTACTCTAAACTTTTGAAAATAGTTTACTTTTGTTTTTGAAAATAAAAATGTTGACATTCAAATAAATGGCAAAAGAACAAGGTATAATCTTCTGAAGAAACTCAGGAAACCATTTTCTAAACTAAAATTGTAATGTTGAATCCTTTCCTTTTCTCTTGTATGCTTCTGTTGTTTCACATATTTTTCTCCATTTGCAAGTTCACATGTTAGAAAATAGTCCGTGTCATCATTCTGAAGCTTAACTTTCTACTGTTTGAAACCAGGTCACAAGTAGGATTGAGTAGGTCACAAGTTGGTCATGCAGTAGTGAAAAACGCTTAGTGTTCTAATTTTAACTTTTGGCTTAATAATTTGATAATAAAACCAAGTGTAATTATACCTTAATGTCATATCATATATATTTTAATCTCATAAACATTGTATGGTAAAACAAAGTTGTAGTGAAAATAAAAAGAGTGTTTCAAGTGTAACATGGGAAATGAGGGTTTCTAGGAAGGAAAAATAAAACAAAACACTAAAAGATACATAAATATAATTTCTCAATTGTAGTACAACTCCAATACCTTCTCTTTTAAGATTAATTTTCTGTTTCTTGAAAATATTTAGTAGAATGGTTGCACAGTGATTTTACAAAGTGGGTAAATTAATGACACAAGAATTATTTTTAATTCTAGATATTCTCCAAAAATACATGAAAGAAGAAAACTTTTTGTTCAAAGTTGAGATAAAATATTTAGTTAACTTATTTTTTTCATTCAGAAGTTAATAAAAGTATATAAAATGGTTATCAGAACATACTAATTCTGGTAACAAGCTATACTAACATGTACTTGTGCATATGAAAGCTTTAATTTTGATTTTCATATTCAATTACTTTTCTTAAATTTAATATTGCATTAATAGTTTCAAAACATATCTTAGTAACTTATTTTCCTTGATCTATATGAAATTACCAAGCTTGCTGCAGAAATAATTCAAATTCCATAGAAAAATTTTCATCAGATGTGATGCATTATCTGTGAAAATAATTAAAACCAAATTTTAAAAATGTGAGGGGACATACAAAAAAGAGGTAAATTTTAAAAAAGAACCTTAAGATACTTGTTTTCATTACCATTCTTCAGGTCTGAATTTATAAATGAAAAAATGCAGAGTTGGAAACAGTGCAAACTATTAGAGTATTAGATATTAGGTGGCAAATTTCTTTCCTGTCTTTGGAGAACAAACAGTGTATTATCAGAAAGAATGACATTGCCCCATTTGTTAGGAAGTGAAAAGACTTTGAATAAATATATTAAGTGAATAAACCAGGCCCAAGGAAACATAGGTCCCATGGTTTCCCTTATTTGCAATAGCTAGTATATATCTGGGACAAGTAGAAAATGTCAAAAGCTATATACATATGACCAGATAAGATGAAGTTGAGCAAAATGAACCCTAAGATAGGGACACAAATGGTTGCATCTTTCTTGCTATTGTTTTAATGTATTTATAAGGTACTACATGATTGTTTTGTTGCTTTGTATGTCCCTCCCCCTGTTTTTACTGTATTTGATGTAGGGCTAACTTGGGGAGGGGAAGGGAAACAACAAAGTGTTTAAATAGGGATACAGGCTGACATATTGCAACAATGAGATGTGCAAGACATTATGGTGAAAAATGAACTTTACAATTTAAGTAGGTGGGGGAGTATAGTTGTGGAGGTGGGAGGGAAGGGATGGTGGGGGAAAAACAAAGGAGTAGGCAACAATGCTTGATAAGAAATGTACTCATTACCTTGTTCATGTAACTGTAATCCCTCTGTACAGTATTTTCACAATAAAAATATAAAAAAGAAAGCTTATGGGATGATCTCAAATTGTCAGTGTGCATATAACTGAAGTAGGAATATGATTCTTTTTTTTCCTTTACCAACATTTCCTAGTCTGACTCATTTGGACACTTCCAGGCCAAGAAAGTACATTGTGTTTCAAAAAAACTTGCAATTGTCTTGTGATGTTCTGGTACCATGGAGCAGTTATACACCTGGAAATACCCAGCTCCAGATGTAAAAACACCATATCTATATAAAAACAAACTATATTGAAAATAAAGTGTTGCTAGAAAAATTGAATGATAAGGTACCTGCAGAGAATGAGTCTTGGAATATACCAGTGACATTAAAATATTCAGTAAATCCAGACAGAAAAAACCTGGCACTTAATGCGTACATCAAATGTCAAATAATGGTTAGCAATTTGTCTTGAATCTTTGCCTCAGAGCACATTGATTTATTGTTTTAAATGCACTTAAGGTATTTTCCCCAGGAAGGAGTGGTCTCAGGGCCTCTTACTTGCTAAGCAAATGCTATACTGTTTTAGTCACACATCCAGTCCTAGGCTATTTTATACAATGAGATGTACCGAACTATAGTTAAACTTTTACTACTATGACTCTTAGAAAAAAGATGATAATAAATTTCCTTGAGAATTATTCAGGCAAAAATAAATATAAAGCTTCCTAAATCTGCCCAACTAATCGTGCCTATAGATTTAGTGATTTAGGCTGCCTATTTTGTGCTACAATAGAAAATACGGTTATTGTCCTATGTATTCATATATTTTACTGATTTCTCCCAAGAATACTTTCTTCTAGAGTATGATCTTATTCAATCAAAAAGAAATTGCCCATTATCTGAACACTAAACCCTAGTTCTTTGACTGTGTATCTTTAACAAACAAAATAGAAAGCACATTGTCAAAGTATTTTACAATAAACTTACCTTATTTGTAAGAATTATTGGATGACATTTTCATGAAGGATAGCCAAAAATAAATGAATAAACCAAAAGAGATTTCAAAAACGAAAATTTAATTTTTGTTAAATTTTTGTACATTGCCCATGTAGAATGCAGCTCAGTTGATACAGAGAAGCTCTGTCAGACCTGCACAGCTCTCAGCCAGCCCCGCACTCTTATCCTCTTTGTTTACACTGTTGTGTGACACTGGAGAATTTCATTGTCTTTAATTCTGTAAATATCTGCCCCCACAAAGGAAAATATGAAAAAAGCAAGGTAAAATTTATGCAAATTTCTCCAAGCAAAAAGGGATACATCCATAATGTGTTTGAGAACATGATGAACTGAAATTTTAAAATGGTTGAAAGATATTGTGCACTATGTGCTGAATTATGGGGGGAAAACTGAATCAAGAACTTCAGTAGAGTGCTAAACTAGAAGTCCCCAGAACATTCACAGATTTTCAGTACAGCAATCTCATTAGGTCCACGTACCCACTATACTGGGTCATGCCAGTGCTTTTGAGGATCATATCATAGACAAGAATCAACCATCGCAATGATGACTGTGTATTTAGTATGCAACAAAATAATTCTCTATCTTTTCAAAAATCTTCTTAAAAATAGAAATGTACAATTTGTATCTATCTTCTAAAAGTGTATAATTAAAGTGAGCCAGCATTTAATAATTTGTTGGAGTGAGACAAGGGTCAAAACTTGAATTAGCTCTTCTTTTAACCTCCAGAGTTGGCATGATTTGCTTGCTAAAGTCCTCATCTTATTCTTCTACATTTGCACTGCAGCCAGGTTAGACTAGGGTTAGGTTGTACTTCACAAATTCAGCAGTTTTTGTTATATGGAGTGTTCACTCAGGTATTTCATTCTGAGATCCAGTTCTTTATTTATATTTCTAGCTTTAACACATTCTTGAGAAATAATTAATATTCATTAAACTATGTTGAACAATAATAATAGATGAACAACATATTTTATTGAAATATATTATATGTTGGAAATTATCTTAGATGTATATGTAGTTATAAGTGTATGTGTTATCTATTTTTGATCTCTCTAACTACCTATACCTGTCAATCTATCTATCATCTATATATCTACCAGTTATCTAGAGGAATGTTCTAACCAGAATTTTTCTTAGAAATACAATTTATACAAACTATTAATTGCAAGGGGAGAAGGAACAGAAAGTAAAATGAAAAGCTCTAAATGAAGGTAAAATGGGGACTATTAATAATTACAGTACATGAAGGTTTCTTGAGGAAGATTGAAAAAATCCAATAATTTAGAAATTTTTTCTGAAAAAATTTATAAAGTTGGAAAATCAGAGTTCTCAGACTTGATTTGTTTCTTTAAGGGAAGCTCTTAGAAGGAAATTCTCTGCAAGTTTCTTCATCAAAATCATTTATTCCATAAGTTCAACAGGTAAGAGTTCTCTATTAAAAATAAATCCTGTTTCACATGTTAAATTTACTCATTACTTGTCACAAAAATATTGAAATGTATTAGAAATTCAAGTTATTCTAAAATGTACATATTTTAAAACTTTTGTTTTTATCAGTTTTACCATCTTTCTCCAAATCACATTATTCTTTGTCCTAATAAAGTCATAGTTCATCTACAAATGAGGAATGAAATATTTTTCATTTATTTTTCATTTCATTTTATATTTCATTTATTTCATTATTTTCTTTGAAAAATTAGAAGAAATTAAAATTTATAACTCACCTCATAATGTCCCTGAACCAATGTGTGGTCATTTGTTAAAGGCTGGATATTATGTTTTTGTGATAATAGTCATATTCTTCTGTTGTGAATACTAGCCCCTTGAGAATGCAGCATTTGAAATGTGGATAATAAGTCTGCATAGCTAATTTAAATTTTTCATTGTAGTTTATTCAAACATAAAGAACTCCACTTGGCACTTAGCTGAGAGATCAGAAATTGCCACCTGGTATTCTTTCTTTCTTTCTTTCCTATTCCCTACTTCTGCTATGTCTTGATCTCTACTCTTTTCTCGCCTTTTCTTACTGATACTGATTGAATCTAGCTACTTTTTCATATCATAAGCTTATTTCTACTCTGATTCTAGCTATCGTTTTAGAGCACAGACTTAATTCTGATTTGGAGACTAGCTATGTTTTCTAATTATAGAGTCGTTGGCTTAACTAAGGGAAACCATAAACTAGGTACTTCAGGTGTAAGCATCAGGGACAGATTCTTTTCATAACATTACCTTTCCTGGAAGCATGTCCGTGGAATGCTGACTGAAGCTGTTTGAAACTTTCACTCATTCAGTTGTGACCAACTCTGAGGGGATGTATTCCACACTCACACACTTTTTCTCCCTATTACTGTTGAACTCTACAAAAATCAGACCCTTCAAGGCACTTTCAAGTCCATGATTCTTCAAATGAGTTGCAAGCAAGGATATCTTACATGGCTTTAATCTTGTCCAATGTAATCTTTTGTCATCTGCCTTCAGGTCTTTTTTTAATTCTTAATTTTTTTTTTTATAATTTGACCTAGTTACTTATTGATCTTATAGGTTTTATATAGTCTTGCCTTTCAGAGAAGATATCTATTATTATATGTTTTAAATCTTATCAGGTAGTATTAAGTTGACCCCAAAATTTGATTTATATAGACATCACTCAACTTACAGCAGTGAGCTCAATACCAACATCTTAAAATCAATTTTATCAGCCATTTCTTTATTAAAAACATCAGTTTGAACAACTAATCAGTTATAAAAATATGTTCATAAGATTTAAGCAACTACCATGACAAATTATAACAACTTAATAGAGCACAAAGACAGGAAAAAGAGAATTGAAAGATGACTTGCACATTCTTTGCATCAGTCCAACAAAGTATAGACAGAATGAAGCTCTAGGTGAAGAAAGAAGAATGAAATAAGCCATCCCAACGAACTGTGGCACAGGCTGGTATCAACTGGTCTACTTACCCAGTCACATACTCATCTTTGTGGCCCCAGATTTTAGTACTGTCCCATGTCCAGTCAACTGATGTGGTCTTCACATTCAGGCCCATCTACACATCCCACTGCACTTCATCTCCATACACCAAGAAAGCCCCCTTACCAACATGTAAACATGCCTGGAGATATAAGAGTTCGGTGCTCCACTAATTAAAAGAACTGAAAACAGAATGAAAATGAAGTGGGAAAACCATGCTAACTCTAATTAGCAAAAGATGGCAAAAAGCATGATTGGCTGTAGTTATGTTACTCAATAAATATTTTAAGTCAAAATCATCTGAGAAGAAAAATAAAAGTCAATTTATAATTATGAAGTGGTTTATTTACAAGATGATATAACAGTTATAGCAATATATTCATATATATGTATATCAAATAATAAAAATTTAAGCAACCATGAACTGATCTTCAGGAAAAAGTTTATAGCAATACACCAATAGTAGGAAAATTCAGTGCCTCAATCTACAACACATGGATATTCCGACAGAAAGAAAAAAATGAAAGAAAAAAAGAAAGAGAGAGAGAGAGGAGGGAGGGAGGGAGGGAAGGAAAAAGGAAGGAAGGAAGGAAGAAAGGAAGGAAGGAAGGAAGAAAGGAAGGAAGGAAGAAAGGAAGGAAGGAAGGAAGGAAGGAAACAAAATGAGTTAGCAACATTACAGACTACATAAAATTTAAGAATATATGTACACCCCATCCAATAGCAAAAAGTATATATGAGTCTATACATATAGGATATTCTTCAAAATAGAAAATATTTAATGACACCAATCTTCAAAGAACAATGTGGATTAAAATAATATGTATCCATAATTATCATCGTTATAAATTTTACATAATTTTGTACTAATAATAGGGAATTTTAAAAATTCATTCATATTAATAAATTAAGCAGTACAATCTTAAACAATGAATCAGAGAAGAAATAACACTAATAAATATTGACAAATATAAATACATAAACACAATATACTAAAGTTGTTAAAGGCAGCTTAAACACTTCTGAGATGTAAGTATTGAGTCATGCATGTGTATATTCTAGTTGACAAGAACAAAATCTATACACATAGGAAAAAGACGGCCTCTTCACAAATAACATTGTGTAACTAATAGTCTACAAAATGAGAAATGCTAGTCTCTTCATTAAAACCATTGCGAAAATAATTGTCCACTATGCAAAAAAGATTGAAAATAAAATATTCCCATAGACTACAGGCAAATTTAAGTTGAAATTAATTAATATATTAACTGAAAGTTATGACAATTATAAAAGTCCTATAAGACTAAACAGAGAAATCCTCTTGACATTCTTTTTCACAATGATATTTGGGGTATGATTTCAACAGCCCAAGTGACAAAGTAGAGGTAAATAAATGAAAATATTTTCACAGATGTAAGCGAATCAGTAAAATAGGCCAACAAAAATATAATTAAATGTCTTACAATTAGGATTGTTTCATTTTTCCATGGAGTGTCAAAGTCTACTCGTCAATCTCTGTATATCACCAGTAGCCTGGTTTTGCACATTCTTTCACACAGTTGGTAACAATATATAAATTAAAGCTCAGTTTGCTATTTTGGAAAGCACTAGTCTTTTCTAGTAGTTTTTCAGTTTTCTACTGTGAACAACCTGGAGTGATAGTTTTAAAAAAATATTATAGGGAAATAAACACATAAGTTACAGATAAGATTACTCCCTTATTTCAAATTGTGGCTAGCGATTAGTAGAATTCTTGTTAAAAATGTTAAGGAACTAAAATGATCCCAATGACCTTGGGAAGGATTTAGCACCAGATATCCATCTTCTGGTTATGGAATTAGCATAAACACAGAAAAATATTCATAAAAAAACATTGTGACTGAACTACCTCAGTCCCTTTGTTTGCTAACAATAACCCTCACCCTCAAGCTAACCCAAAACCTAACAATAAACCTAACCCTAACTCTAACCGTAACCCTCACACTCAAACTCATCTTCACCCTAACCCTCAACCTCACCCTAACCCTAACAATAAACCAAAAACTAACTCTAACCCCAACTTTCTCCCTCACCCTAACCCTAACCCTAAACCTAACCCTAACCATCACCCAAACCCTAACAGTAACCCGAACGCGAACCTGAAACCTAAGCGTCACCCTAACCCTAACCCTAACCCTCACCCTCAGCCTAGCCCTCACCCTAAACCTATCACTAACCCTAAGCCTAATCCTCATCCTCACCCTAACCCTAATGCTAAACCTAACCTTCACCCTCACCGTAACCCTCACTCTAACCCTTAGCCTCACCCTAAACCTAACCCTCACCCTAAACCTAACCCTAAACCTAACCTTCACCCTTAACCTAGCCCTTACCTTAAACCAAATTCTAACACTCACCCTCACCGTAACATTCACCCTCACCCTAAACATCAACCTAAACCTCTCCCTCACCCTCACCTTAACCCTAACACTAACCCTAAACCTAAACCTCACCCTTACCCTCACCCTAACCCTAACCCTAACCCTAACAACAACCCTCACCCTCACCTCTCCCTAACCCTAACACTAACTATAACCCTAACCCTAAACCTAAACCTAACCCTCACCCTCACCATCACCCTCACCCTCACCATCACCCTAACCCTAACCCTCACCCTCAGCCAAGCCCTCACCTTAACACTAACCCTAACCCTAACCCTCACTGAACCCTAACCCTAATGTTAACCCTAACCTTCACCCTCACCCTAACCGTCCCCCAAACCCTTACCCTCTCCCTAAACCTAATCCTCACCCTAACCCTCACCCTAAGGCTAACCCTCACGCTACACCTCACCGTAACCCTAACCCTACCCCTCACCCCACCCCTCACCCTAACCCTCACCCCAACACTATCTCTAACAATAACCTTAACCTTAACCGTCACCCTAAACCTCACGCCAATCCTAACCCTAACCCTACCCCTCACCCTCACACCAACCCTCACCCTAACCCTTACCCATACCCTAAACCTAACCCTAACGCTCACACAAACCCTAACCTCACCCTAACGCTAACCCTAACCCTCAGTCTAATCCACATCCTAACCCTAAACCTAAACCTAACCCTCGTCCTAACCCTAAAGGTCACTCTAACCCTAAACTCAACCTCACCCTCACCCTCAGCCTAACCCTAAACCTAACCCTAATCCTAACCCTCACCCTCACCCTCACCCTCATCCCAACCTCAACCTAACCCTCAACCTCACCGTCAATCTAATCCCAACCCTATCCCTAACCCTCACCCTAACCCTAACCATCACCCTAACCCTCACCATAACACTCACTTCACTCTAACCCTAACCCTCACCCTAACCATGAACTTAACCCTAACCCTTTTCTAAACCTAATCCACACCCTAAACCTCACCCTAACTCTTACCCTCACCCTAACCCTATCCCTAACCCTAATCTTCACACTAACCCTAACCCTAAACCTAACCCTCACCCTAACCCTCACCCTCAACCTAACCCTAAAATTAACCCCCACCCCAATGGTAACCCTAACACTAATCCTCACCCTCAACCTAACCCTCACCATAAACATCACCCTAACACTAACCATTACCTTAACCCTAACCCAAACCCTCACCCTATTCCTCACACTCACCATCACCCTCACCCTAAGCCTAACCCTAAACCTAACTCTAATTCTAAACTAACCCTCTTGCTCACCCTCACGCTAACCCTAATGCTAACCCAAACCCTAATCCTATCAATAACCCTAACACTCACCCTCAGCCTAAAACTAACCCTAACTCTAACCCTCACCCTAACCATAACTGTAACCCTCACCCTCAACCTAACCCTAACACTAAACCTAACCCTCACCCTAACACTCAATCTCACCCTAAACCTAATGCTAACCCTAACCTTCACCCTCAACCTAACCCTCACCCTAACACTCAACCTCACCCTAAACCTAACCATCACCCTCACTCTAACCCTAACCTAACCCTCACCCTCACCCTAAACCTCACCCTAACACTCATCCTCACCCTAACCCTAAACCTAAACCTCAGACTAACCCTAACCCTAACCCTACACATAACCCTCACCTTAAACCTCACCCTATCCCTAAACCTAACCCTTACCGTCAAACTTACCCTAACCCTGACCCGCACACTAAACCAAACCCTAACCATAACCCTAAACCTACACCTCAGCCTAATGCTCACCCTAATCCTAACCCTAACCCTAATCCTTACCCTACCCCTAAACCTAACCCTCAACCTCACCCTATACCTCACCCTAACCCTAACCCTCACCCTCACCCTAACCCTAATGCTAACCCTCACCCTCACCCTAACCCTAATGCTAACCCTCAAATTCACACTAAACCTAATGTTCACCATAAACCTTACCCTCTCCCTAATCCTAACCCTCACACTCACCCTAAACCTCACCTTAACCCTAAACTTAACCCTCACCCTAACCCTCACACTAACCCTATCCCTAACACTAACCCTAACCCTCACCCTCACCCTGACCATCACGCTAACCCTAACCCTACCCCGACCCCTCACCTTCACGCTAACCCTCACCCAAACCCTTACCCTCATACTAAACCTAACCCTAAACCTCACACTAACCCTAACCTCACCCGATACCTAATCCTACCCCTCAGCCGGATCCTAATCCTAACCCTAAACCTAAACCTAACCCTAACCATTAACCCTAAATGAAACCCTAAAATTAACCCACACCCTCACCCTCAACGTAACTCTAAGCCTAACCCTAACACAAACCCTAATCCTAACCCTCAACCTCACTGTCACCCTAACCCTAACCCTAACCCTAACCCAATCCCTAACCCTCAACCTAAACCTAACCCTAACCCTCATCCTAATGCTCACCCTAAACCTAACCCTCTCCCTAAAACTCACCCTCACACTAAACCTCACCCTAACCCTTACCCTCACCCTATCCCTAACCCTAACCCTAACCCTAATCCTCACATTAACCCTAACCATAACCCTCACACTAATTCTAACCCTAACTCTAACCTTCACCCTCACCCTAACCCTCACTGTCACCCTAACCCTCACAGTCACCCTAAAACTCACCCACACCCTAACCCTCACACTCACCCTAATCCTCACCCTCACCCTAAACCAAACCCTAACCCTCAACCTCACCCTAACCATAACCCTAACTGGAACCCTCAACTTAACCCTAACCCTAACCCTTACCCTCAACCTAACCCTAAGCCTAAACCTATCTATCCCTCACCCTAATACTCACCCTAATACTCACCCTAAACCTAACCCTCACTCTCACCCTAACCCTAAAAATAACACTCACACTAACCCTAACGATCACTCTAACCCTAACCCTACTCCTCAGCCTAACCCTCATCCTTACCCAAAACGTAACCCTAAACCTCACCCTAACCCTAACCCTAACCCTAAACGTCAACCTAACACTAACCTTCACCCTCACCCTCACCATCAGCCAAACCCTTATCCTAACCCTCATCCTCACCCTCACACTCACACTAACCCCCACCCTAACCCTCAACTCACCCCAACCATATCCCTAACCCTCACCCTAACATTAACCCTCACCCAAACCCTCAACCTAACCTTCACCTTCACCCTAATCCTAACCCTAACCCTCACCCTTACCCTCAACCTAAAACTAACCCTCTCCCTAACACTAACCCTCACACTAAACCTCACCCTAACCCTTACCCTCACCCTAAACTTAATCCTAAACCTAACCCTAATCCCCACACTAACCCTAACCCTAACCCTAAAATTAACCTTCACCCTAACCCTCACCCTGACCCTAACCCTAACTCTAACCCTCACCCTAAACCTCACCCTAAACCTAACCCTAAATCTAAGCTTCACCCTAACCCTTACCTAACCCTAACCCTAACACTAACCCTTACCCTCACCCTCACCCTAAACCTCACCCACAACCTAACGCTCACCCTCACCTTCACCCTCACCCTCAACCTAAACCTAACCTTCAGCCTAGTCCTAACCCTAACACTAACCCATATCTTAACCCTCACCCTAACACTCAACTTCACCCTAAACCTAACCCCCACCCTCACCCTCACGCTAACCCTAACCCTAACCCTCACCCTAATCTTACCATCAGCCTAAACCTCACCCTCACCCTAAACCTAACGCTAACACTCACCCTCACCCTAACCCTAACCCTAAACCTCAGAATAAACCTAACCCTAACCCTACACCTAACCCTCACCTTGAACCTCACCCTAACCCTATACCTAAACCTTAACCTCACCCTAAATTTAACCCTAACCCAAACACAAAACCTAACACTCACTGTAACCCTAAACCTACCCCACAGCCTAACGCTCACCCTAACCCTAAACCTAACACTAATCCTAACCCTATCCCTAAACCTAACCCTCATCCTCACCTGATACCTCACCCTAACCCTAACCCTCACGCTCACCCTAAACCTAATGCTAACCCTCACCCTCACCCTAAACCTAATGCTAACCCTAACCTTCACCCTCAACTCAAACCTCACCCTAAACCTTACCCTCTCCCTAAACCTAACCCTCACAATCACCCTAAACCTCACCTTAACCCTAAACCTAACCCTCACCCTCAATATCACCCTCATCCTAAGCCTAACCCTAAACCTAACCCTAATTCTAAACTAACCCTCTCTCACACCCTAACCCTCATTCTAACCCTTAAACTCACCCTAAACCTAACCTTCAACCTAACCCTAACAATAACCATAACCCTTACCTTAAACCTCACCCTAACCCTAACCCTAACCCTAACCCTAATCCTCACCCTAACTCTAACCCTTACACTCTCCCTAACCCTCACCCTCACCCTAACACTAATGCTAATCCTAAACTTCACCCCCACCCTAACCCTCACGCTAAAACTTATGCTCACCAGAAACCTACCCCTCACCCTCACCCTAATCCTCACCCTAACCCAAACCCTCACCCTAACCCTCACCTTAAACCTTACCCTAACCCTAACCCTATCACTAACCCTCACCCTGACCCTCACCCTAACCCTCAACCACAACCTAACCCTCATCCTCAGCCTCACCCTCACCCTAACCCTAACCCTAACCCTCACCCTAATTCTAACCGTAACCCTAACCCACACGCAAACCCTCAAAGTAACCATAATGCTAAACTTAAACCTCAATCTCTTACTAACCCTCAACGTAACCCTTTCCCTCACCCTAACCCTAACGCTAACCCTAACCCTCACACTCAACCTAATCCTAACCCTCAACCTAAACCTAAAACTCACTCTAAACCTCACCCTAAACCTCACACTAAACCTACCCCTAACCCTAACCCTCACCCTCAACCTAGCCCTTACCCTAAACCTAACCCTAACGCTAAGCCTAACACACAAACTCACCCTAACCCTAATGCTAACCCTAACCTTCACCCTCACCCAAACCCTCACCCTAACCCTCAACCTAACCCTAAACATAAAACTCACCCTCATCCTAAATCTAACCCTAACCCTCACCCTAATCTTACCGTCAGCCTAACCATCACCCTCAGCCTAAACCTCAACCTAACACTCAACCTCACCCTAACCCTAACCCTAAACCTCACACTAACCCTAACCCTAACCCTACACCTAACCCTCACCTTAAACCTCAGCCTAACCCTAAACCTAACCCTAACATTAACCCAAACCCTATCCCTAACCCTAATGCTAACTCTAATCCTCACCCTCATCCTATACCTCACCCGAAACCTTAACCTCACCCTAACCCTAACCCTAACCCTCACACTAAACCTAACCCTCACCATAACCCTATAGCTACCCCTCGGCCTAACTCTCACCCTAACCATAAACCTAACCCTAATCCTTACCCTATCCCTAAACCTAACCCTCATCCTCACCCTATACCTCACCCTAACCCTAACCCTCATCCTCCCCCTAACCCTAATGCTAAACCGAAGCTTCACTCTCACCCTAACACTTATGCTCTCCCTAAACCTAACCCTCAACCTCACCCTCAACCTCACCTTAACCCTAAACCTAACCCTCACCCTAACCCTCACACTAACCCTATCCCTAACACTAACCCTAACCCTAACCCTCACACTTACCATAATGCTAACCCTAAACCTAAACATACCCCTCACCCTAAACCTCACCCTCAGACTAACCCTAACCCAAACCCTAATCCTAACCCTCAACCTTACCCTCACCCTCACCCTAACCCTAACCTTCACCCTCACCTTCACCCTAACCCTAACCCTATCCGTAACCCTCAACCTAACCCTAACCCTAACCCTCACCCTAACACTAAACCTCTTCCTAAACCTCACCCTCACAATAAACCTCACCCTAACCCTTAGCCTTACCCTATACCTAACCCACTCCCTTAACCTGACCCTCACAATAAACTTAACCATAACCCTCACCCTAATTCTAACCCTATCCCTAAACCTCACCCTCACCCTAACCCTCACAGTCACCCTAAAACTCACCCACACCCTAACCCTCACACTCACCCTAACCCTAACCCTAACTGTAACACTCAGCTTAAATCTAACACTAAACCTTACCCTCATCCTAACTCTAAGCCTAAACCTAACCATCACTCTAATACTCACCCTAATACTAACGCTAAACATAACCCTCACCCTCACCCTAACCCTAACCCTAACACTCACACTAACCCTAACCCTCCCTCTAACCCTAAACCTACCCCTCAGCCTAACCCTCATCCTTACCCTAAACCTAACACTAACCCTCACCCTAACCCTAAACCTAACCCTAAACATCAACCTAAACCTAACCCTCACCCTAACCCTCACCATCAGCCTAACCCTAATCCTAAACCTCATCCTGAACCTCAGCCTCACACTAACCCTCACCCTAACCCTCACCCTCACACCAACCCTATCCCTAACCCTCAGCCTAACACTAAGCCTCACCCTAACCCTCACCCTAACCCTCACCCTCAACCTAACCCTAACCCTCACCCTAACACTCAACCTAACCCTAAGCCTCTCCCTAACACTCACCCTCACACTAAACCTCACCCTAACCATAACCCGAATCCTAAACCTAACCCTAATCCTCACACTAACCCTAAACCTAACCCTAACGTTAACCTTCACCCTAACCCTCAACCTCACTCTAACCTAACCCTAACCCTCACCCTAAAGCTAATCCTAAACCTAACCCTCACCGTCACCATAACCCTCACCATCAACCTAACCCTCAGAATAACCCTAACCCTAACTCTAATCCTAACCCTCACCTTCACCCTCACCATCAACCTAACCGAACCCTATCCCTAACCCTCACCCTAAAAATAATCATCACCCTAACCCTCACCATAACCCTCAGCCTAAACCTCATCCTAATCCTAAATCTAACCCTAACCCTCACCCAAACCCTAACACTAACCCTCACCCGAACCCTAATCCTCAACCTAACCCTACGCCTAAACCTAAACCTAACCCTACCCCTAACCCTAACTCTCACCCTCACCCCAGTCCTCACCTTAATCATAAACCTAACCCCAACCATCACCCTAACTCTAAACCTCTCCCAAAACCTCACCCTCACCCTAAATCTCACCCCGACCCTTACCATCACCCTAAACTTAACCCTAAACCTAACCCTCACACTAAACATAACCCCCACCCTAAACCTATCCCTAACCCTAATAATAACCCTAACCCTAACACTAAACCTTAATTTCACCCTCACCCTAACCCTAAACTTAACCCTAAAAATAATCCTATCCCTAACCCTAAATCTAAACCTCATCCTCACTCTAACACTAACCCTAATCCTAACCCTAACAATAACCTGAACCCTAACCCTAACTCTCACCTAACCCTAACCCTAACCCCACCCATTAGCCTAATCCTCATCCTAAACCTCACCCTAACCCTAAATGTCACCTTAACCCTAACCCTCACCCTCACCCTCACCCCAATCCTAACCCTAACCTTAATCCTAACACTTAACCTCATCCTCACCCTCACCCTAACCCTAACCCTATACCTAACTCTCACCCTCACCCTAACCATAAACCTCACCCTCACCCTTACCCCAAACCTAACCCTAAACCTCACCCAGCCCTCACCATCACCCTAACAGTAAGCCGCATTCTAACCATAATCCTAACCCCAACCTTCACCCTAAACCCCACCATAACCCTAACCCTAACCCTAACCCTATCCTAACCCTAAACCTAACCCTAACCCTCACCCTAACCCTAACAATAACCCTAACCTTCAGCCTCACCATAACCCTCACCCTTAGCCTAACCCTAACCCTAACCCTAATCCTATCCCTGAACCTCAACCTCACCCTCACCCTAACCCTAACCCTAACCCTCAAGCTCAACCTCAACCTAACCCTAACCCTATACCCAACTCTAAATCTAACCCTAACCAACACCCTTACACATAACCTCACCCAAAACCTAACCCTCAACCTCAACTTAACCCTCACCCTAATCCTAAACCTAACACTAACCCTCACACTAACCCTAACCCTCACCCTAAACCTACCCCTACCACTCAGCCTAACCCTCATTCTAACCCTAAATCTAAACCTAACCCTCACCGTAACACTAACCCTAAACCTGACCCTAACCGTATCCATCACCCTCACCCTCTCCCTCACCCACAGCCTATCCCTAATCCTATCCCTATCCCTAAACCCCACACTCACCCTCACGCTCACCCTAACCCTCACCCTCACCTTCACCCTAATCCTCCCCCTCAACCTCACCCTAACCCTATAACTTACCCTAACACTAACCCTCACCCTAACCCTTACCCTCTCCCTAAACCTAAACCTCACACGTACCCTAAAGCTCACCTTAAACCTAAAACTAACCCTCACTCTAACCCTCACACTAACCCTATCCCTAACACTAACCATAACCCTAACCCTCACCCTGACCATCACACTACCCCTAACCCTAACCCTACCCCTCACCCTCACCCTAACCCTCACCCTAACCCTTATCCTCACACTAACCTTAACCCTCACCCTAACCCTAACACTACCCCTCAGCCTAATCCACATCCTAACCCTAAACCTAAACCTAAACATCGCCCTAACCCTAAAAGTCACCCTAACCCTTAACCTCACCCTCACCCTCACCCTGAGCCTAACCCTAACCCTAACCATAATCCTCACACTCACCCTCACCCAAACCTAACCCTAACCCTCACCCTCACAATCACCCTAACCCCAACCCTATCCCTAACACTCACCCTAACCCTAACCATCACCCAAATCCTCACCATAACCCTCAGCTCACCCTAACACTAACCCTCACCCTAACCCTCCACCCAAATCTAACCCTCTCCCTAAACCTCATCCACACCCTAAACCTCATCCTAACTCTAACCCTAACCCTAATCTTCACACTAACCCTAACCCTAACCCTAACCCTCAACCTAAACTTCACCCTCACACTAACCCTAACAATAACCCTCACCCTAATGGTAACCCTAACCCTAAGCCTCACCCTCACCCTAAACCTCACCGTCACCTTAAACCTCACCGTCACCCTAACACTCACCCACCCCTAACCCTCATACTCACCCTTACCATCATCCTCGCCCTAACCCTCACCATACACATTACACTAACATTAAACCTCACCCTCAGCCTAAACCTAACTCGAACCCTAACCCTCACCCTAACAATAAGCCTAACCCTCACACTCACCCTAACACTACCCCTAAACCTAACCCTCACCCTAACACTCACCCTAACACTCACGCTAAGCCAAACCCTCACCATCATTCTCACCCTAAGCCTAACACTAACCCTAAACCTAATCCTAAACCTATCCCTCTCCCTCTCCCTCACCCTAAACATAACCCTAATCCTAATCCTAACCCTCACCCTCACCCTCACCCTAACGCTAACCATAATCCTAACAATAACCCTCACCCTCACCCTAAACCAAACCTTAAAAATAAACCTAACCCTAACCCTAACCGAAACCCTCACACTCAAACTCATCTTCACCCCAACCCTCCACCTCACCCTAACCCTAACAATAACCCTAACCCTAACTCTAACACTAACTCTGTCCCTCACCCTAACCCTAACCCTAACCCTCACTCAAACCCTATCACTAATTCTCACCTGAAACCGAAACCTAACCCTCACCCTAACCCTAACCCTAACCTGAACCCTCACCCTCAGCCTATCCCTCACCCTAACCCTAACACTAACCCTAAACCTAACCCTCACATTCACTCTAACCCTAATGCTAACCCTAACCTTCACCCTCACCATAACCCTCACGCTAACACTTAACCTCACCCTAAACCTACCCTCACCCTAACCCTAATCCTAAACTTCACCCTAACCCTAACCCTAACCCTCACCCTAAACCTTACCCTAACCCTAACCCTAAAACTAACCCTAACTCTCACCTCACCCCAAACCTCACCCACACACTAACCCTCATCCTCATGCTCACCCTCATCCTAAACCTAACCCTAACCCTCACCCTAATCCTAAACCTAACCCTAACCAACACCCTAACCCTCAAACTAACCCTAATGCTAAACTTAAACCTCAATCTCACACTAACCCTCAACCTAACCCTTACCCTCACCCTAACCTTAACCCTAAACCTGACACAAACCCAAACACTCACCGTAACCCTAAACCTACCCCTCAGCCTGATCCGAATCCTAACACTAAACCTAACCCTAAGCATTAACCCTAAACATCACCCTAACCCTCACCTTCACCCTCGCCCTCACCCTCACCCTCAGCCTAAACATAACCCCAAACCTAATCATAACCCTCACCCACACCCTTACCCAAACCTAACCCTAACCCTCACCCTCACCATCAACCTAACACCAAAACTATCCCTAAACCCTACCCTAACCCTAACCATCACCCTAAACCTCACCATAACCCTCACCTCACCCTAACCCTAACCCTCACCCTAACCCTCAACCTAACCCTAACCCTCTCCCTAAACCTCATCCACACCCTAAACCTCACCCTAACTATTACCTTCACCATAAACCTAACCGTAACACTAATCTTCACACTAACCCTAACCCTAACCCTAACCCTCACCCTAACCCTCACTCTCACCCTAAACCTAACAATAACCCTCACCCGAATTGTAACCCTAACCCTAATCCTCACCCTCACACTATACCTCACCGTCACCCTAAACCTCAACGTCACCCTAACCCTCACCCACACCCTAACCCTCACACTCACCCTTAACCTCACCCTAACCCTAACCCTCAACATAAACATCACCCTAACACTAACCATCACCCTAACCCTAACCCAAACCCTCACCCTAAGCCTCACCCTCACCGTCACCCTCACTCTATGCCTAACACTAAACCTAACCCTAATTCTAAACTAACCCTCTCCCTCAACCTCACGTTAACCCTAATTCTAACCAAAACTCTAATCCTAACAATAAACCTAATCCTAACCCTCACCCTCACCCTCAGCCTAAACCTAACCCTAAACCTTGGCCTCACCCTAACCATAACCCTAACCCTCACCGTCACCCTAACCCTAACCCTAAACCTAACCCTCACCCTAACACTCACCCTAACACTCACGCTAAGACTAACCCTCACTCTCACCCTAACCCTCACCCTAAAACTTACCCTGAACCTAATCCTAACATTAAGACTAGCACTCACACTAAACCTAACCCTCACAAAAACACTAACCCTAACCCTCACCCTAACCCTAACCCTCACCATCACCATAAACATCACCCTAACCCTAACCATCACCCTAATCCTGACCCTAACCCTCACCCTAACCCTCACCCTCAAAATAATCCTCACCCTAGGTCTAACACTAACCCTAATCCTAATCCTAAACCTAACCCTCTCCCTCACACTAACCCTAACACTCACCCTAACCCTAGCCCTCACCCTAACCCTATCCCTAACCTTAACCCTCACCCTCACAACCTAAACTTAACCCTAATCCTAAAAATAACCCTCACCCTCACCCTAACCCAAATGCTAATATTAAACCTAACCCTAACCCTAACTGTAACCCTCACACTCAAACTCTTCTTCACCCTAACACTCAACCTCACCCTAACCCTGACAATAACCCTAACACTAACTCTAACCCTAACTCTCTCCCTAACCCTATCCCTAACCCTAATCCTAACCCTCACCCAAACCCTAACACTAACCCTCACCCGAACCCTAACCATCAACCAAACCCTAACCCTAAACCTAATCCTACCCCTACCCCTAACCCTCACCCTCACCCCAGCCCTCACCTTAACCATAAACCTAACCCTAACCTCACCGTAATTCTAACCCTCTCCCTAAAACTCACCCTCACTCTAAATCTCACCCTGACCCTAACCATCACCCTCACCCTAACCCTAAACCTAACCCTCACACTAAACATAACCCCCAACCTAACCCTAACCCTAACCCTAATAATAACCCTAACCCTAACCCTAAACCTTACCCTCACCCTCACCCTAACCCTAAACTCATCCCTAAAATTTATCCTATCCCTAACCCTAAATCTAAACCTCACCCTCACCCTCACTCTAACACTAACCCTAATCCTAACCCTAACAATAACCTGAACCCTAACACTAACTCTCACCCTAACACTAACCCTAACCCCACCGATTAGCCTAATCCTCATCCTAAACCTAAACCTAAACCTAAACCTCACCCTAATCCTCACTCTCACCCTCAGTCTAATCCTAACCCTAACCTTAATCCTAATCCTTAACCTCACTCTCACCCTCCCTCTAACCCTAACCCTAAACTTCATCCTCACCCTCACCCTAACCCTAACCCTATACCTAACGTTCACCCTAACCATAACCCTCACCCTCACCCCAAACCTAACCCTAAACCTCACCCAGGCCTCACCCTCACTCTAAACCTAAGCCGCATCCTAACCATAACCCTAACCCCAAACTACACCCTAACCCCCACCATAATCCTAAACCTAACCCTAACCCTCATCCTAATCTTCACCCTAAACCTAACAATAACCCTAACCTTCAGTCTCATCATAACCCTCACCCTCATCCTAACCCTAACCCTCACCTTAATCCTAAATCTCAACCTCACCCTCACCCTCACCCTAACCCTAACCCAAATCCTCATGCTCACCCTCAACCTAACCCTAACTCTATCCCTAACCCTAATCCTAACCCTACCATGACCCTTACACATAACCTCACCCAAAACCTAACACTCACCCTTACCCTCACCCTAATCCTAAACCTATCACTAACACTCAGACTATACCTAACCACCACCCTAATCCTCAGCCTAACCCTAATCCTAACCCTAAATCTAACCCTAACCCCCACCCTAACCCTAACCCTAAACATAGCCCTAAGCCTATCCCTCACCCTCACCCTCTCCCTCACCCTCAGCCTAACACTAATCCTATCCCTAATCCTAAACCACAACATCACCCTCACTCTCACCCTAACTATCACCCTCAACCTCATCCTAACCCAACACCTAACCCTAACCCTCACACTCACCCTAACCCTAAACCTAACCCTAACAATAACCCTCAACCTCACACTAACCATAAAAATAACACTAACTCTAACCCGAACCCTCAACCTAACCCTTACCCACATCCGCACCCAACGCTCACACTAAACCTAAACCTCAACCTAAAACTAAACTTAACCCTCACCCTAACCCTAACCCTAACCCTCACTCAAACCATAACCCCAACCCTCATCCTATTCCTAAACCGCATCTTCACCCTCTCCCTTTCCCTAACCCTAACCCTAACAGTCACCTTCACCCTCACCCTCACCCTAAACCTCACCCTCACCCTCACCCTCACCTTCACCCTAACCCTAACCCTAACCCTCAACCTAACCCTAACACTCACCCTAAACATAACCCTAACCCTCACACTAACCCTAACACTAACACTCACCCTAACCCTAACCCTAACCCTAATGCTAACCCTAACCCTCACCCTTACAATAACCCTCACCCTAACCCTTACCCTCACCCTAAACCTAAACCTAAACCTAACCCTCACCCTCATCCTAAATATCACCCTAACCCTAACCCTCACCCCAATCTTAACCGTAACCATCATCCTAACCCTCACCCTCACAATCACCCTCAGCCTAAACCTAACCCAAACCCTAAACCTAATCCTAAACCTAACCCTCACCCTCACCCTCACCCTAACCCTAAACCTAACCCTAAAAATAACCCTCACCTTCAACCTAACCCTAACCCTAACAATAACCCTAAACTTATTCCTAACCCTCACACTAATCCTAACCGTCAGCCAAAGCCATACACTCACCCTAACCCTTACCCTAACCCTAAACCTCACCCAAAACCTAAACCTAACACTCATCCTCACCCTCACCCTAACCCTAACCATCACCCTAACCCTAACCCTAAACCTCATCCTCAGCCTAACCTCAACCTAACCCTAATCCTAAGCCTAAACTTCACCCTCAACCTAACCCTAATGATAACCCTTAACTTAACCTACACAATAATCCTCCCTCTAACCCTTAACCTCACCCTAAACCTAAGCCTCATCCTCAACCTAACCCTAACCCAAACCCTAACCCTCACCCTAACCCTCATCCTAACCCTTACCCTCACCCTAACCCTAACCTTAACCCTAACCTTCACACTAAACCTAACCCTCACCCTAACCGTAACACTAACCCTCAGCCTAACCCTCATCCTAACCATAAACCTAACCCTAACCCTCACCTTAACCCTAACGCTAAACGTCACCCTAAACCTAACCCTACTCCTCAACCCTCACCCTAACCCTAACCCTAACCCTCACAATAACTCTCACCCTCACCCTAACCCTAACACTGACAATAACCCTAACCCTCACCCTAAACCTCACCCTCACCATCACCCTCAAGCCAAACCTAACACTAAACCTAAACCTAATCCTAAACCTGACCCTCTCCCTCACCTTCAACCTCACCCTAATCCTAACCATAACCCTCACCCTCACCCTGACCCTAACCCTAACCCTCACCCTCACCCTAACCCTAACCCTTACAATAATCCTAACCCTAGCCCTAAGCCTAAACCTCACCCTCACCCTCAGCCTCACCCTAACCCTAAACCTAACACTTACTCTAACCCTAACCGTCAGACCAAACCTCACTCTCACCCTAACCATAACACTCAGCCTAACCCTAAAACTAACCCTCACCCTCAGCCTAGCCCTCACCCTAACCCTAACCCTCAGCCTAACCCTCACCCTCACACTAACCCTTATGCTAACCCAAAACTTCACCCTCACCCTAATCCTCACTCTAACACTTAACCTCACCCTAAACCTAAGACTCACCCTAACCCTAACTCTAACCATAAACCTCACGCTAAACTTTATCCTGACCCATACCCTCACCCTAACTCTCAACCTAACCCTAAACCTAACCCTAACCCTAAACTTCACACTAACCCTAATCATCACCCTGATCGTAACCCTAGCCCTCAGCCTAACCCTCATCCTAACATTAAACCTAAATCTAATCCTAATCCTAACTCTAACCTAAAACGTCACCCTAACCCTAACCCTCACCCTAACCCTAGTCCTAACCCTAATCTTAAACCTCACACTCACCCTTACCCTCACCCTAACCATAACACTAACCCTAACCCTCACCCTCACTATCACCCTCACGCTAAACCTCACCCTAATCATTTCTCTCACCCTAACCCTAACCCTCACCATCACCCTAATCCTTACCGTCATTCTAACCCTCACCCACACCCTAACACTCACACTAACCCGAAAAATCACACTCACCCTAAACCTCAACCTCAACCTAAATATCACCCTAAAACTAAACCTCAACTTAACCCTAACCCTAACACTCACGCTAAGCCTCACCCTCACCCTCACCCTAACTCTAACCCTCACCCTAACCCTAACCCTAACGCTCACCCTCAACTTAAGCCTAACCCTAAATGTAACCCTCACCCTAACACTCACCCTAACACTCACGCTAAATGTAACCCTCTCTCTCAGCCTAACCCTCTCTCTAAAACATACCCTAACACTCACCCTAACCCCAACCCTACCCCTCACCCTAAACCACATCCTAACCCTAACCCTAAGCCTAACCTAACCCTCATCTTCAACCTCACCCTCAGCCTAAGCCTAAACTTAACCTAATCCTAACCCTAACCCTCATGCTCACTCTCACCCTAATCCTAAATCTAAACTTAACTCTCACCCTCACCCTCACACTAACCTCCACCATAGCACTTAACCTCACTCTAAACCTAAACCTAGCCCTAACCCACACACTAAGCCTAACCTTCATCCTAACCCTAATCCTAACCCTCACCCTAAATCCAACCCTAACCTTCACCCTAACCCTAACCCTAAACCTAACCCTCATACTAACCCTCACCCTAACTCTAAACCTCACCCTAATCCTCACCCTAACACTCACGCTAACCCTAACCCTCCCTCTCACCCTAACCCTCAATCTAACCCTCAATCTAACACATACCCTCACCCTCACCCTAACCCTCACCCTAACCCTCACCCTAACCCTAAACTTCATCCTAATCATAAACGAAACCCTAAACCCAAGCCTCATCCTAACCCCCACCATAACCCTAAACCTAACACTAACACTCACCCTAACACTAGCAATAACCCTAACCCTCAGCCTCACCCTACCCCCTCACACTAACCCGAACACTCACCCTAACCCTAACCCTAACCTTAATCCTCACACTAACCCTAAAGCTAACCCTAAACAAAACCCTCACAGGAACACTCACCCTAACCCTAACCCTAACCCTAACTTTCACCCTCACCTTAACCCTCACCCTAACCCTGACCCTCACGCTCACAAAACCCTCACACGAAGCCTAAACCTCAACCTAACCCTAACCCTAATCCTCACCCTACCCCCCACCATAACCCTAAACCTAACCCTAACCCTCACCCTAACACTAACAATAAACATAACCCTCAGCCTCAGCCTAACCATAACCCAAACCCTAACCCCAACCCTCACCCTACCCCCCACCATAACCCTAAACCTAACCCTAACCCTCACCCTAACACTAACAATAAACATAACCCTCAGCCTCAGCCTAACCCTCACCCTCACCTTCACCCTACCTCTCAAACTAACCCTAAACCTCATCTTCACCCTCTCTCTTAGCCTAACCCTAACCCTAACAATAACCCTATTCCTACCCCTAATCCTAACCCTCATCCTCACCCTCAAGCTAACCCTAAACCTAACACTAACCCTAACAATAACCCTAACCCTAACCCTAACCCTCACACTAAACCTAACCCTAACCCTAACCCTAATCCTTAACCTCATCCTAACCCTAATGCTTACACTAACCAGAACCCTAACCCTGACTCTAACCCTCACCCTAACCCTAATCCTAACCCCACACCTCAGCCTAAACTCTCATCTAAACCTTAACCTAAACCTCACCCTAACCCTAAAGATCACCTAAACCTAACCCTCACCCTCACCCTCAGCCTAACCCTAACCCTAATCCTCACCCTAACCTTAACCCTCACCCGAACACTCACCCTAACACATACCCTCACCCTAACACTAACCCCAACCCTCACCCTAACCATGTCCTTAACCCTAAACCTCTCCCTTAACCTCACTCTCACCCTAAACCTCACCCTAAACCTTATCCTCACCTTAACCCTAACCCAAAACCTAATCCTCACACTAATCCTAAGCCTAAACCTAACCATAAACCTAACTCTCAAACTAACCCTCACCCTAATGCTAACCTTTACCCTAAACCTCACCCTCACCCTAACCCTCAACCTTACCCTAACCCTCACCCTTTCCCTAAATATCACGCTAACACTAACACTCACCCTAACCCTAGTCCTATCCCTGACCCTATGCCTCACCCTCACCAACACCCTCACACTAAGCCTAACATTAAACCTAACCCTAATGCTAAACCTAACCCTCTCCATCACCCTCATGCTAACCCTATTGCTAGCCCTAACCTTAACCCTCACAATAACCCTCACCCTCAAAATAACCCTAACCCTATCCCTCACTCTAATGCTATCCCTAACCCTAACCCTCACCCTGACCCTAACCCTCACCGTCACCCTAACCCTAACCCAAACCCGAACCCTCACACTCACCCTAACCCTCAACCTAACACTAACCCTAAACCTCACGCTAAAGCTAACCCTAAACCTAACCTTCACCCTAACCCTAACCCTTGCTCCAAAACTAACCCTAATCTTAACACATAACCCTAAACCTAATCGTCACACTAACCCTAAACCTAAAAGTATCCCTCATCCTAAAACTGAAACTAATCCTAACCCTAACCTTAATGTTAACCCAAACGCTCATCCTTTCCCTAACCTTCACCATAACCCTAACCCTAACCCTCATCCTAATGCTAACCCTAAACCTAACGCTCACCCTAACACAAACCCTCACCCTCACCCTAACTCTAACCCTAACCCTAACCATAAACATAATCCTCACACTAACCCTAACCCTAACCATAACCTTCATCCTAACCCTCACCCTAATCCTAACCCTAAACCCTACCATCACCATCACCCTAACCCTAACTCTCACCCTCACCCTAATCCTAAACCTAAACCTAACCCTCACCCTAACCCTAACCCTAACCCTAATGCCAACCCTAACCCTCACACTCACCCTATCCCTCATCCTAACCCTTACCCTCACCCTAACCCTAAACCTAACAATCACACTAAACAAAACCCTCACCCTAACCCTAAACCTACCCCTTTGCCTAATGCTCACCCTAACTCTAACCCTAACCCTAACCCTAATCCACACCCTATTCCTAAACCTAACCCTAACCCTCACCCTCAGCCTAGGCCTCACTCTATCCCTAACTTTCTCCCTCACCCTAATCCTCAACCTAAGCTTACCCTCACCCTCAATTTAACCCTCAACTTTACCCTACAACTCACCCTATCCCAAACCCTCACCCTAACCCTAATCATAACCCTCACCCTAACCCTCACCCTAATTCTAACCCTAACACTAACACTAACTGTAATCCTAATGCTTACCCGAATCCTCATGCTAACTCTAACCCTAACCCTATTCCTCAACCTCACCCTAACCCTTACCCTCACCCTAACCCTAACTCTCAGCCTAACTCTCATCCTAACTGTAAACCTAAACCTAACCCTCACCCTCACCCTAACCCTAAAATCCACCCTAATTCTAACCCTCACCCTCACCCTCACACTAACCCTAACCCTAACCCTCACCCTCACACTCAGCATAACTCTAAACCAATACCTAACCCTCACCCTAACCCTAACCCTCACCCTAACCCTCAACAGAACCCTCACCCTCAACTTAACCCTAACCCAAACCCTCACCCTAACCCTCACCCTAACCCTAACCCTATCCCAAACCCTCACCCTCACCATAAACCTAACCCTCACCCTCACTCAAACCCTAACACTAAACCTAACCCTCACCTTAACACTCATACTAAAACTAGCCCTCATTCTCACCCTAACCCTCACCCTAAAACTTACCCTAACTATAACCCTAAACCTTACCCTCACCCTAACCCTAACCCTAACCCTAATCCTCACACTAATCCTAAGCCTAAACCTAACCCTAACCCTAAATCTCAAACTACCACTCACCCTTACCCTAACATTAACCCTTACCCTAATTCTAATCCTAACCCTAACCCTTACCTTCACACTAAACCTCAACATCACCCTAACCCTCACCCACACCATAACCCTCACCCTCACCCCAATCCTCACCCTCACCCTAACCCTAACCCTAACTTCACAGTATGCCTCACCCACACCATCACCCTCACCCTAAGCCTAACATTAAACCTAACGCTAATACTAAACCTAACCCTCTCCCTCTTCCTCAAGCTAACCCTAATGCTAACCCTAACCCTAAACCTTTCCCTCACCCTAACCCTAAATCTAACCCTAACCCTAACAATAACCCTAACCCTAACCCTAACCCCAATGGTCAAACTCACATTAACCCTAACCCTAAATTTAACCATAACCCTAATCCTCACACTAACGCTAATCCTAACCATAACCTTCATCCTAACTCTCACCCTAATTCTAACCCAAAACCCTACCATCACCCTCAACCTAACCTTAACCCACACCCTCACCCTCACCCTAATCCTAAACCTAAACCTAAACCTAAAACTCAACCGCACCCTATCCCTCACCCTAACCCATACCCTCACCCTAACCCTAACCCTAAGAATCACACTAAACCTAACCCTCACCCTAACTCTAACCCTACTGCTCAGCCTAACACTCACCCTAACCCTAACTCTAAACCTAATCCTCACACTAACCCTAACCATAATCATAACCTTCATCCTAAAACTCACATTAATCCTCACCCTAAACCCTAACCCTCACCCTCACCCTAAACCTAATGCTAACCCTAACCCTGACCCTCACTCTAACCCTCCCTCTAACCTTTACCCTCACCCTAAACCTAACCCTCATCCTCACCGTACAACTCATCCTAAATCTAACCCTCACCCTAAACCTCACCCTACCCCTAATCCTAAACCTCGCCCTAACCGTCACCGTAAACCTAATCCTAACACTAACACTAAACATAATCCTAAAGCTCACCAGAATCCTCAGGCCAAACCTAAACCTAACCATACCGCTCAAACTCACCCTTACCCTCTCCCTAACCCTTACCTCACCCGAACCCTAACCATAACCCTAACCCAAACCATAACCCTCACCCTAACCCTAATGCTAAACCCATCCCTCAGCCTCATCCTCATCCTAAACCTAAACCTAAACCTAAACCTCTCCCTAACCCTAAAAATCATCCTAACCCTAACACTCACCCTCACCCTCACCCTCAGCCTAACCCTAAACCTAATCTTAACCCTCACCCTAACATTAATCCTCACCCTTAACCTCACCCTAACACATATCCTCACCCTAAACCTAACCCTAACCCACACCCTAACCCTCACCTTAACCCTAACCCTCTCCCTAAACCTCAATCTCACCCTCAACCTCACCCTAAACCTTACCCTCACCCTAACCCTATCCCTAACCCTAACCCTAAACCTAATCCTCACACTAACCCTAACCCTAAACCTAACCCTCACCCTAACCCTCAGCCTCAAAGTAACCCGAACCCTAAACCTAACCCTAAGGCTAACCCTTACCCTATCCCTCACACTAACCCTAACACTCACCCTAACCCTAACCCTAACCCTAATCCTCACCCTAACCCTAAACCTAAGTCTCACCCTCACCCTAACCCTTACCCTCACGCTCACCCAACCTTCACACTAACCCTAAACCTCAACTTCATCCTAAACCTAACCCTCATCCTCACCATAACCCCAACCCTAATCCTAACCCTAAACCTCATCTTCACCCTCTCTCTTACACAAACAATAACCGTATTCCTAACCCTAATCCTAACACTCATCCTCACACTCAACTTAACTCAAAACCTAACTCTAAACCTAACCATAACAATATCCCTAACCCTAACCCTAACCCTCACCCTAACCCTAATCCTAACCCCACCCCTCAGCCTAATCCTCATTCTAAACTTAAACCTAAACCTCACCCTAACCCTAAAGATCACCCTAACCCTAACCCTACCCTCACCATCACCCTCAGCCTAACCCTAACCCTATCCCACACCCTCACCCTAAACATAACCCTCACCCGAACACATACCCTCACCCTAACGCTAACCATAACTCTCACCCTAAACCTCACCTTAACCCTAACGCTCTCCCTAAAACTCATTCTCACTCTAAACCTCATGCTAAACCTTACCCTCACCCTAACCCTAACCCTAACCCTCACCCTAACCCTCACCCTCAACATAACCCTCACCCTAACCCTCACCCTAATGCTAACCCTAACACTAAACCTCACCATCACCCTAACCCTCAACCTCACCCTAACCCTCAACCTTTCCCTAAATATCTCCCTAACACTAACACTCACCCTAACCTTATGCCTGACACTATGCCTCACCCTCACCATCAAACTCACCCTAAGCCTAAACCTAAACCTAACACTAATGCTAAACTTTACCCGCTCCCTCACTCTCAGGCTAACCCTAATGCTAACCCTAACCACAACCCTCACCCTAACCACCACCATAACCCTAAACATAACCCTTCCCCTCACCCTAACAGTAACAATAATCCTAACCCTCAGCATCACCCTAATCCTAACCCTAACCTTTAACCTCACCATCACCCTACCCCTCACACTAAACCTAACCCTCACCCTAACACTAACCCTAACCCTAATGCTCACATTAACCCTAAACCTAACCCTAACCCTTACCCTCACACTAACCCTCACCCTAACCCTAACCCTAACCATAAGTCTCACCCTCACCATAACCCTCAACCTATCTCTTACCCTCACGCTCAACCAACACTCACACTAACCCTAAACCTCAACCTAAACATAAAACTAACTCTCAACCTCACCCTAACCCTAACCCTAATCCTAAACCTAAACCTTGTCTTCACCCTCTCTCTTACCCTAACCCTAACGCTAACAATAACCCTATTCCTAACCCTAATCCTATCCCTCGTCCTTACCCTCACCCTAACCCTAACCCTAATTCTAACCCTCACAGTAACCCTAATTCTAATCCCACCCCTCAGCCGAATCCTCATTCTAACCTTAACCTAAACCTCACCCTAACCCTAAAGATCACCCTAACCCTAACCCTCACCCTCACCCTCACCCTCAGAATAATCCTAACCTTCACCCTCACCTTAACCTTAACCCTCACCCTAACCCTCACCCTAACACATACCTTCAACCTAACCCTAACCCTAACACTCATCCTAACCCTCACTTTAACCCTAACCCTCTCCCTAAACCTCAATCTCACCCTAAACCACACCCTAAACCTCACCCTGAACGTTAACCTCACCCTAACCCTAACCCTAACCCTAATCCTCACACTAAACCTAACCCGAACCCTAACCCTAACCCTCACCCTAACTCTCACCCTCAACATAACCCATAACCTAACCCTCACCTTAAACCTCACCCTCACCGTAGCCCTCAACATCACCCTAAACCTCACCCTCACCCTAACCCTCAACCTCACCCTAACCCTCACCATTTCCCTACATATCACCCTAACACTAACACTCACCCTCACCCTAAAACTAAACCTTATCCTATGCCTCACTCTCACCATCACCCTCACCCTAAGCCTATCCCTAAACATAACCCTAATGCTAAACCTAACCTTCTCCCTCACCCTCAGGCTAACCCTAATGCTAACCCTAACCCCAACCCTCACCCTAACCCCCACCATAACCCTAAACCTAACCCTAACCCTCACCCTAACAGTAACAATAACCCTAACCCTCAGCCTCACCCTAATCCTCACCCTAACCCTTAACGTCAATGTCACCCTACCCCTCACAATAAACTTAACCATCACCCTAACACTAACTGTAAACCTCACTCTAAAGCTAACCCTAACCGTAACCCTCACCCTCACCCTAACCCTCACCGTCACCCTACCCCTCACCCAAACACTAACCCTCACACTCACCCTAACCCTCACACTAACCATAACCCTAACCCTCACCCTAATGCTAAACCTAACCCTAACCCTCACCCTCACCCTAACCCTCACCCTCACCCTAAGCTTAACCATAACTCTAACCCTAAACCTAATCCTAATTCTCACCCTCACCATAATCCTAAACCTAACCCTAAACCTCACCCTAAACCTAACCCTAACAATCACACTAAACCTTATCCTCACCCTAACCCTAACCCTGCCCTTCTGCCTAATGCCTACCCTAATCCTAACCCTAACTCTAATCTTTACCCTATCCCAAAACCTAACCCTAACCCTCACTGTCAGCCTAGTCCTCACCCAAACCCTAAACCTAACTCTAAACCTCACTCTAAAGCTAACTCTAAACCTAAACATGAACCTCACCCTCACCATGAACCTAACCATAAACCTCACTTTTCCACCCTATCCCTAACCCTCATCCTAACCCTAAACCTCACCCTAACACTCACCCTAACACAAACCTTCACCTTAATCCTAACATCAACCCTCATTCTAACCCTCACCCTAGACCTAACCCTCTCCCTAAAACTCACCCTCACCCTAAACCTCACCCTAAACTTTACCCTCACCCTAACCCTAACCCTAGACCTACCCCTCAACCAAAACCTCACCCTAACCCTAACCCTCAACCTAACCCTAACCCTAACCCTAACCCTCACTCTCACCATAGCCCTCATCCTAACCCTAACCCTCACCCTCATCCTAACCCTCACCCTCACCTTAACCCTCACTCTACCCCTAACCCTCATCCTAAACATAACCCTAACCCTAACCCCAACCCTCACCCTAAACCCCACCATAAGCCTAAACCTAACAATGACACTAACACTAACAATAAACTTAACCCTCACCCTCACCCAAAACTTAATGCTAATCCTAACCTTCACCCTCAACCTAACCCTCACACTAAACGTTGCCCTCACCCTAAACCTAACCCTCACCCTCACCCTAATCCTAACCCCACCCCTCAGTCTAATCCTCATCCTAAAACTAAACCTAAACCAAACCTCACCCTAACCATAAAGATCACCCTAAACCTAACCCTCACCCTCACACTCACCCTAATCCTAAACCTAATCCTAACACTAAACCTCACCCTCATCCTCACCCTAACCCTAAACCTAACCCTCACCCTAACCCTAACCCTAAACCTAAATCTCACACTACCCCTAAACCTAAACCTAATGTTAACCCTAATGCTCACCCTTACCCGAACCCTCACCCTAATCCTAACCCTAAACCTCACCCTAATGCTAACCCTAAACCTAACGCTCACCCTAACCGTAACCCTCACCCTCAACCTAACCCTAACCCTAAACCTAAACCTAAACCTAATCTTCATTCTACTCCTAAATCTAACCACAAATTTCATCCAAACCCTCACCCTTATCCTGACCCTAAACCTTAACCTCATCATCACCCTAACCCTAACGTTCACCCTCACCCTAATCCTAAACCTAAACCTAACCCTCACCCTAACCCTAATGCTAACCCTACCCTCACCCTCACCCTATCCCTCACCTAGACCTTACCCTCACCCTAACCCTAAACCTAACAATCACGCTAAAAATAACCCTCACCCTAACCTTAACCCTAATCCTCTGCCTAATGCTCAACCTAACCTTAACCCTAAGCCTAACCCTAATCCTCACCCTATCCCTAAATCTAACCCTAACTTTAAGCCACAGCCTAGCCCTCACCCTAACCCTAACCCTAACACTAACCCTCACTCTCACCCTAAACATAATGCTAACGCTAACCTTCACCCTCACCCTAACCCTTACCCTCAACCTAAACCTAACCCTCACCCTCACCTTACAACTCACACTAACCCTAACCCAAACCCTAACCCTCACCTTAAACCTCATCCTAACCCTTATCATAATGCTCACCCTCACCCTAACGGTAACACTAACAGTAACCATAATTCTAATGGTCACTCGAATCCTCATGCTAACCCTAACTCGAACCCTACCCCTCAACCTCACCTTTACCCTCACCCTAACCCTTGCCTTCACCCTAAACCTAACCCTCACACTAACCCTAACCTTCACCCTCACCCTAACCCTCACCCTCACCCTAAACCTAACCCTAACCCTAACCCTAACAATAACCCTAAACCGAACCCTCACTTAACCCTAAAACTAAACCCACCCCTCAGCCTAATCCTCAACCTAAACCTAACCTTAAACCTCACCCTAAGCCTAAACATCACCCTAACCCTAACCCTCACCCTCACCCTCACCCTCAGCATAACTGTAACCCTAACCCTAATCCTAACCCTGAACATCATCCTCACCCTCACCATCACCCTATCCCTAACCCTAACCCTCACCCTCACCCTCACCCTCACCCTAACCCAAACCGTAACCCTCACTCTAACCTTCACAGTAACCCTAAACTTATTCCTAAACCTCACCATAAACCTTACACTCACCCTAACACTTACCCTAATACTCACACTAACCCTAAACCTAACCCTAACCCTAACCACCACCCTAAACCTCACCCTCACCCTAACCCTAACCCAAAACCTCACGCTAAGCCTCACCCTCAACTTAACACTAATGTTAACCCTAACCCTCACCCTCACCCTAAATATCACCCTAACCCTAACCCTAAACCTAATCTCCCCCTTATCCCTAAACATAACCCTAATCCTCATCCTTAGCCTAGCCCCAAGCCTAACCCTTATCCTAAAACTCACCCTCACCTTAAACCTAATGCTAACCCTAAACTTCACCCTCACCCTAACCCACACACTAACCTTTAACCAAAACATAAACATAACACTCACCCTCACCCTAAAACTCACCCTAACCCTAACTCTCGACCTAAAAGTCACCCTAACCCTAACCCTAAACCTCACCTTAACTCTCACCCAAACCCTAACCCTAACACTAACCCTCAACCTAACCCTAACCCTCACCCTAACCTTAACCCTAACCCTCACCCTAAACCTCACCCTCACCCTATCCCTAATCCAAACCCTCACACTAACCCAAACCCTAAACCTAATGCTAAACCTTATGCTCACCCTTACCCTAACCCTCACCCCAACCTAACCCTAAGCCTCACCCTAATGCTACCCCTAACTCTAAACCTCACCCTAACCCTAACCCTGACACTCACGCTAAACCTAACCCTAACCCTAAACCTAATCCTCACCCTAACCCTAACCCTAACCATAAACTTCAACCTAACCCTCACCCTAATCCTAACCCTAAACCCTACCAATACCATCACCCTACCCCTAACCCTCACCCTCACCCTAATCCTAAACCTAAACCTAACCCTCACCCTAATCCTAACCCAAACCCTAATGCTAAACCTAACCCTCAACCTCAACCTATCCCTCACCCTAACCCTTATCCTCACCCTAACCCTAAACCTAACAATCAAACTAAACTTAAACCTCACCCTAACCCTAACCCTACCCCTCTGCCTAATGCTCACCCTAAACCTAACCCTAAACCTAACCCTAATCCTCACCCTATCCCTAAAGCTAACTGTAACCCTCAACCTCAGCCTAGGCCTCACCCTAACCCTAACCCTAACAGTAACCCTCACCCTCACCCTAAACCTAATGCTAACCCTAACCTTCACCCTCACAATAACCATCACCTTAACCCTTGCCCTCCCCCTAAACCTAACCCTCACCCTAACCCTACAAGTCACCATAACCCTACCCGTCACCCTAAACGTCACCCTAACCCTAACCCTAAACCTCACCCTAACCCTCACCCTAAACCCAAAACTGACCCTCAACCTAACAATAACCTTCTCCCCAACCTTAACCCTAACCCTCACCCTCACCCTCACCCAAACTCTATCCCTAATCCTAACCCTCACACTAAATCTAACACGAACCCTGATGCTAACCCTTACGCTCCAACTTAACCTAACCCTCACCCTAACCTAAACCTAAGCCTCACCCTATGCTAAACCTAACCCTAACACTCACCCTAACCCTAACCCTCACACTCAGGCTAACCCTAACCTTAACCCTAAAACTAATCCTCACACTAATCCTAACCCTAACCATAACCTTCATCCTAACCCCCACGCTAATCCTAACCCTAAACCCTACCATCACTATCACCCTAAACCTAACCCGCACACTCAACCTAATACTAAACCTAAACCTAACCCTCACCCTAACCCTAAATCTAACCCTAATGCTAACCCTAACCCTCACCCTCACCCTATCCCTCAACCTAACCCTTAACCTCACCCTAAACCTAAACATAACAATCACACTTAACCTAACCCTCAACCTAACCCTAAGCCTAGGCTTCTGCCTAATGCTCACCCTAACCCTAACCCTAATCCTCACCACATCCCTAAACCTAAACCTAACCCTCACCCTCAGCCTAGCCCTCCCCCTAACACGAACCCTAACACTAACTCTCACCCTCACCGTAAACCTAATGCTAACCCTAACCTTAACCCTCACCCTAACCCTCACCCTAACCATTACCCTCACCCTAACTCTAACCCTCACCCTCACCCTACAGCTCTCCCTAACCCTAACCCTCACCCTAAACCTCCCCCAACCCTAATCCTAACACTCACCCTAACCCTCACCCTAAACCTAACCCTAACTCTAACCATAATCCGAATGCTTACCCGAATCCTCATGCTAACCCTAACCCTAATACTACCCCTCACCCTCACCTTAACCCTAGCCCTCAACCTAACCCTAACCCTCACAATAACCCTAACCCTCACCCTAACCCTAACCCTAACCATCAGCCTAACCCTCAACTTAACGGTAAACCTAAACCTAACCCTCACTCTCAAACTCACCCTAACACGAAACCTAAACGTCACCCTAATTCTAACCCTCACCCTCAGCCTTACCGTCATCCTCACCCTCAGCCTAAGCTTAAACCTAAACCTAACCCTCGCCCTCAACCTCAGCCTTACTCTACACCTATACCTAACCCTCACCATAACACTAACCCTCAACCTAACACTCAACCTAACCCTCACCCTCAACTTAACCCTAACCCAAATCCTCACCATAACCCTCACCCTAAACCTAACCCTATCCCAAACCCCCACACTCACCATAAACCTAACCCTCACCCTCAACCTAACCCTAACACTAAACCTAACCCTCACCATAACACTAACACTAAAACTAGCCCTCACTCTAACCCAAACCCTCACCCTATACCTTACCTTAACTATAACCCTAAACCCTAACCTCACCCTAACCCTAACCCTAATCCTAATCCTCACACTAATCCTAAGCCTAAACCTAAACCTAACCCTAACCCTCACCCTCACCCTAACCCTCACACTCACCCTAATCCTAACCCTAACCCTCACCCTAATTCTAATCCTAACCCTAACCAACTCGCACACCCTAACCCTAACACTCACCCTAACCCTCACCCACACCCAAAACCTCACCCTCACCCTAAATATCACCCTAACCTTAACCCTCACCCTAACCCTAACCCTAACCTCACACTAAGACTCACCCTCACCATCACCCTCACCCTAAGCCTAACCCTAAACCTAATGCTAATCCTAAAACTAACCCTATCCCTCACCCTCACGCTAACCATAACGCTATCCCTAACCCTAAACCTCAGCCTCATTCTAAACCTTACCCTAACCCTAACCCTAAAAATGACCCTAAAACCTAACCCTAACCCTCACCCTCACCTTAACCCTAACCATAACCTTAACCATAACCCTAATGCTCACACTAACCCTAATCCTAACCATCACTTTCATCCTATCCCTCATCCTAATTCTAACCCTAAAGCCTAACCTCACCCTCAACCTAACCGTAACCCTCACCCTCACACTCACCCTAAACCTAATCCGAACACTAAACCTAACCCTCACCCTAACCCTAACCCTAACCCTAACCCTCACCCTAACCCTAACCCTAACCCTAACCCTCACCCTAACCCTAACCCTAAACCTAAACCTCACACTAACCCTAAACCTAAACCTAATGTTAACCCTAACTCTCACCCTTACCCTAACCCTCACCCTAAACCTGACGCTAACCCTCACCCTAATGCTAACCCTAAACCTAACGCTCACCCTAACTCTAACCCTCACCCTCACCCTAACTCTAACACTAACCCTAATCCTAAACCTAATCCTCACACTAACCCCAACCCTAACCATAAACTTCATCCTAACCCTCACCCTAATCCTAAACCTAAACCCTACCCTCATCATCATCCTAACCCTAACCCTCACTCTCACCCTAATCCTAAACCTAAACCTAATACTCACCCTAAACCTAACCCTACCGCTAATGCTAACCCTAACCCTCACTCTCACCCTATCCCTCACACTAACCCTTACACTCACCCTAAACCTAAACCTAACAATGACACTAAACTTAACCCTCACCCTAACCCTAAACCTACAACTCTGCCTAATGCTCAACCTAACCCTAACCCTAACCCTAACTCTAATCCTCACCCTATCCTCAAACCTAACCCTAAACTTCACCCTCAGTCTAGCCCTTACCCTAACACTAACCCTCACCCTCACCCTAAACCTAATGCTAAACCCAACCTTCACCCTCACCCTAACCCTCACACTAACCCTTACTCTCACCCTAAACCTAACCCTCACCCTCACCCTACAACTCACCCTAACCCTAACCGAACCCTAAACCTCACCCTAACCCTAATCCTAACCCTTAACCTAACCCTAAACCTATCCCTAACCCTAACACTAACACTAACAGTAATACTAATGCTCACCTGAATCCTCATGCTAAACCTAACCCTAAACCTACCCCTCACCCTCACCCTTCCCCTCACCCTAACCCTTCCCCTCACCCTAACACTGAACTTCACACCAACCCTAACCCTCACCCTAACCCTAAACCTACCCCTCTGCCTAGTGCTCACCCTAACCCTAACCCTAACCCTAACCCTAATTCTCACCCTATCCCTAAACCTAACCCTAGCCCTCACCCTCAGCCTAGACCGCACCCTATCCCTAAACTTCACCCTCACCATAATCCTCACCCTAAGCTTACCCTCACCCTCAACCTAACTCTCACCCTCACCCTACAACTCACCCTAACCCTAGTCCTAACCCTCAACCTAACCCTCACCCTAGCCCTAACACTAACACTAACACTAACCATAATCCGAATGCTCACCTGAATCCTCATGCTAACCCTAACCCTAAGCCTACCCCTCACCCTCACCCTTACCCTCACCCTAACCCTTAACCTCATGCTAACCCTAACCCTCACACTAACCCTAACCCTAAACCTAACCCTCAGCCTAACCCTCATCCTAACTGTAGACCTAAACGTAACCCTCACCCTCACCCTAACCCTAACCCTAAACGTCACTCTAATTCTTACCCTCAACCTCAACCTTACTGTCATCCTCACCCTCAGCCTAACCCTAAACCTAAACCTAATCTTAACCCTCACACTAACCCTAACCCGAACCCTCACCCTCACATTCAGCCTAACTGTAAACCTAAACCTAACACTCACCCTAACCCTAACCCTCACCCTAAACCTCAACCGAACTCTCACACTAAAATTAACCTTAACCCAATCCCGCACCCTAAAACTTAACCCTAACCCTAACCCTATCCCTAACCCTCACCCTCACCATAAACCTAACCCTCACCCTCACCCTAACCCTAACACTAAACCTAACCCTCACCCTAACACTCAACCTAACACTCACACTAAAACTATCCCTCACTCTCACCCTAACCCACACCCTAAACCTTACCCTAATTATAACTCTAAACCTCACCCTCACCCTAACCCTAATCCTAATCCTAATCCTCACACTAATCCTAAGCCTAAACATAACCCTAACCCTAACCTTCACCCAAACCCTCACCCTCACCCTCACCCTAAGCCTAACTCTAACCCTCAACCTAATGCTAATCCTAAACCTAACCTTAACCCTGACCCTCACCCTCAAACTCACCCTAACCATAGGCCTAAACCTAACCCTCACACTAACCTTAACCCTAATGCTAACCCTAACCCTCAGCCTTAACCTAACCTTCACCCTAACCCTAACCCTAACCCTCACCCTAATGCTAACCCTAAACTTAATTCTCACCCTAACAATAACCCTCACCCTCAGCACCACGATAACCCTAACCATCACCCTCACCCTAATCCTAAACCTAAACCTAACCCTCACCCTAACCCTAACCCTAACCCTAATGCTAAGCCTAACCATCACCCTTACCCTATCCCTCACCCTAACCCTTACCCTCACCCTAATCCTAAACCTAACAATCACACTAAACCTAACCCTCACCCTCACCCTAACCTTAACCCTCAGCCTAATGCTCAGCCTAACACTAACCCTAACCCTGATCCTCAACCTATCCCTAAACCTAACCTAACCCACCCCCTCAGCATTGCCCTCACCCTAACCCTAACCCTAACACTAACCCTCACGCTCACCCTAAACCTAATGCTAACCCTAACCTTCACCCTCACCCTAACCCTCACACTCACCCTAACCCTCCCCCTCCCCCTAACACTCACCCTCACCCTAAATATCACCCTAACCATAACCCTAACCATAACCATAACCCTAACCTCACACTAAGCCTCATCCTCACCATCACCCTCACCATAAGCCTAACCCTAAACCTAATGCTAATCCTAAACCTAACCCACTCCCTCACCCTCAAGCTAACCCTAATGCTAGCCCTAATCCTAAAAATAACCCTAACCCTAACCCTAACCATAACCACCCTCACCTTAACCCTAACCCTAACCTTAACCATATCACTAATCCTCACAGTAAACCTAATCCTAACAATAATCTTCATCCTAACCCTCACCCTAATTCTAACCCTAAACCCTACCCTCACCCTCACCCTAACCCTAACACAAAACCTCACGCTCACCCTCATTCTAAACCTAACCCTAACCCTAAAACTCACCCTCACCCTATCCCTCACCCTAACACTTACCTTCAATGTAAACCTAACCCTAAAATCACACTAAACCTAACCTTCACCCTAACCCTAAAGCTAACCATTAGCCTAATGCACACTCTAACCATAACCATAACCCTAATCCTCACCCTATCCGTAAACCTAACCCTACCCTCATCCTCAGCCTAGCCCTAAACCTAACCCTAACCCTAAACCTAAACCTAACCTTCACCCTCACCCTAAACCTCACCCTAACGCTTACCCTAACCATAAACCTAAACCTCACCCTCACCCTACAACTCACCCTAACCCTAATCCTCACCCTAAAAGTCAGCCTAACCCTAACCCTAACCCTCACCATTAACCTTACCCTAACCCTAACCCTAACCTTAATGCTAAACCTAATGCTCACCCTTACCCTAACCCTCACCCTAACCCTCACCCTAATGCTCACCCTAACCCTAAACCTCACCCTAACCCTAACCCTAACTTTAAACCAACCCTAAACCTAATCTTCACACTAACCCTAACCCTAACCATAACCTTCATCCTAAACCTCATACTAATCCTAACCCTAAACCCTACCCTCACCATCACCCTAATCCTAACTCTCACCCTCACACTCACCCTAATCCTAAACCTAACCCTAACCCTAAACCTCACCCTTACACTATCCCTCACCGTAACAATTACCCTGCCAATAACCCTAACCCTAACAATCACACTAAACCTAATCCTCAACCTAACCCTAACCCTACCCCTCAGCCTAACACTCACTCTAAAAATAACCCTAAACCTAATCCTCACCCTATCCCTAAACCCTAACCCTAACCCCAACCATAACCCTCACCCACAACCTAAACCTAATGCTAACACTAACCTTCAACCTCACCCTAACCCTTCCCCTCACCCTAAACCTATCTCTCACCCTCACCATACACCCTAATCCTAACCCTAAGCCTAAACTTCACCCTAACCCTAACCCTAACCCTCACCCTAACCCTCACTCTAAACCTAATCCTAACACTAACACTAACAGTAATCCTAATGCTCACCCGAAACCTCAGGCCAAACATAACCCTATCCCTACCCCTCTCCCGCCCCCTTACCCTCACACTAACCCTTACCCGAACCCTAAACCTAACCCTAACCCGAACCCTCACCATAACCCTAATCCTAACACCACCCTTCAGCCTAATCCTCATCCTAAAACTATACCTAAACCAAACCTCACCCTAACCCTAAAGATCACCATAACCCTAACACTCACCCTCTGTCTCCCCCTCAGCCTAACCCTTACCCTAACCCTCACCCTAACGTTAACCCTCACCCTAACCCTCACCCTAACACATACCCTCACCCTTACCCTAACCTAACACTAACCCTAACCCTGACTCTATGCCTCACCCTTACCATCACCCTCACTCTAAGCCTAACACTAAACCTAACACTAATGCTAAACCTAACCCTCTCCCTCACCCTCACGCTAACCCTAATGCTAACCCTAACATTAACCCTCACCCTAAACCTCACCCTCAACATAACCCTAACCAAAACCCTCACCCTAATGCTAACCCTAACCCTCATCCTCACCCTAACCCTTACTGTCACCCTAACCCTCACCCAAACCCTAACCCTCACACTCACACTAACCGTCACCCTAACCCGAACCCTAACCCTGATCCTAATGCTAACCCTAACCCTAACCCTCTCCCTAACCCTAACCCTCACACTCACCCTAACCCTAAACCTTATCCTCACACAAACCCTAACCCTAACCATAACCTTCATCCTACAACTCACACTAATCCTAACCCTAAACCCTACCCTCAACATCACCCAAAGCCTAACTCTCACCCTCACCCTAATGCTAAACCTAACCCTAACCCTTACCCTCACCCTAAACTTCACCCTCACCCTAATGCTAAGCCAAACACTTACCCTAACCCTATCCCCCACTCTAACCCTTACCCTCACCCTAACCCTAACCCTAATAATCACACTAAACCTAACCCTCACCCTGACCCTAACGCTAACCATCAGCCTAATGCGCACTCTAACCATAACCATAACCCTAATCCTCACCTTATCCCTAAACCTCACCGTAACTCTAATCCTAACCCTGACCCTAACCGTCACCCTGAACCTAATCCTAACACTAACACTAACAGTAATCCTAATGCTCACCAGAATCCTCAGGCCAACCCTAACCCTAACCTACCCCTCCCCCTCCCCCTTACCCTCACCCTAACCCTTACCCTCACCTGAACCCTAACCCTAAACCTAACCCTAACCCTAACCCTCACCCTAACCCTAATCCTAACCCCATCCCTCAGCCTAATCCTCATCCTAAACCTAAACTTAAACCAAACCTCACCCTAACCCTAAAGATCACCCTAAACCTAACCCTCCCCCTCCACCTCCCATTCAGCCTAACCCTTATCCTAACCCTAACCCTCACGCTAACGTTAACCCTCACCCTAACCCTCACCCTAAAACAAACGCTCACCCTAACACTAACCCTAACCCTAACGCTAACCCTAAAGCTCAAACTTACCCTAACCCTCACACGAATCCTTACCCTCACCGGAAACCCAACACTAAACCTAACCCTTACACTAAACCTAATCCTCACCCTCACCATAACCCTAACCCTAACAATAACCCTGAACCTAACCCTAAACCTAAACCTCACCCTCATCCTAACACTAGCCCTAACCCTAACAATAACCCTATTCCTAACCCTAATCCTAACCCTCAGCCTCACTTCACCCTAACCCTAACCCTAACCCTAACCCTAACCGTAACCCTAACCCTCACACTAACCCTAACCTAAAACTTACCCTCAACCTAACCCTAACCCAAACCCTACCCCTAACCCTAACCCTCACCCTAACACTAATCCTTAACCCACCCTTCAGCCTAATCCTCCTCCTAAACCTAAACCTAAACCTAAACCTCACCCTAAACCTCAAGATCACGCTAACCCTAACCCTCAAACTCACCCTTACCCTCAGCCTAACCCTCACTCTAAACCTCACCCTAAACTTAACCCTCACACTAACACATGCCCTCACCCTAACCCTAATCCTCACACTCATCCTAACCCTAACCCTTAACTTAACCCTCACCCTAAACCTCACCCTCAACATAACCCTAACCCTAACCCTCACCCTAATGCTAACCCTAACCCTAACCCTCAACCTCACCCTAACCCTCATCTTCACCCTAACCCTCACCCAAACCCTAAGCTTCACACTCACCATAACCCTCACCCTAAACCTAACCCTAATCCTCACCCTAATGCTAATCCTAACCCTAACCCTCACCCTAATGCTAACTGTCACCCCAACCCTAACCCTAACCATAACCCTAAACCTAATCCTCACACTAACCCTAAACCTAAACATATCCGTCATCCTAAAACACCCACTAAACCTAACCGTAAACCCTACCCACATTATCACCCTAACCCTAACTCTCACCCTAACACTTATCCTCACCCTAACCCAAAACCTAACAATCAAACTAAACATAACCCTCACCCTAAACCTAACCATAACCCTCTGCCTAATGCTCACACTAACCCTAACCCTAACCCTAAACCTCACCCTATCCCAAAACCTAGCCCTAACCCTCACCCTCAGCCTAGCCCTCACCCTAACCCTAACCGTAACACTAACCTTCACCCTCACACTTAACCTAGTGCTAACCCTAACTTTCACCCTCATCCTAACCCTCACACTAACCCTTACGCTCATCCTAAACCTAACCCTCACCCTCACCCTTAAACTCACCCTAAACCTCACCTTAACCCTCACCCTAAACCTAATCCTAACACTAACACTAACCATAATCCTAATGCTCACTGGACTCCTCAGGCCAAAACTAACCCTAACCCTCACCCTTTCCCTCACCCTAACCCTTACAATCACCCTAACCCTAACACTCACACTAACCCTAACTCTCACATTAACCCTAACCCTCACCATAACCCTAACCCTCCTCCTAACTCTAAACCTAACCCTAACCCTCACCCTAACACTAACAATAACCCTAACACTCAGCCTCACCCTAAACCTAATGCTAACCCTAACTTTCAACCCTCACCCTAACCCTCACGCTAAGCCTTACCCTCACCCTAAAACTAACCCTCACCCTCACCCCAACCCTAACCCTAAATTTAACCATAACCCTAATCCTTCCACTAACCCTAACCCTAACCCTAACTTTCATCCTAATTCTCACCCTAATTATAACCCTAAACCCTACCCTCACCATCAACCTAACCCTAACACTCACCCTAATCCTAAACCTAACCCTAACACTAAACCTCACCCTGACCCTAACCCTAAACATAATCCTAACCCTCACCCTAACCCTAAACCTAACGCTCACACTAAACCTAACCCTAACCCTAATGCTAATGCTAACTCTCACCCTTACCCTAAACCTCATCCTACCCCTAACCCTAACCATCACCCTAATGCTAACCCTAAACATAACACTCACCCTAACCCTAACACTCACCCTCACCCTAACCCTAACCTAAACCTAACCCAAAACCTAATCCTCACACTAACTCTAACACTCACAATAACCTTCATGCTAACCCTCACCGTAATCCAAACCCTAAACCCTACCATCACTATCACCCTAAACCTAACCCTCACTCTCACCCTAAACCTAAACCTAAACCTAACCCTCACCCTAACCATAACCCTAACCATAATGCTAACCCTAACCCTCACCCTCACCCTATCTTTCACCCTAACCCTTAGCCTCACCCTAACCCTAAACTTAACAATCACACTAAACCTAACCCTCACCCTAACCCTAACCCTACGCCTCTGCCTAATGCTCACACTAACCCTAACCCTAACCCTAACCCTAACCCAAAACTAAACTTCACCCTAATTCTAACCCTCACCCTCACACTCACCATCATCCTCACCCTCAGCCTAACCCTAAACTTAAACATAATCCTAACCATCTCCCTCACCTTAAACCTAACCTTAACCCTAATCCTCACCCTCACCCTCAGCCTAACTCTAAACCTATACCTCACCCTGACCCTACCCCTAACCCTAACCCTAACCCTAACACTCACCCTCACCATAAACCTAACCCAAACCCTCAACTTAACCCTAACACTAAACCTAACCATAACCCTAACCCTCACCCTAACCCTAACCCACACCCTCACCCTAACACTAACCCTAAACCAATCCTCACACTAACCCTAACCTTAACCATAACCTTCATCCTAAAACTCACACTTAACATAACCCTAAACCCTAACCCTCAACCTCAACCTAAACCTAATGCTCACCCTAAACCTCACCGGCACCCTAACCCTCACTCTAACCCTATCCCTAACCCTCACCCTCACCCTAACCCTCAACCTAACCCTCAACCTAATTCTAATCCTAACCCTAACCCTCACACTCACCCTAAACCTTACCATCACCCTAACCCACACCCACACCCTAACCCTCACACTCACCCTAACCCTCACCTTCACCCTAAACCTCAACCTCACCCTAAATATCACCCTAACCCTAACCCTAACCCTAACCCTAACCTCACACTAAGCCTCACCCTCACCATCACCCTCACACTAAGCCTAACCCTAAACGTAACGCTAATCCTAAACCTAACCCTCTCCCTCAAACTCAGGCTAACCCTAACGCTAACCCTAAACCTAAAGCTCACCATCACCTTAACCCTAACCCTAAACATCACCCTCACCTTAAACCTAACCCTAACCCTAAAACCTACCCTCACCCTCACCCTAACCCTAACCCACACCCTCACCCTCACCCTAATCCTAAACCTAAACCAAAGCCTAAAACTCACACATACCCTATCCCTCACCCTAACCCTGACCCTCAACCTAACCATAACCCTAACAATCATACTAAACCTAACCCTCACCCTAACCCTAACCCTACGCCTCTGCCTAATGCTCACACTAACCCTAACCCTAACCCTAACCCAAAAACTAAACTTCACCCTAATTCTAACCCTCACCCTCACACTCACCATCATCCTCACCCTCAGCCTAACCCTAAACCTAAACATAATCCTAACCATCTCCCTCACCTTAAACCTAACCTTAACCCTAATCCTCACCCTCACCCTCAGCCTAACTCTAAACCTATACCTCACCCTGACCCTACCCCTAACCCTAACCCTAACCCTAACACTCACCCTCACCATAAACCTAACCCTCACCCTCACCTTAACCCTAACACTAAACCTAACCATAACCCTAACCCTCACCCTAAACCTAACCCACACCCTCACCCTAACACTAACCCTAAACCAATCCTCACACTAACCCTAACCTTAACCATAACCTTCATCCTAAAACTCACACTTAACATAACCCTAAACCCTAACCCTCAACCTCACCCTAAACCTTATGCTAACCCTAAACCTCACCCGCACCGTAACCCTCACTCTAACCCTATCCCTAACCCTCAACCTAACCCTCACCCTCACCCTAACCCTCAACCTAACCCTCAACCTAATTCTAATCCTAATCCTAAACCTCACACTCACCCTAAACCTTACCATCACCCTAACCCACACCCACACCCTAACCCTCACCCTCACCCTAACCCTCAACCTAACCCTCAACCTAATTCTAATCCTAACCCTAACCCTCACACTCACCCTAAACCTTACCATCACCCTAACCCACACCCACACCCTAACCCTCACACTCACCCTAACCCTCACCTTCACCCTAAACCTCAACCTCACCCTAAATATCACCCTAACCCTAACTCTAACCCTAACCCTAACCTCACACTAAGCCTCACCCTAAACATCACCCTCACCCTAAGCCTAACCCTAAACCTAATGCTAATCCTAAACCTAACCCTCTCCCTCAAACTCAGGCTAACCCTAACGCTAACCCTAACCCTAAAGCTCACCATCACCTTAACCCTAACCCTAACCCTCACCCTCACCTTAAACCTAACCCTAACCCTAAAACCTACCCTCACCCTCACCCTAACCCTAACCCACACCCTCACCCTCACCCTAATCCTAAACCTAAACCAAAGCCTAAAACTCACACTTAACCTATCCCTCACCCTATCCCTGACCCTCAACCTAACCATAACCCTAACAATCACACTAAACCTAACCCTCACACTAACCCTAACCCTACCCCTCAGCCTAACGCTCACTCTAAACATAACCCTAACCCAAATAGTCAACCTATAGCTAAAACTAACCCTAACCCTCATCCTCAGCCTAAACCTAAACCTAACACTACCCCTAATCCTCACCCTCATCCTAAACCTAATGCTAACCCTAAATTTCACCCTCACCCTAACCCTAACCCTCACCTTAATGCTAACCCTAACCCTAACCCTCACCCTAACCCTAACCCTCACACTCACCCTAACCCTAAACCTAATCGTCACATTAACCCAAACCCTAACTATAACCTTCATAATAAACTCAAACTAATCCTAACCCTAAACCCTAACCCTCACCCTCACCCTAAACCTAACGCTAACCCTAAATCTCAACCTCACCCTAACCCTCACTCTAACCCTTACGCTCACCCTAAACCTAAACCTCACCCGCATCCTACAACTCACTCTAAACTTAAACCTCACCCTAAACCTCAACCTAACCCTTATCCTAACCCTAAACCTAACCCTAAACCTAACCCCACCCCTCAGCCTAATCCTCATCCTAAACCCAAACCTAAACGGAAACCTCACCCTAACCCTAAAGATCACCCTTACCCTAACCCTCACCCTCACCTCACCCTCAGCCTAACTGTAACCCTAACCCTAACCCTCACCCTAACGTTAACCCTCACCCTATCCCTCACCCTAACACATACCCTCATCCTAATCCTAACTCTAACCCACACCTTAACCCTCAACTTGACCCTAAGAATCTCCCTAAACCTCACTCTCACCCTAAAACTCACCATAAACCTTAACCTCACCCTTAGCCTAACCCTAACCCTATCAATAATCCTCACACTAACCCTAACCCTAACCCTAATCCTAACCCTAACCCTGACCCTATGCCTCACCCTCACCATCACCCTCACCCTAAGCCTAACCCTAAACCTAACACTAATGCTAAACCTAACACTTTCCCTCACCCTCATGCTAACCCTAATGCAAACTCTAAACTTAACCCTCACCTTAAACCTCAAAATCAACATAACCTTAACCTAACCCTCACCCTAATGCTAACCCTAACCCTAACACTCACCCTCACACTAACCCTCACCCTCACCCTAACCCTCATCCAAACCCTAACCCTCACAATCACCCTAACCCTCACCCTAACCCTCATCCTAATGCTAACCCTAACCATAAACCTAAACCTAAACCTAAACATAAAAACCTACAATAACCATAACCCTAACCATAACCTTCATGCTAAAACTCACACTAATCCTAACCCTAAACCCTACCCTCACCATCACCCTAAACCTAACTCTCACCATCATCCCAATCCCAAACCTAACCCTAACCCTCACCGTAACCCTAACCCTAATGCTAACCCTAACCCTCACCCTCACCCTATCCCAAAACCTAACCCTTTCCCTCACCCTAACCCTAAACCTAACAATCACACTAAACCTAACACTCACCCTAAACCTAAACCTACCCCTCTGCCTAATTGTCACCCTAACCCTAATTCTAACCCTAACCCTAATCCTCACCCTATCCCAAAACCTAAAACTAACCCTCACCCTCAGCCTAGACCTCACCCTAAAACTAACCCTAACACTAACCCTCACCCTCACCCTAAACCTAGTGATAACCCTAACCTTCACCCTCACCCTAACCCTCACCATAACCCTTACCCTCAAACTAAACCTAACCCTCACCCTCACCCTACAATTCACCCTAACCCTAACCCTCATCCTAAACCTCACCCTAACCCTAATCCTTAACCTCACCCTAATCCTCACCCTAAACCTAATCCTAACACAAACACTAAATGTAATCCTAATGCTCTCCCGAATCCTCAGGCCAACCCTAACCCTAATGCTACCCCTCACCCTCACCCTTACCCTCCACTAACCCTTACCCTCAACCTAGCCCTACCCCTCACACAAACCCTAACCCTCACCCTAACCCTAACCCTAACCCTCAGCCTAACACTCATCCTAACCCTAAACGTAACCTTAACCCTCAACCTCACCCTAACCCTCACCCTCACCCTAACCCTAACCCTAAACATCACCCTAATTCTAAACCTCACCCTCACAGTCACCTTCATCCTCACCCTCAGACTAACCCTAACCCTAACCCTAATCCTAACCCTCACCCTCACCCACAAACTAACCCTAATCCTAAACGTCACCCTCATCCTCAGCCTATCTCTAAACCTATAACTAACCCTCACCCTAAACCTACTCCTCTCCCTAAACATCAGCCTCACCCTAAACCTCAACATAACCCTTACCCTCACCCGAACTCTAACCCTAATCCTCACACTAACCGTAACCCTAAACCTCACCCTAAACCGAACCCTAATCCTCACTCTCACCCTAACCCTAACCCTCACCCTCACCCTTACACAAACCCTAACCCTAATCCTAAACCTGAACCTCACCCTCAACCAGAACCTAACACTAAACCTAACCCTCACCCTCAACGTCACCCTAACCCTAAACCTAACCCTTTCCCTAACACTCATCCTAACTCTAACCTTCACCCTAACCCTCACCCTAACACATACCCTCAACCTAACCCTAACCCTAATCCTCACCCTAACCCTAACCTTAACCCTAACCCTCTCCCTAAACCTCACTCTCAGCCTAAACCTCACGCTAAACCTTACCATCACCCTAACACTAAACCTAACCCTAACGCTAATCCTCACCCTAACCATAACCCTCAATCTAACACATATCCTCATCCTAATCCTAAACCTCACCCTAAAACTCACCCTCACCCTAAACCTCACCCTAACCCTTACCCTTACCCTAACTTTCACCCTAAACCTACCCCTCACCCGAAACCTCAACCTAACCCTAACACTAACCATAAACCTAACCCTCACCCTCCCCCTAGCCCTCATCCTAAACCTAATCCTAACCCTAACCCTCACCCTCACACTAACCCTCACCCTCAATCTAAACGTCAATCTAACCCTAAACCTCATCCTAACAGTAAACCTCACCCTAACCCCAAGCCTCATCCTAAACAACACCATAACCCTAAACCTAACCCTAACCCTCACCCTAACACTCACAATAACCTAACCCTAACCCTCACCCTCACCTTAACCCTCACTCTAACCCTTACCTCACGCTCACCCAACCATCACACCAACGCTAAACCTCAACCTAACCCTAAACCTAACCCTCACCCTCACCATAAGCCTAACCCTAAACCTCATCTTCACTCTCTCCCTTACCCTAAACCTAAGCCTCACCCTCAACCCCACCCTCACCATAACCCTCACCCTCACTCTCACCCTAAACCTAAACCGAACCCTAAGCCTCAACCTAAACATAACCCTAAACCTAACTCTCACACTAACCGTAACCCTAACCCTAATGCTAACCCTAACGCTCACCCTTACCCTAACCCTCACCCTAACCCTAACCCGCACCCTAACCCTAAACCTAAACCTAACCCTCACACTAAAACTAACCCTCACCATAACCCTAACCATAATGCTAACAATAGCCCTAAACCTAACCCTCACCCTTACCTGAACCCTAACCCTAACCCTAAAAATAACCCTATCCTTAACCCTAATCCTAACCCTCATCCTCACCCTCACCCTCACCCTAAACCTAAACCTAACCCTAACCCTAACAATAACCCTAAACCTAACCCTCACCTTAACCCTGAACCTAAACCCACCCCTCAGCCTAATCCTCAACCTAAACCTAAACCTAAACCTCACCCTAACCCTAAACATCACACTAAACCTAACCCTCACCCTCACGCTCAGCCTAACCATAACCCTAACCCTAATCCTAACCCGGAACATCATCCTCACCCACACCCTAACCCTAACCCTAACACTCACCCTCACCCTCACCCTAACCCTAACCCTCAGCCTATCCCTAACACTGACCCTAACCTTAACCCTCATCCTAACCCTCGCCATAACACATACCCTCACCCTAACCCAAACCCTAACCCACACTAACCTTCACAGTAACCCTAAACCTCTTCCTAAACCTCACTCTAAACCTTACCCTCATCCTAACACTAACCCTAATCCTCACACTAACCGTAAACCTAACCCTAATCCTAAACCTCACCCTCAACCTAACCCTAACCCTAACCCTCACCCTAAGCCTCACCCTCACCTTAACACTAATGCTAACCCTAATTTTCAACCTCACACTAACCCTCACGCTAAAACTTATGCTCACTTTAAACCTAAACCTCACCCTCAACCTAACCCTCACCCTAACCCTGTCCCTCACCTTAAACCTCACCATAACCCTAACCCTAACACTAACCCTCACCCTAACCCTTACCCTAACCCTAAACCTAACCCTAACACTAAACCTAACCCTCACCGTCTCCCTAACCCTCACCCAAATCCTAACTCTCACCCTCACCCTAACCCTCCCCGTCACCCTAACCCTCACTCACACACTAACCCTCACACTCACCCAAAACCTCAACCTCATCCTAACCCTCACCCTCACCCTAAATATCACACTAACCCTAACCCTCACCTTCACCCTAACACAAAACCTCAGCCTAAGCCTCACACACACCATCACCCTCACCCTCAGCCTAACCCTAAACCTAACCCTAACACTAACCCTAATCCTCACCCTAACCCTAAACCTACCCCTCAGCCTAATCCTCATCCTAACCCTAAAACTAAACAAAACCCTCAACATTAACCCTAAATGTCACCCTAACCCTAAACCTCACCCGCACCTAACCCTTACCCTCACCCTAACCCTAACCCTAATCCTCACACCAACCCTAACTCTAAACCTAACCTTCACCCTAACCCTCACCCTCACCCTAACCCTAACCCTCACCCTAACGATAAACCTAACCCTAACACTCACCGTTAACCTAACCCTCACCATCACCCTAACCCTAACCCTCATCCTCACCCTAGGCCACATCCTAACCCTAATCCTAACCCGAACCCTCACCCTAACCCTAACCCTCACCTTCACCCTAACCCTCCCCCTCACCCTAAATATCACACTAACCCTAACCCTCACCCTCATCCTAACACAAAACCTCAGCCTAAGCCTCACACGCACTATCACCCTCACCCTCAGCCTAAACCTAAACCTACCGCTAACGCTAACCCTTACCCTAAACCTAAACCTAACCCTCACCCTCACCTTACCCTTAACCCTAACCCTAACAATAATCCTAACCCTCATCCTCACCCTCACCCTCACCCTAAACCTAACCCTAACCCTACACCTAACCCTAACCCAAACAATAACCATAACCTAACCCTCACCTTAAACCTAAAACTAAACCCACCCCTCAGCCTAATCCTCAACCTAAACCTAAACCTAAACCTCACCCTAACCCTAAACATCACCCTAACCCTAACCCTCAACCTCACACTCACGCTCAGCCTAACCGTAACTCTAACCCTAATCCTAACCCTGAACATCATCCTCACCCTCACCCTAACCCTAACCCTCACCCTCACCCTCACCCTAACCCTAACACTCACCCTATCCCTAACACTCACCCTAACCTTAACCCTCATCCTAACCCTCGCCATAACACATACTCTCACCCTAACCCAAACACTAACACTCACCCTAACCTTCACAGTAACCCTAAACCTCTTCCTAAACCTCACACTAAACCTTACCCTCACCCTAACACTAACCCTAATCCTCACACTAACGCTAAACCTAACCCTAACCCTAACCCTCACCCTAAACCTCACCCCAACCCTCAATCTAACACATACCCTCATCCTAACCCTAAACCTCACCCTAAAACTAAACCTCACCCTAAACCTCACCCTAACACTAACCCTAAACCTACTCCTCACCCGAATCCTCACCCTAAATCTCACCCTAACCGTAACTCAAACCCTCAACCTCATATCCTAAACCTAATCCTAACCCTAACTTTCACCCTCACACTAACACTCACCTTCACCCTAAACCTCAATCTAACCCTCAACCTCATCATAACCATAAACCTAACCCTAACACAACCCTCATCCTAACCCCCATCATAAGCCTAAACCTAACCCTAACCCTCACCCTCACACTCACAATAACCCCAACCCTCAGCCTCACCCTAAGCCTCATCCTAAACCTTATCCTTACTGTCACCCTACCCCTCACACTAACCCTAACAATCACCCTAAACCTATCCCTATCCCTAATACTCACACTAACCCTAAACCTAACCCTAACACTCACACTAACCCTCACCATAACCCTAACCCTAAACCTAACTCTCACCCTCACCTTAACCCTCACTCTAACCCTTATCTCACGCTCACCCAACCCTCACACTAACGCTAAACCTCAACCTAAACCTAACCCTAACACTCACCCTCACCATAACCCTAACCCTAAACCTCATCTTCACTCTCTCCCTTACCCTAACCCTAATCCTCACCCTCAACCCCACCCTCACCCTAACCCTAAACCTAACCCTCAACCTAACCCTAACACTCACCCCACCTTAACCCTAACCCTCACCCTCACCCCCACCCTAACACTAACCCCAAACCTAAGTATCACCCTAACCGTAACCCTAACCCTAATGCTAACCCTAACGCTCACCGTTACCCTAACCCTCACCCTAACCCTAAACCGCACCCTAAACCGAAACCTAAACCTAACCCTCACACTAAACCTAAACCTCACCATAACCCTAACCATAATGCTAACAATAACCCTAACCCTAGCCCTCACCCTCACCTTACCCCTAAACCTAACCCTAACAGTAACCCTATCCCTAACCCTAATCCTAACCCTCATCCTCACCCTCACCCTCACCCTAAACCTAAACCTAACCCTAACCCTAAACCTAACAATAACCCTAAACCTAACCCTCACCTTAACCCTAAAACTAAACCCACCCTTCAGCCTAATCCTCAACCTAAACCTAAACCTAAACCTCACCCTAACAGTAAACATCACCCTAAAACTAACCCTCACCCTCACCCTCACGCTCAGCCTAACCATAACCTTAACCCTAATCCTAACCCTGAACATCATCCTCACCCTCACCCTGACCCTAACCCTAACACTCACCCTCACCCTAACCCTAACCTTAACCCTCACCCTATCCCTAACACTCACCCTAACCTTTACCCTCATCCTACCCCTCGCCATAACACATACCCTCACCCTAACCCAAACCCTAACCCTCACCCTAACATTCACAGTGACACTAAACCTCTTCCTAAACCTCACCCTAAACCTTACCGTTACCCTCACACTAACCCCAATCTTCACACTAACCCTAACCCTAACCCTAACCCTAACTCTCACCCTCACGCTCAGCCTAACTGTAACCCTAACCCTAATCCGAACCCTGACCATCATCCTCACCCTCACCCTAACCCTAACCCTAACCCTCACCCTCAAGCTCTCGCTCAGCCAAACTGTAACCCTAACCCTAATCCGAACCCTGACCATCATCCTCACCCTCACCCTAACCCTAACCCTAACCCTCACCTTCACCCTAACCCTAACCCTACCCTATCCCTAAAACTCACCCTAACTTTAATATTCATCTTAACCCTCACCATAACACATACCCTCACCCTAAACCAAACCCTAACCCCAACTCTAACCTTCACAGTAACACTAAACCTCTTCCTAAACCTCACCCTAAACATTACCCTCACCCTAACACTAACCCTAATCCTCACACTAACGCTAAACATAACCCTAACAATACCCCTCACCCTAAACCTCACCCTCACAATAACCCTAAACCAAACCTTCACCCTAAGCCTCACCCTCACCTTAACACTAATGCTAACCCTAATCTTCAACCTCACCCTAACCCTCACGCTAAAACTTATGCTCACTTTAAACCTAACCCTCACCCTCAACCTAACCCTCACCCTAATGCTCACCCTAAACCCTACCCACACACTCACCCTAATCCTAAACCTAACCCTAACCCTCACCCTAACCCTCACTGTCACACTAACCCTCACCACACCCTAAGCCTCCCACTAACCCTAACCCTCAACCTCACCATAACCCTCAGTCTTACCCTAAATATCACCCTAACACTAACCCTCACCCTAACCCTAAACCTAACCCTCACCCTAAGCCTCACCCTCACCATCACACTCACCCTAAGCTTAACCCTAAACCTAACCCTAATCCTAAACCTAACCCTCCCCCTCACCCTCATGCTAACCCTAATGCTAACCTTAACCCTATCCCTCACCCACACCCTAACCTTAACCCTAACCGTAAAAATAATCCTAAACCTAACCCTATCTCTACCCCTCACCCTTACCCTAAACCTAAACCTCATCCTCACCCAACCCCTAACACTAAACCTAACCCTCACCCAGACACTTACACTAAAACTAGCCCTCACTATCACACTAACCCTCACCCTAAACCTTACCCTAACTATAACCCTAAACCTTACCCTCACCCTAAAACTAACACTAACCCTAATCCTCACACTAATCCTCAGCCTAAACCTAACCCTAACACTAATCCTCATCCTAACCCTCACCCTCTCCCTGACCCTAACCCTAAACCTCACCCTAAGTCTAACCCTAACCCTAACCCTCACCCTCATCCTAACCCTAACCCTCACCCAAACCCTAACCCTCACCCTCACCCTAACCCTCGCCCTCACCCTCACCCTCACCCTCACCCTAATCCTCACCCTAACCCTAACGCTAACCTTAAACCTAAGCCTCACCGTCACGATCACCCTCACCCTAAGCCTAACCCTAAACCTAACGCTAACCTTAAATGTAACCCTCTCCCTCACCCTCAGGCTAACCCTAAAGCTAACCCTAACCCTAGCCCTAACCCTAATGCTAACCCTAACCCTCACCCTCATCCTATCCCTCACCCTAACCCTTACCCAAAACCTAACCCTCACCCTCACCCTCACCCTAACCCTAAACTTAACCATAAACCTAATCCTCACACTAACCCTAACCATAACCATGAACTTCATCCTAACCCTCACCCTAATTCTAACCCTAAAGCCTACCCTCACCCTCACCCTAACCCTAACACTCACGCTCACACTCACCCTAATCCTAAAGCTCACCCAAACCCTAACCCTCACCCTCACCGTATCTCTCACCCTAAACTTTACCCTCACCCTCACCCTCACCCTAAATATCACACTAACCCTAACCGTCACCCTAACCCTAACACAAAACCTCAGCCTAAGCCTCACCCTCACCATCACACTCACCCTCAGCCTAACCCTAAAATTAACGCTAACCCTAACCCTAACCCTCACCCTCACCCTAACACTAAAGCTAACCCTAACAATAACTCTAACCCTAACCCGAACCCGAACCCTAACCCTCAGCCTGACCCTAACCCAAAACCTAACCTTAACCTTAAATATAATCCTCACACTAACCCTAACCCTAACCATAACCTTCATCCTAAACCTCACCCTAATTCTAACCCTAAACCCTACCCTCATTCTCACCCTAACCCTAACCCTCACCCTAACATTAACACTAACACTCACCCTCACCCTCAGCCTAACTTTAAACCTATACCTAACCATCACCCTAACCCAAACCCTCACACTAAAATTCACCCTAACCCTAACCCTATCCCTAACCCTCACCCTCACCATCAACCTAACCCTCACCCTCACCCTAACCCTAACAATAAACCTAACTGTCACCCGAACACTCACCCTAACCGTCACACTAAAACTAGCCCTCATTCTCACCCTAACCCTCACCCTAAACCTTACCCTAACTATAACCCTAAACCTTACTCTCATGCTAAACCTATCCCTAAACCTAATCCTTACACTAATCCTAAGACTAAAACTAACCCTAACCCTAACCCTTACCCTAACACTTACACTCACCCTAACCCTAACCCTAAACCTTACCCTAATTGTAATCCTAAACCTAACCCTCACCAATAACCTAAATCTCACACTCACCCTAACACGCACCCTAACACGAACCCTCTCCATCAACCTAACCCTCAACCACACCCTCACCCTCACACTCACCCTAAGGCTCACCCTCACCCTAACCCTCATCCTCACCCTAAATATCACCCTAACCCTAACCGTCACCCTAACCCTAACCCTAACCTTACACTAAGCCTTACCCTCACCCTCACCCTCACCCTAACCCAAACCCTAACTGTAAACCTAATTCTCACCCTTACCCTAACCCTAACCATAACCTTCAAGCTAACTCTCACCCTAATCCTAAACCTACACACTACCCTCACCATCACCCTAACCAGACACCTCACCCTCAACCTAATAATAAACCTAAACCTAAGCCTCACCCTAACCCTAACCCTAACCCTAATGCTAACCCTAAACTTCACCCTCACCCTATCCCTAACCCTAACACTTACACTTACCCTAACACTAAACCTAACAATCACACTAAACCTAACCCTCACCCTAAACGTAACCCTAATCCTCAACCTATCTCTCAACCTAACCCTAACCCTCACCCTCAGCCTAGCCCTCACCCTAACCCTCAACCCAACCCTAACCCTAACACTAAACCTCACCCTAAACCTAATGCTAACACTAACCTTCACCCTCAACCTAACCCTTACCCTCACCCTAAACCTAACCCTCACCCTCACCCTCCAACTCACCCTAACCCTGACCCTCAACCTAAACCTCACCCTAACCCTAATCCTAACCCTCACCCTAACCCTCACCTTAACCATATCCCTAACACTAACACTAACCATAATCCTAATGCTCACCCGAATCCTCATGCTAACCGTAACCCTAACCCTACCCCTCACCCTTACACTTACCCTCACCCTAACCCTTACCCTCACCCTAACCCTAACCTTCACACTAACCCTAACCCTCACCAAAAGCCTAACCTTAACTCTCAGCTTTACCCTAAACCTAAACCTAATCCTAACCCTCACCCTCACCCTCACCCTAACCCTAACCCTAACCCTCATCCTCACCGTCAGCCTGACTCTAAACCAATACCTAACCCTCACCTTCAACAGAACCTTCATCCTCAACTTAACCCTAACCTAAACCCTCACCCTAACCCTAATCCTATACCTAACCCTCACCCTCACCATAATCCTAACCCTCACCCTCATCTTAAACCTAAAACAAAACCTAACCCTCACCCTAAAACTCACCCTAAACCTTACCCTAACTATAACCCTAAACCTTACCCTCATGCTAACCCTAACCCTAAACCTAATCCTCAAACAAATCCTAAGCCTAAACCTCACCCTAACCCTAACCCTCACCCTAACCCTTACACTTACTCTAACCCTAACACTAACCCTCACCCTAATTCTAATCCTAAACCTAACCCTCAACAAAACCCTAACCCTCAAACTCACCCTAACCCTCACCCTAACGCTAACCCTCACCCTCACACTAAATATCACCCTAACCCTAACCGTCACCCTAACCCTAACCCTAACCTCACACTAAGCCTTAACCTCAACATCACTTTCACCTTAAGCCTAACCCAAAACCTAACGCTAATCCTAAAACTAAACCTCTCCCTCACACTCAGGCTAACCCTAATGCTCACCCTAACCCTAACCCTCACCCTCACCCTAACCCTAACCCTAACCCTAACCCTAACAATAACCCTAACGCTAAACCTAAACCTAAACCTAACCCTCACCATCACCATAACACTAACCCTAACCTTAACCATAACCCTTATCCTCACACTAACCATAATCGAACCATAACCTTCAAACTAACCCTCACCCTAATTCTAACCCTAAACCGTACCCTCACCATCACCATAACCCTAACTCACATCCTCACCCTCACCCTAATCCTAAACCTAACCCTAACCCTAACCCTCACCCTCACCCTATCCCTCAACCTAACCCTTACCCTCACCCTAACCCAAACCCTAACAATCACACTAAACCTAACCCTCATCCTAACCCTAACCGTACCCCTCATCTTAACTCTCACTCTATTTATAATCCTAAACCAAATCCACACCCTATCCTTAAACCAAAACCTAACCTCATTCTCAGCCTAGCCCTAACTCGAACTCTAACCCTAACCCTAACACTCACCTTCACCCTAAACCTAATGCTAAACCTAACCTTCACCCTCACCCTAAACCTCACCCTAAATATCACCCTAATCCTAACCCTAACCCTCACCCTAACCCACACCCTAACCCACACCCTAACCCTAACCCTCACCCTAAACCTAACCCTCACCCTAACCTTAAACCTAACCCTCACCGTCACCCTCACCCTAACCCTAAACCTAACCCTAACCCTAACCCTAATCCTAAACCTAACCCTAATGCTAACCCTAACGCTCACCCTTATCCTAACCCACGCCCTAACGCTAACGCTAACCCTCACCCTAATGCTAAGGCTAACCCTAACCCTCACCCTAAACCTAACCCTCACCCTCACATTAAACCTAACCCTAACCCTAAACGAACCCTAAACCTAATCCTCACAGTAACCCTAACCCTAACCATAACCTTCATCCAAAAACTCACACTAATCCTAACCCTAAACCCTACCCTGACCAGCACCTTAACCATAACTCTCACCCTCACCCTCCCCCTAATCCTAAACCTAAACCCTAACCCTCACCCTCACCCTATACCTCACCCTAACCCTTACCCTCACCCTAACCCTAACCCTAACAATCACACTAAACCTAACCCTAAACCTAACCCTAACCGTACCCCTCATCTTGATGCTCACTCTAACCATAACCCTAACCCTAATCCTCACCTTATACCTAAACCTACCCCTAACCCTCATCTTCAGCCTAGCCCTAACCCTAAATCTAACCCTAACCCTAACCTTCACCCTCACCCTAAACCTAATGCTAACTCTAAATTTCACCTCACCCTAACCCTTACCTTAAACCTTAACCTCACCCTCAACATAACCCTCACCCTAACCCTCACCCTAATGCTAACCGTAAACCTAAACCTCACCCTCAACCTAACCCTAACCCTCACCTTTTCTGTAAATATCACCCTAACACTAACACTCACCCCAACCCTAACCCTAACCCTGACCCTATGCCTCACCCTCACCATCACCCTCACACTAAGCCTAACCCTAAACCTAACACTAATGCTAAACCTAACTCTCTGCCTCAACCTCACGGTAACCCTAATGCTAACCGTAAACTTAACCCTCATCCTACCCTCAGCCTCAACATAACTCTTACCCTAACCCTCACCGTAAGGCTAACACTAACCCTATTCCTCACCCTCACCCTAATCCTCACTGTCACCCTAACCCTCACCAAAACACTTAGACTCACACTAACTCTAACCCTAACTCTAACCCTAACACTAACCCTCATCCTAATGCTAACCCTAAGCCTAACCATCACCCTAAACCTAACCCTCACCCTCACCCTAACCCTCACCCTAACCCTAAACCTAAACCTAATCCGCACACTAAACTTAATCCTAAATATAAACTTCATCTTAAAACTCACACTAATCCAACCCTAAACCCTACCATCACCATCACACTAACCCTAACTCTCATGCTCACCCTAATCCTAAACCTAACCCTAACCCTCACCCGAACACTAACCCTAACCCTAATGCTGACCCTAAACCTCACCCTCACCCTATGCCTCACCCTAACCCTTGCCCTCACCGTAGCCCTCACCCTCACCCTAACCCTAACCCTAACTTTAACCATAACCCTAATCCTCACACTAACCCTAACCATAACCATAAATTTCATCCTAATCCTCACCCTAATTATAACTCTAAACCCTACCCTCACCCTCACCCTAAACCTAACCCTCACCCTCAAACACACCCTAATCCTAAACCTAATCCTAACCTTAACCCTCATCCTCACCCTATCTCTCACCCAATACCCTTACCCTCACCCTAACACAATCCCTAACAATCACACAAAACCTAACACTCACCCTAACCCTAACCCTAATCTTAATCCTAACTCTATCCCTAAACCTAAGCCTAATCCTCATCCTCAGCCTAGCCCTAACCCTAACCCTAACACTAATCCTAACCCTCACCCTCAACTTAAAACTAATGCTAACCCTAAACTTCACCCTCATCCTAACCCTCACCCTACCCCTGACCCACACCATAAACCTAACCCTCACCCTCACACTAAAATACACCCTAAACCTAACCCTCACCCTAAACGTCACCCTAACCTTAACTCTAAAACTCACGCTAATGCTCGCACTAACACTAACCCTAACACTAACCCTCATCCTAAACCTAACTCTCACCGTAACCTTAACCCTAACCTTCACCCTCACCCTCACCCTAACCCTAACCCTAAACCTAACCCTCACACTAACCCTAACCCTAACCCTAATGCTATCCCTAAGGCTCACCCTTACCCTACCACTCACCCTAACCCTAACCATAACCCTCACCCTAATGCTAACCCTAAACCAAACGCTCAGCCTAACCCTAACACTCACCCGCACCCTAAACCTTACACTAACCCCAAACCTAATCCTCACACTAACCCTAACCCTAACCATAACTTTCATCCTAACTCTCACCCTAATCCTAATGCTAAACCCTACCCTCACCATCACCCTAACCCTAAAACTCACCCTCACCATAATCCTAAACCTAAACCTAACCCTCACCCTAAACCTAACCCTAAACCTAATGCTAACCCTAACCCTCAATGTCACCCTATCCCTCACACTAACCCTTACCCTAACCCTAACACTAAACCTAACAATCACACTAAACCTAAACCTCACCCTAATCCTCACCCTATCCCTACAACTAACCCTAACCCTCACCCTCAGCAAAGCCCTCACACTAACCCTAACCCTAACACTAACCCTCACCCTCACCCTAAACCTAATGCTAACACTAAACTTCACCCTCACCCTAACCCTCAACCTAACACTTACCCTCACCCTAAACCTAACCTTCACCTTCACCCTAACCCAAACCCTAACTTTAACCATAACCATAAACCTCATATTAACCCTAACCCTAATCATAAACTTCATCCTAACCCTCACCCTAATTCTAACCCTAAACCCTACCATCACACTCACTCTAACCCTAAATCCTCACACACACACTCACCCTAATCCTAACACTAACCCTAACCCTAAAACTCACACTCACCCTATCTCTTAACCTAACCCTTACCATCACCTTAACCCTAACCGTAACAATAACACTAAACCTAACCCTCACCCTAACCCTAACTCTACACCTCATCCTAACCATCGCCCTAACCCTAACCCTAACCCAAATCCTCACCCTATCCCTAAACCTAACCCTAATCCTCATCCTCAGCCTAACCCTAACCCTAACGCTAACCTTAAACCTAACCCTCACCCACACCCTAAACCTAATGCTAATCCCAAACTTCACCCTCACCCTGACTGTCACTTTAACCCTTACCCACACCATAAACCTAAACCTCACCCTCACCCTAAAACTCACCAAACCCTAACCCTCACCCTAAACGTCACACTAACCCTAACCCTAAACCTCACCCTAATCCCCACCCTAACCCTTTCACTAACACTAACCCTCACCCTAACCCTAACCCTCACCCTAACCTTAACCCTAACCCTCACCCTCAACCTCAGCCTAACTCTAAACCTATACCTAACCCTCACACTAACCCTAACCCTCACACTAACCCTAACCCTCACACTAACCCAAACCTTAAACCTCTGCCTAACCCTCATCCTAAACCTAAACCTAATTGTAACCCTCAACCTAACAGTAACAATAACCCTAATACTCACACGAAACCTATTGGTAAACCTAATCTTCACCCTCACCCTAACCCACACGCTAACCCTTAACCTCAACCTAAACCTAACCCTCACCCTCACCCTAAAACTAACCCTAAACTTAAACATAACCCAAATCCTCACACTAACCCTAACCATAAACTTCACCCTAATTCTCACCACAATTCTAACCCTAAACCCTACCCTCACATTCAACCTAACCCTAAACCTCACCCTCACACTCACTCTAATCCTAAACCTAACCCTAACCCTAAACCTCACCCTCATCCTCACCCTAATCCTAACACTCACCCTAACCCTAACACTAAACCTAAGCCTCACACTAAACCTAATCCTAACACTAATGCTAACCCTAACGCTCACCCTTACCATAACACTCATCCTAACCCTAACCCTAAAACTCACCCTAATGCAAACCCTAAACCTAACGCTCACCCTAACCTTAACACTCACCCTCACCCTAACACTAACCCTAACCCTAATGCTCACACTAACCTAACCCTAACCATAACCTTCATCCTAACCCTCACCCTAATCCTAACCCTAAACCCTACCCTCACCATCACCCTAACCCTAACCCTCATTCTCACCCTAAACCTAAACTTAAACCTAACCCTCACCCTAACCCTAAACCTAACCCTAATGCTAACCCTAACCCTCACCCTCATCCTATCCCTCACCCTAACCCTTACTGTCACCCTAACCCTAAACCTAACAATCACACTAAACCTAACCCTCTCCCTAACCCTAACCCTTCCCTTCTGCCTAATGATCACCCTAACGCTAACCCTAACCCTAATCCTCACCCTTACCCTAAACCTAACCCTAACCCTCACCCTCAGCCTAGCCCTCACCCTCACCCTAACCCTAACACTAACCCTCACCCTAAACCTAAAGCTAACACTAACATTCACCCTCACACTAAACCTCACCCTAACTCTTACCCTCATCCTAAACCTAACCCTCACCGTCACCCTACAACTCACCCTAACCCTAACCCTTACAATAAACCTCACCCTAACCCTAATGCTAAACCTCACCCTAACCCTCAACTTAACCCTAAACCTAACACTAACACTAACCATAATCCTAATGCTCACCCGAATCCTCATGCTAACCCTAACCCCAAACCTATCCCTCACCCGAACCCTCAATCTAACCCTAACCCTCAACCTAACCCTATCCCTCACCCTAACCCTCACCCTCACCTTAACACTCACCCTAACCCTAACCCTCATCCTAACACTAATCCTAAACCCAACCCTCACCCTAACCCCCACAATAACCCTAAACCTAACGCTAACCCTCACCCTAAAACTAACAATAACCCTAACCCTCAGCCTCACCCTAACCCTCACCATAACCCATACCCTCACTGTCACCCTACCCCTCACACTAACCCTAACCCTCACCCTAACCCTAACCTTAACCCTAATCCTCACACTAACCCTAAACCTAAACCTAAACCTTTCTCTCACACTAAACATCACCCTAACACTAACCTTAACCCTAAGTTTCACCACTCACCCCATCCCTCACCCTAACCCTTACCCTCATGCTCACCCAATCCTCACACTAACCCTAAACCTCAACCTAACCGTAAACCTAACCCTCAACCTCACCCTTACCCTAACGCTAATCCTAACCCTAAACCTCATCTTCACCCTCTCTCTTACTCTAACCCTAACCCTAACAATAACCCTATTCTAACCCTAACCTTAACCCTCATCTTCACCCTCACCCTAACACTAAGCCTAACCCTAACACTGACCCTAACCCTAACCCTCACCATAAGCTTCACACTAACCCTCACCCTCACCCTAACACTAACACTAACCCTAACCCTCACCCTAACACTAAACCTAACCGTAATGCTAACCCTACAGCTTAAAGTTACCCTAACCCTCACCCTAATCCTTACCCTCACCTGAAACCTAACCCTAAACGTAACCCTCACACTAAATGTAAAACTCACCCTCACCCTAAAGTTAACCCTAACCCTAACAATAACCCTATTCCTAACCCTAATCCTAACGCTCATCCTCACCCTCACCCTAACTCTAACCCTAACAATAACCCTAACCCTAACCCTAACCCTAACCCTCACAGTAACCCTATCCCTAACCCTAACCCTAACACTTACCCTCACCCTAACCCTCCCCCTAACACATACCCTCACCCTAACCCTAACCCTAAACCTCATTCTAACCCTCACCTTGACCCTAACCCTCTCCCTAAACCAAACACTCACCCTAAACCTCACCCTAAACCTTACCCTCAACCTAACCCTAACCCTCAACCTAACCCTAATCCTCACACGAACCCTAAAAATAACCCTAACCCTACCCTTCACCCGAACACTCACCCTCAACATAACCCTCACCCTAAACCTCACCCTAATGCTAACCCTAACCTTAAACCTCACCCTCACTCTAACCCTCAACCTCACCCTAACCCTCAACCTTTCCCTAAATATCACCCTAACACTAACACTCACCCTAAACCTAACTCTATCCCTGAACCTATGGCTCACCCTCACCATCACCCTCACCATAAGCCTAACACTAAACCTAAACCTAATGCTAAACCTAACCCTCTCCCTCACCCTAATGCTAACCCTAATGCTAACCCTAACCTTAACCCTCACCCTAAACCTCACCCTCAAAATAACCCTAACCCTAACCCTCACCCTAATGCTAACCCTAACCCTAACCCTCACCCTGACCCTAGCACTCACTGTCACCCTAACCCTCACCCAAACCCTAACCCTCACACTCACCCTAACCCTAACCCTAACCCAAACCCTCATCCTAATGCTAACCCTAAACCTAACCTTCACCCTAACCCTAACCCTCACTCCAAACCTAACACTAACCCTAACCCCTAACCCTAAACCTAATGCTCACACTAATCCTAACCCTAAACTTATCCTTCATCCTAAAACTCAAACTAATCCTAACCCTAAGCCTAATGTTAACCCTAACCCTCACCCTTACTCTAACCTTCAACCTAACCCTCACCCTAACCCTCATCCTAATGCTAACCCTAAAACTAACGCTCACCCTAACCCTAACCCTCACCCTCACCCTAACCCTAAACGTAAACCTAATCCTCACACTAACCCTAACCCTAACCATAACCTTCATCCTAAAACTCACACTAATCCTAACCCTAAACCCTACCCTCACCATCACCCTAACCCTAAATTTCACCCTCAAACTAATCCTAAACCTGAACCTAACCCTCACCCTAACCCTAACCCTAACCCTAACCGTCATCCTAATGCTAACCCTAACCCTCACCCTCACCTTAACCCTTACCCTCACCCTAACCCTAAACCTAACAAACACAATAAACCTAACCCTCACCCTAACCCTAACCCTACCCCTCTGCCTGATGCTTACCCTAACCCTATCCCTAACGCTCACCCTAAACCTCACCCTCACCCTAAACCTAATGCTAACCCTAACCTTCACCCTCACCCTAAACCTCATCCTAACCCTTACCCTCACCCTCAACCTAACCCTCACCTTCACCGTACAACTCACCCTATCCCTAACACTCACCCTAAACCTCACCCTAACCCTCACCCTAACCCTAACACTAACACTAACACTAATCGTAGTCCTAATGCTCACCCAAATCCTCATGGTAAACCTAACCCTAACCCTACCCCTTACTCTCACCCTTAACCTCACCCTAACCCTTACTCTCACTCTAACCCTAACCCTCACACTAACCCTAAACCTCACCCTAACCCGAACCCTAACCCTCAGCCTAACACTCATCCTCACGGTGAACATAAACCTAACCCTCACCCTCACCCTAAACCTAACCCTAAAAGTCACCCTAATTCTAAACCTCACCCTCACCCTAACCCTAACCCTAACCCTCACCCTCACCATCAGCCTAACTCTAAAGCTATACCTAACCCTCAACCTAACCCTAACCCTCACCCTCACCCTAAACTGAACCCTCACCCTCAACTTAACCCTAACCAAAGCGCTCACCCTAACCCTCACCCTAACCCTAACCCTATCCCTAACCCTCAACCTCACCATAAACCTAACCCTCACCCTCACCCTAACCCTAACACTAAACCTAACCATCACCCTAACACTCACCCTAACACTCACACTGAAACTAGCGCTCAATCTCACCCTAACCCTCACCCTAAACCTTACCCTAACTGTAACCCTCAACCTTACCGCACCCTAACCCTAACCCTAACCCTAATCCAAACACTAATCCTAAGCCTAAACCTAACCCTAACCCTAACTCTCAAACTAAGCTTCACCCTTACCCTAACCCTAACCCTAACCCTCACCCTAATGCTAACCCTAACCCTAAACCTCACCCTCACCCTAACCCTCAACCTCACCCTAACCCTAACCCTTTCTCTAAATATCACCCCTAACCCTAATGCTAAACCTAACCCTTTCCCTCACCCTCACGCTAATCCTAATGCTAATCCTAACCTTAAACCTCACCCTAACCCTCACCCTCAAAATAACCGTAACCCTAACCCTCACTCTAACCCTCACCCAAACCCTAAACCTCACACTCACCCTAACCCTCACCCTAACCATAACCCTAACTCTCACGCTAATGCTAACACTAAACCTAACGCTCAGCTTAACCCTAACCCTCATCCTCATGCTAACCCTCATCCTAACCCTAAACGTAAACCTAATCCTCACACTAACCCTAACCCTAACCATATCTTCATCATAAAACTCACACTAATCCTAAACCTAAACCCTACCCTCACCATCATTGTAACCCTAACTCTCACCCTCACCCTAATCCTAAAACTAAAACTAACCCTCACCCTCACCCTAACCCTAACCCTAATTCTAACCCTAAACCTAACCCTCACCCTTTCCCTCACCCTAACCCTTACCCTCACCCTAACCATTAACCTAACAATCACACTAACCCTAACCCTCACCCTAACCCTAAACCTACCACTCTGCCTAATACTCACCCTAACCATAACCCTAATCCTAACCCTAATCCTCACCCTATCCCTAAACCTATCCCTAGACCTCAGCCTCATCCTAGCCCTCACCTTAACTCTAACCCTAACCCTAACCCTCACCCTCACCCTAAACCTAATGCTAACCCTAAACTTCACCCTCACCCTAATCCTCACCCTAACCCTTACCCCCCCACCCTCAACCTCACCCTCACCCTCACCCTACAACTCACCCTATCCTTAACCCTCACCCTGAACCTCACCCTAACCCTAATCCTAACCCTCACCCTAAGCCTAACCCTAACACTAACACTAACCATTACGGTTAGTGTTAGTCACCCTAATGCTCACCCGAATCTTCATGCTAACCCTAACCCTAACCCTACCCCTCACACTCACCCTTACCCTCACCCTAAACCTTACCCTCACCCTAACTCTAACCCTCACACTAACCCTAACCTTCACCCTAAACCTAACCCTACCCCACAGCCTAACCCTCATCCTAACGGTAAACCAAAACCTAACCCTCAGACTCACCCTAACCCTAACCCTAAAAGTCATCCTTATTCTAACACTCACCCTCACCCTCACCCTAACGCTAACCCAAACCCTCACGCTCACCCTCATCCTAACTCTAAACCAATACCTAACCCTCCCCCTCCCCCTAACCCTCAACAGTACCCTCATCCTCAAATTAACCCTAATGCAAACCCTCACCCTAACCGTCACCCTAACCCTAACCCTATCCCTAACACTCACCCTCACCATAAACCTAACCCTCACCCTCATTCTAAACCTAACACTAAACCTAACCCTCACCCTTACACTCACCCTAACACTCACACTAAAACTAGCCCTCATTCTCACCCTACCCCTCACCCTAAACCTTACCCTAACTATAAACCTTACCCTCACCCTAACCCTAAGCTTAACCCTAATCTTCACACTAACCCTAAGCCTCAAACTAACCCTAACCCTAACTCTCAATCTAACCATCACCCTTACCCTAAACCTAACCCTAACCCTTACCCTAATTCTAATCCTAACCCTAACCCTCACCCTCACCCTAAACATCACTGTCACCCTAACCTTCACCCACACCATAACCCTCACACTCACCCTAATCCTCACCCTCACACTAACGCTAACCCTAACTTCACTCTTAGCCTCACCCTCACCATCACCCTCAACCTAAGGCTAACCTTAAACCTAACGTTAATCCTAAACCTAACCCTCTCCCTCACCCTCAGACGAAACCTAATGCTAACCCTAACACTAAACCTCTCCATCACCCTAACCCTAATCCTAACAATAACCCTAACCCTAACCCTAACCCTAACCCGAAGCCTAATCCTCATCCTCACCTTAAACCTAACCCTAAATTTAACCATAACCCTAATCCTAACCATAAGCTTCATCCTAACCCTCACCCTAATTCTAACCCTAAACCCTACCCTCACCCTCACCCTAACCTTAACCCTCACCCTCACCCTCACCCTGATCCTAAACCTAACCCTAAGCCTACAACACAACCCTATCCCTCACCCTAACCCTTACCCTCACCCTAACCCTAACCCTAACAATCACACTAAACCTAACCCTCACCCTAACCCTAATCCTACTGCTCAGCCTAACACTCATCCTAACCCTAACCCTAAACCTAATCTTCACACTAACCCTAGCCCTAACCATAATCTTCATCCTAAACCTCACATTAATCCTAAACCTCACGCTCACCCTAAACCTAATGCTAACCCTAACCCTCACCCTCACTCTAACCATCACTCTAAACTTTACCCTCACCCGAAACCTAACCCTCACCCTCAGCCTAAAACTCACACTAAAATTAACGCTCACCCTAAACCTCACCCTAATCCTAATCCTAACCCTCACCCTAAACCAAATCCTAACACTAACACTAACCATAATCCTAATGCTCACCTGAATCCTCAGGCCAACCCTAACCCTAAACCTAACCCTAACCCGCACCCTCAACCTTACCCTCTCCCTAACCCTTACCCTCACCCGAACCCTAACCATAACCCTAACCCGAACCCTAACCCTAATCCTAAACCCACCCCTCAGCCTAATCCTCATCCTAAACCTAAACAAACCTAAACCTCACCCTAACCCTAATGATCACCCATACCCTAACCGTCACCCTCAACCTCAGCCTAACCCTAACCCTAAACCTAACCTTCACCCTAACGTTAACCCTAACCCTAACCCTCACACTAATGCTAAACCTAACCCTAACCCTCACCCTCACACAAAATCACACCATAACCCTTACCCTCAGCATAACTCTAACCCTAATCCTCACACTAACCCTAACACTAACCCTCACCCTAAACCTAACCCTAACCCTAGCCCTAACCCTCTTCCTAACCCTAACGATCACCCTAACCCTCACTCTAACCCCAACCCTCAACCTAACCCTAACCCTAAACCTCTCTCACCCTAGCCCTCATCCTAACCCTAATCCTAAACCTAACCTCACCCTAAACCTAACCCTCACCCTCACCCTCACCCTCACCTTAACTCTCACCCTCACCCTAACCTTCAACCTAACCCTTACCCTCACGCTCACCCAACCCTCACACTAACCCTAAACCTCAAGCTAACCTTAAACCTAACCCTCAACCTCACCTTAACACTAACCCTAAACCTCATCTTCAACCTCTCTCTTACCATAACCCTAACAATAACCCTATTCCTAACCCTAATCCTATACCTCATCCTCACCCTCTCCTTCACCCTAACCCTAACCCTAACCCTCACCCTAACCCTAATCCAAATCCCACACCTCAGCCTAATCCTCATCCTAACCTTAACCTAAACATCACCCTAACCCTAAAGATCACCCTAACCCTAATCCTCACCCTCACCATCACCCTCAGGCTAACCCTAAACTTAACCCTCACCCTAACCTTAACCCTCACCATAACCCTCACCCTAACACATGCCCTCAACCTAACCCTAACTCTAAACCTCATCCTAACCCTCACTTTAACCCTAACCCTCTCCCTAAACCTAACTCTCATCCTAAACCTCACCCTAAACCTTACCCTCACTCTAACCCTAACCCTAACCCTAACTCTAATCCTCACACTAACCCTAACCCGAAACCTAACTCTAACCCTCACCCTAACCCTCACCCTCATGTTAACCTGAAACATAACCCTCACCTAATGCTAACCCTATCCCTAAACCTCACCCTCACCCTAACCCTCAACCTCACCCTAACCTTCACTCTTTCCCTAAATATCACCCTAACACTAACACTCACCCTAAACTTAACCCTAACCCTAACCCTGACCCTATGCCTCACCCTCACCATCACCCTCACCTTAAGCCGAACCCTAAAACTAACCCTAATGCTAAACCTAACCCTCTCCCTAACCCTCAGGCTAACCCTAATGCTAACGCTAACACCAACCCTAACCCTAACCCCCACCATAAGCCTAAACCTAAACCTAACCCTCACCCTAACTGTAACCATAACCCTATCCGTCAGCCTCACCCTAACCCTCACCCTAACCCTTAACCTCACCGTCACCCTACCCCTCACACTAAACCTAACCCTCACCCTAACACTCACCCTAACCCTAATCCTCACATTAACCCTCAACCTAACCCTAGCCCTTACCCTCACACTAACCCTCACCCTAACACTAACCCAAACCCTAAGTCTCAACCTCACCCTAACCCTCAACCTAACCCTTACCCTCACACTCACCCAACCCTCACACTAAACCTAAACCTCAATCTAACCTTAAAACTAACCCTCAACCTCACCCTAACCCTAACCCTAATCCTAAACCTAAACCTCATCTTCACCCTCTCTCTTACCCTAACCCTAACGCTAACAATAACCCTATTCCTAACCCTAATCCTATCCCTCATCCTTACCCTCACCCTAACCCTAACCCTAACCCAAACCCTCACCCTAACCCTAATCCTAATCCCACCCCTCAGCCTAATCCTCATCCTAACCTTAACCTAAAACTCACCCTAACCCTAAAGATCACCCTAACACTAACCCTCACACTCACCCTCACGCTCAGCCTAACCCTAACCTTAACCCTCACCCTTAACCTTAACCCTCACCCTAACACATACCCTCACCCTAACCCTAACTCTACATCTCATCCTTACCCTCACGTTAACTCTAACCCTCTCCCTAAAACTAACTCTCACCCTAAACCTCACCCTAAACCTCACCCTAAACTTTACCTTCACCCTAACACTAACTCAAACCCTAAACCTAATCCTCACACTAACCCGTACCTGAACCCTAACCCGACCTTCACCCTAAACCTCACAATCAACATAACCCAAAACCTAAACCTCAATCTAATGTTAACCCTAACCTTAAACCTCACCTTCACCCTAACCCTCAATCTCACCCTAACCCTCACCCTTTCCCTAAATATCACCCTAACACTAACACTCACCCTAAACCTAACCCTAACCCTGACGGTATGCCTCACCCTCACCATCACCCTCACCCTAAGCCTAACTCTAAACCTAACCCTAATGCTAAACCTAACCCTCTCCCTCACCCTCACGCTAACCCTAATGCTAACCCTTAACTTAACCCTCACCCTACCCCTCACCCTCACCCTAATACTCACCCTAATGCTAACCCTAACCCTAACCCTCAACCTCACCCTCACCCTAATCCTAATTCTCACCCTCACCCTAATCCTAAACCTAACCCTAACCCTCACACTAAACCTAACCCTAAACCTAATGCTAACCCTAACCGTCACCTCACCATATCCCTCAAACTAAACCTTACCCTCACCCTAACCCTATACCTAACAATCACACTAAACCTAACCCAAACCCTAACCCTAACCCTAGCCCTCTGGCTAATGCTCACACTAACCCTAACCCTAACCCTATACCTCACCTTATCCCAAAACCTAACCATAACCCTCACTGTCAGCCTAGCCCTCAACCTAACCCTAACCCTAACACTAACCCTCACCCTCACCATAAAATTTATGCTAACAATAATCTTCACCCTCACCCTAACCCTCACCCTAACACTTGCACTCACCCTAAACCTAACCCTCACCCTCACCCTACAACTCACCCTAACCCGAACCCTCACTCTAAACCTCACCTTAACACTAATCCTACCCCTCACCCTAAACGTCACCATAAACCTAATCCTAACATTAACACTAACATAATATTAATGCTCAACCGAATCCTCAGGCCAACCTTAACCCTAACCCTAAACCTCAACCTCACCCTTACCCTCACCCTAACCCTTACCCTCACCCTAAGACTAATCCTCACACTAACCCTAACCCTCACCCTAACCCTAAACCTAATCCTCAGCCTAAACCTCATCCTAACCATAAATCTAACCCTAACCCTCACGCTCACACTAATCCTAACACTAAACATCACCCTAATTCTAAACCTCACCATCAACCTCACTGTCATCCTCTCCCTTAGCCTAAAACTAACCCTAAACCTAATCCTAAACCTCACCCTCACCCTTACCCTCACCCTAAAACTAACCCTCACACTAACCCTAACCGTCACCCTAACCCTAAACCTAATCCTCAGCCTAACCCTCATCCTAACCGTAAACCTAACCCTAACACTCACCCTCACCCTTATCCTAACCCTAAACATCAGCCTAATTATAAACATCACCATCAACCTCACTGTCATCCTCTCCCTTCGCCTAAAACTAACCCTAAACCTAATCCTAACCCTCACCCTCACCTGCACATGAACCCTAACCCTAACCATCACCCTCACACTCAGTCTAACTCTAAACCAATACCTATAACTCACCCTAAAGCCAAACCTCTCCCTAACCCTCACCCTCACCCTAAACCTCACCATAACCCTTACCCTAACCCTAACTCTAACCCTAATCCTCACACTTACCCTAACTCTAATCCTCACCCTAAACCTAACCCTAACGTTCACTCTCACCCTAACCCTATCCCTCACCCTCACCCTCACCCACAACCTAACCCTAACCCTAAGCCTAATTCTAAACATGAACCTCACCCTCAACCTGAACCTAACCCTAAATCTCACTTTCCCACCCTATCGCTAACCCTCATCCTAACTTAAACCCTCACCCTAACACTTACCCCAACACATACCCTCAATTTAATCCTAACCCTAACCCTCATTCTAACTCTCAACCTAAACCTAACACTCTCCCTAAACCTCACACGCACCTGAAACCTCACCCTAACCCTAACCCTCAACCTAACCCTAAACCTAACCCTAACCCTCACTTTCACCCTAGCCCTCATCCTAACCCGAAACCTCACCCTAACCCTAACCCTAAACCTAAGCCTCACACAAACCCTAACCCTAACCGTAATGCTAACCCTAACCCTCAGCCTCACCCTAACTCTCACCCTAACCCTTACACTCACCGTCACGCTACCCCTCACACTAACCCTAACCCTAACAATAACCCTAACCTTAACCCTCACCCTCACCTTACCCATAATCCAAACCCCACCCCTCCGCCTAATCCTCATCCTAAACCTAAACCTAAACTTAAACCTCACCCTAACCCTAAAGATAACCCTATCCCTAACCTCCCCTCAACCTCACCCTCAGCCTAACACTAACCCTAACCCTAACCCTCACCCTAACCTTAACCCTCACCCTACCTCTCACCTTAACACATACTCTCACCCTAACCCAAACCCTAACCCTCACCCTAACCCTCAACTTAACCCTAACCCTAACCCTAAACCTTACCCTCACACTCACCCAACCCTCAAACTAAGCCTAAACCTCAACCTAAACCTAACGCTAACCCTCACCCTCACCCTAACCCTAACCGTAATCCTAACCCTAAACCTCATCTTCACCCTCTACCCTAAACTAAGCCTAACCCTCACACTCAAACTCACCCTCACCCTAACACTCACCCTCACCCTCACCCTCACCCTAACCCTAAACCTAACCCTAACCCTCACCCTAACCCTAACCCTAACACTCACCCTAACCCTATCCCTAACCCTAATTCTAACCCTAACGCTCACCCTTACCCTAACCCTCACCCTAACCCTTACCCTCACACTAATCCTAACACTAAACCTAACCCTTACACTAAACCGAACCCTCAACATAACCTTAACCATAACGCTAACAGTAACCCAAACCCTAACCCTAAACCTAACCCTCACCCTCACCCTAACATTAACCCTAACCCTAACAATAACCCTATCCCTTACCCTAATCCTAACCCTCATCATCACCCTCACCCTCATCCTAACCCTAACACTAACCTAACAATAACCCTAACCCAAACCACCACCTTAACCCTAAAACTAACCCCACTCCTCAGGCTAATCCTCATCCTAAACCTAAACCTCACCTTAACCATAAACATCACCCTAAACCTAAACCTCACCCTCACCCTCACCCTCAGCCGAATCCTCACACTAACCCTAACCCTAAACCTATCCCTAACCCTCAACTTAACCGTAAAGCTCATCCTAACCCTCACCCTAACACATACGCTCACCCTAACCCTAACACTAACCCTCACCGTAAACCTAACCCTCTCCCAAAAACTCAACCTAACCCTTACCCTCACCCTAACTCTATCCTTAACCATAACCCTCACCCTAACCCTCACCCTCAACATAACCCGAACCCTAACTCTCACCCTAATGCTAACCCTAACCCTAAACCTGACGCTCACCCTAACCCTCAACCTCACTCTAACCGTCAACCTTTCCCTAAATATCATCCAAACACTAACACTCACCCTAACCCTAACCCTAACCCTGAGCCTTTGCCTCACCCCCACCATGACCCTCACCCTAAGCCTAACCCTAAACCGAACCCTAATGCTAAACCTAACCCTCTCCCTCACCCTCACGCTAACCCTAATGCTTAACCCTAAACCTAAACCTCACCCTAAAGCTAACCCTAACCCTAAACCTCACCCTAACGCTCACCCTAACCCTAACACTCACCCTAAACCTAACCCTCACCATCACCCTAACCCTCACACAAACCCTACACCTCACACTCTCCCTAACCCTCACATTCACCCTAAACCTCACCCTTTCCCTAAATATCACCCAAACATTAACCCTCACCCTAACCCTACCTCTGACCCTTAGCCTCATCCTTACCATTACCCTCACCCTAAGTCTAGCCCTAAACCTAACCCTAATCCTAAACCTAACCTTCTCCCTCACCCTCATGATAACCCTAATGCTAACCCTAACCCTAACCCTCACCCTCACCCTAACCCTAACCCTAACCCTAACAATAACCCTAACCCTAACCCTAACCCTATCCCTTACCCTCTTCTCACCTTACCCTATCCCTCAACCTCACCCTAACCCTAACAGTAAACCTAACCCTCACCCTGACACTTTCACTAAACCTAACCCTCACTCTCACCCTAACCCTCACACTAAACCTTACAATAACCCTAACCCAAACCCTTACCCTCACTCTAAATCTAACCCGAAACCTAACCCTCACACTAACCCTAATGCTAACCCTAACACTAACCTTCAACCTAACCCTCACATTTACCCTAACCCTAACCCTAAGCCTCACCCTAAAGCTAACCCTAACCCTCACCCTAACCCTAACCCTAACCCTAATGCTAACCCTAAAGCTCAACCTTACCCTAACCCTCACCCTAACCCTTACCCTCACACTAAACCTAACCCTACACCTAACCCTCACACTAAACCTAACCCTCACCCTCACCTCACCCTAATCCTAAGAATAACCCTAAACCTAACCCTAATCCTAAACATCACCCTCACCCTAACCCTCACCCTTTCCCTAATTATCACCCTAAAACTAACACTCACGTTAACCCTAACCCTAACCCTGACCCTAAGCCTCACCCTCAAAATCACCCTCAGCCTAAGCCTAACCCTAAACCTAACCCTAATCCTAAACCTAACCCTCTCCCTCACCCTCAAGCTAATCCTAATTCTATCCCTAAACCTAACCCTCACCCTCAACATAACCCGAACCCTAATCCTAAACCTAACCCTCTCCCTCACCCTCAAGCTAATCCTAATTCTATCCCTAAACCTAACCCTCACCCTCACCCTAACCCAAACCCTAATCCGAACACTAACAATGCCCCTAACCCTAACACTCACCATAACCCTCACTCTAAACCTCACCCTCAACATAATCCTAACCCTAATTCTAACCCCACCCCTCAGCCTAATCCTCATCCTAATCCTAAACCTAAACCTAAACCTCATCCTAACCCTAAAGATCACCCTAAGCCTAACCCTCACACTCAGTCTAACCCTGATCTAAACTCGAATCTTAACCCTGAACCTTATCCTCACCCTAAACCTAACCCTAACCCTAACCCTCACCCTCAACCTCATCCTAACCCTAAACCTAACCCTATCCCTAACCCTCACGCTCACCTTAACTCTCACCCTAACCCTCACCCTAACACATACCCTCAACCTAACCCTAACTGTAATCCTCACAATAACCATAACACTAACCCTCACACTAAACCTCACCCTAAACCTTACCCTCACCCTAACCCTAACCCTAATCCTAATCCTCACACTAACCCTAACACTAACCTTAACCCTAACCCTCACCCTAACCAACACCCCCAACATAACCCTCACCCTAACCCTCACTCTTATGTTAAACCTAACCCTAACCCTCACCCTCACCCTAAACCTCACCCTCACCATAAACTTCACCCTTTCGTAAATATAAACCTAACACTAACCCTCACCCTAACCCTAACCCTAACCCTGACCCTAAGCCTCACCCTCACCATAACCCTCACCCTAAGCCTAACCATAAACCTAACCCTAATCCTAAACCTAACCCTCTCCCTCACCCTCACGTTAACCCTAATGCTAAACCTAAACCTAACCCTCACCCTAACCCTCACCCTCAACATAAACCTAAATCTAACCCTCACACTAAACCTCACCCTCAACATAACCTTAACCCTAACCCTCACCCTAATGCTAACCCTAACCCTAAACTTCACCCTCAACCTAACCATCACCGTCGGCCTAATCGTTACCCAAATCCTAACCCTCACACTAAACCTAACCCTCAACCTAAACCTAACCCTCACCCTTTCCCTAAATATCACCCGAACACTAACCCTCACCCTAAGCCTAAGCCTGATCCTGACCCTAAGCCTCACCCTCAACAGCACCCTCACCCTAAGCCTAACCCTAAACCTAACCCTAATGCTAAACCAAAACCTCTCCCTCACCCTCATAATAACCCTAATGCTATCCCTAACCCTAACCCTCACCCTAACACTAACCCTAACCCTAACCCTATCCCTAACACTCACCCTAACCTTAACCCTATCCCTAACCTTCACCCTCATCCTATCCCTAACACTCACCCTCATCCTAACCCTAACACTAAACCTAGCCCTCACCCTAACACTCACCCTAACACTCACACTAAAATTAACCCTCACTCTCACCCTTACCCTAAACCTAAACCTAACCCATACCCTCACCCTAACCCTAATCCTCACACTAACCCTAACCCTAACCCTAACACTAAGCCTCACCCTAACCCTCACCACGCCCTAACCCTAACCCTAACCCTCACCTTAATGCTAACCCTAACCCTAAACCTCACCCTCACCCTAACCCTCAACGTCACCCTAAACCTCACCCACACCCTATTCCTCACACTCACCCTAACCCTCACCCTCACATTAACCCACATCTCACCCTAAATATCACCCAAACCCTAACCCTCACCCTAAACCTAACCCTAACACGCAACCTAAGCCTCACCCTCACCATGACCCTCACCCTAAGCCTAACCGTAACCCTAACCCTAATCCTAAACCTAACCCTCTCACTCAACCGCATGTTAACCCTAATGCTAACCCTAATCCTAACCTTACCATAACCCTTACCCTCACCCTAACCATAACCCTAATCCTCAAACTAACCCTAACCCTAAACCTCACCCTAAACCTCACCCTAACCCTAACCCTCACCCTAACCCTCACCCTTACCCTAACCCTAACCCTCACCCTAATGCTATCCCTAAACCTAAACCTCACCCTCACCCTAACCCTCACCATCACACTAACTCTCACCCACACCCTAACCCTCACATTGACCCTAACCCTCACCCTCAACCTAACCCTCACTCTTTCCCTAAATATCACCCTAACACTAACACTCATCCTAACCCTAACCATAACCCTTACCATAAGCCTCACCATCACCCTCACCCTAAGCCTAACCCTCAACCTCACCCTAACCCTAACCCTAACCCTAACAATAACCCTAACCCTAACCCTATCCCTAACCCTCACCCTCACCCTAAACCTAATCCTCACCCTTACTCTAACCCTAACATTAAACCTAACCCTCACCCTAACACTCACCCTACCACTCACACTAAAACTAGCCCTCACTTTCAACCTAACCCTCACCCTAAACCTTACCCTAACTATAACCCTAAACCTTACCCTCATCCTAACCCTAAATCTAACCCTAATCCTCACACTAATCCTAAGCCTAACCCTAACCCTAACCTCACCCTAACCCTCATCCTAACCCTCACCTTAACCCTAACCCTAACCCTCACCCTAATTCTAATCCTAACACTAACCCTCACCCTCTCGCTAAACCTAATGCTAACCCTAACCCTAACCCTCACCCTCAACCTAACCCTAAACCTAACCCGCAACCTAATGCTTACCCTAACCCTCACCCTCACCCTAACCCTGACACTAAACCTAAATCTCACCCTAACACTCACCCTAACACTCACACTAAACCTAACCCTCACTCTCACCCTAACCCTCACCTTTTCCCTAAATATCACCCTAACACTAATCCTCACCCTAACCCTAATCCTAACCCTGACCCTAAGCCTCACCCTCACCAACACCCTCACCCAATGCCTAATCCTAAACCTAACTCTAATCCTAAATTTAACCCTCTCCCTCACCCTCACTCTTAACCTAATGCAATCCCTAACCCTCACCCTCACCCTCACCCTAACCCTAACCTTAACCCTAACAATAACCCTAACCCTAACCCTATCACTAACCCTCACCCTCAACCTAAAACTAACTGTCACCCTCACCCTAACCCTAACACTCAACATAACCTTCACCCTAATACTCACACTAAAACTAGTCCTCACTCTCACCCTAACCCTCACCCTAAACCTTACCCTAACTATAACCCTAACCCTTACCCTCACCCTAACCCTAAACCCAACCCTAAACCTCACCTGCACCCTAACCCTAACCCTAACCCTAACCCTAAAAATAACCCTAACCCTAACCCTAACCCTGTCCCTAACCCTCAACCTCACCCTAAACCTTACCATCACCCTCACCCTAACACTAAACCTAACCCTCACCCTAACAATCACCATAACACTCACACTAAACCTAACGCTTATGCTCACCCAAACACTCACACTAAACCTAACCCTAACCCTAATCCTCACACTCACCCTAACCTTAACCCTAACCCTAACCCTCACCCTAACCCTCACCTTCACACTAAGCCTAACCCTAACACTCACCCTAATGCTAATCCTAACCCTAACCCTCACCCTCACCCTAACCCTCACCATCAACCTAACCCTCACCCACACCCTAACCCTCACACTCACCGTAAAGCTCACCCTCACCCTAATCCTCACCCTCACCCTAAATATCACCCTAACACTAACCCTCACCCTAATCTTAATCCTAACCCTCACCCTAAGCCTCACCCTCACCATGACCCTCACACTAAGCCTAACCGTAAACCTAACCCTAATTCTAAACCTAACCATCTCCCTCACACTCATACTAACCCTAATGCTAACCCTAACACTAAACCTCACCATAACCCTTAACCTCACCCTACCGCTGACACTAATCTTCACACTAACCCTAACCCTAATCCTCACCCTAAACCTAAACCTAACCCTCACCCTCACCCTAACTCTAATCCTCACCCTTTACCTCACCCTCACCCTGAATCTAATCCTAAAACTAACCCTCACCCTCATCGTTACCCAAACCATAACACTAACCCTATCCCTAAGCCTCATCCTAACACTAACCTTCACCCTAACCCTCAACCTAACTCATAACCTCACCCTAATCCTAACCATATCCCTCAACCTAACCCTCACCCTAACCCTAACCCTCTCCCTAAATCTCTCCCTCACCCTAAACCTCACCCTAACCTTTACCCTCACCCTAACCTTTACCCTCACCCTAACTCTAACCCTAAACCTACCACTCACCCGAAAACTCACCCTAACCCTAACCCTCAACCTAACCATAACCCTAATCCTAACCCTCACCCTCACCCTAGCCCTCATCCTAACCCTAATCCTAACCCTCACCCTAATCCTAACCCTCACCCTCACCCTAACCCTCACACTCACCTTTACCCTCACCCAACCCTATCTCTCATCCTAACCATAACCCTAACCCTAACCACAACCCTCACCCTAACTGTAACCCTAAGCCTCACCCTAATGCTAACGCTAATCCTAACCCTAATCCTCACACTAACCCTAAACCTAACCCTAACCACACTAACCCTAATCCTCACACTAACCGTAAACCTTACACTCACCCTCACCCTAACCCTCAACGTTAACCTAAATGTCACCCAAACCCTAACCCTCACATTCACCCTAACCCTCACCCTCACCCTCACCCTAACCCTCACCCTTTCCCTAAATATCACCCTAACACTAACCCTCACCCTAACCCTAACCGTAACCCTGACCCTAAGCCTCACCCTCACCATCAACCTCACCCTAAGCCTAACCCTAAACCTAACCTTAATCCTAAACCTAATCTTCTCCCTCAAACTCTCTCTAAACCTAATGCTATCCCTAACCCTCACCCTCACCCTCACCTTAACCCTAACCCTAACAATAACCCTAACCCTTAACCTATCCCTAACCCTCACCCTCACCCTAAACCTAACCGTCACCCTCACCCTAACCCTATCACTCAATACTAATACTAACACTAAATACTAACACTAAATACTAACCTAATACTAACACTAATACTAACACTAATACTAACACTAATACTCACCCTAATATTAACCCTAAAACTAGGCCTCACTCTCACTCTAACCCTCACCGTAAACCTTAACTTAACTATAAACCTAACCCTTAGCCTCACCCTAAATTTAACCCAAACCCTAACTCTCACCTTCACCCTAACCCTAACCCTAACAGTATCCCTAACCCTAACCCTAATCCTAAACCTAACCCTCACCCTCATGCTCACCCTAACAATCACCCTAACCCTAACACTAACCCTAAGCCTAATCCTCATCCTAAACCTCACACTAACCGTACGCCTAATGCTAACCCTCACCCCAACTCTCACAGTATCCCTAACCGTAACCCTAACCCTCAAACGCAATCTAACCATCACCCTTTCCTTTACCCTCAACGTAAACCTAACCCTAACCCTCACCCTCACCATCACCCTAACACTAACCCTAACCCTGACCCTCACCCTTACCCTCAGCCTAAACCTAAACCTAACACTAATCCTAACACTAACCCTCACCCACACTCTAACCCTAACCCCCACCTTCACCCTCACCCCCACCCTCACCCTAACCATCACCCTCACCCTAAATATCACCATAACCCTAAGCCTCAACCTAATCCTAATCCTAACCCTCACCCTAACCCTCACCCTAAGCCTAACCCTAACCCTAAACCTAATCCTAAACCGAAACTTCTCCCTCACCCTCAACATAACCCTAACCCTAACCCTCACACTTACCCTCACCCTAACCCTAACCCTAACCCTAAGAATAACCCTACCCCTCACCCTCAACTTCAATCTCACCCTAACTGTAACCCTAACCCTAACAATAACCCTCACCCTAACCCTAACCCTAACTCTCACCCTCACCCTAACCCTAAACCTAAGCCTCACCCAAACCCTAACCCTAACCCTAAAGCTAACGCTAAGGCTAACCCTCACCCTCACCCTAACCCTAAGCCTAACCCTAACCTTCAACATCAACTGAACCCTCACTCTAACCCTTTACCACATCCTAAACCTAACCCTCACCCTCACCATATACCTAAACCTAACCCTAACCCACAACATAACGCTAACCGTCAGCCTAAGACTCACCCTTACCCGAAAACTCACCCTAACCCTTACCTTCATGCTAATCCTAACCCTAATCCTCACACTAACCCTAACCATAAACATAACCTTCATCCTAACCCTCACCCTAATCCTTACCCTAAACCCTACCATCAACCTCACACTAGCCCTAACACTCAACCTCACCCTAATCCTAAACCTAACCCTAACCTTCTCCCTAACCCTAACCCTAACCCTAATGCTAACCCTAACCCTCACCCTCACCCAACCCTCACCCTCACCCTTACCCTCACACTAACTCTAACACTAACAATCACACTAAACCTAACCCTAACCCTACCCCTAACCCTACGCCTCAGCCTAACACTCACCCTAACCCTAACCCTAATCCTCACCCTATCCCTAAACCTAAACTTAACCCTCACCCTCAGCCTAGCCCTCACCCTAACCTTAACCCTAAACCTAACCCTCACCCTCACCCTAAACCTAATGCTAACCCTGAACTTCACCCTCACCCTAACTCTCACCCTAACCTTTACCCTCACCTTAACCTAATCCTCACCCTCACCCTTACCCTCACACTAACTCTAACACTAACAATCACACTAAACCGAACCCTAACCCGACCCCTAACCCTACCCCTCAGCCTAACACTCACTCTAACCCTAACCCTAATCCTCACCCTATCCCTAAACCTAAACTTAACCCTCACCCTCAGCCAAGCCCTCACCCCAACCTTAACCCTAAACCTAACCCTCACCCTCACCCTAAAACTAATGCTAACCCTGAACTTCACCCTCACCCTAACTCTCACCCTAACCCTTACTCTCACCTTAACCTAATACTCACCCTCACCCTAAAACTCAACCTAACCCTTACACTAACAATCACACTAAACCTAACCCTCACACTAACCCTAACCCTAACCCTCACCCTAAACCTCACCATAACCCTTATCCTCACCCTATCCGTAACCCTAATCCTCACACTAACCCTAAACCTAACCCTAACCCTCAACCTCACCGTCACCATGACCCTCACCCTAAACATAACCCTCACCCACACCCTCACCCTCACCCTAACCCTCACTCTCACCCTAGCATTCACCCTAATCCTAACGATAACCCTAACCAAACTCTCACCCTCAGCCTCACCCTCAGCCTCAGCCTAACCCTATCCCTAAACCTAATCCTAACCCTATCCCTCAACCTCACCCTCACCTTCACCCTAATCCTAACCCTCACCCTCACAGTAACACTTAACCTCACCCTAACCCTAACCATAAACCTCACACTAACCCTAACCCTTACCATCACCCTCATCCTAACACTAATCCCAACCCTCAACCTCATGCCTCACATTCACCCTCAGCCTAAACCTAATCCTAACCCTAATCCTAACCCTAACCCTCACCCTCACCTTCACCCTTATCCTAACCATAAGCCTCACCCTAACCCTAACCCACAGAATAACCCTCTACTTCACCCTAACCCTTACCCTCACCCTAACCTAACCCTCACCTCACCCTAACCCTCAACCTAACCCTAACCCTAACCCTAACCATCATACTAACCCTCACCCTAACTCTAACCCTCACGCTAACCCTCATCCTAACACTCACGCTAACCCTAACCCTCACTCTCACCCTAACACTCACCCTAACCCTAACTCTAAGCCTAACCCTCACCCTCACCCTAACACTCACCCTAAGGCTTACCCTCACCCTAACACTAAGCCTAACCCTAACCCACATAATATCAATAACCCTCACACTAATCCTAACCTTACCGGTAACCCTATAGCTCATCCTACACCTAAAAGTAACCCTAACCCTCACTCTCACCCTCACCCTCACCCTCAGCCTAAACCTAAACCCAACCTAATCCTAACCCTAACCCTCATGCTCACTCTCACCTTAACCCTAACCCTAACTCTAACCTTAACCCTCACCCTCACACTAACCACCACCATAAACTTTAACCTCACCCTAAATCTAACCCTAACCCTAACCTTCACACTAACCCTAACCCTCACCCTCACCATAACTCAAACCCTCACTCTAACCCTCACCCCAAACCTAAACCTAACCCTCACCCTAAACCTAACCCTCACCCTCATCTTCACCCTCAGCCTCACCCTCACACTCACCGTAACCCTATCCCTCACCCTAACCCTAACCCTCACCCACATCCTAACACTCACCCTCAACCTAACTTTCACCCTCACACTAAACATCACCCTAACAGTAACCCTCACTCTAACCCTAACGCTAACCCTCACCCTCACCCTAACCCTTAAGCTAACCATCACCCTCACCCTCACCCTCACCTTAAAACTCACCCTCAGTCTAGCCCTTAGCCTAATCCTAACTGTAACCCTAACCCAGCCCTCAAACTCACCCTCACACTCACCCTCAGCCTAACAATATAACTACACCTAATCCTAACCCTAAACCTCACCATAACCCTCACCTTCACCCTAACCCTAACCCTCACCCAAACCGTAATCCTCAACCTTACCCTAACAGTCACTGTAACCCTAACCCTAACACTAAGCCTAAACCTCACTCTAACCCTCACCTTAACACTAAACCTAACACTCATCCTAACCCTCACCATAACCCTAACCCTAACCCTAACACTCACCCTCAACCTAACACTGACCCTAACCCTTACCCTTATCCTAACCCTAACTCTAACTCTCACACTAACCTAACCCTCACACTAACCCTCACCCTAACACTAACCCTAACACTCACACTCACCCTTACCCTCAGCTTAAACCTAATCCTTATCCTAACCCAAACCCTCACCTCACCCTCACTCTAGCCCTAACCCTCACCCTCAACCTCACCCTAATTCTAACCCTAACCCTCATCCTAATCTTAACCCCCACCCTAACCCTAAATCTAATCCTCAACCTCACAGTAAAACTAAACCTAACCCTAACCATAACAATAACCCTCACCCTAACACTCACACTAACCCTAACGCTAACCCTAAACCTCAATCTCAACCAAACCCTCACCATAACCCTGACCCTCACCCTAACCCTAAGCATAACCCTCACAATAAACATTACCCTCACCATAACCCTAATTCTACAACTCAACCTAACCCTCACAATAACCCTAACCCTAACCCTCACCCTAAACCTCACCATCACCCTAACCCTAAACCTAAACCTAACCCTCAACCTTACCCTCACCTTCACCCTAACCCTAACCCTAACAATAACCCAAACCCTCACCCTCACCCTCAACCTTCCCCTAACCCTAAACCTAATCCTAACAATAACCCTCACCCTAACCCTAACCCTAAACCTCACCCTCACCCTAACCCTAACCCTACCCCAAACCCTCACACAAACCCTAACCCTAAACCTAACCCTAACCCCAAGTCTAACCCTCACCCTCACCCTAACTCTAATGCTAACCCTAACATTGACCCTCACACTAACCCTCACCCTAAACCTTTACCTCACCCTATACCTAATCCTCAACCTCACCATATCCCTAACCATAACCCTAAACCCCACCTTAAACCTAACAATCAGCCTAACACTCACCCTCACCCTAAAGCTCACCCTAACACTTACCCTCACCCTAACCCAAACCCTAACCCTAATCCTGACACTAATCCTAACCCTAACCATAACCATCATCCTAACCGTCACCCTAATCCTAACCCGAAACCCTAACCTCAACCTCACCCTAGCCCTAACCCTCACCCTAACCCAAACCCTAATGTTAACACTAAACCTCACCCACACCCTATCCCTCACCCTAACCCTTGAACTCACCCTAACCCTAACTCTAACAATCACACTAAACTTAACCCTGACCCTAACCCTAACCCTACCCCTCAGCCTAACACTCACCCTAACCCTAAACCCAACCCTAATCCTCACCCTATCCCTAAACCTAACCCTAACCCTCACCCTCAGAGTAGCCCTCACCCTAACCCTAACCTTAACCCTAAGCCTCGCCCTCACCCTAAACCTAATGATAAACCTAAACTTCACCCTCACCCTAACCCTTACACTCACCCTAAACCTAATCCTCACCCTCACCCTAAAACTCACCCTAACCCTAACCCTCACCCTAACCCTAACCCTAACACTAACACTAACGATAATCCTAACACTCACGCTAATCCTCAAGCTAATCCTGACCCTAAACAAACCCCTCACCCTCACCCTTAAACTCACCCTAACCCTTACCCTCACCCTAATCCTAACTCTCACACTAACCCTAACCCTCACCCTAACCCTAACCCTAACCCTCAGCCTGACCCTCATCCTAACCATAAACCTAATTCTAACACTCACCCTCACCCTAGCCCTAACCCTAAATGTCACCCTAATTCTAACCCACACCCTAACCCTCACCTGAACCTTAGCCTAACCCTCATCCTAACCCTAAACCTAATCCTAACACTCACCCTCACCCTATTCCTAACCCTAAACGTCACCCTAATTCTAACCCTCACCCTAAGCCTCCCCCGAAACTTTACCCTCAACCTAACCCTAATACAAACATTCAGCCATTCCCTCACCCTAAACCTAACCCTCTCCCTAACACACACACTCACCCTAATCCTCACCATAACCCTTGCAGTCACGCAAACCCAACCCTAATCCTCACACTAACCCTAAACCTAACCCTAACCCTAAACCTCACCCTAACCCTCACCCTCACCCTAACCCTAATCCTATTCCTCACCTTAATGCTAACCCTAAACCTAAACCTCACCCTAACCCTCACCGTCACCGGAAGCCTCACCCATACCCTAACCCTCACCATCACCCTCAACCTCACTCTAATCCTAACCCTAATTCTCAGGTAACCCTAACCCTAACCCTCACCCTACCCCTCACACTAACCCTAACACTACACTGAAACCTCAATCTCACCCTAACCCTCACCCTAACCCTTAACCTTACCCTAACTCTAACCCTAACCCTAACCCTCAAACTCAACCGAACCTTCATACTTACCCTAGCCCTTACCCTAACCCTAATCCTAAACCTCACCCTCACCCTAACCCTCACTCTCACCCTAAACATCACCCTAACCCTAACCCTTACCATAATCCTAACCCTAACCCTCACCCTAAATCTCACCCTCAACATCACCCTCACCCTAACCCTCACCATAATCCTAACCCTAACCCTCATCGTAAATCTCACCCTCAACATCACCCTTACCCTAACCCTAACCCTAACCCTCACCCTAACCCTAACCCTCTCCTTAAAACTCACCCTCATCCTAAACCTCACCCTAAACCTTACCCTCACTCTAACCCTATACCTAACCCTAAACCTAACCCTCACCCTCACCAGCACCCTCACCCTAAACCTAACCCTAACCCGAAAAATAAGCCTAACCCTAACCTTAACCCTAAACCTGACCCTCACCCTAACCCTAATCCTCACCCTAAACCTAACACTAACCCTCTCACCCTCAGACTAGCCCACACCCTAACCCTAACCCTAAGCCGAACCCTCAACCTCACCCTAAACCTAATGCTAAGCCTAACCTTCACCCTCACCCTAACCCTCACCATAACCCTGAACCTCACCCTAAACCTAACCCTCACCCTCACCCTAACCCTAACACTCACACTAACGTAAACCTCAGCTTAACCCTCACCCTCACCCTAAACCTCACCCTAACACTTACCCTCTCCCTAAACCTTACCCTCACCCTTCCCCAACCAACAACCTAACCTTAACCCTCACCCTAAAACTCACCCTAACATTTAACCTCACCCTAAACCTAGCACTCATCCTCACCATATCCCTAACACTAACCCTAACCCTCACCTTAAACCTAACCGTCAGCCTAACACAAACCCTCACCCTAGACCACAACCTAACCCTTACCCTCACCCTAAGCCACACTCTCAGCATCACCCTCATCCTAAGCCTAACCCTAAAGCTAACCCTAATCCTAAATCTAAACCTATCCTTCACCCTCTCCCTAACCCTAAATCTAACCCTAAATTTAACCCTCACCCTGACGGTAACCCTAACCCTCACCCTAACAATAACTCTAATCTTAAACCTCACCCTAACTCTAACCCTCACCCTAAATCTAACCCTAAACCTGACACTCACTCTATCCCTAACCCTCACCCTCACCCTTACTTTCAGCCTAACCCTAACCCTAACCCTAATCGTAAACCTGAACCTCACACTCACCCTTAACCTAACCCAAACCCCTACCCTCATCCTCACCCTCGAATTCATCCTAACCCTAATCCTAACACTAACCCTCATCCTAACCCTGACCATCACACTCACCCTAACCCTCACCCTTACCCTAATCCTCCCCCTAACCCTAACCCTCATCCTAACCATAAGCCTAACCATAACCCCAATCCTCACCCTAACCCCCACCATAACACTAAACCTAGCCCTAACCCCCACCCGAACACTAACAAAAACCCTAACCCTTAGCCTCACCCTAACCCTCACCCTAACCCTTACACTCAAGGTCACCCTACCCCTCACACTAACCCTAAACCTCACCCTATCTTTCACCCTAACCCTAATCATCACACTAACCCTATCTCTCACCCTCACCCTAACCCTCATCCTAACCCTTACCCTCACGCTGACTCAACCCTCTCACTAACCATAAAACTCAACCTAACCCTAGCCTTAGCCGTCACCCTCACCCTAACCCTAACCCTAATCCTAACCATAAACCTCATCTTCACCCTCTTCCTTACCCTAACCCTAAACCTCACCCTCAACGTCAACCTCACCCTAACCCTCACCCTCACCCTCACTCTCACCATAACCAAAACCCTAACCTTCACCCTAACCCTAACATTCACCGTAAACTTAACCCGAATCCTCCCCCTTACCCTCACCCTATCACTAACCCTAACCCTAACCATCACCCTAACCCTAACCCTAACCTAATGCTAACCCTAACGTTCACCCTTACCCTAACCCTTACCCTAACCCTTACCCTCAAAATAACCCTAACCCTAAACCTAACCCTCACACAATGCCTAAGCCTCACACTTACCCTAACCCTAACACTAACAAAAACCCTAACTCTAACCCTAAACCTAACCCTCAACCTCAACCTAACCCTAACCCTAACCGTAACAATAACCCTATTCCTAACCCTAATCCTAAATCTCATCCTCACGCTGACACTCACCCTAACTCTAACACTAACCCTAACCCAAAAATAACCCTAACCGTAACCCGAAACCTAACCCTCACCCTAACCCTAAACCTAACCCCACTCCTCAGCCTAATCCTCTTCCTAAACCTAAAACTAAACCTCACCCTAAACCTAAACAACAACCTAACCCTAATCTTAACCCTCACCCTAACCCTTAACCTAACACAAATCCATACCCTAACCCTAACACTAACCCTCACCGAAACTGTAACCCTCTCCCTAAACCTCACCCTAACCTTTACGCTCACCCTAACCCTAACTCTAATCCTCACACTAACCCTAAACCTAATCTTAACCCTAACCCTGAACCTCAGCCTCACCCTAACCGTAACCCTAAACCTAAACCTCACGCTCACCCTAATGCTAACCCTAACCCTAATAATAACCCTATTCCTAACCCTAATCCTAACACTCATCCTCACCCTCAGGCTCACCCTAACCCTAAACCTAACCCTAACCCTAACCCAACAATAACCCTAACCCTAATGCTAACCCTCACCCTAACCCTAATCCTAACCCCACCCCTCAGCCTAATCCTCATCCTAAAACTAAACCTAAACCTAAACCTCAACCTAACCCTAAAGATCACCCTAAACCTAACCCTCACCCTCACCCTCAGCCTCAGCCTACCCCTATCACTAACCCTAATCCTGACCCTCACCCTAACCTTAACCCTCACCCTAACATTCACCCTAACACATGTCCTCACACTAACCCTAACCCTCACCCTAACCCTCACCTTAACCCTAACCTTCTCCCTAAACCTCACTCTCACCCTAACCCTCACCCTAAATACTAACCTCACCCTAACCCTAACCTTAACCCTAACCCTAATCCTCACACTAACACTAACCCTAACCCCAACCCTAACCATAACACTCACCCTCACCCTAAACCTCAACTTCACCCTAACCCTCACCCTCACCTTAACCCTCACCCTTTCCCTAAATATCACCCTAACACTAACCCTCACCGTAACCCTAACCCTCATCCTGACCCTAAACCTCACCCTCACAATCACCCTCCTCCTAAGCCTAAACCTAAACCTAACACTAATCCTAAACCTAACCTTCTCGCTCACCCTCACACTAACCCTAATGCTAACCCTAAACTTAACCCTCACCCTCACCCTATCCCTAAATCTAACCGTAACAATAACCTTAATCCTAACCCTAACCCTATCCCTAATCCTCACGTTCAACCTAACCCTAACACTAAACCTAAACCTCACCCTAAAACTCACCCTAACACTCACATTAACCTAACTCTCACACTCACCTAAACCCTCACCCTAAACCTTACCCTAAACCTAACCCTAACCCTTACCCTCACCCTAAACCTAAGCCTAACCCTAAACCTCACAATAACCCTATCCCTAACCCTAACCCTCACCCTAACCCTCACCCTCAGCCTAACCCTATTCCTAACCCTCACCCTAATGCTAACACTAACCCTAACGCTCATCCTCACCCTAAACCTCACAGTCACACTAACCCTCAGCCAAACCCTAACCGTCACACTCACCCTAACCCTCACCCTCACCCTAACATTCACCATCACCCTAATTCTATCCCTCACCCTAACCCGAACCCGAACCCTCAACCTAACCCTAACCCAAACCTTCACCCTTTCCCTCACCCTAACCATAAACCTCTCCCTAACCCTCACGCTCACCCTAACCCTAACCCTAATACTCACACTAACCCTAACCTTAACCCTAACCCTAATACCTCACTCTAATCCTCACCCTCACCCTAACCCTAACCCTATCACTCACCCTAACGCTAACCCTAACCCTAAACCTCACCCTAACGCTCATGGTCACCTTAACCCTCACCGTCACCCTAAGCCTCACCCACACCCTAACCCTCACCCTCACTCTAAAAATCACTCTAACCCTAAATTTCACCATAATCCTAACCCTAACTCTCACCCTAAACCTCACCGTCAACATCACCCTCACCCTAAGCCTAACCACAAACCTAAACCTAAACCTAAACCTAACCCTCTCTCTCACCAATACCCTAAACCTAACCATAACCCTCACCCTAACCCTAACCCTCTCCCTAAAACTCACCTTCAGCCTTAGCCTCACCCTAAACCTTACCCTCACCCTAACCCTAAACCTGACACTCACCCTTACCCTCAGCCTAAACCTAACATTAACACTAATCCTAACCCTGAAGCTCACCCTCACCCTGAACCTAACCCAAATCCTAAATCTCACCATCACCCTCACCCTAACTCTCACCCTAACCCTATCCCTAACCCTCACCCTAACCTTAACCCTCACCCAAACACCCACCCTAACACATACTCTCACCCTAAACCTAACCCTAAACCTAACCCTCACCCTAACATTCACCCTAAACCTAACCCTCCCCCTAAAACTCACGCTCACCCTAAACCTCACCCTAACCCTTACAATCACCCTAACCCTAAACCTACCCCTCACCCGAACCCTCAACCTAACCCTAACCCACAACCTAACCCTTACCATAACACTCATCCTCACCCTAGCCCACATCCTAACCCTAATCGTAAACCTAACCCTCAACCTAAACCTAACCCTCACCCTCAAACTAACGCTCACCCTCACCATAATCCTCACCCTAACCCTAACCCTAACAATAAACCTAACCCTCACCCTCACCCTCAGCCTTCCCCTAACCCTAACCCTAACAATAATCCTCACCCTAACCCTAACACTAACACTCACCCTCACCCTAACCCTAACCATAAACCTAACCTTCACCCAAAACCTAACCCTCACTCTAACCCTTAACCTCACCGTAAACCTAACCCTCACCCTCAACTTAAACCTCAACCTAACCCTTACCCTCACCCTAACCCTAACCCTAACCCTAACCCTAATCCTCACACTAACTCTAACCCTAACCATAACCATCATCCAAACTCTCACCCTAATCCTAATCCTAACCCTTAACCTCACCCTAACCCTAACACTAACAAACACATTAAACCTAACCCTACCCCTCAGCCTAACACCCACCCTAACCCTAACCCACACCCTAATCCTCACCCTATCCCTAAACATAACCCTGACCCTCACCCTAAACCTAATGCTAAACCTAACTTTCACTCTCATCCTAACCCCCACCCTAATGATTACCCTCACCCTAAACCTAACCCTCACCCTCACACTAAAACTCACGCTCACCCAAACCATCACCCTAACCCTGACCCTAACCCTCACACTAACCCTCGCCCTAACCCTACCACTACCACTACCACTAACACTAACCTTAATCCCAATGCTCACCCTAATCCTCAAGCTAACGGTAACCCTCACCCTCAGCCTATCCCTCAACCTAACCCTAACCCTAATCCTAACCCTCACCCTCACCCTAAACTTAATGCTAAACCTAAACTTCACCCTCACCCTAACCCTCATCCTAATGCTTACTCTCACCCTAAACCTTAGACTCACCCTCACCCTAAAACTCAACCTCACCCTAACCCTAACCCTCACCCTAACCCTCAATCTAACCCATACCCTCACCATAAACTTAACCCTCAAACTAAAATTTAACCTAACCCTAAACCTCACCCTAACCCTCATCCTAACCCTAACTCTAAACCTACCCCTCACCCGAACCCTCACCCTAACCCTAACCCTAACCGTAACCCTAAACCTCACACTCACCCTAGCCCTCATCCTAAACCTAAACCTAACCCTAACCCCAACCCTCATCCTAACCCCCACCATAACCCTAAACCTAACCCTAACCCTCACCCTAACACTAACAATAACCCTAACCCTCAGCCTCACCCTAACCCTCACCCTAACCCTTAATCTCACAGTCACCCTACCCCTCACACTAAACCTAACCTTGACCCTAACCCTAAACCTCTCCCTAATCCTTACATTAACCCTAAACCTAAACCTAACAATAACCCTCACACAAACCCTCACCCTAAACCTAACCCTAACCCTAATTCTCACCCTCACCTTAAATATCACCCTAACCCTTAACCTCACGCTCTCCGAACCCTCACCCTAACACTGATCGTAATCCTAACTCTAAACATCAACTTCACCCTCTCCCTTACCCTAACCCTAATCCTCACCCTCAACCTCTCCCTCACCCTAACCCTGAACCTAACCCTAAGCCTAACCCTCACCCAACCTTAAACCTAACCCTCACCCTTACCCTCACACTAAAGCTAACCCTAAACCTAACCCTCAGCCTAACCCTAACCCTAAACCTAATGCTAACCCTAATGCTCACCCTTAACCTAACCTTCACCCTAACCCTTACCCGCACACTAACCCTAACCCTAAACCTAACCCTCACACTAAAACTACCCCTCACCACAAACCTAACCATAATGGTAACTATAACGCTAACCCTAAACCTAAACCTAACCCTCACCCTCACCCTAATCCTAACGCTAACCCTAACAATAAACGTATCCCTAACCCTAACCTTAACCCTCATCCTAACCCTCACCATAACATATACCCTCACCCTAACCCTAACCCTAACCCTCACCCTAACCTTCAAAGTAACCCTAAACCTCTTCCTAAACCTCACTCTAACCCTTACCCGCACCTTAACCCTAACCCTAATCCTCACCCTAACCCTAACCCTAACCCTCACACTAACCTTCAAAGTAACCCTAAACCTCTTCCTAAACCTTACTCTAACCCTTACCCGCACCCTAACCCTAACCCTAATCCTCACACTAACCCTAACCCTAACCCTAAACCTAACCCTCACCCTAACCCTCACCCTAAACCTCACCCTAACCCTCACCCTAAGCCTCATACTCAACTTAACATTAATGCTAACCCCAATCTTCACCCTCACCCTAACCCTCAAGCTAAAACTTAAACTCACCTTAAACCTAACCCTCAATCTCAACTTCAACCTAACCCTAACCCTAACCCTAACCCTCACCCTAACCCTTAACCTAACCCTAACCCTAACACAAACCCTAACCCTCACCGACACCCTAACCCTCACCCAAATCCTAACCCTCACCCAAACCCTAACCCTCACCGTCACCCTAACCCTCACTCACACCCTAATCCTCACCCTCACCCAAAATATCAAGCTAACCCTAACCCTCACCCTAACCCTAACCCTAAACCTCACCCTAAGGCTCAGCCTCACCATCACCCTCACCCTAAGAATAACCCTAAACCTAACGCTAGTCCTAAACCTAACCCTCTCACTCACCCTCACGCTAACCCTAACGCTAACGCTAACGCTAACCCTAACCCTCACCCTCAACCTAAACCTAACCCTAACCCTAAACCTAACCCTAACAATAACCCTAACCCTAACCCTAACATTCACCCACACCCTCACCCTCACCCAACCCTAAACCTAACCCTCACCCTTACCCTCACACTAAACCTAACCTCACCATAAACCTAATCCTCACACTAACCCTAACCCTAACCATAAACTTCATCCTAACACTCATCCTAATTCTAACCCTAAACCCTACCCTCACACTCACCCTAACCGTAACCTTCACCCTAACCCTAACCCTAACTCTCACCCTAAACCTCACCTTCACTCTAACCCTCACCCTTACCCTAAATATCACCCTAACTCTAACCCTCTCCCTAAACCTAACCCTAAGTCTCAAACTAAGCCTCACCCTCACTATCAACCTCACCACAAGCTTAACCTTAAACCTAACCCTAATCCTAAACCTAAACCTCTCCCTCACCCTCATGCTAACCCTAATGCTAACCTTAACCCTAAACCTCACCCACACCCTAACCCTAACTCTAAGTGTAACAATAACCCTAACCCTAACCCTATCCCTAACCCTCACCCTCCCCCTAAACCTCACCTTCACCCTCAACCTAACCCTAACACTAAAACTAATCCTCACCCTAACACTCACACTAAAACTAGCCCTCACTCCCACACTAACCCTCACCCTAAAACTTACCATAACTATAACACTAAGAATTACCCTCACCATAACACTAACCCTAATCCTGATCCTCACATTAATCATAAACCTAAACCAGACCCTAACCATAACCCACACCCTAGCCCTCACCCTCCCCTTAACCGTAACCATAACCCTAAGTGTAATCCTAACCCTAAACCTCTCCCTCACCCTAAAACTCAACCTCACACTCACCCTCACTGTCACATTAAACCTCACCATCACCCTAACCCTCACACTCACCCTAACCCTTACCCTCACCCTAAACCTCACCCTCACTGTAAATATCACCCAAAGCCAAACCCTCACCCTAACCCTAACCCTAACCCTAAACCTCATCCTCACCCTAACCCTAACCCTAAGCCTAACAATAACCCTAAGCCTAAACCTTACCCTAACCCTAAACCTCACCTTCACCCTAACCCTAATCCTAACCTTAACCATAAACCTAATTCTCACACTAACCATAACCATAACCATAACCTTCATCCTAAACCTCACCCTAATTCTAACCCTAAAACCTACCCTCACCCTCACCCTAAACCTAAACCTCAAGCTCACACTCACCCTAATCCTAAACCTAAGCCTAACCCTAACTCTCCCCCTCCCCATATCTCCCACCCTAACCCTTAACCTCACCCTAACCCTAACCCTAACAATCACACTAAACCTAACCCTCACCCTCACCCTAACCCTAACCCTAACCCTCACCCTCAAGTTAAACCTAATGCTAACCCTAACCTTCACCCTCATCCTAACCCTCACACTAACCCTTACAGAAACCATAAACCTAACCCTCATTCTCACCCTAAAACTCACCCTAACCCTAAACCTCACCCTAAACGTCACCCTAACCCTAACCCTAAAACTCAACCTAAAACTCACTCTAATCCTAACACTAACACTAACCCTCACCCTAACCCTAACCCTCACCCTAACCTTTACCCTAACCCTCACCCTCACCTTAACACTAACCCTAACCTTAACCATAACCCTAATCCTCACACTAAATCTAAGGCTAAGCATAACCTTCATCTTAACCCTCAACCTAATTCTAACCCTAAAACCTAGCCTCACCCTAAACCTAACCCTCACCCTAAATGTCACCCTAACCCTAAACCTCACCCTAACCCTCACCGTAACCCTAAAACTAACCCTAATGCTAACCATAACGCTCACCCTTACTCTAAACATCACCCTAACCCTAACACTAACCCTGACCCTAATGCTAACCCTAACCCTAACCCTACCCTAACCCTAACCCTCACCCTCACCCTAAACCTAACCCTAACCCTAAACCTAAACCTAATCCTCACACTAACCCTAACCCTAACCATAAACTTCATCCTAAAACTCACACTAATCCTAACCCTAAACCCTACCCTCACCATCACCCTATACCTAACTCTCACCCTCACCCTCACCCTAATCCTAAACCTAACCCTAACCCTAACCCTCACCCTCACACTATCCCTCACCATAACCCTTACCCTCACCCTAACCAGAACCCTAACAATCACCCTAAACCTAACCATCACCGTAAGCCTAAACCTACCCCTCAGCCTAACGCTCACTCTAACCATAACCCTAACCCTAAATCCTACACTCACCATCACCCTAACCCTAATTCTCACCCTCATACTAACTGTATTCCTAAACCTAACCATAATCCTAAACCTCACCCTCACCCTATCCCTCACCCTAACCCTTACCCTCACCATAACCCTAACCCTAACAATCACACTTAACCTAACCCTCACCCTAACCCTATACTACCCCTCAGCCTACTGCTCACTCTAACCCTAACCCTAACCCTAATGCTCACCATATCCCTAAACCTAACCCTAACCTTCATCCTCAGCCTAGCCCTAACCCTAAACTTAACCCTAACCCCAACCCTCCCCCTCCCCCTAAACCTAATGCTAACACTAACCTTCACCCTCACCCTAACCCTCACCCTAACCCTTACCCTCACCGTAAACCTAACCCTCACCCTCACCCTACAACTCACCCTAACCCTAACCCTCACCCTAAACCTCACTCTAACCTTAACCTTAACCCTAACCCTCACCCTAAACCTAAACCTCACCCTAACCATAACCTTCACCCTCACCATCAACCTCACCATAACCCTAACCCTAAACCTAACACTCATGCTAACCCTAACCCTAAACCTAATTCTAAACCTAACACTCACCCTTACTCTAACCCTCACCCTAACCCTAACCCTAACCCTCACCCTAATGCTAACCCTAAACGTAACTCTCACCCTAACACTAACCCTCACCCTCACACTAACCCTTAACATAACCCTAAACCTAATCCTCACCCTTACCCTAACCCTCACCCTATTGCTAAACATAAATCTAACGCTCACCCTAACCCTAACCCTCACCCTCACACTAACCTTTACCCTAACCCTAAGCCTAATCCTCAAACTTACCCTAATCCTCACCCTATTGCTAAACCTAAACCTAACGCTCACCCTAACCCTAACCCTCACCCTCACACTAACCTTTACCCTAACCCTAAACCTAATCCTCTCCCTAACCCTAACCCTAACCCTAATGCTAACCCTAACACTCACCCTCACCCTATCCCTCAACCTAACCCTTACCCTCACCCTAAAACTAAACCTAACAATCACACTAAAACTAACCGTCACCTAAACCCTAACCCTACCCTTTTGCCTAATGCACACCCTAACACTAACCCAATCCCTAACCCTAACCCTAATCCTAACCCTATCCTTAAACGTACCCCTAACCCTCTCCATCAGCCTAGCCCTCACCCTAACCCTAACACTAACACTAACCCTCACACTCACCCTAAACCTAATGCTAACCCTAATCTTCACCCTCACCCTAACCCTCACCCTAACCCTTACCCTCACCCTAAACATAACCCTCACCCTCACCCTACAACTCACCCTAAACCTAACACGCACACTACACCTAACGCTCACCCTAATTCACCCTAACCTTTACCCTAACTCTAAACCTCATCCTCACTCTAAGCCTAACCCTAACCCTAATGCTAACCCTAACACTGATCCTCACCCTATCCCTCACCCTAACCCTTATCCTCACCCTAACACTAAACCTAACAATCACACTAAACCTAAACCTCACCTAAACCCTAAACCTACCCTTTTGCCTAATGCACACCCTAACCCTAACCATATCCCTATCCCTAACCCTTATCCTCACCCTATCCCTAAACCTAAACCTAACCCTCACCCTCAGCCTATCCCTCACCTAACCCTAACACTAACACTAACCCTCACATTCACCCTAAACCTAATGCTAAACCTAACCTTCACCCTCACCCTAACCCTCACCCTCAGCCTATCCCTCACCTAACCCTAACACTAACACTAACCCTCACACTCACCCTAAACCTAATGCTAAACCTAACCTTCACCCTCACCCTAACCCTCACCCTAACCCTTACCCTCACCCTAAACCTAACCCTCACCCTCACCCTAAAACTCACCCTTACCCTAACCCTTTCCCTACACCTCACCCTAACCCTAATCCTAACCCTCACCCTAAACCTATCCCTAACCCTAACCCTAACACTAACACTAACCATAATCCTAAAGCTCACCCGAATCCTCATGCTAACCCTAACCCTACCCCTACCCCTCACCCTCACCCTTAACCTCACCCTAAACCTTACCCTCACCCTAACGCTAACCCTCACACTAACCCTAATCCTCACCCTTGCCTTAACCCTCGCCCATACCCTAAGCCTAACCCTAAACATCATCCTAATTCTAACCTTCACCCTCAGGATTACCGTCAACCTCACCCTCAGCCTAACCCTAAAATTAAACCTAATCCTAACCCTCAACCTCACCCTCACCCTAACCATAACCCTAACCCTCACTCTCACACTCAGCCTATCTCTAAACCTATACCTAACCCTCACCCTAACCCTAACCCTCAAACTTACCCTCAACTGATCCCTCACCCTCAACTTAACCCAAACCCAAACCCTCAACTTAACCCTAACCATATCCCTAACCCTCACCCTCACCATAAACCTAACCCTAAACCTCACCCTAACCCTAACACTAAACCTAACTCTCACCCTAACACTCACACTAATACTAGCCCTCACTCTCACCCTAACCCTCACCCTAAACCTTACCCTAAATATAACCCTAAAGCTTACCCTCACCCTCACTCTAACCATAACCCTAATCCTCACACTAATCCTAAGCCTAAACATAACACTAACCCTAACCCTCAACCTAACCCTCAACCTCACCCTAACCCAAACCCTAACCCTAAACCAAAATCTAATTGTAACCCTAACCTTAACCCAATCCCTCACCCTCAACCTCACCCTAAACCTAATCCTAATCCTAACCCTAAACTTAACCCTCACCCTCACCTTATCCCTCACCCTAACCCTTACCCTCACCCTAACCTTAACCCTACCCCTCTGCCTAATGCTCACTCTAACCATAACCCTAACCCTAAACCCTACCCTAATCATCAACCTATCCCTAACTCTCACCCTCACCGTCACCCTAATCCAAAACCTAAACCTAAATTTATCCCTCACCCTCACCCTATCCCTCACCCTAAACCTTACCCTCACCCTAATCCTAACCCTAACAATCACACTAAACCTAACCCTCAACCTAACCCTTACCCTACCCCTCAGCCTATTGCTCACTCTAACCATAACCCTAACCCTAACCCTACCCCTCAGCCTAACGCTCACTCTAACCATAACCCTAACCCTAATCCTTACCCTATCCCTAAAACTAACCCTGACCTTAAACCTCACCCTCAGCCTAAACCTAATGCTAACCCTAACTTTCACCTTCACCCTAACCCTCACCCTAACCCCTACCCTCACCGTAAACCTAACACTCACCCTCACCCTACAACTCACCCTAACCCTAAAACTCACCCTAACCCTAATCCTAACCCTCACCCTAAACCTAATCCTAACACTAACACTAACCATAATCCTAATGCTCACCAGAATCCTCAGCCCAAACCTAACCTTAACCCTACCTCACAACCTCCACCTTACCCTCACCCTAACCCTTACCCTCACCCGTACGCTAACCATAACCCTAACCATCACCCTAACCCTAATCGTAAACCCACCCCTCAGCCTAATCTTCATGCTAAACGTAAACATAAACCTAAACCTCAACCTAGTCCTAAAGATCACCCTAACCCAAACCCTCACCCTCACCCTCAGCCTAACTCTAAACATAAACCTAACCCTAACCCTAACCCTAATGATCATATTAACCCTAAACCTAACCCGAAACCTAACCCTCACCCTAACCCCCACCCTCAACATTACCCTAACCCTAACCCTCACCCTAATGCAAATCCTAACCCTAAACCTGGACCTCACGCTAAACCTCACCGTCACCCTAACCCTCACCGAAATCCTAACCCTTACACTCATCCTAACCCTCAACCTAACCCTAAATCTAACCCTCATCCTAATGCTAACCCTAACCCTAACCCTCACCCTCACCCTAACCCTAACAATAACCCTAACCTTAAACCTAATCCTTACAATAACCCTAACCCTAACCATAACCTTCACCCTAAAACTCAGACTAATCCTAACCCTAAACCCTACACTCAACATCACCCTAACCCTAACTCTCACCCTCACCCTAATCCTAAACCTAACCCTGTACCTCACCCTAACCCTAACGCTAACCCTATACCTCAACCTCACCCCATCCTTCACCGTAACCCTTACCCTCACCCTAACCCTCACCCTCACACTAACCCTAACCATAACCTTAACCATAACCCTAACCCTCAACCTCAACCTAAACCAAAACCTAAACCTAACCCTCACACTCACCCTAACCCTAAACCTAATGCTAACCCTAACACTCACCCTTACTCTAAGCCTCACCCTAACGTTAACCCTAACCCTAACCCTAATGCTAACCCTAAACCTCACCCTCACCCTATCCCTCACCCTAACCCATACACTCACCCTAACACTAAACCTAACAAGCACACTAAACCTAAACTTCACACTAACCCTAACCTGATCCCTTGCCTAATGCTCACCCTAACCCTAACCCTAACACTAATCTTCACCCTATCCCTAAACCTAAACCTAAACCTCACCCTCAGCCTAGCCCTCCCCCTAAACCTAACCCTAACACTAACCCTCAACCTCACCCTAAACCTAATGCTAACCCTAACTTTACCCTCACCCTAAACCTCACCCTAACCCTTACACTAACCCTAAACCTAACCCTCACCCTCAGCCTCACCCTAACCCTAACCTTAACCATAACCCTATTCCTCACACTAAACCTAACCCTAATCATAACCTTCATCCTAACCCTAACCCTAATTCTAACCCTAAAACTTACCCTCTCCCTCACCCTCACCCTAACCCTCACCCTCATACTCACCCTAATCCTAAACCTAACCCTAACCCTAAAACTCACTCTCACCCTATTTCTCACCCTAACCCTTACTCTCACCCTAACCCTAACAATCACACTAAACCTAACCCCCACCCTAACCCTAACCCTACCCCTCAGCCTAACGCTCACCCCAAAACTAACCCTAACCCTAATCCTCACCCTATCCCTAAACCTAACCCTAATCCTCATCCTCAGCGTAGCCCTAACCCGAATCCTAAACCTAACCCTAACCCTCACCCTCACCCTAAACCTAATGCTATCCCTAACATTCACCCTCACCCTAGCCCTTACCCACACCATAAACCTAATCCTCACCCTCACACTAAAACTCACCCTAACCCTAAACTTCACCCTAAACGTCACTCTAACCCTAACCCTAAACCTCACCCAAAACCTAACCCTAATTCTAACCCTCACCCTAACCCTAAACTTCACCCCAACCTTAACACTAACCCTCACCCTCTACCTCACCCTAAACCTAACTCTAAACCTAACCCTCACACTAAGCCCAACCCTAACCCTAATGCTAACCATAACGCTCACCCTTACCCTAACCCTCACGCTAACCCTAACCCTAACCTTCACCCTAATGCTAACCCTAAACCTAACGCTCACTCTAACCCTAACCCTCACCCTAACACTAACCCTAACCCTAACCCTAAACCTAATCCTCACACTAACCCTAACCATAACCATAACCTTCATCCTAACCCTCACCCTAATCCTAAACCTAAATCCTACCCTCCCCATCACCCTAACCCTAACCCTAACCCTCAACATAATAGTAAACCTAAACCTAACCCTCACCCTAACCCTAACCCTACCCCTAATGCTAACCCTAAACTTCACCTTCACCCTATCCCTCACCCTAACACTTACCCTCACCCTAACCCTAAATCTATCAATCACACTAAACCTAACCGTCACACTAAACCTAACCCTACCACTCTGCCTAATGCTCACCCTAACACTATCACTAACCCTAACCCTAACACTAATACTCACCCTATCCCTAAACCTAACCCTAACCCTCACCCTAAGCCTAGCCCGCACCCTAACCCTAACCCTAACACTAACCCCCATCCTCATGCTAAACCTTCACCCTCACCCTAACCCTCACCCTAACCCTTACCCTCACCCCACACCGAACTATAACCTTCACCCTACAAATAACCCTAAACGTAACCCTCACCCTAAACCTAATCCCAACACTAACATTAACTGTAATCCTAATGCTCACCTGAATCCTCAGGCTAACCCTAAACCTAACTCTACCCATCCCCCTCCCCCTTACCCTCAACCTAACCCTTACCCTCACCCTAACCCTAACCCTAAACCTAACCCTAACTTTAACCCTCACCCCAACCCTAATCCTAACCCCACCCCTCAGCCTAATCCTCATTCTAAACCTAAACCTAAACCTAAAGTTCACCTAACCCTAAAGATCACCCTAAACCTAAACCTCAACCTCACCCTCACCCTCAGCCTAACCCTAACCATAACCCTAACCCTCACCCCAAAGTTAACCCTCACCCTAACCCTCACCTTAAACCTAACCCTCTCGCTAAACCTCACTCTCACCCTAAACCTCACCCTAAACCTTACCCTCACATTAACCTAACCCTTAACCCTAACCCTAATGCTCACACTAACCCTAAACCTAACCCTAACCCTAACCCTCACCCTAACCCTCACCCTCAACATAAGCCGAACCGTAACCCTCACCCTTTCTGTAAATACCACCCTAACACTAACACTCACCCTAACCCTAACCCTAACCCTGACCCTATGCCTCAACCTCACCATCACCCTAACCCTAAGCCTAACCCTAAACCGAACACTAATGCTAAACCTAACGCTCTCCCTCACCCTCTTGCTAACTCTAATGCTAAACCTAACCTTAACCCTCACCCTCAAAATAACCCTAACCCTAACCCTCACCCTCACCCTAGCCCTCACCATCACCCTAACCCTCACCCAAACCATAACCCTCAATCACCCTAACCCTCATCCTAACCCTCACCCTCACCCTAATGCTAAACCTAACCCTAACCCTCACCCTAAATCTAACCCTCACCCTCACCCTAACACTAACCATAACTCTCACCCTAAACCTAATCCTCACACTAACCCTAACCCTAACCATAACCTTCATCCTAAAACTCACATTCATCCTAAACCTAAACCCTCCCCTCCACATCACGCTAACCCTATCTCTCACACTCACCCTAATCCTATACCTAATCCTAAGCCTCACCCTAACCCTAACCCTAATGCTAACCCTAACCCTCACCCTCACCCTATTCCTCACCGTAACCCTTACCCTCACACTAACCCTAAACCTAACAATTATACTAAACCTAACCCTCACCCTAAACCTAAATCTACCCCTCTGCCTAATGCTCACCCTAACCCTAACCCTAACCCTAATCTTCACTCTATCCCAAAACCTAATCCTAACCCTCACCCTCAGCCTAGCCCTCACCCAAACCCTAACACTAATCCTCACCCTCAACCTAAACCTAGTGCTAACCCTAACCTTCACCCTCAAACTAATCCTCACCCTAACTCTTACATTCCCCCTAAACCTAACCCTCACCCTCACCCTACAAGTCACCCTAACCCTAACCCTCACCCTAAACCTCAACCTAATCCTAATCCTAGCCCTCATCCTAAAACTCATCCTAAACCTAATCCTAACACTAACACTAACTGTAATCCTAATGCTCACTGGAATCCTCAGGCCAACCCTATCACTAACCCTACCCCACACTCTCACCCTGACTCTCACCCTAACCCTTACCCTCCCCCTAACCCTACCTCTCAAACTAACCCTAAGCCTTACACTTACCCTAACCCTAAACCTCAGCCTAACCCTCATCCTAACCCTAAACCTAACCCTAACCTTCACCCTAACACTAACAATAAACCTAACCCTCACCCTCACCCTAAACCTAATGAAAAACCTAATCTTCACCCTCATCATAACCCTCACCCTCAACCTTACCCTCACCATAAACCTAACCCTCACCCTCAACCTAAACCTAACCCTAACCTTATCGATAACCCTAATCCTCACACTAACCCTAACCTTAACCATAACCTCATCCTAACACTCACACTAATTCTAAACCTAAACCCTACCCTCACCCTCACCCTAATCCTAACCCTCACCCTCACACTCACCATAATCCTAAAGCTAATCTTAACCCTAAACCTCACACTCACCCTAATCCTAACCCTAACCCTAACACTCATCCTAACCCTAAACCTAAACCTAAAACTCACACTAACCCTAATGATAACCCTAATGCTCACTCTTACCCAACCCTCACCCTAACCCTAATCCTAACCCCCACCCTCAGCCTAGCCCTCAACCTAACCCTAACCCTAACACTCACCCTCACCCTCACCCTAAACCTAATGGTAACCCTAACCTTCACCCTCACCCTAACCCTCTCCCTAACCCTTAACCTCACCCTAAACCTAACCCTCACCCTCTCCCTAAAACTCACGCTAACCCTAACCCTCACCCGAAACCTCACAATAACCCTAATCCTAACCCTCACCCTAACCCTAACCCTAACACTAACATTAACAGTAATCCTAATGCTCACCCGAATCCTCATGCAAACCCTAACCCTAACCCTACACCTCACCCTCACCCTTACCCTCACCCTAACCCTTACCCTCACCCAAACCCTAACACTCACACTAACCTTAACCTCACCCTAACCCTAAACCTAACCCTCAGCCTAACCCTCATCCTAACCCTAAACCTAAACCTAACCCTCACCCTCACCCAAACCCTAACCCTAAACGTCACTCTAATTCTAACCCTCACCCTCACCCTCACCGTCATCCTCACCCTCAGCCTAACCCTAAATCTAAACCTAATCTAACCCTCACCCTCACCTTCAGCCTAACCCTTACCCTAAGCCTAACCCTCAACCTCAGCCTAACTCTAAAGCTATACCTAACCCTCACCCTAACCCTAACCCTCACCCTAACCCTCAACCGAAGCCTCACCATCAACTTAACCCTAACCCAAACCCTCACCCTAACCCTCACCGTAAACCTAACCCCATGCCTAACCCTCACCCTCACCATAAACCTAACCCTCACCCTCACCCTAAACCTAACACTAAACCTAACCTTCACCCTAACACTCACCCTAACACTCACACTAAAACTAGCCCTCACTCTCACCCTAAACCTTACCCTAACTATAACCCTAAACCTTACCCACACCCTAACCCTAAAACTATCCCTAATCTGCACAATAATCCTAAGCCTAAACCTAACCCTAACCCTAACCCTCAAACTAACCCTCATCCTCACCCTAACCCTAACCCTAACACTCACCCTAATTCAAATCCTAAACCTAAACCTCAACCTCAGCCTAACCCTCAATGTCAGCCTAACCCTCACCCACACCCTGATCCTCATACTCGACCTAACCCTGACCCTCACACTACCCCTCACATTTACCCTAAATATTACCCTAACCCTAACTCTCACCCTAAACCTAACCCTAACCTCACACTAAGCCTCACCCTCATCATCACCCTCAACCTAACCTAACCCTAAACCTAACGCTAATCCTAAACCTAACCCTCTCCCTCACCCTCTCACTAACCCCAACCCTAAACCTCACCCTCAACCTAACCCTACCCCTAACCCTAATGCTAACCCTAACCCTAACCCTAAACCTAACCCTCACCCTCACCTTAACCCTAACCTTAACATAACCCTAATCCTCACACTAACCCTAATCCTAACCATAACCTTCATCCTAACCCTCACCCTAATTCTATCCCTAAACCGTACCCTCACCCTCACCCTAACACTAACCCACACCCTAACCCTCACCCTAACACTAAACCTAACCCTAAGCCTAAAACTCCCCCTCACCCTATCCCTCACCCTAACCCTTAACCTCACCCTAACCATAACCCTAATAATCACACTAAACCTAACCCTCACCCTAACCTAACCCTACCCCTCAGTCTAAGGCTCACTGTAAACAAAACCTTAACCGTAATCCTCATCCTATCCATACCTAATCCTAACCCTCATTCTCAGCCTAGCCGTAACCCAAATCCTCACCCTCACCCTAAACCTAATGCTAACCCTAAACTTCACCCTCACCCTAAACCTCACTCTCACCCTAATGCTAACCCTAACCCTAACCCTCACCCTCACCCTAACCCTCACACTCACCCTAACCCTAACCCTAAACCTAATCCTCACACTAAACCTATCCGTAACCATAACCTTCATCCTAAAACTCACACTAATCCTAACCCTAAACCCTAACCCTCACCCTCACCCAAAACCTAATTCTAACCCTAACCCTCACCCTCACCCTAACCCTCACCCTAACCCTTACCCTCACCCTACACCTAACCCTCACCCTCACCCTAAAACTCACCCTTACCCTATCCCTCACCCTAAATCTCACCCTAACCTAATCATAACCTTCACCTTAAACCTAATCCTAACACTAAGACTAACCATAATCCTAATGCTCACTCTAATCCTCAGGCCAACACTAAACCTGAGCCTACCCCTCACCCTCACCCTTACCCTCACCATAACCCTTACCCTCACCCTAACACTAACCCTAACCCTATCCCTCACCCTAACCCTAATCCTAACCCCACACTTCAGCCTAATCCTCATCCTAAACCTTAAACTAAACCTAAACCCCAATCTAAACCTAAAGATCACACTAACCCTAACCCTCACCCTCACACTCATCCTAACGTTGAACCCTCACGCTAACCCTCATCCTAACATATACCCTCACCCTAACCCTAACCCTAACCCACACCCTAACCCTTACTTTAGCCATAACCCTCTCCCTAAAGCTCACTCTCACACTAAACCTCACCCTAAACCTTACCATCACCCTAACCTTAATCCTAACCCTAACTCTAATCCTAACACTCACCCTAACCCTAACCCTCACCCTTACCCTCACACTCAACATAACCCGAACCCTAACCCTCACCCTAATGCTAACCCTAACCCTAAACCTCACCCTCACCCTAACCCTCAACCTCACCCTAACCCTCAACCTTTCTCTTAATATCACCCTAACACTAACACTCATCCTAAACCTAACCCTAAACCTAAGCCTAATGCTAATCCTAAACTTAACCCTCACCCTAACCCTCTCCCTCACCATAAACCTAACCCTAACCCTCACCCTAATGGTAACCCTAACCCTAAACCTAACCCTCACAGACACCCTAACCCTCACCCAAACACTAAGCCTCACACTCAACCTAACCCTCACCCTAACCCTAACCCTAAACCTTATCCTAATGCAAATCCTAACCCTAAACCTCACCCTAATCCTAACCCTCACCCACACCCACACCCTAACCCTAAACATTACCCTAAACCTATTCCTCACACTAACCCTAACCCTAACCATAACCTTCATCCTAAAACTCACACTAATCCTAACCCTAAACCCTATACTCATCATCACCCTAATCCTAACTCTCACCCTCAACCTAATCCTAAACCTAACCCTAACCCTCACCCTCACCCTATCCCTCAATCTAACCCTTTCCCTCACCCTAACACTAAACATAACAAGCACACTAAACATAACCCTCACCCTAATCCTAACCCTACACCTCTGCCTAATGCTCAACCTAACCCTAACCCTAACCCTAATCCTCACCCTATGCCTAAACCTAACCCTAACCCTCACCGTCATCCTAGCCCTCACCCTAACCCTAAACCTAACACAAACCTTCACCCTCACCCTAAACAAAATGCTAACCCTAACCTTCACCCTCAACCTAACCCTCACCCTAACCCTTACCCTCAATATAAACTTAACCCTACCCTCACGCTACAAATCACCCTAACCCTAACCCTCACTCTAAACCTCACCCTAACCCTAATCCTAACCCTCACCCTAACCCTCAACCTAAACCTAATCCTAACACTAACACTAACCATAATCCTAATGCTCACCCGAATTCTCAGGACAACCCTAACCTTAACCCTACCCCTCCACCTCCCCCTTACCCTCACCCTATCCCTTACCCTCACCCTTACCCTAACCCTAACCCTAACGCTAAACCTAAGCCTAAAACCACCTCTCACCCTAATCCTCATCCTAATCCTAAACCTAAACCTAAACCACACCCTAACCATAAAGATCACCCTAACCGAAACCCTCACACTCACACTCACACTCAGCCTAACCCTAACCCTCACCCTAACGATAACCCTCACCCTAACCCTCACCTTAACACGTACCCTCACCCTAACCCTAACCCTAACCCTAACCCTAACACTCACCATAAACCTAACCCTAACTGTCACTCTCACCCTAACGCTCACATTCACCCTCGCCATCACCCTCAGCCTATACCTCACCATAACGCTTATCCTCACCCTAACTCTAACCCTAATCCTCACACTAACCCTAACCCTAATCCTCACCATAAACCTAACCCTAAACCTCACTCTCTCCCTAACCCTAACCCTCACCCTCAGCATAACACTAACCCTAACCCTAATCCTAACCCTCACCCTCAACCTAAACCTAAACCTCACCCTCACCATCACCCTAACCCTAAACCTAACCCTATCTCTAACCCTCATCCTAACCCAGACCCTCACCCTAACCCTCACCCTAACACATACCCTCACCCTAAACCTGACCCTAACCCTCACTCTAATCCTCACCCGAAACCTAACCCTCTCCCTAAACCTCACCCTCAACCTAAACCTCATCATAACCTTTGCCCTCACCCTAACCCTAACCATCAACCTACCCCTCACCCGAACCCTCACCCTAACCCTAACCCTCAACCTAACCCGAACCCTAACCCGAACCCTAATGCTAATCCTAACCCTAAACCTCACCCTCACTCTAATCCTCAACCTCACCCTTACCCTCACCCTTTCCCTAAATATCACCCTAACACTAAAACTCAACCTAACCCTAACCTTAACCCTAACCCTATGCCTTACCCTCACCAACACCCTCACCCTAAGCCTAACCCTTAACCTAACCCTAATGCTAAACCTAACCCTCTCCCTCAACCTCACGCTAACCCTAATGCTAACCCTAACCTTAACCCTCACCCTAACTCTCACCCTCAACATAACCCTAACCCTAACCCTCACCTTAATGCTAACCCTAACCCTAAACCTCACCCTCATCCTAAACTTCACCGTCACCCTAACCCTCACACAAACCCTAACCGTCACACTCACCCTAACCCTCACCCTAACCGTAACCCTACCTCTCACCCTAATACCTAACCCTGACTCTATGCCTCACCCACACCATCACCCTCACCCTAACCTAACGCTAAACCTAACCGTAATGCTAAACCTAACCCTCTCCCTCACCCTCACACTAACCCTAATGCTAAGGCTAATCTTAACCCTCACCCTAAACCTCACCCTCAACATAACCCTAACCCTAACCCTCACACTAATGCTAACCCTAACCCTAAACCTCACCCTCACCCTAAACCTCACCCTCACCCTAAACCTCACCCTCATCCTAACCCTCACCCAAACCCTAACCCTCACCGTCACCCAAACCCTCAACCAAACCCTAACCCTCACCCTAACCCTGACCCTAAGCGTAACCCTAACCCTCACCCTAATGCTAAACTTACCCTAAACCTTACCCTAACCCTAACCCTCACCCTCACCCTAACCATAACCATAAACCTAACCCTAAACCTAATCCTCACACTAACCCTAAACCTTACCATAAATTTCATCCTAAAACTCACAATAATCCAAACCCTAAAACCTAACCTCACCCTAACCCTAACTCTTAACCTCACCCTAATATTAAACCTAACCCTAACCCGGACCCTAACCCTAACCCTAACCCTAATGCTAACCCTAACCCTCAACCTCACCCTAACACTTACCCTCACCCTAACCCTAAACCTAACAATCACACTAAACCTAACCCTCACCCTAACCCTAACCCTACGCCTCTGCCTAATGCGCACCCTAACACTAACCCTAACCCTAATCCTCACCCTATCCCAAAACCTAACCCTAACCCTTACTGTCAGCCTAGCCCTCACCGTAACACTAACCCTAACACTAAACCTCACGCTAACCCTAACCCTAAAATGAACGCTAACACTTACCCTCACCCTAACCCTAACACTAAAGATCACCGTAATTCTAAACCTCACCCTCAGCCTCATTTTCATCCTCACCCTCAGACTAACCCTAACCGTAAAACTAATCCTAACCCTCACCCTCACCCTCACACTAACCCTTACCTTAAACCTCACCATCAACCTCAGCCTAACTCTAAACCTATACCTAACACTCACCCTAACGCTAACCCTCTCCCTAAATCTCACCCTCACCCTAATCCTCATAATAACCCTTACCCTCACCCTAACTCTAACCCTAATCCTCACACTAACCCTAACCCTAATCCTCACCCGAAACCTAACCCTAACCCTCACTCTCACCCTAACCGTAAAACTTACCCTCACACTCACCCTCAGCCTAACCCTAACCCTAACACTAATCCTAACCATGAACCTCACCCTCACCCTCACAGTCACCCTAACCCTAACCCTAACCCTATCCTTAACCCTCATCCTAACCTTAACCCTCACCCTAACCCTCAACCTAAAACATACCCTCACCCTAATCCTAACCCTAACCCTCATTATAACCCTCACACTAAACCTAACCCTCTCCCTAAACCTCACCCTCACGCTAAACCTCATCCTAACCTTTACCCTCACCAAAAACCTCACCCTAAACCTACCCCTCACCCAAACCTGAACCCTAACCCTAACTCTCAACCTAACCCTAAACTAACCCTAACCCTCACTCTCACCCTAGCCCTCATCCTAACCCTAATCCTAAACCTAACCCTCACCCTAAACCTAACGCTCACCCTCAACCTTACCCACATCCTCACCTTAACCCTCACCCTAACCCTAACCCTCATCCAAACCATAACCCTAACCCTATCCCCAACCCTGACCCTAATCCCCACCATAACCCTAAACCTAACCCTAACCCTCATGCTCACACTAATAATAACCCTAACCCTCACCCTCACCCTAAACCTAATAATAACCCTAACCTTCAACCTCACCCTATCCCTCAACCTAACCCTTTCCCTCACCCTAATCCTAACCCTCAACCTCACCCTAACCCTAACACTAACCTTAACCATAACCTTAATCCTCACACTAACCCTAACCCTAAAACTGACCCTTTACCTCAACCTCACCATCACCCTCACCCTAAATTTAACACTAAAGCTAACCCTAACCCTCTCACTCACCCTCACCCTAAACCTAATAATAACCCTAACCTTAACCCTCACCCTAACCCTCACCCTCAACATAACCCTAACTCTAAACCTCACCCTAATGCTAACCCTAACCCTAAACTTCACCCTCACCCTAACCCTCACCGTCACCCTAACCCTACACAAACCCTAACCCTCACACTCACCTTAACTCTCACCCTAACAATAACCCTAACCCTCACCCTAATGCTAACCCTAACCCTAACCCTAACCCTAACCCTAACCCTAACACTCACGCTCAACCTAACCCTAACCATAACCCTAATCCTAAACTTAATCCTCGCACTAACCTTAACCCTAACCATAACCTTCATCCTAATACTCACACTAATCCTAACCCTAAACCCTAACCTCACCCTAAACCTAACTCTCACCCTCACCCAAGTATTAAACCTAACCATAACCCTCACGTTAACCCTAATCCTAACCCTAATGCTTACCCTAACCCTCACCCTCACCCTATCCCTCACCCTAACCCTTACAGTCACCCTAACCCTAAACCTAACAATCACACTAAACCTAACCCTCACCCTAACCCTAACCCTACCCCTCTGACTGATGCTCACCCTAACCCTAACCCTAATCCTCACCTTATCCCAAAACCTAACCCTAACCCTCACCGTCAGCCTGGCCCTCAGCCTAACCCTAACCCTAAACCTAATACTACACTTCACCCTCACCCTCACAAAAACCTTAACCCTAACCCTCACCCACACCCTCAGCCTAACTCTAAAGCAATACCTAAACCTCACCCTAAGCCTAACACTCCCCCTAACCCTCACCTCAACCTAATACTCATCCCTCACCATAACTCTATCCCTAATCCTCACAATAACCCTAACCCTAACCCTCACCCTAAACCTAACCCTAACCCTCACTCTCACTCTAACCTTAACCCTCACCATCACCCTCACCCTCAGCCTAACCCTAACCCTAATCCTAACCATGAACCTCACCCTCACGCTGAACCTAACCCTAAACCTCACTCTCACCCTCACCGTCACCCTAACCCTAACCCTAACCCTATCCCTAACCCTCATTATAACCCTAACCCTCACCCTAACCCTAACCCTAACACATACCCTCACACTAATCCTAACCCTTACACTCATTCTAACCCTCACCCTAACCCTAACCCTCTCCCTAAACCTCACACTCACCCAAAACCTCAACCTAACATTTACCCTCACCCTAACCCTAACCCTAAACCTACCCCTAACCCGAACCCACACCCTAACCCTAATCCTCAACGTAACCCTAATCCTAACCCTAAACCTAACTCTCACCCTAGCCCTTATCCTAACCCTAATCCTAATCCTACCCCTCACCCTAAACCTAAACCTCACCCTCAATCTTACATTCATCCTCCCCTTAACCCTCACTCTAACCCTAACCCTCATCCTAACCATAACCCTAACCCTAACACCAACCCTCACCCTAACCCCCACCATAACCCTAAACCTAACCCTAACCCTCACGTTAACACTAACAATAACCCTAACCCTCATCCTCACACTAAAACTAATTCTAACCCTAACCTTCAACCTCACCCTAACCCTCACCCTAACCTTTTCCCTCACCCTAAACCTAACCCTCCCACCCTCACCGTAACACTAACCCTAACCTTAACCATAACCCTAATCCTCACACTAACTCTAACCATAACCATAACCTTCATCCTAACCCTCACCCTAATTCTAACCCTTAACCCTACACTCACCCTCACCCTAACCCTAAACCTCACCCTCACACTCACGCTAATCCTAAACCTAACCCTAAACCTAAAGCTCAACCTCACCCTAAACCTAACTCTAACCCTAACCCTCACACTAAACCTAACCCTAAACCTAAACCTCACAGTAACCCTAACCCTAACCCTAATATTAAACATAACGCTCACCCTCTCCTAAGCCTCACCCTAACCGTAATCCTATACCTACTCCTCACCCGAACCCGAACCCTAACCCTAACTCTGAACCTAAACCTAATCCTAACCCTAACCCTCACTCTCACCCTAGCCCTCATCCTAAAACTAATCCTAACCCTACCCCTCACCATAAACCTACCTCTCACCTTCACCCTTACCCTCATCCTCAACTTAACTCTCAACCTCACCCTAACCCTCATCCTAAACATAACCCTAACCCTAACCCCACCCTCACCCTAACCCCCACCATCACCCTAAACGTAATACTAACCCTCAACCTAACACTAACAATAACCCTAACCCTCACCGTCACCCTAACCCTAAACCTCACCCTCACACTCACCCTAATCCTAAACCTAACCCTAACCCTGAACCTGAACCTCACCCTAACCCTAACCCTAACACTCACCCTAACACTAAACCTAAACCTAAACCTCACACTAACCCTAACCCTAAACCTAATGTTAACCCTAACGAGCACCCTTACCACAACCCTCACCCTAACCCTAATAATAACCCTCACCCTAACCCTAACCCTAACCCTCACCCTCACCCTAACCCTAACAATAACCCTAACCCTAATCCTCACACTAACCCTAACCCTAACCCTTACCTTCATCCAAAAACTCACACTAATCCTAACCCTAAACCCTACCTTCATCATCAACCTAACCCTAACTCTCACCCTCAGCCTAATTCTAATCCTAAACCTAACCCTCACCCTAACCCTAACCCTAACCCTAATGCTAACCCTAACCCTCACCCTCACCGTATCCCTCACCCTAACCCGTTTACTCACCCTAACCCTAACCCTAAAATCTCCCTAAACATAACACTCACCCTAATCCTAACCCTAACCCTCTGCCTAATGCTCACCCTGACCCTATCCCTAAATCTAATCCTCAACCTATCCCTAAACCTAACCCTAACCTTCACCCTCAGCCTAGCCCTCAACGTAACCCTAACCCTAACACTAACCCTCACCCTAACACTAAATCTAATGCTAACCCTAACTTTCACCCTCACCCTAACCCTCACTCTAAAGCTTACCCTCACCCTAAACCTCACCCACACCCTCATGCTACAACTCACCCTCACCCTAACCCTCACCCTAACATTTACCCTCACGCTCACCCAACCCTCACACTAACCCTAAAACTCAAACTAAACATAAACCTAACCCTCAAACTCACACTAACCCTAACCCTAATCCTAACCCTAAACCTCATCTTCACCCTTTCTCTTACCCAAACCCTAACAATAACCCTATTCCTAACCCTAATCCTAACCCTCATCCTCACCCTCACCCCAACCCTAACCCTAACCCTCACCCTAACCCTAACCCTCACCCTAAACTTAAACTAACCCTGACCCTTACCCTCACCCTAACCCTAACCAGAACCGTAACCCTCACCCTAACCCTAACCCTAACCCTAATGCTAACCCTAAAGCTCAAACGTACCCTAACCCTCACCTTAATCCTAACCCTTCCCCGATACCTAACCCTAAACCTAACCCTCACACTAAACCTAACCCTCACCCTCACCCTAAATCTAACCCTAACAATAACCCTAACCCTAAACCTAAACCTAACCCTCACCCTCACTCTAATGCTAACCCTATCCCTAATAATAACCGTATTCCTAACCGTAATCCTAACCCTCATCCTCACCCTCACCCTAACACTAATCATAACAATAAACCTAACACTAACCCTAACCCTAACCCTCACACAAACCCTAACCTAACCCTAACCCTAACCCTTACCCTCACCCTAACCCTAACACTCACACTAACCCTAAACCAACCTTAACCCTAACCCTCACCCTAACCCTAGTCCCAACACCACACCTCAACCTAATCCTCATCCTAAATCTAAACCTAAACCTCACCCTAAAACTTACCCTCACCCTAACCCTCTCCCTAACCCTCACCCTCAACATAACCCGAACCCTAACCCTCACCCTAATGCTAACCCTTACCCTAAACCTCTCCCTCACCCTAACCCTAACCTCACCCTAACCCTCACCCTTTCCCTAAATACCCTAACACTCACACTCACCCTAACCATAACCCTAACCCTGACCCTATGCCTCACCCTCAACATCACCCTCACCCTAAGCCTAACCCTAAAACGAACCCTAATGCTAAACCTTAGCCTCTCCCTCACCCTCACGCTAACCCTAATGCTAACCCTTAACTTAACCCTCACCCTAACCCTCACCTTCAACATAACCCTAACCCTAACCCTCACCATTATGCTAACCCTAACCCTAACCCTCACCCTCACCTTAAGCCTCACCGTCAACCTAGCCCTCACCCAAATCCTAACCCTCACACTCAACCTAACCCTCACCCTAACCCTAACACTCACCCTAATGCTAACATTAACCCTAACCCTCAAACTAACCATAACCTTACACTAAGAATCACCCTTTCCCTAAATATCACCCTAACACTAACACTCAACCTAACCCTAAACCTAACCCTGACCCTATGCCTCACCCTCACCATCACCCTAACCCTAACCTAACCCTAAACCTAACAGAGTGCTAAACCTAACCCTCTCCCTCACCATCACACTAAACCTAATGCTAACCCTAATCTTAACCCTCACCCTCAACATAACCCTAACCCTAACCCTAACCCTAATACTAACCTTAACCCTACACATCACCCTCACCCTAAACTTCACCGTCACCCTAACCCTCACCAAACCCTAACCCTCACACTCACCCTAACCAAAATACTAACCCTCATCCTAATCCTAACCCTAACCCTAAACCTCAACCTAACCCTAACCCTCACCTTCACCCTAACCCTAACCATAACCCTAACCGTATATCTAATCCTCGCACTAACCCTAACCATAACATTCATCCTAAAACTCCCACTAATCCTACCAATAAACCCAAACCTCACCCTAACCCTAACTCTCACCCTCACCCTAATAGTAACCCTAACCCTAACACTCACCCTAATCCTAAACCAAACCCTAATGCTAACCCTAACCCTCACCCTCACCATATCCCTCACACTAATCCTTACCCTCGCCCTAACCCTAAACCTAACAATCAAACTAAACCTCAACCTCACCCTAACCCTAAAACTAACACTCACACTAACCCTAACCCTCACTCTAACCCTAACCCTACCCCTCAGCCTAAACCTCATCCTTACCCTAAACCTAACCCTAACCCTCACCCTAACCCTAACCCTAAACGTCAACATAACACTAACCCTCACCCTCACCCTCACCATCAGCCTAAACCTAATCCTAACCCTCATCGTCACCCTGACCCTCACACTAACCCTCACCCTAACCCTCATCCTCACACCAACCCTATCCATAACCCTCACCCTAACACTCACCCTCACCCTTACCCTAACCCTAACCCTCACCCTAACCCTCAACATAACCCTAACCCTCTCCATAACACTCACCCTCACCCTAAACCGCACCCTAACCCTTGCCCTCCTTCTAACCCAAATCCTAACCCTAACCCTAATCCTCACACTAACCCTAATCCTCACACTAACCCTAACCTTAACCTTCACCTTAACCCTCACCCTCAAACTCACCCTAACCCTAACCCTAACCCTCACCCTAAAGCTTACCCTAACCCTAACCCTCACCGTCATCCTCACCTTCACCATCAACCTAAACCTCACCCACACTCTAACCCTCACACTCACCCGAACAATCACCCTATTCCTAACCGTCAATCTCACCCTAAATATCACCCTAACATTAACCCTCACTGTAACCCTATCCCCTCACCCTCACCCTCACCCTCAGAGTAACCATAATTCTAACACTCACCCTCACCCTCACCCTAACCCTAACCCTAAGCCTAACCCTCACATTCAACGTAACCCTCACCCTAACCCTCACCCTTAACCTAGCCCTTACCCTAACCCTAATTCTAAACCTCACCCTCACCCTCACATTCACCCTCACCCTAAACATCAACCTAAACCTCTCCCTCACCCTCAGAATAACCCTACCCCTACCCCTAAAACAACCCTCACCCTCACCTCTCCCTAACCCTAACGCTAACAATAACCCTAACCCTAAACCTAAACCTCACCCTCACCTTCACCCTCACCCTCACCCTAACCCTAAGTCTCACCCTCAGCCAAGCCCTAACCTTAACACTAACCCTAATCTTAACCCTCACCCACACCCTAACCCTAATGCTAACCCTAATATTCACACTCACCCTAACCGTCACCCTAACCCTTACCCTCTCCCTAAACCTAACCCTCACCATAACCCTCACCCTATCTCTCAACCTAATCTAACCTTCTCGCTAAACCTCATCCACACCCTAAACCTGACCCTAACTCTTACCCTCATCCTAACCCTAACCCTAGCCTAATCTTCAGACTAAACCTAACCCTAACCCTAACCCTCACCCTAACCCTTACCCTTACCCTAACCCTAACAATATCCCTCACCCCAATGGTAACCCTAACCCTATCCCTCACCCTAACCCTCACAGTCGCCCCGAAACTCACCATCACCCTAATCCTCACTCACACCCTAACCTTCACACTCACCCTTACCCTCACCCTCACCCTAACCCTCACCATAAACCTTAGCCTAACACTAACCATCACCCAAACCCTAACCAAAACCCTCTCCCTACGCCTTAACCTCACCATCACCCTCACACTATGCCTAACCCTAAACATAAACCTAATCCTAAACTAACCCTCGCCCTCACCCTCACGCTAAACCTAACGCTAACACAAACCCTAATGTCAACAATAAACCTAACCCTACCCCTCACCCTCACCCTCAGCATAAACCTAACACTAACCCTCACCCTAACCATAACCATAACCCTCGCCCTAACCATAAACCTAACCCTAACCCGAACCCGAACCCTAACCCGAACCCTAAACCTAACTTTCACCCTAACACTCACGCTAAGCCTAACCCTCACTCTCACCCTAAGCCTCACCCTAAACCTTACCCTAAACCTAACCCTAACATTAAGACTAACCCTCACCCTAAACATAACCCTCACAATAACCCTAACCATCACCCTAACCCTCACCCTAACCCTAACCCTCACCCTAACCCTCACCCTCACCATAAACATCACCCTAACCCTAACCCTCACCCTAACGCTGACCATCACACTCACCCTAACCCGAACCCTAACAATAAACCTAACCTTAACCCTAACTGTAACACTCACACTCAAACTGTTCTTCACACTAACCCTCAAACTCACCCTAACCCTGACAATAACCCTAACCCTAACTCTAACCCTAAATCTCTCCCTCACCCTAACCCTAACCCTCACCCAAACCCTAACTCTAACCCTCAACCAAACCCTAACCCTCAACCTAATACTACCGCTAACCCTAACCCTAACCCTACCCCTAACCCTCACACTCACCCCAGCCCTCACCTTAACTGTAAACCTAAACCTTACCCTCACCCTCACCCTAAATGTCACCCTGAACCTTACCATCATGCTAACCCTAATCCTAAACCTAACCCTCACACTAAACATAACACCCATCCTAACCCTAACCCTAACCCTAATAATAACCCTAACCCTAACCCTAAACCTTACCCTCAGCCTCACCCTACCCTTAAACTTAACCCTAAAAATAATCCTATCCCTAACGCTAAATCTAAGCCTCACCCTCCCTCGAACCCTAACCCCAATCCTAACCCTAACAATAACCTGAACCCTAAACCTAACTCTCCCCCTAACCCTAACCCTATCCACACCCATTAGACTAATACTCATCCTAAACCTAAACCTAAACCTAAACCTCACCATAACCCTAAATGTCACCCTAACCCTAACACTCACCCTCATCCTAATCCTAACACTAAGCTTAATCCTAACCCTTAACCTCACCCTCACCTTCCCTCTAACCCTAACCCTAACCTTCATCCTCACCCCAAACCTAACAGTAAATCTCACCCAGCCCTCACCCTCACCCTGACCCTAACGTGCATACTGACCATAACCCTAACCCCAACCTTCACCCTAACCCCAACCATAACCCTAAACCTAACGTTAACCCTCACACTAAGGCTAACAATAACCCTAATCTTCATTCTCACCATAACCCTCACCTTGAGCCTAACCCTAATCCTAACTCTGATCCTAACCCTCAACCTCACCTCACCCTCAACCTAACCCTAACCTTATCCCTAACCCTAAACCTAACCGTACCACTCACCCTAACACTAACAATAACCCTAACCCTCAACCTCACCCTAACCCTCACCCTCACCCTGACCCTAATCCTAAACCTAACTCTAACCCTCACTCTAACACTAACCCTCAGCCAAACTTAAACCTAAACCTAATGCTAACGCTAAAGCTCACCCTTACCCTAATCCTCACCCTAACCCTTACCCTCACCCTCATACTAAACTTAACACTCACCATAAAGTTAACAGTAAACTTAACCCTAACCCTAAACCGAACCCTCACCTTCACCCTAACCCTAACCCTAACCCTAACAATAATCCTATCCCTTACCCTAGTCCTAACCCTCATCCTCACCCTCACCCTCATCCTAACCCTAACCCTAATCCAAAAATTAACCCAAACCCTATCCCTAAGCATCACCTTAATCCTAAAGCTAACACGACCCCTCAGGCTAATACTCATTCTAAACCTAAACCTAAACCTCAACCTAACCCTAAACATCAACCTAACCCAAACCCGAACCCTCAACCTCACCCTCAGCCTATTTCTAACCCTAACCCTAATCCTAACCCTGAACCTCATCCTCACCCTCAATGTAACCCTAAACCTAACCCTCACCCTCATCCTCACCCTAACCCTAACCTTATCCCTAACCCTCACCCTAACCCTAACCCTCACCCTAATGCTAACCCTAACCCTAACGCTCACCCTCAACCTAACCCTCTCCGTCACCCTAACCCTCACTCACAACCTAACCCTCACACTCACCGTAACACTCACACTTACCCTAACCCTCACCTTCACCCTAAATATCACCCTAACCCTAACCCTCATCCTAACCCTAACCCTAACCCTCACCCTAAGCCTCACCCTCACCAAGACCCTCACAATAAGCCTAACCCTAAACCTAACCCTAATCCTAATCCTAACCCTCTCCCTCACCCGCATGGTAATCCTAATGCAAACCCTAAAGCTAACCCTCACCCTCACCCTAACCCTAATCCTAACCCTAACAATAACCCTAACCCTAACCCTATCACTAATCCTCACCCTCACCCTAAACCTAACCCTCACCTTCACCCTAACCCTAACACTCAACATAAGCCTCACCCTAACACTCACACTAACTATAGCCTCACTCTCACCCTAACCCTCAACCTAAACCTTACCGTAACTACAACCCTAAACCGTACCCTCACCCTAATCCTAAGCCTATCACTAATCCTCACCATCACCTTAAAGTAAACTTGACATTAACCGTAACAATAACCCTAACCTTAACCCTAACCCTATCCTTAACCCTCAACCTCACCCTAACCCGAACCCTCACCCTCAACATGACCCTAACACTAAACCAACCCCTCACACTAACACTCACCTAACTCTCACACTTAACCTAACCCTCACTCTCACACTAATACTCACACTAAAACTTACCATAACCCTAACACTAACCCTTACCCTGATGCTAAACCTAACCCTAACCCTAATCCTCACACTAACCGTAACCCTAAGCCTCATCCTCACCCTAAACCTAACCCTAACCCTCACCCTAATGCTAACTCTAACCCTAACACTCACCCTCACCCTAACCATCTCCATCACCCTAACCCTCAGCCACACCCTAACCCTCATACTAACGATAACCCTCACCCTCACCCTAACCCTCACACTCACCCTAATCCTAACCCTCACCCTAAGGCTAACCCTAACCCTCACCCTAACCCTCATCCTCACCAAGACCCTTACAATAAGCGTAACCATAAACCTAACCCTAATCCTAAACCTAACCCTCTCCCTCACGCTAATGCTAACCCTAAAGCTAAACCTAACCCTAAACCTCACCATAAATCTTACCCTCACCCTAACCCTAACCCTAACCTTCACCCTAATCCTAACCCTAACCCTCACCCTCACCCTAACCCTAACACTCAGCCTTACCCTCACCCTCAGCCTAACCCTAACCCTAACCCTAATCCTAACCTGAACCTCACCCTCACCCTGAACCTAACACTGAAACTAACCCTCACCCTCATTGTCACCCCAACACTAAACCTCATCCTATTCCTAACCCTCATCCTAACCCCAACCCTCACCTTAACCCTCACAATAACACATACCCTCACCATAATCCTAACCCTATCCCTCACCCTAACCCAAACCCTCTCCCTAAACCTCACCCTCGCCCTAAACCTCACCCTAACCTTGACCCTCACCCTAACCCTAACCCTAATCCTACTACTTACCCGAACCTTCACCCTGACTCTAACCCTCAACCTAACCCTAACCCTAACCCTAACCCTCACCCTCACTCTAGCCCTCATCCTAACCCTAATCCTAACCCTAACCCTCACCCTAACCCTAACCCTCACCCTCAACCTAACCTTCAACCTCACCTTAACCCTCACCCTAACCCTAACACTCATCCTAGCCATAACCCTAACCCTGATCCCAACCCTCAACCTAACCCCCACCATAAACTTAAACCTAACCCTAACCCTCAGCCTAACACTTAAAATAACCATAACCCTCAGCCTCACCCTACCCCTCACACTAAACCTAACCCTCACCCTAACCCTAACCCTAACACTAATCCTCACACTCACCCTAAACCTAACCTAATGCTTAGCCTCTCACTAACCCTAAACCTAACCCTGACCCTCACCCTAAACCTCACCGTCACACTAACCCTCACCCAAACTCTAACCCTTACACGCAACCTAACCCTCACCCTCACCATAAACCTCACCCTTTCCATAAATATCACCCTAAAACAAACCCTAATCCTAAACCTAAATCTATCCCTCACACTCAAGCTAACCCTAATGCTATCCCTAACCCTAACCCTCACCCTCATCCTAACCCTAACCCTAACCCTAACCCTAACAATAGCCCTAACCCTAAACTTAACCCTATCCTTCACCCTCACCCTGACCCTAAAAATAACCCTCACTCTCACCCTAACCCTAACACTAAACCAAACCCTCAAGGTAACACTCACACTAAACCTAACCCTCACTCTTACCCTAACCCTCACACTAAACTTTAACCTAGCCCTAAACCTATCCCTTACCCTCACCCTAACCCTAACCCTAACCCTAACCCTCACACTAAACATTACCCTAACCCTCACCCAAACCCTAACCCTAACCATCACGCTCAACATAACCCTAACCCTCACCGTCACCCTAACCCTCACCCTTTCCTTAAATATCACCCTAAAACTAACCCTCAACCTAACACTAACCCTAAACCTAATCCTCACACTAACCCTAAACCTAACCCTAACCCTTAGCCTCCCACTTAACCTAAACCTAACACTCACCCTCACCCTAACCCTCACCGTCACCCTAACCCTCACCCAAACTCTAACCCTCACACTCACCCTAACCCTCACCCTCACCGTAACCCTCACCCTTTCCCTAAATATCACTCTAAAACTAACCCTCACCCTAATCCTAAACCTAACCCTGACCTTAAGCCTCACCATTACCATCACCCTCACCCCAAGCCTAACCCTAAACCTAACCCTAATCCTAAAACTAACCGTCTCCCCACCCTCAAGCCATCCCTAATGCTATCCCTAACCCTAACCCTCACCCTCACCCTAATCCTAACCCTAACCCTGACCCTAACCCTAACAATACCCCTAAACCTAACCCTAACCCTATCCTTAACCCTTACCCTGACCTTAACCCTAAACCTCACCCTCACCCTAACCATAACACTAAACCTTAGCTTAACCATAACCCTAACCCTTACCTTCACCCTAAACCTAAACCTAACCCTACGCCTCACACTAACCCTAACCCTAACCCTAATCCTTACCTAACCCTAAACCTAACCCTCACCTTCACCCTATACCTCACCCTAACCCTAACCGTCACCCTCACCCTAAACCTAATGCTAACCTTCACCCTCATCCTAACCCTCACCCTAAAATTTACCCTCTCCCTAAACCTAACCCTCACCCTCACCCTAAACCTCACCTTAACCCAAAACTAACCCTCACCCTAATACTCATACTAACCCTATACCTAACACTGACCCTAACCCTACCACTCACCCTGACCATCACGCTAACCCTAACCCTAACCCTACCCCTCACCCTCACGGTAACCCTCACCCTAACCCTTACCCTCACCCTAACTCTAACCCTAAACCTCACACTAACCCTAACCCTCACACTAACCCTCACCCTTAACCTAGCCCTTTCCCTGACCCTAATTCTAACCCTCATCCTCAACCTAACATTCACCCTCACCCTAAACATCAACCTAACCCTCTCCCTCACCCTCACCTTATCCCTAACCCTAACCCTGAACCTAATCCTCACCCTCACCCTAACCCTAAACCTAACCCTAACAACAACCCTCACCCTCACCTTTCCCTAACCCTAATGCTAACAATAACCCTAACCCTAAACCTAAACCTGACCCTCAGCCTCACCTTCACCCTCACCCTAACCCTTACCCTCACCCTAACCCTAACCCTTATCCTCACACTAACCCTAAACCTGACAGTAAACCTAACCCTCACCCTAACCCTAACCCTAATCCTAACCCTAAACCTCATCTTCACCCTCTCCCCTACCCTAACCCAAAACCTCACCCTCAACCTCACCCTCACCCTTACCCTAATCCTAAAACTAATCCTCATCTTTACCCTCGCCCCTACCCTAAACCTAACCCTCACCCTCAAACTCACCTTCACCCTACCCCTCACCCTCACCCTCACCCTAACCCTAAACCTAATCCTAACCCTCATCCTAACCCTAAACCTCACCCAACCTTAAACATAACCCTAACCCTAACCCTAACCCTAACCCTCAGCCTCACCCTATCCCTAACCCTAACCCTCACCCTAATGCTAACCCTAACCCTAAACTTCACTCTCACAGTAACCCTCACCGTCAACCTAACCCTCACCCACACCCTAACCCTCACACTCACTATAACCCTCAACCTCACCCTAACAATCACCCGCACCCTAAATATCACCCTAAACTAATCCTCAACCTAACCCTAACCCTATCCCTCACCCTAAAGCCTCTCCCTCACAATTACCCTTACACTAAGCCTAACAGTAAACCTAACACTAATCCTAAACCTAACCCTCTCCGTTACCCTCATGCTAACCCTAACGCTAACCCTAAACCTAAACCTCATCACAAACCTTACCCTCACCCTAACCCTAACCCTAATCCTCACACTAACACTAACCCTAACACTCACCATAAACCTAACACTAACCCTCACCCTAATCCTAACCCTAACCCTCAGACTTACCCTCACCCTCAGACTAACCCTAACCCTAACCTTAATCCTAACCCTGAACCTCAACCTCACCCTAAACATAAGCCTAAAACTAACCCTCACCCTAATCTCACCCCAACCCTAACCCTAACCCTAACCCTCATTCTAACCCTAACCCTCACCCTAACCCTCACCCTAACACATACCCTCAACCTAATCCTAACCCTATCCCTCACCCTAACCCTCACGCTAACCCTAACCCTATCACTAAACCTCAACCTCACCCTAAACATCACCCTAACGTTACTCTTACCCTAACTCTAACCTTCACCGTCACCCTAACCCTCACCCACACCCTAACCCTCATACTCCCAGTAAACCTCACCCTCACCTTAACCTCACCCTAACCCTTACCCTCACGCTCACCCAAACATCACACTAAACCTAAACCTCAACCTAACCCTAACCCTAACCCTCACTCTCACCCTAACCGAATTCCTAATAATAACCCTAAACCTCACCTTCACCCTCTCCCCTACCCTAACCCTAACCCTCACCCTCAGCCTCAACCTCACCCTCACCTTAACCCTCACCCTAACCCTTACCCTCACGCTCACCCAACCATCACACTAAACTTAAACCTCAACCTAACCCTCAACCTAACCCTCACTCTCACCCTTACACTAATCCTAATCCTAACCCAAAACCTCATCTTCACCCTCTCCCCTCCCCTAACCCTAACCCTCACCCTCACCCTCAAACTCACCCTCACCCTAACCCTCACGCTCACCCTAACCCTAACCCTAAACCTAAACCTCACCCTCACCCTAACCATAACCCTAACCCAACCTTAAACCTAACTCTCAACCTCACGTTCACCTAACCCTAACCCTAAACTTTACCGAAACCCTAACCATAACCCTCATTCTCATCCTAACCCTAACCCTAACCATAACTATAACCCAAACCCTAATGCTAACCCTAATGCTCACCCTTACCCTAACCCTCACCCTAACCCTTACCCTCACCCTAAACATAACACTAAAACTAACCTTCACACTAAACCTAACCCTCACCATAACCCTAACCATAACACTAACAGTAACCTTTACCCAAACCCTAAACCTAACCGTCACCCTCAACCTAAACTTAACCCTACCCCTAAAAATAACCCTATCCATAACCGTAATCCTAACCCTCATCCTCACCCTCACCCTCACCCTAAACCAAACCCTAACCCTCACCTTAAAGCTAACCCTAACCATAACTCTCACCCTCACCCTAACACTCACAGTCACCCTGACCCTCACCAACACCCTAACCCTCACACTCACCCTAACCCTCACCCTCACCCTAACCCTCACCCTAAGTTCACCCTCACCACCACCCTCATCCTAAGCCTAACCGTAAACCTAACCCTAATCCTAAACTGAACTCTCTTCCTCACCCTCATGCTAACCCTAACGATAATCCTAACCCTAACCCACACCCAAAACCTAACTCTAAAACTAACCCTGACAATAACACTAAACCTAACCCTAACCCTCACCCTCACCCTAACCATAACCCTAAACCTCACCCAAACACTCACCCTCACCATCACCTTCACCCTAAGCCTAACAGTAAACCGAACCCTAATCCTAAACTTAACCCTCTCCCTCACCCTCATGCTAAACCTAAACGTAACCCTCACCCTAACCCTAACCCTAACCCTAATCCTCACCCTAACCCTCACCCTAACGCTAACCCTAACACTAACACTAACAGTAATCCTAATGCTTACCCTAATACTCTTGTAAACCCTAACCCTAACCCTAACCCTCACCCTAAACCTTACCCTCAACCTAACCCTAATCCTCACACTAACCCTAACCCTCACCCTAAACATAATCCTAACCCTCAGCCTAACCCTCATCCTAACCCAAAACCTAACCCTAACCCTCAACCTAAACCTAAACTTAACACTAAACGTCACCCTAATTCTAACCCTCACCCTCACCCTCACCCTCAGCCTAAGCCTAACCCTAAACCTAATCCTGACCGTCACCCTCACCATCACGCTAACTCTAACCCTAACCCTCACACTCACCCTCAGCCTAACTCTAAACCTATACCTAACCCTCACCCTAATCCTAACACTCACCCTAAACCCCAACCGAAACCTCAACCTCACCTTAACAGAACCCAAACCCTCACCCTAAACCTCACCCTAAACCTAACCCTCTCCCTAACCCTCACCCTCAACCTAAACCTCACCATAACCCTTACACTCACCCTAACCCTAACCCTAATCCTCACAATAAACCTAACCCTAACCCTCAGTCCAAAACTTACCCTAACTTTCACCCTCACCCTAACCCTCACCCTCAACCTCAACTTCAGCCTAAACCTAACCCTAAAAGTAAACCTATCCCTAACCCTCACCCTAACCCTCAAACTAACACATGCCCTCACCCTAACCCTAACCCTCACCCTAACCCTCACCCTAAACCTAGCCCCAACCCTTACCCTCACCCTAACCCTAACCCTAAACCTACCCCTCACTCGAACCCTCACCCTAACACTAACCCTCACCCTAACCCTAAACCTAACCCTAACCCTCACCCTCAAACTAGCCCTCATCCTAACACTAATCCTCACCCTAACCCTCACCCCAATTCTAACCCTCATCCTCACCGTAACCCTCACCCTCACCGTAAACCTAACCCTAACACTAAACCTCATCCTAACCATAAACCTAACCCTAAACCCAACCCTCATCCTAACCATCACGATAACCCTAAACCTAACCCTAAACCTCAGCCTAACACTAACAATAACCCTAACCCTCAGCCTCACCCTAACCCTCACCCTAACCCTTACTTTCACGCTTACTCAACCCTCACACTAAGCCTAAACCTCAACCTAACTCTAAACCTAACCCTCACCCTCACCCTAACCCTAACTCTAATGCTAACCCTAAACCTCATCTTCACACTCTCCCCTACCCTATCCCTAACCCTCACCCTCAACCTTACCCTAACCCTAACCCTCACCCTCACCTCACCCTAACCCTAAACCTAACCCTAACCCTCACCCTAACCCTAACCCTCACCAAACCTTAAACCTAACAACAACACTAACCCTCACCCTAACCCTCACCCTAACCCTCACCTTCACCCTAACCACAACCATAACTCTCACCCTAATGCTAACCCTAACGCTAACCCTCACCCTCACCCTCACCCTCACCGTCACCCTAAACCTCACCCATAACCTAACCCTCACACTCACCTTAACCCTCACCCTCAACCTAACCCTCACCCCCACCCTAAATATCACCCTAACCCTAACCCTCACCCTAACCCTAACCCTCACCATAAGCCTCACCATGACCCTCACACTAAGCCTAAACGTCAACTTAACCCTAATCCTAAACCTAAACCTCTCCCTCACCCTCATGCTAACCCTAACGCTAACCCTAACCCTAAACCTCACGATAAACCTTACCCTCACCCTAACCCTAAGCCTAATCCTCACACTAACTCTAACCCTAAGCCTCACCCTAATCCTAACCCTAAACCTCAACCTCACCCTAACCCTAACCCTCAGCCTTACCCTCACCCTCAGCCTAAACATAACGCTAACCCTAATCCTAACCCTGAACCTCAAACTCACCCTGAACCTAACCCTAAATCTATCCCTCACCCTCATCATCACCCCAAACTTAACCGTACACCTGTCTCTTACCCTCATCCTAACCCTAACTCGCACCCTAACCCTCACCCTAACACATACTCTCACCCTAATGCTAACCCTATCCCTCACCCTAACCCTCACCCTAACCCTAACCCTCTCCCTAAACCTCACCTTCACCCTAAACCTCACCCTAACCTTTACCCTCAACCTAACCCTAACCCTCACCATCACCCTAACCCTCACCCACAACCTAACCCTCACACTCACCATAACCCTCACCCTCACCTTAACCCTCACCCTAACCCTTACCCTCACGCTCACCCAAACCTCACACAAAGCTTAAACCTCAACCAAACCCTAACCCTAACCCTCACCCTCACCCTAACCCTAACCCTAATCCTAACCCTAAACCTAGTATTCACCCTCTCCTAAACCTAAACCTCTCCCTCACCCTCATGCTAACTCTAACCCTAACCCTCACCCTAACCCTCACCCTAACCCTAACCCTAACTCTAAACCTAACCCTAACACTAACTGTCATCCTAATGCTTACCCTAATCCTCTTATAAACCCTAACCCTAACGCTGCACCTCAACCTCACCCTTACCCTCAGCCTAACCCTAACCCTCAACCTAACCATAATCCTCACACTAACCCTAACCCTCAACCTAACCCTAACACTAACCCTCATCCTAACCCAAAACCTAACCCTAACCCTCAACCTCACCCTAAACTTAACCCTAAACGTCACCCTAATTCTAACACTCACCATCACTCTCACACTCATCCTCACCCTCAGCCTAAACCTAACCCTAAACCTAATCCTAACCCTCACTTTCACCCTCACACTAACCCTAACCTTAACCCTCAAACTCACGCTCAGCCTAACTAGAAACCTATACCTAACACTCACCCTAACCCTAACCCTCACCCTAAACCCCAAACGAATCCTCAAGCTCACCTTAACCGAACCCAAACCCTCACCCTAAACCTCACCATAACACTTACTCTCACCCTAACCCTAACGCAAATCCTCACACTAAACCTAACCCTAACCCTCACACTAAACCTCACTCTAACCTTCACCCTCACCCTAACCCTAATCCTCACCCTCAAACTCACGTTCAGCCTAACCCTAACCCTAAGCCTAAACCTATCCCTAAACCTCACCCTAACCCTCAATCTAATACATACCCTCAACCTAACACTAACCCTAACCCTAACCTCACCCTAAAACTCATCCTCACCGTAAAACTCACCCTAACAATTACCCTCACCCTAACACTAACCCTAAACCTACCCCTCACCCGAAACCTCACCCTAACCCTAGCCCTCACCCTAACCCTAAAACTAACCCTAACCATCACCCTCACCCTAGCCCGCATCCTAACCCTAATCATAACACTAACACTCAACCTAACCCTCACCCTAACCCTAAATCTCACCCTCACCCTAACCCTCACACTCACCCTAACACTCAACCTAACACTAAACCTCATCCTAACCATAAACTTAACCCTAAACCCAACCCTCAACCTAACACCCACCATAACCCTAAACCTAACCCTAACCCTCACACTAACACTAACAATAACCCTAACCCTCAGCCTCATCCTAACCCTCACCCTAACCCTTAACCTCACCGACACCCTACCCCTCACACTAACTCTAAACCACACCATAACCATAACCATAACCTTAAACCTCACACTAACAATAACCCTAACCCTAACCCTGAAACTCACCCTCACACTAACCGACATCCTCACCCTAACCCTCACCCTAACACTAAACCTCATCCTAACCATAAACCTAACCCTAAACCCAACCCTCATCCTAACCCCCACCATAACACTAAACCTAACCTTAACCCTCACACTAACACTAACAATTACCGTAACCCTCAGCCTCACCCTAAACCTCAGCATAACCCTTACCCTCACCGTCACCCTACCCCTCACACAAACCCTAACCCTCACCTTAAACCTAAACCTAACCCTAATCCTCACACTATCCCTAAACCTAACCCTAACAGTAACCCTCACACGAACCCTCACCCTAACCCTAAACCTACAAATCACCAGAAAACTCACCCGAACCCTAACCCTCACCCTCACCCTACCCCTCACACTAACCCTTACACTCACGCTCACCCGACCCTCACAGTAAACCTAAACCTCAACCTAACCCTAACACTAACACTAACCCTCACCCTAACCCTAACCCTAATCCTAACCCTAAACCTGATCTTCACCCTCTCACCTACACTAACCCTAACCCTCACACTCAACCTCAACTTCACCCAAACCCTCACCCTCACCCTCACCCTAACCCTAAACCTAACCCTATCAGTCACCCGAACCTTAACCCTCGCCCAACCTTAAAGCTAACCCTAACACTAACCCTAACCCTACCCATCAAACTAACCCTCACCATCACACTAACCCTAACCCTAACACTCACCCTCACCCTAACCCTCAGCATCACCCTAACCCACACCCACACCCTAACCCTCACATTCACCATTACCCTCACTCTCAACCTAACCATCACCCTCACCCTCAGCCTCACCCTAACCCTAACCCTCACCCTAACCCTAAACCTAACCCTAACCCATACACTCACCCTAGCCCTCATCCTAACCTAATTCTAACCTTAAATCTAACCCTAACCCTAACCCTCACCCTAACCCTCACACTCACCCTAACCCTCAACCTAACACTAAACCTCATCCTAACCATAAACCTAACCCTAAACCCAACCCTCATCCTAACCACCATCATAAGCCTGAACCTAACCCTAACCCTCACACTAACACTAACAATAACCCTAACCCTCAGCCTCACCCTAACCCTTAAACTCACCGACACCCTAGCCCTCACACTAACTCTAAACCACACCATAACCATAACCCTAACCCTAAACCTCACACTAACAATAAACCTAACCCTAACCCTGAAACTCACCCTCACACTAACCGACATCCTCACCCCAACCCTCACCCTAACACTAAACCTCATCCTAACCATAAACATAACCCTAAACCCAACCCTCATCCTAACCCCCACCATAACACTAAACCTAACCCTAACCCTCAACCTAACAGTAACAATAACCGTAACCCTCAGCCTTAACCTAAACCTCACCCTAACCTTTACCCTCACCGTCACCCTACCCCTCACACTAAACCTAATCCTCACCCTAAACCTAAACCTAACCCTAATCCTCACACTATCCCTAAACCTAACCCTAATGGTAACCCTCACACAAACCCTCGCCCTAACCCTAGAACTACCCCTCACCAGAACCCTCACCCGAACCCTAAACCTAGACCTCACCCTACCCCTCACACTAACTCTTACACTCACGCTCACCCGACCCTCACAGTAAACCTAAACCTCAACCTAACACTAACACTAACACTAACCCTCACCCTAACCCTAACCCTAATCCTAACCCTAAACCTGATCTTCACCCTCTCACCTACACTAACCCTAACCCTCACACTCAACCTCACCTTCACCCAAACCCTCACCCTCACCCTCACCCTAACCCTAAACCTAACCCTATCAGTCACCCGAACCCTAACCCTCGCCCAACCTTAAACCTAACCCTAACACTAACCCTAACCCTAACCATCACCCTAACCCGCACCCTCAGCCTAACCTTAACCCTAACCCTCACCCTCACCCTAACCCTCAGCATCATCCTAACCCGCACCCACACCCTAACCCTCACACTCACTGTTACCCTCACCCTCACCCTAACCCTCACCTGCACCCTCAGCCTCACCCTAAACCTAACCCTCACCCTAACCCTAAATCTAACCCTAAACCATACACTCACCCTAGCCCTCATCCTAACTTAATTCTAACCCTAACCCTAACCTAACCCTAACCCTCACCCTAACCCTCACACTCACCCTAACCCTCAACCTAAAACTAAACCTCATCCTAACCATAAACCTACCCCTAAACCCAACACTCATCCTAACCGCCACCATAACACTAAACCTAACCCTAACCCTCACCCTAACACTAACAATAACCCTAACCATCAGCCTCACCCTAAACCTCACCCTAACCCTTACCCTAACCATCACCCTACCCCTCACACTAACCCTAACCCTCACACTAAACCTTAACCTAACCCTTATCCTCACACTATCCCAAAACCTAACCCTAACGGTAACCCTCACACGAATCTTCACCCTAACCTTAAACCTACCCCTCACCAGAACACTCACCCGAACCCTAACCCTCACCCTCACCCTACCCGTCACCCTAATCCTTACCCTCATGCTCACCCGACCCTCACAGTAAATCTAAACATCAACCTAAACCTAACCCTAACCCTCACCCTCACCCTAACCCTAACCGTAATCCTAACCCTAAACCTGATCTTCACCCTCTCACCTACACTAACCCTAACCCTCACACTCCAACTCACCCTCACCCAAACCCTCACCCTCACCCTCACCCTAACCCTAAACCGAACCCTATCAGTCACCCGAACCCTAACCCTCACCCAAAATTAAACCTAACGCTAACACTAACCCTAACCCTAACCATCACCCTAACCCTCACCCTCACCCTCACCCTAACCCTAACCCTCACCCTCACCCTAACCCTCAGCATCAACCTAACCCGCAACCACACCCTAACCCTCACACTCACCTTTACCCTCACCCTAACCCTCACCCACAGCCTCAGCCTCACCCTAACCTTAACCCTCACCCTAACCCTAAACCTAAACCTAACCCATACACTCACCCTAGCCCTCATCCTAACCCTAATCATAACCTTAAACCTAATCTTAACCCTAACCCTAATCCTAACCCTAAACCTCACCCTAACCCTCACCCTCATATTAACCCTCAACCTAACACTAAACCTCATCCTAACCATAAAACTAACCCTAAACCCAACCCTCATCCTAACCTCCACCGTAAACCTAACCCTAACCCTAACCCTTACCCTAACACTAACAATAACCCTAACCCTCAGCCTCACCCTAATCTTCACCCTAACCCTTACCCTCACTGTCGCCCTACCCCTCACCCTAACCCTCACCCTCACCCTCCCCCTAACCATAAACCTAACCCTAACCTTCACCCTAAACCAAACCCTCACCCAAAGTTAAACCTAACCCTCAACCTCACCCTCACCCTAACCCTAACCCTAATCCTCACCCTAACCATAACCCTAACCCTAACCCTAATGCTAACCCTAAAGCTCACCCTTACACAAACCCTCACCCTAAACCTTACCATCACCCTAACCCTAACCGTAAACCTCACAGTAAACTTAACACTCACCATAACCCGAACCATAACATTAACAGTAAACTTAACCCTAACCCTAAACCTAACCCTCACCCTCACCCTAACCCTATCCCTAAGCCTAACAATAACCCTATCCCTAACCCTAATCCTAAAACTCATCCCCACCCTCACCCTCATCCTAACCCTAAACCTAACCCTAACCCTAACAATAACATTAAAACCTAACCCTAACCGTCACCTTAACCCTAAAACTAACCCGACCCCTCAGGTTAAAGCTCATCCTAAACCTAAACCTAAACCTCACCCTAACCCTAAACATCACTCTAACCCTAACTCTCACCCTCAGCCTATCCCTAACCCTAACCCTAATCCTAACCCTGAACCTCATCCTCAACCTCAATGTAACCCTAACCCTAACCCTCACCCTAAACCTCACACTAACTCATATGCTCACACTAACCCTAACCCTAACCATCACCCTAACCCTAACCCTCTCTGAAAACCTCACCCTAACCCTTGCCCTCACCCTAAACCTAACCCTAATCCTCACACTAACCCTAAACCTAACCCTCACCCTCACCCTAACCCTCACCCTAACCCTCACCATAATGCTAACCCTAAACCAGAAACTCACCCTCACCCTAAACCTCATGGTCACCCTAACTGTCACACTCACCTTAATCCTCACGCTTACCCTAAATATCACCCTAACACTAACCCTCACCCTAACCCTAACGCTAATCCTCACCCTAAGCCTCACCCTCACCATCACCCTCACCCTAAGCATAACCCTAAACCTAACCCTAATCCTAATCCTAACCCTCTCCCTCACCCTCATGATAATCCTAATGCTAACCCTAATCCTAACCCTCACACTCACCCTAACCCTAATCCTAACCTTAACAATAACCCTAACCCTAACCCTATCACTAACCCTCAACCTCACCCTAAACCTAACCCTCACCATCACCTTAACCCTAACACTCAACATAACGGTCACCCTAACATTCATATTAAAACTAGCCTAACTCTCACCCTAACCCTCACCCTAAACCTTACCCTAACTATAACCCTAAACCTTACCGTCACACTAACCCTAACCCTAACCCTAAACCTCACCTTCACCCTAACACTAAACTTAAACCTAAACCTAAATATAACCCTAAACCTAACCCTAACACTATCCCTAAACCTCACCCTCACCCTAACCCTAACCCTCACCCTCACCCTAACCCTAACACTAAACCTAACCCTCACCCTAACACTCACACTAAACTTAACCCTCACCCTCACCCTAACACTCAAAGTAAACCTTACCCTAACCCTAACCCTAAACCTTACCCTCACCCTAACCCTCACCCTCACCCTAACCCTCACACTAAACCTTACCTTAACCCTAACCCTAACCCTCACCCTAAACCTCACACTCACCCTAATCCTAACACTAACCCTCAACCTAATGCTAACTCTAACCCTAACCCTCACCCTCAACCTAACCCTCTCCGTTACCCTAACCCTCACCCACACCCTAACCCTCACACTCACCGTAACCCTCTCCCTCAACCTAACCCTCATCCTCACCCTAAATATCACCCTAACCCTAACCCTCACCCTAACTCTAACCCTAACCGTAACCGTAAGCCTCACCCTCACCAAGACCCTCACAATAAGCCTAACCGTAAACCTGACCTTAATCCTAAACCTAACCCTCTCCCTCACCTTCATGCTAACCCTAACACTAACCCTAACCCTAAACCTAACCATACACCTTACCCTCACCCTAACCCTAACGCTAATCCTCTCACTAACCCTAACCCTAAACCTCACCCTAAATTTAACCCTAAACGTCAACCTCACCCTAACCCTAAACCTCAGCCTTAACCTCACCCTCAGCCTATCCCTCAACATCACCCTGAACCTAACCTGAAATCTAACCTGCAATCTCATTGTCACCCCAACCCTAACCCTAACCCTAACCCTAACCCTCCTCCTAAGCATAACCCTCACCTTAACCCTCACCCTAACACATACCCTCACCCTAATCCTAACCCTATCCCTCACCCTAACCCTCACCCTAACCCTAGCGCTCTCCCTAAACCTCACCCTCACTCTAAACCTCACCCTAACCTTTACCCTCACCCTAACCCTCACCCTAATCCTACCCCTCACCCGAACTCTCACCCTAACCCTAACCCTCAACCTAACCCTAACCCTAACCCTAATCCTCACCCTCACCTTAGTCCTCATCCTAACCCTAATCCTAACCCTAACCCTCACCCTAACCCTCACCTGAACCCTCACCTGAACCCTCACCCTAACCCTAACACTCCTCATAACCATAACACTAAACCTAACCCCTACTCTCACCCTAACCCCCACCATAAGCCTAAACCTAACCCTGATCCTTACCCTAACAATAACAATAACCCTTACTCTCAGCCTCAACTAACCCTCACCCTAACCCTTACACTCACCGTCACCCTACCCCTCACACAAACCCTAACCCTCACCCTAAACCTAACCCTAACCCTAATCCTCACACTAACCCTAAACATAATCCTAACTCTTAGGATCACACTAACCCTAAACCTTACCCTCACCCTCACCCTAACCCTCACCGTCACCCTAACCCTCACCCAAACTCTAACCCTCACACTCACATTACCCTCACCCTCTCCCTAAACCTCACCCTTTTCCTAAATATCACCCTAAAACTAACCCTAAACCTAACCCTCACCCTAAGCCTCACCCTCACAATCACCCTCACCCTAAGCCTCACCCTAACCCTAACCCTAACCCTAAACCTAACAATAACCCTAAACCTAACCCTAACCCTATACCTAACCCTCACCCTGACCCTAAAACTAACCCTCACCCTCACCCTAACACTAAAACTAAACCTAACAATCACCCTAACACTCACAATAAAACTAAACTTCACTCTCACCCTAACCCTCAAACTAAACCTTACCCTAACCCTAACCCTAACCCTTACCCTCACTCTAAACTTAACCCTAACCCTAATCCTCACACTAACCCTAACACTAACAATAACCCTAACACACACCCTAACACTCACCCTCAACATAACCCTAACCCTCACCCTCACACTAACCCTCACCCAAAACCTAACCCTCACCCTTACCCTAACCCTCAACTTTTCCCTAAATATCAACCTAAAACAAACCCGAGCACGAACCCTAACCCTAACCCTATCCCTAAGCCTAACCCTCAACATCACCCTCACCCTAATGCTAACCCTAACCCTCATCCTCACCCTAACCCACACAATCACCCTAACCCTCACCCACACCCTAACCCTCACACTCATCGTAACTCTCAACCTCACCCTAACCCTCACCCTCACCCTAAATTTCACCCTAACCCTAACCCTCACCGTAAACCTAAGCCCAACTTTCACCCTCATCCTCACCTTAACTCTAACCCTAACCGTAAACCTAACCCTAATCCTAAACCTAACACTCTACTTCCCCCTCATGCTAACCCTAATGCTATCCCTAACCCTAACCCTCACCCTCACCCTAAACCTAACCCTAACCCTAAAATTATCCCTAACCCTAACCCTAACCATATCCCTAACCCTCACGCTGACCCTAACCATAACCCTCACCCTCACTCTAACCCTAAAACTAAACCTAATCCTCACCCTAACACTCACACTAAACCTAACCCTCACTCTCACCCTAACCCTCACACTAAAACTTACCCTAAACCTAACCCTACACCTTACCCTCAGGTTAACCCGAACCTGAACCCTAATCCTCACACTAACCCTAAACCTAACCCTAACCCTAACCCTCATCCTAACCCTCACCCTTACCCTAACCCTAACCCTAACCCTCACCGTCACCCTAACACTCACCGTCACCCTAACCCTCACCCACACCTCAGCGCTCACACTCACCGTTACCCTCACCCTCACCCTAACCCTCACCCTCACCGTAAATATCACCCTAACCCTAACCCTCACCCTAACCCTAACCCCAACCCTCACCCTACGCCTCACCCTCACCATGATCCTCACACTAAGCCTAACCGTAATCCTAGCCCTAATCCTAAACCTAACACTCTTCCTCACTCTCATGCTAACCGTAAACCTAACCCTAACCCTAACCCTAAACCTAACCATAACCCTTACCCTCACCCTAAACCTAACCCTAATCCTCACACTAACCCTAACCCTAATCCTAACCCTGAAGCTCACCCTCACCCTGAACCTAACCCTAAAATTAACCCTAAAACCCTTACCCTCACCCTAAACCTAACCCTCAGTCTAACCTTAACCCTAACACTAATCCTAACCCTGAACCTCACCCTCACCCTGAACCTAACCCTAAAACTAACCCTCACCCCCATCGATACCCCAACCCTAAACCTAACCCTATCCCTAACCCTCATCCAACCCTAACCTTCACGCTGACCCTCACCCTAACACATACCCTCACCCTAATCCTAACCCTATCCCTCACCTTAACCCTCAGCCTAACCCTAACCCTCTCCCTAAAACTCACCCTCACCCTAAACCTCACCCTAACCTTTAACATCACCCTAACCCTAACCCTAATCCTACCCCTTACCCGAACCCTCACCCTAACCCTAACCTCAACCTAACCCTCACCGTCACCCTAAACATCAGCGTCACCCAAACCCTCACCCTAAGCCTCAACCTCACCATCACCCACACCCTAAGCCTAACCCTATACCGAACCCTAATTCTAAACTGTCCCTCTACCTAATCCTCAAGCTAACTCTAATGCTAACCAAAACCCTAATCCTAACAATAACCCAAACCCTAACCCTAAGCCTCACCCTCAGCCTAAACCTAACCCTAACCCTAACCGTCACACTCACCCTAACCCTAACTCTCACCCTAACCCTAACCCTAAACCTAACCCTCACCCTAACACTCACCCTAACACTCACGCTAAGCCTAAACCTCACTGTCACCATAACCCTCACCATCACCCTAACCCTCACCCACACTCTAACCCTCACACTCACCAGAACAATCACCCTCATCCTAACCCTCATCCTCACCCTAAATACCATCTTTTCCTTAACCCTCACTGTAAACCTAACCCCTCACCTTTCCCTCACCCTCAGCCTAACCATAATCCTAAACCTCACCCTCACCCTAACCCTCACCCTCACCCTAACCCTAACCCTAAACCTCACACTCAACCTAATCCTCACCCTAACCCTCACCCATAACCTAGCCCTTACCTTAACCCTAATTCTAACCCTCACCCTCACGCTAACATTCACCCTCACCCTAAACATCAACCTAACCCTCTCCCTCACCCTAAACTTAGACCAAACCCTAACCCTAAACCTAACCCTCACCCTCACACTAACCCTAACGCTAACCCTAACAACAAAGCTCAGCTTCAACTCTCCCTAACCCTAACGCTAACAATAACCCTCACCCTAACCCTAAAACTAACCCTCACCCTCACGTTTACCCTCACCCTCACCCTAACCCTCACCCTCACCCTCAGCCTAGGCCTCACCTTAACGCTCACCCTAACCCTCACGATCACCCTAACACTAATGCTAACCCTAACCCTCACCCTCGCCCTAACCCTCACACTAAAACTTATGCTCACCATAAACCTAACCCTCACCCTCACCCTAACCCTCACCCTATCCCTCTACCTAATCCTCAAGCTAACTCTAATGCTAACCAAAACCCTAATCCTAACAATAACCCAAACCCTAACCCTAAGCCTCACCCTCAGCCTAAACCTAACCCTAACCCTAACCGTCACACTCACCCTAACCCTAAACCTCACCCTAACACTAAACCTAAACCTAACCCTCACCCTAAACCTTACCCTAACCCAAAACCTAACACTAACCCTAACTCTCACCTTCACCCTAACTCTCACCCACACCCTAACCCTCAACTGCACCCTCACCCTCAGCCTAAACCTAACCCTAACCCTCACCCTAATCCTAAACTTAACCCTAACCCACACCCTAACCCTCAAACTAACCCTAATGCTAAACATAAACCTCAATTTCACACTAACCCTCAACCTAACCCTTACCCTCACTCTAACCCTAACCCTAACCCTAGCCCTCACACTCATCCTAACCCTCAACCTAACCCTAACCCTACACCTCACCCTAACTCTCACACTAAACCTCACCCTAACCCTCATACTAAACCAACCCCAACCCTAACCCTCACCCTAAACCTAGCCCTTACCCTAAACCTAACCCTAACGCTAAGCCTAACACTCATTCTCACCCTAACCCTAATGTTAACCTTAAACTTCACCCTCACCTTAACCCTCAACCTAACACTCAACCTCACCCTAAACCTAACCCTCACCCTCACCCTAACCCAAACCGTAACCCTCACCCTATTCTTATCGTCAGCCTAACCCTCACCCTCAATTTAAATCTCACCCTAACACTCACCCTCACCCTAAACCTAACCCTAAACCTCAATCTAACACTAACCCTATCCCTACACCTTACCCTCAACTTAAACCTCAGCCTAACACTAAACCTAACCCTAACATTCACCCACACCCTAACCCTAAACCTAATGCTAACCCTAACACTCACCCTCACCCTATACCTCACCCAAACCCTTACCCTCACTCTAACCCTAACCCTAAACCTCACACTAAACCTATCCCTGACCGTAATCCTAAACCTCCCCCTCAGCCTAATGCTCACCCGAACCCTACACCTCACCATTACACTAACCCTCACCCTAAGCCTTACCCTCACCCTAAAGTTAACCCTAAACCTCACACTAACCCTAACACTCACCCTAACCCTAACCCTACCCCTCAGCCTGATCCTAATCCTAACCCTAAACCTAACCCTCACCATTAACCCTAAATGTCACCCTCACCCAAACCCTCAACCTAACTATAACCCTCACTGTCACCCTAACCCTCACTGTCACCCTAACCCTCAGAGTCACCCTAAAACTCACCCACATCCTAAACCTCACACTCAGCCTAACCCTCATCGTCACTCTAACCCTCACAATCACCCTAAAACTCACCCACACCCTAACCCTCACACTCACCCTAACCCTCACCCTCACCCTACACCTAACCCTAACCCTCACCCTCACCCTAACCCTAACTCTAACTGTAACACTCAACTTAACACAAACCCTAACCCTTACCCTCATCCTAACCCTAAGCCCAAACCTAACCCTCACCCTAATACTCACCCTAACACTCACGCTAAACCTAACCTCACCCTCACCCTAACCCTAACCCTAACACTCACACTAATTCTAACCCTCACTCTAGCCCTAACCCTACCCCTCAGCCTAACCCTCATCCTTACCCTAAACCTATCCCTAACCCTCACCCTAACCTTAAAGCTAACCCTAAAAATCAACCTAACCCTAACACTCACCCTCACCCTCACCATCAGCCTAATCCTATTCCTAACACTCATCCTCACCCTCACCCTCACACTAACGCTCATCCTAACCCTCACCCTCACCCCAACCCTATCCTTAACCTTCACCCTAACACTACACCTCACCCTAACCCTCACCCTCATCCTAAGCCTAACCCTAACCCATAACATAACCCTCAACCTAACCCTAACCCTCTCCCTAACACTCACCCTCAACCTAAACCTCACCCTAACCCTTACCCTCACACTAACCCTAATACTAACCGTAACCATAATCCTCACACCAACCCTAACCTTAACCCTAACCTTAACCTTCACTCTAACACTCACCCTCACCCTAACCCTAACCCTAACCCTCACCCTAAAGCTAACGCTAACCCTAACCCTCACCTTGACCTAACCCTCACTATCAACCTAACCCTTACACATACGCTAACCCTCACACTCACCCTAACAATCACCCTCATCCTAACCCTCAACCTCACCCTAAATATCACCTTAACACTGTAACCTTAACCCCTCACCTTCACCCTCACCCTCAGCCTAACCATAATCCTAACCCTCACCCTCAGCCTCACCCTCACCCTAACCCTAACCCTAACCCTCACACTCAACCTAACCCTCACCCTAACACTCACTCTTAACCTAGCCCTTACCCTAACCATAATTCGAACCCTCACCCTCACCCTAACATTCACCCTTACCCTAAACATCAACCTAACCTTCTCAATCACCTTCACCTTAACAGTAACCCTAAACCTAAACCTAAACCTCACCCTCACCCTTACCCTAACCCTAACCCTAACAACAACCCTCACCCTCCATTCTACCTAACCCTAACGCTAAAAATAACCCTAATCCCAAACCTAAACCTAACCCTCACCCTCACCCTCACCCTCACCCTAACCCTAATGCTAACCCTAAACTTCACCCTCACTCTAACCGTCATCCTAACACTTACTCTCTCCCTAAACCTACCCCTCACCCTAACCCTCACCCTAACCCTATCCCTAACAATTACCTTAACCTTAACCATCACCCTAACCCTCACGAAAATCCTAACCCTAAACTTACCACTCACCCTCATGCTAACCCTCACCCTAACCCTTACCCTCACCCTAACCCTAACCCAAACCCTCACACAAACCCTAACCCTCACCCTAACCCTAAACCTACACCTCAGCCCAATCCACATACTAACCCTAAACCTAAATCTAACCCTTGCCCTAACCCTAAACTTCACCCTAACCCTAAACCTCATCCTGATCCTCACCCTCAGCCTAACCCTAACCCTAACCCTAATCCTAACCCTCACTCTCACCCTCACCCAAACTTAACCCTAACCCTCACCCTCAACATCAACCTAACCCAACCCTATCCCTAACCCTCACCCTAACCCTAATCATCACCCTAACCCTCACCATAATTCTCACCTCACCCTAAACCTAACCCTCACCCTAACCCTCACCGTCACCCTAAACCTCACCATCACCCTAACACTCACCCACACCCTAACCGTCACACTCACCCTTACACTCACCCTCACCCTAACCCTCACTGTCACCCTAAACCTCACCGTCACTCTAACCCTCACCCAAAACCTAACCCTCACAAAAACCCGAACAATCACCTCACTCTAACCCTCATCCTCACCTTAAATATCACCCTAACACTAAACCACACCTTAACCATAACCTTAACACTCACCCTGAGCCTCAACCTCACCATTACCCTCACCCTAAGCTTAAGCCTAAACCTACCCTAATCATAAACCTAACCCTCTCCATCACCCTCGCTGTAACCCTAACACAAACACTAACTCTCACCCTAACTCTAAACTTCACCCTAACCCTAACCCTAATCCTCACCCTCACACTAACCCTAACCCGATATGTAACCTTCACCCTAACACACACCCTAACACTCACGCTAAACGTAACCCTCTCTCTCATCCTAACCCTCGCTCTAAGCCATACCCTAACCCTAACGCTAAACATAACCCTAACCCTCACCCTCAACCTAAACCTAAACCTAATCTTAACCCTCACCTTAACACTCACCCTAACACTCACCCAAAAGGTAACACTCTCTCTCACCCTAAACCTCAACCTAAAACTTACCCTAACCATGACCCTAACGGTCACACTAAACCTAACCCTCACCCTAAACCTAACCCTTCCCGTCACCCGAAAACTCACCCTAATCCTAAACCTCACCCTAACCCAAACCCTAACCCTAACCCTAACCCTCACCCTCACTCAGCCCTCAACCTAACCCTAAACCTAAACCTCACCCTCACCCTAACTCTAACCTTCAACCTCACCCTAAGCCTCACCCTCATCCTAACATTCACCCTAACCCTCATTATAAATATAACCCTAACCCCAAGCCTCACCCTAACCCCCACCATAACCCTAAGACTAAACCTAACCCTTACGCTAACCCTCACCCTAACCCTAACAATAAACCTAACCCTCAGCCTCACCATAACCCTCACCATAACCTTTACCCTCACCATCACCCTAACCTTCACACTAACCCTAACCCTCACCCTCACCGTCACCATAACCCTCACCCTAACCCTAACCCTCACCCACAAACTCACCCTCACTCTAACCCTCACTCTCACCCTAGCCCTCACCCTAATCCTAACCATAAACCTAACCCAGCCCTCACCTTCACCCTCACCCTCAGCCTCAGCCTAAACGTATCCCTAAACCTAACCCTCATCCTAAACCTCACCCTCAACCTAAACCTAAACCTCAACCTCAACGTAACACTCACCTTAACCCTTAAACTCTTCCTAACCCTAACACTAACCTTCACACTAACCCTAATCCTCACATTGACCCTCATCCTAACACTATCCCTAACCCTCACCCTCACCCTTACCCTCAGCCTAAACCGAACACTAACCCTAATCCTAACCCTAACCCTCAGCCTCACCCTTAATCTAGCCCTAACCCTCACCCTCAACCTCACCCTAACTCTAACCCTCACCCTAACACAAACTCTAACCCTCACCCTAATCCTAACCCTCAGCCTAACCCTAAATCTAATCCTCACCCTCAACCTAAACTGAACCCTAACACTAACACTAAACCTCACACTAACCCTCACACTAACCCTTATGGTAACGCTTAATCTCACCCTAAACCTCACCGTAAGTTTTACCCTCACCCTAACCCTAACCCTCACACTAAACCGAACTCTCACCCTAACCCTAACCCTACACCTCACTCTAAAACTCACCCTAACACTAACCCTAACCCTCACCTACACCTCACCCTCAACCTATCCCTAAACATAAACCTAACCCTCACCCTACACCTCACCCTAACGCTAACCCTAACCCTAACCCTCAACCTTACCCTCAGCCTAAACCTCACACTAATCCCAATCCTAACCCTAACCCTCAGCCTCACCCTTACTCTAGCCCTATCCCTCAACCTCACCCTCACCCTAACCCTAACCCTAACCCTCACCCTAATCCTAACCACACCCTAACCCTAAATCTAATCCTCACCCTCACCCTAAACCTAACCCTAACCCTAACCCTAACCCTCACAGTAACCATCACACTAACCCTAATGCTAACGCTAAACCTCAATCTCACCCTAAACCTCACTGTAACCCTTACCCTCACCCTAACCCTAACTCTCACACTAAACCTAACCCTCACCCTAACCCTTACCCTACCCCTCACTCTAACTCTAACCCTAACCCTCACCCTAATCCTAACCCTTACACTCACCCTCACCCTAACTCTAAACCTAAACCTAACCCTCACCCTAACACTCACCCTAACCCTAACCCTAACCCTCACCCTCACCCTAACCCTCACCCTAACCCTTACCTCACCCTAACCCTAACCCTAACGCTAACCCTCATACTAACCCAAAACCTAACCTTAACCCTAACCATCACACTCACCTTCACCCTCAGCCTCAGCCGACCCTAACACTAACCTAATCCTAAACCTAACCCTCAACCTAAACCTTACCCTCACCCTAACCCAAACCTAACCCTCACACTAAACCTAACCCTCACCCTATTCCTAACCCTAATCCTCACCCTATCCCTCCCACTATCCGTAAACCTCACCTTAACCCTAAGCCTAACCCTCACCCTAACACTAACAGTAACCCTACAACTAACCCTAAATGTACACCTGACCCTCAAACTCAACCTCACCCTCAGCTGAACCATAATCCTAAACTAATCCTAACCCTAAACCTCATGCTCACTCTCACACTAACCTTAACCCTAAACATAACCCTCACCTCACCCTCACCCTAACCCTCACCCTAACTTTTACCCTCACCCTAACACTAACAATAACCCACACACTAACCTGAACACTCACCCTAATCCTAATCCTAACCCTCACCCTAACCCTCACCCTAACCCTAACAATACCACTAACCTTCACCCTAACACTAACCATAACCCTCACCCTCACTCTAACCCTAAACCTAACCCTAACACTAACCCTAAAATAACCCTAACCCTAAACCTAACCGTAACCCTAATCATACCCCTCACAATAACCCTCACCCTAAACCTCACCCTAATGTTCACCCTAACCCTAAACGTCAGCCTAAACCTCACCCTCAACCTAAACCTCAACATAACCCTTACACTCACCCTAACCCTAACACTAACACTAATCTTCACACTAACCCTAACCCTAACCCCCACCCAAAACCTCACCCTAACCCTAAACCTCACCCTTACCCTCACCCTCACCCTAACCCTCACCAAAACCCATACCCTCACTCTGACACTAACCATAAGCCTAACCTTAACACTAACCCTAACCCTCACCATAACCCGAACACTAACCCTCACCATAACCGTCATCCTAACCTTAACCCTAACCCTCACTCTCATCCTCACCCAAACCCTAATGCCTACCCTCACACTAATCCTAACCCTCACACTCACCCTCAGCCTAACCCTAACCCTAACCCTAATCCTACCACTAACCTTCACCCTAACCCTAACTCTAACCTGAACCCTGACCCTAACCCTCAGCCTCACCCTAACCCTAACCCTCACCCTCACCTTAAACCTTACCCTCACCCTAACACTAACTCTAAACCTAATCCTCAGCCTAAACTTAACCCTAACCCTAACCCTCAACCTCACCCTAATCCTCACCATCACCCTAATCCTCACCCTATCCCTAACCCTCACCCACACCCTAACCCTCACCCTCATCCTTACCCTCACCCTGACCCTAAACATCACCCTAAACCTAACCCTCACCCTAACCCTAACTCTAAACCTCACACTAAACCTAACCCTCACACTAACCTCACCCTCACCCTAATCCTCACTCTAAACTTAACCAAACCCTTACCTAACCCCAAACCTCACCCTCACCTTCACCCTCAACCTAACCCTCAACTTCCCCCTTGACCTCACCTTAACCGTAACAATAACCCTATCCCAGCCCTCATGCTCACCCTCACCCTCAGCCTAACCCTATCCCTAAACTTAATCCTAACCCTAACCCTCACCCTCATCCTCACCCTAACCATCACCCTAACCCTAACTCTAACCCTATGCCTAAACCTCATCCACAACCTCACCCTAACCCTAACCCTAACGCTAACTCTCACCCTAACACTCACTGTATCCCTAACCATAACCCTAACCCTCAAATTCAATTTAACCCTCACCCTATTCTTTACCCTCAGCCTAAACCTAACCCTAACCCTAATTCTAACCCTCACCCTCACCCCACCCACACCCTAACAATCACCCTCACCCAAAATATCACCCTAACCCAAATGCTCAAAATAATCCTAACCCTAACCCAAAACCTAACCCTCACCCTAAGCCTAACCTTAGCCCTAAAACTAATCCTAAACCTAACCGTCTCCTGCTCCCTCAACATAACCCTCACCCTAACCTTAACCCTCACCCTTACCCTCACCCTAACCCTAACCCTAACGATAACCCTAACCCTCACCCTCACCTTCAACCTGACACTAACCATAACCCTAATCTTTACAATAACCCTCTCCCTAACCCTAACCCTAACCCTCACCCTCACCCTAACCCTAACCATGACCATAACCCTCACGCAAACCCTAACCCTAACACAAAACCTAAACCTAAGCCGAACCCTCACCCTCGCCCTAACCCTAAGGCTAACCCTAACCTTCACCCTTACCCTAACCCTCACCCTAACCCTTAACCTCACCCTAAACATAAACCTCATCCTCACCATATCCCTGAACTTAACCCTAACCCACACCTTAACGCTAATCGTCAGCCTAACACTCAACCTCACCATAAACCTGACCCTAACACTTACCCTCACCCTAACCCTAACCCTAACCCTAATAATCACACTAAACATAACCATGACCATACCCTTCATCCTAACCCTCACCCCAATCCTAACCCTAAACCCTAACCTCAACCTCACCCTAGCCCTAACCCTCACCCTCACCCTAATCTTAAACCTAACCCTAACCTCTCCCTAACACTAACCCTAATCCTAATGCTAACCCTAACCCTCACCCTCACCCTATCCCTCACCCTAAACCTTACCCTCACCCTAAACCTAACACTAACAATCTCACTAAACCTAACCCTCACCCTAACCCTAACCATACCCCTCAGCCTAAAACTCACCCTAACCCTAACCCTAAACCTCACTCAATCCCTAAACCTAACCTTAACCCTCACCCTCAGCCTAGCTCTCACCCTAACGCTAACCCTAACCCTAACCTTCACCCTCACCCCAAACCTAATGATAAACCTAATCTTCACGCTCACCCTACCCCTTAACCTCACCCTAAACCTAACCCTCACGCTCAACCTAAAGCTCACCCTAACCCTAACCCTCACCCTAACTCTAAACCTAACCCTAACCCTAACACTAACACTAACTGTAATCCTAACGCTCACCCTAATCCTCAAGCTAACCCTAACCCTAACCCTAAACCTCACCCTCACCATTAACCTCACCCTAACCCTAACTCTCAAACTAACCCTAACCTTCACCCTAACCCTAACCCTAACCCTCAGCCTGACCCTCATCTTAACCACCCTAAACCTAACCCTAACACTCACCCTCACCCTATCACTAACCCTAAACCTCACCCTAATTCTAACCCTCACCCTAACCCTCACCTGAACCTCAGCTTAACCCTCATCCTAACCCTAAACCTAACCTTAACACTCACCCTCATCCTATCCCTAACCTTAAACGACACCCTAATTCTAACCCTCACCGTAAACCTCCCGCGAACCATCACCCTCAAACTAACCCTAACCCATTCTCTCACCCTTTCCCTCAACCTAACCCTAACCCTCTCCCTAACACACACACTCACCCTAATCCTCAACATAACCCTTACCCTCACACTAACCCCAACCCTAATCCTCAAACTAACCCTAACCCTAAACCTCACCCTAACCCTCACCCTCACCCTAACCCTAACCTTATCCCTCACCTTAATGCTATCCCTAACCCTAACCCTCACCCTACCCCTCACCTTCACCCTAACCCTCATGGTCACCCTAAGCCTCACCCACAACCTAACCCTCACCCTCACCCTCACCCTCAACCTAACTCTAACACTAATTCTCAGGTAACCCTAACCCTAACACTCACCCTAAACCTCACACTCACCATTATGCTACACCTAAACCTCAATCTCACCCTAACCCTAACCCTAACCCTTACCTTCACCCTATCCCTAACCCTCACACTCAACCTAACCCTCACCCTCACCCTTAACCTTACCTTAACCCTAATCCTAACCCTCACTCTAACCATCACTCTCCCTAAACATCACCCTAACCCTAACCCTCATCATGATCCTAACACTAACCATCACCCTAAACCTCACCTCAACATCACCCTCACCCTAAACCTAACCCTAAACCTAAACCTAAACGTAAACCTAACCCTCTCTCTCACTCTCAGGCTAACCCCAACCCCAACCCTTACCCTCTCCCTAACCCTAACCCTCTCCCTAGAACTCACCCTCAATCTAAACCTCAACTTAAACCTTACCCCTCACACTAACCCTAACCCTAAACCTAAACCTAACCCTCACCCTCACCCGCACCCTCACCCTAAACCTAACCGTAACCCTCACAATAAAACTAACCCTAACCCTAAACCTCACCCTCACCCTAACCCTAACCCTAAACCTAAGTTTCAACTAAAACCTAACACTATCCCTCAGCCTCACCCTAACCTTAACCCTCACCCTAAACCTAACACTAACCCTCACCCTCAGAGTAGCCCACATTCTAACCCTAACCCTAAGCCGAACCCCCACCATCACCCTAACCATAATGCTAAGCCTAAACTGCACCCTCACACTAACCCTCACCCTAACACTTAACCTCACCCTAAACCTAACCCTCACCCTCACCCTCACCCTAAACCTAACCCTAACAATAACCTTAACCCTAACCCTTACCTTATCCCTAACCCTCACCATCACCCAACCCTAACCCTAACCCTAACCCTAACTCTCACTCTAACCCTAACCCTCTTCCTAAAACTCACCCTCACCCTCACCCTTACCCTAATCCTCACCCTAACCATGACCCTAATAACCCTAACCCTCACCCTCACCCTCAACCTTCCCCTAACCCTAACCCTAATAACCCTCACCCTAACCCCAACCCTAAACCTCACCCTCACCCTAACCCTAACCCTAAACCTAAGTCTCACCTAAACCCTAACACTAAACCTCACCATCACCCTAACCCTAACCCTCACCCTAAAGCTAACACTAAACCTCATGCTCAGACTAGCCAACAACCTAACCCTAAGCCTAAGCCCAACCTTCACCCTCACCCTAACCCTAATGCTAAGCCTAACCTTCACCCTCAGCCTAACCTTCACCCTAACCCAAAACCTAACCCTCACACTAAACATAACCCTCACCCTAACACTAAACCTACAATTCAGCCTAACCATAAACCTACCCCTCAGCCTAATGCTCAACCTAACACTAACCCTGAACCTAATCCTTACCCTATCCCTAAAGCTAACCATAACCCTGACCCTCAGCGTAGCTCTCACCCTAACACTAACCCTAAACCTAACGCACACCCTCAACCTAACCCTATTGCTAACCCTAACCTTGACCCGCACCCTAACCCTCATCCTAACCCTTACCCTCTCCCTAAACCTAACCCTCACCCTCACCTTAACACCCTAACCCTAAGTCTCACCCTAAAACTCACCCTAACCCTAAACCGAACCCTCACCCTAAACCTCACCCTAACCCTATCCCTAACACTAACCCTAACCCTAACCCTCACCCTAACCCTCACGCTAACCCTAACCCTAACCTATCGCTCATACTCACGTTAAACCTCACCCTAAACCTTACCCTCACCCTAACCCGAACACTAACCCGAACACTAACCCTAACCCTCACCCTAACCCTAAACCTACCCCTCAGCCTAATCCTCATCCTAACCCTAAACCTAAACCAAAACCTCACCATTAACCCTAAATATAACCCTAAACCTAAACCTCACCCTCACCCTAATCCTTACCCTCACCCTCACTCTAACCCTAATCCTCACACTAACCTTAACTCTAAACCTGAACTTCACCCTAACCCTCACCGCACCCTAACCCTAACCCTAACCCTCACCCTAACGCTAAACCTAACCGTAACGCTCACCGTTAACCTAACCCTCACTGTCTTCCTAAAACTCACCCACACCCAAACCCTCACACTAACCCGAACAATCACCCTCACCCTAACCGTGAACCTCACCCTAAATAAAACCCTAACACTAACCCTCACGGTAACCCTAACCCTAACCCTAAACCTAACCCTCACCCTAACCCTCACCCTCCCCATCACCCTCACCCTCAGCCTAACCGTAAAGCTAATCCTAATCCTAAACCTAACCCTCTCTCTCACTCTCTCCCTAACCCTAACTCTAACCCTAAACTTAACCCAAACCGTGACACTAACCCTAACAATAACCCTAACCTTAACCCTCACCCAAACCCTAACCCTAATCCTCACCCTAAACCTAACCCTAACCCTAACCCTCAACCAAGCCATCATCCTAAACCTAATCCTAATCCTAACCCTCACCCTCACCCTAACACTCACCATAACCATGAACCTCAATATAACCCTAAACCTCATCCTAACTTTAAACCTAACCCTAAACCCAACCCTCATCCTAACCCCCACCATAACCCTAAACCTAACCGTAACCCTCACCCTAACACTAACAATAACCCTAACCCTCAGCCTCACCCTAACACTCAACCTAACCCTTACCCTCACCATCACCCTACCCCTCACACTAACCCTAACCCTCAACCTAACCCTAACCCTATTCCTAATCCACACACTAACCCTAAACCTAACCCTAACCCTCACCCTCACACTAACCCTCACCCTCACCCTAACCCTAACTCTAAAACTCATTTTCACTCTGTCCCTTACCCTAACCCTATAACTCACCCTCAAACTCACCCTCACCCTAACCCTCACCCTCACCCTCACCCTAACCCTAAACCTAACCCTAACCCTCAACCTAACCCTAACCCTCACCCAAATTTAAAACTAAACCTCACCCTCAATCTCACCCTAACCCTAACCCTAAACCCCACCCTCACCCTAACCCTTACCCCCACCCTAACACTAACCCTAATCCTCACACTAACCCTAAATCTATCCCTAACCCTAAAATTCACCCTAACCCTCACCCTAACCCTAAGCCTAACCCTAACCCTCACCCTAACCCTCACGGTCACCCTAACCCTCACCGTCACCCTAAGCCTAACCCACACCCTAACCCTCAACCTCACCCTCACCCTCACCATAACCCTAACCCTAATTCTCAGGTAACCCTAACCCTAACCCTCACCCTAACCCTCACACTAACCCTAACGCTAAACCTAAACCTCAATCTCACCCTAACCCTCACCCTAACACTTAAACTCACCCTAACCCTAACACTAACCCTAACACTCAAACTCAACCTAACCCTCACCCTAACCCTCACCCTTAACCTAGCCCTTACCCTAACCCTAATCCTAACCCTCACCCTCTCCCTAACCCTCACCCTCACCCTAATCATCACTCTGTCCCTAACTCTCACCATAATCCTAAGCATAACTCTCACACTAAACCTCACCCTCAATATCACCCTCACCCTAAACCTAACCCTAACCCTAAACCTAGTCCTAAACTTAACCCTCTGCCTCACCCTCACCCTAACCCTAACCCTAACCCTAACCCTCTTCCTAAAACTCACCCTCACCCTAAACCTCACCCTAACCCTTACCCTCACCCTAACTCTAATCCTAAACCTAAACCTAACCCTCACCCACATCCTCACCCTTACCCTCAGCCTAACCCTAACTTTAACAATAATCCTAACACTGAACCTCACCCTCACACTGAACCTAACACATACCCTAACCCATACCATCACCCTCACCCTAAACCTCACCCTAACCCTATCCCTAACCATCTCCCTAACCTTAATCCTCACCCTAACACTCACCCTAACACATACCCTCAACCTAACCCTAACCTAACCCTCACCCTCAACCTAACCCTCCCCCTAAATCTCACCCCCACCCTAAAACTCACCCTAACACTTACCCTCACCCTAAACCTAACCTTAAACATACCCCTCAACCAAACCCTCACCCTAACCCTAACCCTCACCTTAAACCCTAACACTAACGCTCATCCTCACCCTAGCCCACATCCTAACCCTAATCCTAACCCTAACCCTCACCCTCACCCTAACCCTCACCCACACCCTAACCCTCACCCTCACCCTAATCCTCACCCTAACCCTGACCCTAACAATTACCCTAACCCTCACCTTCACCCTCAACCTTCCCCTAACCCTAAACCTAACCCTAACAATAACCCTCACCCTATCCCCAACCCTAAACCTCACCCTCACCCTAACCCTAACCCTAAACAAAAGTCTCACCTAAACTCTAACAATAAATCTCACCCTCACCCTAACCCTAACCCTTACCATAAACCTAACACTAACCCTCCCCCTCAGACTAGCCAACACCCTAACCCTAAGCCTAAGCCCAACCTTCACCTTCACCCTAAACCTAATGCTAAGCCTAACCTTCACCCTCAGCCTAACCTTCACCCTAACCCTAAACCTAAACCTCACACTAAACCTAACCCTCGCCCTAAAACTAAACCTACCTGTCAGCCTAACCCTAAACCTACCCCGCAGCCTAACGCTCAACCTAACCCTAACCATAAGCCTAAACCTTACCCTATCCCTAAACCTAACCCTAACCCTCACCCTCAGGCTAGCCCTCACCCTAACACTAACCCTAAACCTAATGCACACCCTAACCCTAACCCTAATGCTAACCCTAAGCTTCACCCGGACCCTAACCCTCATCCTAACCCTTACCCTCTCCCTAAACCTAACCCCCACCCTCACCCTAACTAACACCCTAACCCTAACCCTCACCCTAAAACTCACCTTAACCCTAAACCTAACCCTCACCCTAACCCTATCCCTAACACTAACCTTAACTCTAACCCTCAGGCTAACCCTAACCCTATCGCTCATACTCACGCTAACCCTCAACCTAAACCTTACCCTCACCCTAACCCGAACACTAACCCGAACACTAACCCTAACCCTCACCCTAACCCTAAACCTACCCCTCAGCCTAATCCTCATCCTAACCCTAAACCTAAACCAAAACCTCACCATTAACCCTAAATATAACCCTAAACCTAAACCTCACCCTCACCATAATCCTTACCCTCACCCTAACCCTAACTCTAATCCTCACACTAACCCTAACTCTAAACCTAACCTTCACCCTAACCCTCACCTCACCCTCACCATAATCCTTACCCTCACCCTAACCCTAACTCTAATCCTCACACTAACCCTAACTCTAAACCTAACCTTCACCCTAACCCTCACCTCACCTTAACCCTAATCCTAACCCTCACCCTAACGCTAAACCTAAACCTAACGCTCACCGTTAACCTAACCCTCACTGTCTTCCTAAAACTCACCCACACCCTAACCCTCACACTAACCGGAACAATCACCCTCACCCTAACCGTCAACCTCACCCTAAAAAAAACCCTAACACTAGCCCTCATGGTAACCCTAACCCTAACCCTCACCCTAACCCTCACCCTCCCCATCACCCTCACCCTCAGCCTAACCATAAAGCTAATCCTAATCCTAAACCTAACCCTCTCCCTCACTCTCTCTCTAACCCTAAACTTAATCCACACCCTGACCCTAAACCTAACACTAACCCTAACAATAACCCTAACCCTAACCCTCACCCAAACCCTAACCCTAATCCTCACCCTAACCCTAAACCTATCCCTAACCCTCAACCTAACCCTAATGCTCACCCTCACCCTTACCCTCAGCCTAACCCTAACTTTAACATTAATCCTAACACTGAACCTCAACCTCACAGTGAACCTAACCCATACCCTAACCCTCACCCTCACCCTCACCCTAATCCTCAACCTAACCCTATCCCTAACCATCTCCCTAACCTTAAGCCTCACCCTAACACTCACCCTAACACATACCCTCAACCTAATCCTAAACCTAACCCTCACCATCAACCTAACCCTCACCCAAATTCTCACCCTCAACCTAAACCTCACCCTAATCCTTACCCTCACCCTAACCTTAACCTTATACATACCCCTCACCCGAAACCTCACCCTAACCCAAACCCTCAACCTAACCCTAACCCTAACCCTCATCCTCACCCTAGTCCACATCCTAACCCTAATCCTAACCCTAACCCTAACCCTAACCCTAAAACTCACCCTCACCCTAACCCTCACCCTCACTCTAATCTTCACCCTTACCCTGACCCTAACAATAACCCTAACGCTCACCCTCACCCTCAACCTTCCCCTATCCATAATCCTAACCCTAACAATAACCCTCACCCAAACCCAACCCTGACCTTAACCCTAACCCCAAGCCTAATCCTCACCCTCACCGTAACCTTAATGCTAATCCTAAACTTCACCATCACCCTAACCCTTACCCTAAACCTTAACCTCACCCTAAACCTAACCCTCACACTCACCATATCCCTAACCCTAACTCTAACCCTCACCTTAAACCTAAATGTCAGTCTAAGACTCACCCTCACCCTAAAACTCACCCTATACCTTACCCTCACCCTAACCCTAAAACTAACCCTAATATTCACACTAACCCTAAACCTAACCATAACCATCACCCAAATGCTCACCCGAATCCTAACCCTAAACCCTACCTTCAACCTCACCCTATCCCAAACACTCACCCTCACCCTAATCCTAATCCTAACCCTAACCCTCACCCTAACCCTAACCCTAATGCTAACTCTAACACTCACCCTCAATCTATCCCTTATTCTAACCCTTAACCTCACCCTCACCCTAACACTAACAATCACACTAAACTTAACCCTCACCCTAACCCTAACCCTATCCCTCAGCCTAACTCCTACACTAACCCTAACCCTAACCCTAATCCTCACCCTATCCCTAAACCTAATCCTAACCCTCACCCTCTGCCTAGCAATCACCCTAACCCTAACCCTCACCCTCACCCTAAATCTAATGCTAAACCTAACCTTCAACCTCACCCTAACCCTCACCCTAATCCTTAACATCTCTCTAAACCTAACCCTCACCCTCACCCTAAAACTCACCCTCACCCTAACCAACATCCTAACACTCACCCTAATCCTAACCCTAACACTAACACTAACACTAACGGTAATCCTAATGTTCACCCTAATCCTCAAGCTAACCTAACACTCACCCTCACCCTAAAGCTCACCCTAACCCTAACCCTAACCATTACCCTAACCCTCACCTTAACCCTAAACCTCTCTCTAAATCTCACTCTCACCCTAAACCTCACCATAAACCTTACCCTAACCCTAACCCTCCTCACCCTCAACATAACCCTAAACCTAATCCTAATGTTCACCCTAATCCTCAAGCTAACCTAACACTCATCCTCACCCTAAAACTAACCTTCACCCTAACCCTAACCCTAACCCTTACCCTAACCCTCACCTTAACCCTAACCCTCTCTCTAAATCTCACTCTCACCCTAAACCTCACCCTAAACCTAAACCTAACCCTAACCCTCACCCTCAACATAAACCTAAACCTAATCCTAACACTCACCCTCACCCTAACCCTCACCCTAATACATACGCTCACCCTAACCCTAACTCTAACTCTCACGGTATCATTAACCCTCTCCTAAAACCTCACCCTAACCCTTACCCTCACCCTAACCCTAACCCTAATCCCCATACTAACCCTAAACCTAACCCTAACCCTAACCCTCACCCTCACCCTTACCCTAACACTCAACCTAACCCTCACCCTAACACTCAAACTAAAACTAGTCCTCACTCAATACCTAACCCTCAAACTAAACCTTACCCTAACTAGAACCCTAACCCTTACCCTCACCCTAAACCTCACCTTCACCCTCATCCTAACTCTAACCATAACCCTCAACTTCAGCCTAGCCCTCACCCTAACCCTAATCCTAAGCCTAACCCTCACTCACTCTAACCCTAATGTTAACCCTAACCTTCATCCTCATGGTAACCGTCACTCTAACTAAACCTAACCCTACCCCTAACCCAAACAATAACCCTATCCCTAACCCTCACCCTCACCCTAACCCTAACTCTCACCTTCACCTTAACCCTAACAGTAAACCTAACCCTCACCCTAACACTCACCCTAACACTCACACTAAACCTAACACTCACTCTCACCTAACACTCACAGTAAACCCAACCCTAACCCTAACCCTAAACCTTACCCTCACGCTAACCCTAACCCTAACCCTAATCCTCACACTAATCCTAACTCTAACCCTAACCCTAACCCTCATCCTAACCCTAACCCTAACCCTAAACTTCACACTCACCCTCACCCTAAAACTAACCCTAACAATAACCCTCACCCTAACCCTAACACTAATCCTAACCCTAACCCTAAACCTAACGCTCTCCCTAACCCTAACCCTAACCCTAACCCTCAGCCTCATCCTAACCCTAACCATAAACCTCACGTTCAGACTAGCCCTCACCCTAACCCTAACCCTATGCCTAACCCTCACCGTCACTCTAACCCTAATGTTAACCCTAACCTTCATCCTCACAGTAACCCTCACTCTAACCCTTAACCTCACCCTAATCCTAACCCTCACCCTCACCCTCACCTTAACCCTAACCCTCAACTTAACACTAACCGTCAGCTTAACCCTCGCTATCACACTAATCCTCACCCTAACCCTTAGACTCACCCTAACCCTAACCCTAACCCTAACCCTAATCCTCACACTCACCCTAAACCTAAACCTAACCCCCACGCTAAAACTTACCCTCAACATAAACCTAACCCTCACGCTCACCCTAACCCTAACCCTCACCCTAACCCTAACCCTAACCCTAACACTCACTCTAACCTTCACCCTAACCCTAACCCGAACACTAACCCTAAAGCTAACCCTTACCCAAAACTTCAGTCTAACTATAACACTAATCCTACCCCTGACCCCCACCCTAACCCTCACCCTAATCCTAACCCTAAACCTAACTCACACTAACCATAACCCTCACCATAACCCTAAACCTACACCTCAGCCTAACCCTCATAGTAACCCTAAACCTTACACTAACCCTCACCCTAACCCTAACCCTAACCCTAAACCTCACCCTAACACTAACCCTCGCCCTCATTGTCACACTAATCCTCACCCACACCCTAACCCTCACACTAACCCGAACAATCACCATCACCCTAACCCTCAACCTCACCCTAAATATCATCCTAACAGTAACCCTCATGGTAACCTTAACCCTAAACCTCACGCTAAGCCTCACCCTCAACATCACCCTCACAGTAAGCCTAAACATAAACCTAACCCTAATCCTAAAAATAACCCTCTCCCTCACCCTAACCCTCTCCCTAAATATCACCCTAACGCTAACCCTCACCCTAAACCTAACCCTCTCCCTCAACCTCACCCTAACCCTAACCCTAACCCTAACCCTAACCTTCACCTTATCCCTAAATCTAACAATAACACTCACCCTCAGCCTAAACTAAGCTTAACAATAACCCTAACCCTAAACCTAACCGTAACCCTCAACCTTATCCTGACCCTAGCTCTCACCCTAAACCTAACCCTAACCTAAACCCTGACCCTAACCCTAACCCTCAACCTCACCCTAACCCTCTCCCTCACCCTAACCCTCACACTTACCCTTACCCTCAATCTCACCCGAACCCTCACCCGAACCCTCACCCTCACCCAAACCATCACCCTAACCCTAACCCTCACCCTAACCTTATGCCGAAAACTCACCCTAAGCCTAAACCTCACCCTCACCCGCAACCTCATCCTCAGCCTAACCCTAACTCTAATCCTAATCCTAATGCTAACCCTATCCCTGACCATCAACCTCAACCTAAACCTAAACCTAACCCTCACCCTAACTGTGACCTTAATACTTATGGTATCCCTAAACCTCACTCTCACCCTAATCCTCACTCTAGTCCTTACCCTCACCCTAACTCTAAACCTAACCCTAAACAGAACCCTCACACGAACCATAAATCTAACCCTCACCCTAACCCTAACCCTAACCCTACAGCTCACTCTAACCCTCACCTTAACCGTCACACTAAATCTAACCCTCACCCTAAGCCTAACCAATACCCTCACTCTCGGCCTAACCCTCAGCCTACCCCTAATGCTAGCATTCACCCTCAACCTAACCCTAACCCTAAACCTCACCCTCACCCTAACCCTAATCCTAAGCCTAACACTCACCCTTATCCTAACCCTAATCCTCAGCCGCATCCTCACATTCACCGTGACCCTATCCCTCACCCTAAACGTAACACTCACCCACATCCTAACCCTCAGTCTCACCCGAACCCTCAACCTCACCCTAACCCTCACATTCACCGTAACCCTAACCCTCACCCTCACCCTCAACCTCACCCTCACCCTAACTCTAACCCTAACAGTAAACGTAACCCTAAACCTCACCCTCACCCTAACACTAACCCAAATATTTACCCTCACCCACACCATAAAGCTAACCCTACCACTAAACCTCACCCTCACCGTCACACTCACCCTCAGTCTAACCCAAACCCTAACCCTAATCCTAACCCAAACCCTCACCCTCACGCTCACCCTAACCCTCATCTTCACCCTAGCCCTCACCCTAAATCTAACCCTAACCCAAACCATAACCCTAAACCTCACCCTAACGATAACCCTTAACCTAAACATAGCACTACATTTAACCTTAATCCTCAAATTCAACCTAACCCTCACCCTAACACTAAACCTAAACCCAACCCTCACCCTCAACCTAACCCTAACCCTAACCATAAACCTCACCCTAACTCTTACCCTCACCCTAAACCTAACCTTAACCCTAGTCCTCACCCTAACCCTAACCCTGACCCTAACCCTAAACCTCACCCTAATGCTAACCCTAAACATAACCCTCAATTTCACCCTAACCCTAATCCTAATCCTTACTCTCACCCTAAACCTAACCCTCACCCTCACCCTAACACTCACCCTAACCTTAACACTATCCCTCACCCTAACCCTCACCCACACACTCACCCTCAAACTCACCCTCAGCCTAACCCTAACCCTAAACCTAATCCTAACCCTAACTCTCACCCTAACACTCACCCTAACAATCATGCTAACCCTAAGCCTCACTCTCACCCTAAACCCTCAGTTTAACACTTACCCTCACCTTAAAGTTAACCATAACCCTAACGCTCACACTAAACCTAAACCTCACCCTATCCCTAACCCTAACCCTCACCTTCAGCCTAGCCCACACCCTACCCCAAATCCTAACACTCACCCTCACCATAACCCTAACCCTCTCCCTAACCCTCACCCTAACACTCGCCCTCAATCTATCCCTAACCATCACCATAACCCTCACCATAACACTCACCCTAACCCTCATCCAAACACTAAATTTAACCCTAACCCTCACCCTCAACCTAACCCTCAACCTAACACTACACCTAACCCTAACAATCACCCTCAACCTAACCCTAACCCTAATCCTAAACCTCACAATAACCCTCACCCTAACCCTAACCATAACCCTTACCCTAACCCTATCCCTCACCCTACACCTAATGCTAACCCCAACACTCACCCTCACCCTCACCTTAAACCTAACCCAAACCCTCATCCTAACTCTCACCCTAACCCTAACTCTAATCCTAACCCTCACCCTAACACTCACCCTAAACCTAACCCTAACGCTAACCCTCACCCTAACCCTAAACTTCACACTCAACCTCACGCTCAACCTAGCCCTAGTCCTAAACCTAATCCTAACCCTAACCCTCACCCTCACACTCACCCTAACTCTAAACCTAACCCTAAACCTAACACTCACCCTAACCCACACCCTAACCCTAACCCTTACCCTAACCCTCACCCTAACCATAACCCTTACCTAACCGAAAATCTAACCCTCACCTTCACCCTCACCCTAACCCTCACCCTCACACTAACCCTCACCCTAACCATAGACCTAACCCTAGACCTCACCCTCACCCTCACACTCAGCCTAACCCTAACACTAAACCTAATCCTAACCCTCACACTCACCCTTCAGCCTCAGCCTAACCTTCAACCTCACCCTAACCCTCACACTCACCCTCACCCTCACCTTCAGTGTAACCCTCACCCTAATCTTAACCCTAACCCTCAACCTCAAACTTACCCTAAACCTAACCCTAACCCTAAAGATCCCCCTCACCCTAACCCTAAACCTCACATTAACCCTAACCCTAAACCTCAACCTAATCCTCACTGTAACCCTAACCCTAAACCTAACCCTCACCCTCACCCTAACCCTAAACCTAACCCACACCCTAACACTCATGATAACCCTAACCCTCACTCGCACCCTTAACCTCACCCTAACTGTTAACCTCAACCTAACCCTAACTCTAACCCTAACCCTCAAACTAACCCTAACCCTCACCTGAACCCTTACCCTCACTCTAACCCTAACCTAACCCTCACCCTCATCATAAACCTAACCCTAACCCTAACCCAAACCGTCACCCTAACCCTCACACTAACCCTAAGGCTAAATCGAACTCTCACTCTGACCCTAACCCTCACCCTTACCCTTACCCTCAACCTAACCCTCACCCTAACACTCATGATAATCCTAACCCTCACTCGCACCCTTAACCTCACTTTAACCCATACACTCAACCTAACCCAAACTCTAACCCTCACCGTAACCCTCACCCTAACCCTAATCCTAACCCTAACCCTCACCCTCACCGTAGGCCTCAGCCTACCCCTAATCCAAAAACTGACCCTCACACTAAACCTAACACTCACCCTAACCCTAACCCACACCCTCATCCTAACCCTAACCCTAACCATAAACCTAACCCTAAACTTCACCCTAAAACTCAACCAAACCCTAACCCTTACCCTCATCGTAACACTAACCCTAACCTTAACCCTCACCCCACACTAACCCTCACCCTAACCCTTAGCCTAACCCTGAACGTCACCCTAACCCTAACCCTAACGCTAACCCTCACACTAACCCAAAACCTCACCCTAAAACTTAAACCTACCTCTCATCCTAACCCTCATCCTAACCTGAAATCTACACCTCACCCTAACCCTAACCCTAACGCTCACCCCCACCTTAACCCTCAACGTCACCCTAACCCTCACCCTAAACCTAACCCTCACACATACCCTAACCCTCAGTCCCACCCGAACCTCACCCTCACCCAAACCCTCACCCTCACAGTAAACATCACCCTAAGCCTAAACCTCACCCTAACCCTATCACTCATGCTTACCCTCACCCTCAACCTCAGCCTAACCCTAATTCTAACCCTAACCCTTACACTCACCCTCACACAAACTCTAAACCTAACCCTCACACTAACCCTAAACCTCACCCTCACCATCACCCTAAGGCTAAACCTACACCTAACCCACACAATAACCCTCACACTAACCCTCACCCTACCCCTCACCCTAAACTTCACCGTAACACTTAGCTTCACAATAATGCTCACCCTAAGCCTTAGCCTCACCCTAACCATCACCCTAACCCTAACCCTACCCTTCACACTAACCCTAACCCTCACACTAACCCTAGCACTATCCCTCTTTCTAACCCTCATCCTAACCCTAACCCTAACCCTCACCCTAATCCTAACCCTAACCCTCACCCTAACACCAACCCTAAACCTAACCCTCACACTAAACCCAACCCTCACCCTAAACATAACCCTCACCCTCACCCTAAACATCACCCTACCCCTAACCCTCACCCTAAACCTAACCCTTAACCTCACCCTAACCCTAACCCTTACATAAACAAAACCCTCACCCTCACCCTCACCGTAACTCTCACCCTCACCCTAGCCCTCACCCTAACCCTAGCCCTAACCCTCACCCTCACACTCTGCCGCGGACCGGGTTCTGTCGGGACGACGGAGGATACCTAGGGGAGGAACCTGGAATAGGACGGGGAGATGGCAAACAGACAACGCACACACATTAGGAGTGGATGCAGAGTGCTGAGTGCTGAGTGCGATTTAATGCAGAGGATAACAAACTTTTATAGCAAAAAGTCTCCATAAGAAAGGGCAAAAGGTTACATAATCTTGCTGCAGGGCTTCATTCTTGGGCGGTCACCAGCTGGTCACCTGATAGGCACTTGTTTCTGGCTTTACCTCTATTTTTAAGAAATACAATTGGTTTCGATGATTGTCACCAATTAACCACTACTTTATTCTATAGAGGCCTTAACTGTCCCATTAAGATCTTTCCTGTTCCTTCTTTAATAGTAAGCACCACAGAGGCTTAGATTTAGCAAGTCTCTTAGTAAATGAGGAAGTTCTTTCTCCTAAGTAGTTATCTCAGCAATTGCCATACATTCTTTCTGTTCTAGCCGCGCCTACAACTTTTTGTAAATTTCTTACAATTCCTTCTGCTGGAGTGACTTTGTGAAACCCCCAATACTTTTATATTTACTTATAACTTGTCTACTAGCCTCCATAAGAGGGGTTTCAGGGTAGCACTTAACTCTGGTGAGTTAGTCATATTAAGACACTCATCAGATATTGGAGTCGTCAACACTCTTAAAGAGCTTTGAATAAGGGAACGTTGACAATGAGTAAGTACAATGAGCAGTAGAAACAGTAAAAGATTAATAGGCACTCTTATGAGGAAAAGATAGGCAGAAACACATCTTTTCCAGGGGTTTTGCCAGCCTTTTCCCAGGAGTAGGCCTCTTAGAAGCCCTATTCTCCGAGGTAGACTTCGGTGAAGTCCCAAAACTTGGAGATAGGTTTCTGTAAAGCCCCATTCTCTGAGGTAGACTTCGGTGAAGTCCCAAAACTCAGAGATAGGTCTCGAGGCCCCTATCATGGTCTGATAGATGGTTTCCCATGCTTAAGCAGACTCTACTGGGGTCGGCGTGGCATTTGCCCCCTTTTTTTTTTTTTTTTTAATTTTCACCAGTCCTGACTCCGTGTATCAGTTAACTCAATTTTATACCAGCTGTACTTGTAAGCTCCAATTTTAAGACATACTCATACCATTTGCGACATACTTAAACTTTCTGAGGTTTGTCTTAAAGACAATCCTTACTTTTCAAATTTCCCCAATTCTCTTTCCAAGGCTTTCTTTACTTCCTTCTTTCTTTACAATTCCTTTCCCAAGGCTTTCTTTACCACCCTCTTTCTTTACAATCTCTTGACCATCTTTGTGGCTGTAGTTTAAAACTGCCCAATTTTCCTTTGGCTTGCGGAACCTTTATCTTAGAACAGCCTTAAGGCACCACCGTGATGCAGAAGCTTGCTAGATTTTAAGGCTAAGAGTATTACCTCTATTGATAACACACTCAGGTTATTACCATATCAGAGTCAAACTAGGCTGTGACCCTAGAGTGGATTTTCAGTCACTATGCACTGAAGTGCCTAAGACAAGCAAGCCAGTGATATCCTTGTCCCCAATATCCACTGTGGGAATAGAGAGGATTTCTGGATATCACCCAAAAGAATGTCCCACAAGATCTTAGATTTAGCAGCTTTCAACCAGGAAGCAGATTCAGGTGATGGAATCAAGCAGGAGTTCCTCCAGGTGACTGTCAGGCCGTCGTTGAACTTTACCCATTAAGGTGTTCAGCAGTAGCAGTAGCAGCAACAGGGTCTCTCGTGCTGGGCTGCAAATTCCTACACAGACTGGTTAAGGATGCAAGTAATACATAGGCTTGGCAGGCCGTGACTCCGTTGGTTTCTAAGAACATTTAGACAATAGCCCAGGACAATTTACCAAAATAACTTTTTTTTTTTTTTTACTAACCAGATTTTTTTTTTTTAAATAGACACAGAAGGCTTAGTCTTGTAACCATCTCTGACAGATGCAGTCTCCACACCTTGCACACCTACAACAGTTAACACTATTTTTTATGCCCTTTTTTAAAATTATTTTATCTATTTTGCCTCATTTCTCCAAAATTGACTCCGGACCCTTGATCTTAAAATGGGGGGTAGAAGGGCGAAGGTCCATCTTCTGTAACTTCTTCAAGCTGACTTTAGGGGCGTTGATCTTACCTAGCCAGGAACCTATAACCTTAGCTTATTTTACAAAGAGGCTATCAGGGTTAGATGTCATTAAGAACAATATTTAACTTTTGACAACTGCACAGACCTTTTCTCCGGCTACAGTAGTGTAGCTTGTTTAGCACTCTGGTTTACAAAATCATCTTTCTGGATGACTTAGGAATGTGATCTCTGTGATCTCTAGTGACCCTAACACAATGCCTAAGTTACCTGTGCAGGCCTTTAGACAGACATCAATAGAAACACACTCTCAGGTTTACAAACTTTTTCCTGAGAAGATGAATTTCATGTAACTAGTGTCAGCTCAATAGTTACTGCCAATTAGAGCTTTTGGCACATAAAGGGGTTAAGATTTAAAGTATCTCCCACATTTTATAACATTAGCTTTTTACTATCACAGAGGACGGGCAAGTTCCTGTCCCTTACAAGGTAGTCATGAACATTAGGCCTGCTTATAAACTCTTCCCATGACCTCCCGGCTCTGACCAGTTTTGAAGGGCCACGCACAAATGACTCTAGGATCTGACATTTCTGCCATCCAAGCAGTGGCTTACTGCCTCTGGATGCTCCACCATTGCTTTTGTCCCAGGAGTGTCTTCTCTACATTGGGATAAATGCCTCATGCCTCATTGGCATTTCCCTTTAGCTGGTCGCTGGACTTGAACTCGGGGCCTGAGCACTGTCCCTCAGCTCTACAGCTTAAGGCTAGCACTCTGCCACTTTGAGTCCCAGACTCAGGGCTTGAATGCTGTCCCCTAACTCTTCAGTCCAGGGCTAGTACTCTGCCACTGTGAGTCTCCAGCTTGGGGCTTGAGTACTGTCCCCTGACTCTTTAGTCCAGGGCTAGTACTCTGCTGGCTGAATCGAGGTGACAGTCTCACAGGGACTTTTTCTGCCCAGGCTGGCTTTGAACCAGTTTGCAGATCACTGAGTCTTATAAAAGGCCATTTAAAACAATGTGAAGATTTTTAAAATTTTTTGGTAATGTCCAAACCTCATAACCTTTTGAATTTTAAATTTAAACTCACACAATTGTTACAGCATGCTGACAATTTTTTATCTTAGAACATGTTCAAAGACACACACAAAACACACAGATCTTAAAGCGCGCAAAAATCAAAATCAGTTGTACGTACATTATTTAAAGTTTTTAAACAAAAATTTAAGACAGTGTTTCTTTTAAACTAGGTACATTTGCTGGGCTTCATTTTCCCAGAGCTTGCTTATCTAGCAAGGCAATTCACTAATTAGTCTTTTGAATCTCTGTGCTGTTCTCATTCAGCAAACTGAATCCAGAGTCTGCAGAGTGAGCCTGTCACACTCACCCAAATCTTCCCTACCTCAGAAAACATAAAACGAACACACACTAAACAAGACAAACAAGTGGCCACAAAGACAAAATTAGGTCCCAGTGAATGGGGTGACATCTCACCACTTACCAGGGGACTAGAACCCCCTCTACTTATTCTAGAGAATTTTTCTTTTTAGATTCTTCTGAGATTTTCAATTATACTCAAATTATACCCCCTCTCTTTTACCTCTTTGAAATGACTGAGCAGGAAGTTGAGAGGAGTAAGCTTACTTTGTCCTTGCCCCATCTCTGGGACAAGGAGTGTCCAAATTAATAAAACCGAGATAAGAAAGAAAAAGAAGTTAAAATTACACACACACACACACACACACACACACACACCACACACTGCTGCATACGGGGGTTGGTAATGTACGCGCACTTGGTCACGCTTTCTCTGGGGGAGGTGGGCGATCTGGTCCGGGAACTCCTGGAATTCTAAAAGGGTGGAAGGGGCAATTAAGTGGGAAATGCGCACTCTTCCTCTGGTCTAAGGGATCAGTAAGCCCCTCATCCACCAGCCCCAGGGCTGCGTGCCTAAGATTCAAATTAGAGTTAACAGAAGACATATACGCACACTCAAGACAGACAGCAAGCGCGTCAGACTGCTGTTCAGACAGTCTGTCCAGAAGGGCTTCCAACCAGAGAGAATCGGCCAATCGGGGGGACTCAAACCCCCTCTACCCGATCTCGAGGACAGCCCCACCCAGGGGTCCAGGGGACGTCTCCCACTGGCCCCGCTGGCAGTCTTATAGCGCGTCCGCCAAGACTCTCCTCCAGCCCCAAGACCACACCTGCAGGCTTTCACCATTCCTGAAATATGAAAATTGTATCAAATGATCTAACTGTTTCTTATTCTCTTGGGGAGGGGCTGGTTGCCCCTCTGTCCGTTTTTTGTTTCCTCTCAAAGGAGGAGTTCCCTCTTTATGGAACTTAGATTTACATTCACTTTTTCAGTGGTTTCCTTTTTCCATTTTTTTTTTGTTTCCTCTCGAAGGAGGAGTTCCATCTTTATGGAACTTAGATTTACATTCACTTTTTCAGTGGTTCCCTTTTTCCATTTTTTGTTTCCTCTCGAAGGAGGAGTTCCGTCTTTATGAAACTTAGAGTTACATTCACTTTTTCAATGGTTTCCTTTTTCCTGCGGGAACCAAGGATTAGTTTGTTCTCCCACTGCTGCTGTGGAGTATATGTTTTAAAATAGAGACAAACTATCCTTATTCTTAGAAGATGAAACTCCCCATGATTTGCTCGTTATCTTTCTCAGTCACAACTGAGGGGCCTGCAGCACCCCAACGAGCTTCTGACTACTATTCCAGGTGAAAAGAAAAGAGAGAGAGAGAGAGAGAGAGAGAGGGAGATGCTTACCTCCCAAGGTTCCTTGACTGAAGAAATTGCTTCGTGCCCCGCTCTGAGCCCCACGTTGGGCGCCACCTGCCGCGGACCGGGTTCTGTCGGGACGACGGAGGATACCTAGGGGAGGAACCTGGAATAGGACGGGGAGATGGCAAACAGACAACTCACACACATTAGGAGTGGATGCAGAGTGCTGAGTGCTGAGTGCGATTTAGTGCAGAGGATAACAAACTTTTATAGCAAAAAGTCTCCATAAGAAAGGGCAAAAGGTTACATAATCTTGCTGCAGGGCTTCATTCTTGGGCGGTCACCAGCTGGTCACCTGATAGGCACTTGTTTCCGGCTTTACCTCTATTTTTAAGAAATACAATTGGTTTCGATGATTGTCACCAATTAACCACTACTTTATTCTATAGAGGCCTTAACTGTCCCATTAAGATCTTTCCTGTTCCTTCTTTAATAGTAAGCACCACAGAGGCTTAGATTTAGCAAGTCTCTTAGTAAATGAGGAAGTTCTTTCTCCTAAGTAGTTATCTCAGCAATTGCCATACATTTTTTCTGTTCTAGCCGCGCCTACAACTTTTTGTAAATTTCTTACAATTCCTTCTGCTGGAGTGACTTTGTGAAACCCCCAATACTTTTATATTTACTTATAACTTGTCTACTAGCCTCCATAAGAGGGGTTTCAGGGTAGCACTTAACTCTGGTGAGTTAGTCATATTAAGACACTCATCAGATATTGGAGTCGTCAACACTCTTAAAGAGCTTTGAATAAGGGAACGTTGACAATGAGTAAGTACAATGAGCAGTAGAAACAGTAAAAGATTAATAGGCACTCTTATGAGGAAAAGATAGGCAGAAACACATCTTTTCCAGGGGTTTTGCCAGCCTTTTCCCAGGAGTAGGCCTCTTAGAAGCCCTATTCTCCGAGGTAGACTTCGGTGAGGTCCCAAAACTTGGAGATAGGTTTCTGTAAAGCCCCATTCTCTGAGGTAGACTTCGGTGAAGTCCCAAAACTCAGAGATAGGTCTCGAGGCCCCTATCATGGTCTGATAGATGGTTTCCCATGCTTAAGCAGACTCTACTGGGGTCGGCGTGGCAACACTCACCCTCACCTAACCCTAACCCTAAACCTAATCATAAACCTCACCCTCACCCTCAGGCTAAACCTAACCCTAACCCTCACCCTGAACCTCACCCTCACGCTCACCCTACCCTATCCTTCACCCTCACACTAACCCTAAGCCTCACCCTAACCCTAAACATAACCATAACCCTCACGCTAACCCTCACTCTAACACTCATGATAACCCTAACTCGCATTCTCACCTTATTTCTCACCTTAACCATTACCATCACCCTAACACTTAGCCTCACCCTACCCTCACCCTAACCATAAGCCTATCCCTAACCCTCACAATAATGCTCAACATAACCCTAACCCTAACCCTTACACTAAAACTAACCCTAACCCTTACCCTCATCCTAAAGCTAAACCTAAACCTAACCCTAACCCTAACCGTCACCCTAACCCTCACACTAACCCTAAAACTAGCCCTAACCCTCAACCTCACCCTAACCCTCACCCTAACAGTAACACTTACCATAACCCTCACCCTAACCCTAACCATAAACCTAAACCTCACGCTAACCCTCACCCTAAACCTAAACCGAAACCTCACCCTCACCCTCACCCTCAGCCTTACCCGAAACCTAACCCTCATCCTAACACTATTCCTCACCCTCACCCTCACCCTCACGCTCAACCTCAGCCTAACCCTAAACCCAACCTTAATCCTAAGACTAACCCTCATCCTCACCCTCATCCTAAACCTAACCCTAACCCTAACCCTCAACCTAACCCTAACCCTCACCCTCAGCTTCACCCTCAGCCTAACCATAACCCAAACACTAATCCTAACCCTAAAGCTCAGCCTCACCCTAACTCTAATCCTAACACAAACTCTCACCCTAACCCTAACCCTAACCTTAGCCTCACCCTAATCCTCACCCTAAGCATTAGCCTCACCGTAAACCTCCTCCTAACCCTAACCCTAACCCTCACACTAACCCTAAACCTCACCCTAACCCTCACCCTATCCCTAACCCTGACCCTCACACTCATCTTAAACCTAAACTTAACCCTAACCCTAATCCTCACCCTAACTCTCACACTAACCCTAAGGCTAAACCTAACCCTCAATCTAACCCTAAACTTCACCCTAACCCTTACCCTCACACTAACCCTAACCCTATCCAAAACACTCACATTAAACCTAACCGTCACCCTAAACCTAACCCTACCCCTCATCCTAACCCTCACCCTAACACTAACCATCACCCTCACCCTAACACTAAACTTCACCCTCACCATGACCTTCACCGACACCCTAACACTCACCCTAACCCTAACCCTCACCCACAACTTAACTCTCACCTACACCCTAGCCCTCACCATCATCTTAACTCTAAACCTTACCCTAACATTCACCCTAACCCTAACCCTTACCTAACCAAAACCCCCACACTAAAACTCACCTAACCCTCACCCTCACCGTAGCCCTCACCCTACCCCTAATCCTAACACTCACCCTTACCCTAACCCTAACCATCACCCTAACCCTAAACCACACCCTCACCCTAACCCTAACCCTAACCTGAAACCTTACCCTAACCCTCACCTTAACCCTCAACCTAAACTTAACGCTAACCTTAACCCTCACCCTAACCCTCACCTTAACACTAACACTAACCCTAACCCTCACCCTCACACTACAACTCACCCTAACCCTTAGCCTCACCCTAACCCTCACCCTAACCCTAACCCTAACCCTAACCCTCACTTTTACCCTTACCCTAATTCTAACCCTCACCCTAACACTAACCCTAATGCTAACCCTCACACTAACCCTCACCCTCACCCTAACCCTAAACCTACCCCTCACCCTAACCCTCATCCTAACCCTAACCCTAACCCTCACCCTTACCCTAACCTTAACCCTCCCCCATACCCTAACCCTAAACATCACTCTAATCCACACCCTAAACCTAACCCTCACCTACACCCTAACCTTCAGTCTCACCCCCACCCTCATCCTCACCCAAACCCTCACCCTCACAGAAAACATCACCCTAAGCCTAAATCTCACCCTAACCCTATCCCTCATGCTCACCCTCACCCTCACCCTCAGCCTAACCCTAAACCTAACCCTAATTCTAACACTAAACCTTACCCTCACCCTCACGCAAACTCTAAACCTAAAACTCACACTAACCCTAAACCTCACCCTCACCATGACCCTCAGGCTAACCCTAAACCTAACCCTAATCCTAACCCTAACCCTCACCTCACCCTCACCCTAACCCTAATGATAACGCTAATTCTCACCCTAAACCTCATTCTAACCCTTAAACTCACCCTTACCCTAACCCTAACTGTAACCCTCACCCTTACCCTAAACCTCATCCTAACCCTAAACCTCACCCTAACCCTTACCCTCCCGCTAACCATCACCCTAACCCTAACCCTAGCCTTAACCCTAGCCCTAACCCTAACCCTAACCCTCACCCTAACACGTTAACCCTAACACTCATTCTCACCCTAACCCTCAACCTATCCCTTACCCTCACCCTAAACCTAACTCTAACCCTAACCCTCACACTCACCCTAATGCTCACCCTAACCCTCACCCTCATCCTAAACCTAACCCGAACCCTCACCCTTACCCTCACACTCTCCCTAAGGCTAACCCTAAACCTCACTCTCACCCTAACCCTCACCCTAACCCTTAACCTCACCATAACCCTAAACCTAACACTAACCCTTACCCTAAACATAACCCTTACCCTCAACCTAACCCTAAACCTTACATAAATGAAACCCTCACCCTCAACCTCACCCTCACCGTAACCATCACCCTCACCCTAGCCCTCAACCTCACCCTAAACCTAACCCTCAGCTTCACACTCACCCTCATCTAACCCTAACCCTAAACCTAATCCTAAACCTCACCCTCACCCTCAGGCTAAACCTAACCCTAACCCTCACCCTGAACCTCACCCTCATGCCCACCCTACCCTATCCTTCACCCTCACCCTAACCCTAAACCTCACCCTAACCCTAAACATAACCATAACCCTCACCCTAACCCTCACTCTAACACTCATGATAACCCTAACTTGCATCTCACCTTAACCCTCACCGTAATCATTACCATCACCCTAAAACTTAGCCTCACCCTAACCCTCACCCTAACCCTAAGCCTATCCCTAACCTTCACCCTAATGCTCAACATAAACCTAACCCTAACCCTCACACTAAACCTAACCCTAACCCTTACCCTCATCCTAAACCTAAACCTAACCCTAACCCTAACCATCACCCTAACCCTCCCACTAACCCTAAAACTAGCCCTAACCCTCAACCTCACCCTAACCCTCACCCTAACAGTAACACTAACCATAACCCTCACCCTAACCCTAACCATAACCCTAAACCTCAAGCTAACCCTCACCCTAACCCTAGCCCTAACCCTCACCCTCACACTCACCCTCACCTAACTCTAACCCTAAACCTAATCATAAACCTCACCCTCACCCTCAGGCTAAACCTAACCCTAACCCTCACCCTGAACATCAACCTCACACTCACCCTACCCTATCCTTCACCCTCACCCTAACCCTAAACCTCACCCTAACCCTAAACATAACCATAACCCTCACCCTAACCCTCACTCTAACACTCATGATAACCCTAACTCGCATTCTTACCTTAACCCTCACCGTAACCATTACCATCACCCTAACACTTAGCCTCACCCTACCCTCACCCTAACCATAAGCCTATCCCTAACCCTCACAATAATGCTCAACATAACCCTAACCCTAACTCTCACACTAAACCTAACCCTAAGCCTTACCCTCATCCTAAACCTAAACCTAACCCTAACCCTAACCGTCACCCTAACCCTCACACTAACCCTAAAACTGGCACTAACCGTCAACCTCACCCTAACCCTCAACCTAACAGTAACAATTACCATAACCCTCACCCTAACCCTAACCATAAACCTAAACCTCAAGCTACTCCTCACTCTAAACCTAAACCGAAACCTCACCCTCACCCTCACCCTCAGCCTTACCCGAAACCTAACCCTCATCCTAACATTATTCCTCACCCTCACCCTCACCCTCACACTCAACCTCAGCCTAACCCTAAACCCAACCTTAATCCTAAGACTAACCCTCATCCTCACCCTCATCCTAAACCTAAACCTAACCCTAACCCTCACTCTAACCCTAACCCTCACCCTCAGCTTCACCCTCAGCCTAACCATAACCCAAGCACTAATCCTAACCCTAATGCTCAGCATCACCCTAACTCTAATCCTAACACTCACTCTCACCCTAACCCTAAACCTAACCTTAGCCTCACCCTAACCCTCACCCTAAGCATTAGCCTCACCGTAAACCTCCTCCTAACCCTAACCCTAACCCTCACACTAACCCTAAACCTCACCCTAACCCTCACCCTATCTCTAACCCTGACCCTCACACTCATCTTAAACCTAAACTTAACCCTAATCCTAATCCTCACCCTAACTCTCACACTAACCCTAAGGCTAAACCTAACCCTCAATCTAACCCTAAACTTCACCCTAACCCTTACCCTCACCCTAACCCTAACCCTATCCAAAACACTCACATTAAACCTAACCGTCACCCTAAACCTAACCCTACCCCTCATACTAACCCTCACCCTAAACCTCACCCTAATTCTAACCATCACCCTGACCCTAACACTAAACTTCACCCTCACCATGACCTTCACTGACACCCTAACACTCACCCTAACCCTAACCCTCACCCACAACTTAACTCTGACCTTCACCCTAGTCCTCACCATCATCCTAACTCTAAACCTAACATTCACCCTAACCCTAACCCTTACCTAACCAAAACCCCCACGCTAAAACTCACCTAACCCTCACCCTCACCGTAGCCCTCAACCTACCCCTAATCCTAACACCCACCCTTACCCTAACCCTAACCATCACCCTAACCCCAAACCACACCCTCACCCTAACCCTAACCCTAACCTTAAATCTTACCCTAACCCTCACCTTAACCCTCAACCTAACCTTAACCCTAACCCTAACCCTCACCCTAACCTTCACCTTAACACTAACCCTAACCCTAACCCTCACCCTCACACTAAAACTCACCCTAACCCTTAGCCTCACCCTAACCCTCACCTTAAACCTAACCCTAACCCTAACCCTCACTTTTACCCTTACCCTAATTCTAACCCTCACCCTAACCCTAACCCTAATGCTAACCCTCACACTAACCCTCACCCTCACCCTCACCCTAACCCTAACCCTACCCCTCATAATAACCCTTATCCTAACCGTAACCCTAACCCTCACCCTTACCCTAAACCTAACCCTCCCCCATACCCTAACCCTAAACGTCACCCTAACCCACAACCTAAACCTAACCCTCACTGACACCCTAACCTTCAGTCTCACCCTCACCCTCATCCTTACCCTAAACCTCACCCTATCTCTAAACATCACTCTAAGCCTAACCCTCACCCTAATCACCTCCCTCATCCTCACCCTCATGCTCACCTTCAGCCTAACCCTAAACCTAAACCTAATTCTAACCCTAACCCTCACCCTCATGCTCACCCTAACCCTAAACATAACCCTGTCCCTCACCCTCACCCTCACTCTAACCCTCACCCTAAACCAAACCCTAAAAGTAAACCTAATCCTAACCCTAACTCTAATCCTAACCCTCACCTAACCCTAACCCTAACCCTAACACTCACCCGAAACCTCACCCTAAACTTCACCCTTTCCCGGATCCTAACCCTAAACCTAACCCTAACCCTCACCCTAACACTTACGCTAACCCTAACCCTAACTCTCAACCTAACTCTCACCCTAAACCTTACCCTCACCCTATTCCTTACCCTAGCTCTAACCCTCACACTAAACTTAACCCTCACCCTAACACGAACCCTAACACTAACGCTAACCCTCACCCTCAACCTAACCCTAACCCTAACTCTAACAATAACCCTAACCCTCACCCTCACCCTAACCCTAACCCTAACCCTAACCCTAAAAGTCTCCCTCACCCTAATTCTAACCCTAACACTAACCCTCATCATCACCCTAACCCTAACAGTCACCCTCAACCTCACCCTCAGCCTAACCCTCACACTAACCCTTCCCTCCACCCTAACCCTAAGCCTAACCCTAACCCTCACCCTCACCGTCACTCTCACCCTAACGCTAACCATAAACCTCACAGTAACCCTGACCCTCACCCTCACCCTAACCCTAACCCTAACCTTAACAATAACCTTACCCTATACCTAACCCTAATCCTAGACCAAACCCTCACCGTAACCTTAACCCTAAATCTCAATCTCACCCTAATCATAACCCTAATCCTCATCCTCACCCGAAACCCAACCCTCAAGATAAAGATCACCCTAACCCTAACCCTCACCCTAACCATAACCCTAACCATTACCCTAACACTAACCCTCAACCTAACACTCACACTCACCCTAATCCTCATCCTAAAGCGATCCCAAACCCTTACCTAACCAAATCGCTGACTCTGACCCTCAACCTTACCCTCACCCGAGCCCTGACACTAACCCTAAACTTCACCCTAACACTAACCCTAACCCTCATCCACACCCAAAACCTAACCCTAAACCTAAACCTCTCCCTAAACCTCACCATAAACCTAAACCTAACCCTCAACCTAACTCTAACCCTAACACTAACCCTCAACCTAAACCTGACCCTAACCCTCACCCTCACCCTAACCCTCACCCTAAACCTAACCCTCACCCTAACCCTATCCATCACCCACACCCTAACCCCCAACCTCACCTGAAACCTAAACCTCACCCTAAAACTCACCTCACCGCAAATATCACCCTAACACTAACCCTCACCCCAACCCTGACCCTAACCGTAACCCAAACCCTAACCCTAAATCTCACCCTCACCCTCAACCTCAGCCAAACGCTAACCCTAACCCTAATCCTAACGCTAACACTCACCCTCACCCTCACCCTAACACTCACCATCAGCCTAACCCTCACCCAACCCTAACCCTCACCCACACCCTAACCCTCACCCTCACAGGAACCCTCACCCTAAACCTCTCCCTAAGCCTAACACTAACCCTAATCCTAAACCTAACCCTCACCCTCAAACTAAACTTGTCCCTAACCCTAAACCTCACCCAAACACTAACCCTCACCATAACCCTAACCCTAAGCAGCAACCTCACTCTAACCCTAACCCTAACCCTACCCTCACCCTAAACTTCACCTTAACCCTAACGCTAACCCTAACCCTCAACCTCAGCCTAACCCTCACTCTAACCCTTATCCTCACACTAACCCTAACCCTAACCCTAACCGTAACCCTCACACTAAACCTAACCCTCACCCTAGCCCTAAACCTAACCTCACCCTAACCCTCACCCTCCCACTAACACTTACCCTAACCCACACCCTCACAATAAAGCTAACCCTCACCCCCATCCTAACCCTGAAGGTCACCCTAACCCTCACCCACAGCCTATCCCACATCCACACCCTAACCGCCACCCGAATCCGAACCCTCAACCTAACTCAACCCTAACCCTAACACTAACCCTCAACCTAACCCTCAACCTAATACTTACCCTCACACTAACCCTAACCCTAATCCTAAACCTATCACTCAACCTCACCCTAACCCTACCCTCACCCTAAACTTAACCCTTACCCATGCCTAACCCTCAGCCTATCCCTTCACCTCACAATAACGCTAACCCTAACGCTAACCATCACCCTCACACTTAACCCTCACTGTCACCATAACCCTCACCTTAAGCCTACCCCTCACGCAAACCCTAATCCTCATCCTAAGCCTAACCCTAAACATAAACCTAACCCTTACCCTAAACATAACTCTCAACCTCACCCTAACCTTCACTGTCACCCTAACCCTCACCCAAAGCCTAACCCTCACCCACAACTTAACCCTCTCCCTAAGCCTAACCCTAACCCTAACCCTCACACAAAACCTAACCCTAACCCTAACCTTCACCCTAACCCTAAACCTACACCTAACCCTCAACCTAACCCTCACCCTAAACCTAACGCTAACCCTAAACCCCACACTCACCCTAACCCTCACCCTAACCCTTTATCCTCACACTAATCCTAACCCTAACCCTAACCCTAAGCTTAAAACTAACCCAAACCCTCACACTCACCCTCACCCTAATCCTCACACTAACCCTAACCCTCACCCTAAAACTACGCCTAACCATCACCCTCACCCACACCCTAACCCTAACCCTAACCCTCACCCTCACACTAACACTAACCCTAACCCTAAACCTAAACCTAATGCTATCCCTAACACTCACCAAAACCCTTACCCTAAACCTAACCCTAAAACTCACCGTAACCCTCACTCTCAACCTAACCCTCACCTTATCCTTAACCTAAGCCTAATCCTAAACCTAACCCTCACCAAAACCCTAACCCTAACCCTAACCTAAAACTCACCCTAACACTCACACTCATCCTAATCCTCAACCTAACCTTAACCCTAAGCCTAATCCTAAACCTAATCCTCACCAAACCCCTAACCCTAACCCTAAACCTAAAACCTAAAACTCACCCTAACTCTAATCCTAACCCTCACCCTCACCGTAATCGTCACCCTAAGTCTAACCCTAACCCTCACCCTAACCATAACCCTAACCCTAAATCTAAACCTAACCCTAATCCTAACCTAACACTCACCCTAAATCTAAGCCTAACCCTAACCCTAAAACTCACCCTAACCTTAATCCTAACACTAACCCTCAGTGTCACCAATACCCTCACCCTAACCCTCATCCTCACCCTCACCCTCACACTCACCCTAAGCCTAACAATATCCCTAACATTAACACTAACCCTATTCCTAACCCTAACCTTCACCTTAACCCTAAACCTAACCCTAACCCTAAATCTCACCCTAACCCTAATCCTAACCCTAACCCTCACCCTCACCCTAAGCCTCACCCTCAACCTAAACATCACCCGAACTCACCCTCACACTAGCCCTCACCCTAACCGTAAACCTCACCGTATCCCTAACCATAAACCACACCCTCACCCTAAACCTAACCCTCACCCTTACCCTCACCTTAACCCTCACCCTAACCCTAATCCTCATACTAACCCTAACCCTATCCCTCACCCTAAACCTCACTGTCACCCTAATCCTCACCCTAAGCCTAAAGCTCAACCACACCCTAGCCCTCACGCTAAGCCTAACCCTAAACCTAACCCTAACACTAACCCTAACCTTCACCCTCACCCTAACTTTCACTGTCACCCTAACCCTCACCCTAAGCCTAACCTTCACCCACACCCTAACCCTCACCCTAAGCCTAACCCTATCCCTAACCCTCACACTAACCCTAACCCTAACCCTAACCGTCACCATAACCCTAATCTTAATCGTAAACCTAACCTTCACCCTCACCCTAAAACTTACCCTAACACTAACCCTAAACCTAAACTTCACCCTAACCCTAACCCTACACCTAACCCTCACCCTAAACCTAAGGCTAACCCTAACACCCACACTCACCCTAACCCTCACCCTCACCCTCAGCCTAACCCAAACCCTAATCCTTACACAAACCCTCACCCTCACACTCACCCTAACCCTAACGCTAAACCCAACCCTCACCCTCACCCTCACCCGCACACTAATCCTCACCCTCACCCTAACCTTCACCCTCACACACACCCTCACCCTAAACATCACCTTAAACCTAATCCTCACTCTAATCCTAACCCTAACACTCACCCTAACCCTAACCCTGAACCTAACCCTCAACCTAAACCTAACCCTCACCCTAAAACTTATCCTCACACTAACCCTAACCCTAACTCTCATACTAACCCTAAACCTCACGCTAAACCTAACCCTGTCCCTCACCCTATGCCTCAACCTATCCCTAACCCTAACCCTTAACCTTCACCCTAAACCTAACCCTAACGCTAAATCTCACATTAACACTAACCATCACCCTAAAACTCACCTTAAACCTAACCCTCACTCATAATGTAACCCTCACCCTCACAGGAAACCTCAACCTCACCCTAACACTCACCCACACCCTTAATATCACCCTAACCCTAAAACTCACCCTAACGCTAACACTCACCCTAACCGTAACCCTAACCAAACCCTCAACCTGACCCTAATCCTCACCCTAACATTAAAACTTGCCTAACCGAAACCCTCACCCTCGCACTCACCCTAACCCTAACCCTAACCCTCACCCTCAAAATCACCCTCACCCTCAGTCTAACCCTGAACCTAACCGTATTCCTAACCCTAAACCTCACACCACTCTCACCCTAACCGTACCCTAACCCTAACCTTAACACTCACCCTTGCCTAACCCTCAACCTTACCCTTAACCTCACACTAACGTTAACACTAACCCTAACCATTACACTCACACTTAACCCTCACTGTCACCCTAACCCTCACCCTAAGCCTAAACCTCACAGACACCCTAAGCCTCACTCTAAGCCTAACCTTAAACATAATCCTAACCCCAACCCTAAACTTAACCCTCACCCTCACCCTAACCTTCACTGTCACCCTAAAGTTCACCTTAAGCCTAACCCTCCCTCACACCCTAAAACGCTCCCAAGCCTAACCCTAACCCTAACCCTCACACTAAAACTAACCCTAACCCTAACGTTCACCCTAAACCTAACCCTACACCTAACCATCACCCTAATACTCACCCTAACCCTAACACTAACCCTTACCCCCACACTCACCCTAACCCTCATCCTAACACTTATCCTCACACTAATCTTAACCCTAACTCTAACCCTAAACTTAACACTAACGCTAACCCTCACCCTCACCCTCACCCTAACCCTTACACTAACCTGAACCTTCACCCTAATTCTACGACTAACCATTACCCTCACCCATACCCTAAACCTCAGCCTAAACCTAAATTTAACCCTAACCCTCAACCTAACCCTCACCCTAACCCTAACCCTAACCCTAACCCTAAACCTAATCCTAACCCTAACCCTCACCAAAACCCAAATCCTAACCATAACACTAAAACTTATCCTAAACCTAATCCTCACCATCACCATCACGCTAACCCTTACCCTAAGCCTAATCCTAACCCTAACCCTCACCAAAACCCTAACCCTAAACCTAAACGTAAAACTCACCCTAACCCTAATCCTAACCCTCACCTTCACAGTAACCCTCAACCTAAATCTAACCCTCACCTACACCCTAACACTCACCCTAAGGCTAACCCTAACCCTAACCCTAATCCTAAACCTAACCCTCACGCTCATCTTAACCCTCAACCTAACCCTAACCCTCACCCTCACCCTAAACCGCATCATAAACCTCACCCTAACTCTCACCCTCACCCTAATCCTACACCTAAACCTCACCCTAACCCTCACACTAACCCTAACGCTAAACCAAAACCTCACCCTCACCCTAACCCTCACCCTAACACTTCTCCTCACACTAACCCTAACCCTAACCCTAACCCTCACACTAACCCTAACGCTCAACCTAACCCTAACCCTACCCCTCACCCTAACACTCACCCTCACCCTCACCCTCACCCTCACCCTAAACCTCAACCTAACCCTAATTCTACACCTAACCCTCACCCTAACCATCACACTAACCCTATCGCTAACCCTAAACCTCACCCTCAGCCTAACCCTTACCCTAACACTTAGCCTCACACTAACACTTACCCTAACCCTAACCCTCACACTAACCCTAACCCTCACCCTAAACCTAACCCTACCCCTCATCCTAACCCTCACCCTCACCCTAACCCTAAAGCTTACCCTAAACCTAACCCTCACCCATAACCTAACCCGAACCGAAACCGAACCCGAAACCTCAGCCTCATTCTAAACCTAACCCTAACCCCTACCTAACCGAAGCACTCACCCTCACCCTCACCCTTAACCTCACCCTCACCCTAGCCCTAACCCTAACCCTAAACCTCACCCTAACCCGAACGCAAACCCTCTCCCTCACCCTCACCCTAACCCTACCTCTAACCCTAACCCTCACACTCACCCTTAGCCAAAGACTAACCTGAACCCTAACCCGAAACTTAAACCTCAACCTAACCCTCACTGTAACACTAATGCTAACCCTAACCCTCACCCACACCCTAACCATCACCCTAACCCTTCCCTCACCCAAACCCTAACCCTAACCCTAAACCTCACACTAACCCTAACCCTCACCGTCCCCCTCAGCCTAAACTTAACCCTAACCCTAATCCTAAACCTAACCCTCACCCCCACCCTCACCCTCACCATAACCCTAACGCTAACCCTAACACTCACACTCACCCTCACCCTACCCCTAACAATAAATCTAACCCTAACCCTAAACCTAATACAAACCCAATCCCGAACACTAAACCTAACCCTAACCCAAACCCTTAAACTCACCCTCACCCTAACCCTAACCCTCAAACCCAACCTCACCCTCACCCTCAGCCTAAAACTAACCCTAAACCTAATCTTAAACCGAACCCTAACCCTAACCCTAACGCTAACCCTAACACTTATACTAACCCTAACCCTCAACCTAACCCTTATCCTCACACTATCCCTACCCCTAAACCTCAAACTAACCATAACCCTCACCCTAACCCTAACCCTACCCCTCACACTAACCATTAACCCTAACACTAAACCTAATCCTAACCCACACCCTATACTTAAACTTAACCCTCAGCCACACCCTAATCCTCACTCTAACCCTCACCCCAAACCTCACCCTCACCGAAGCCTTACCCTCACCTTCACCCTAACCCTAACCCTCACCCTATACTTAATCCTAACCCTCACCCTAACCCTAACCCAAATCATAACCTTGAAGCTTACACTCACCCTAACCCTAAACCTAACCCTAAACCTCACCCTCAGCTTAACCCTCACCCTCACCCAGTCATCACCCAAAGCCTACCCCTCACCCTAGCCCTCACCCTACCCCTAATACTAACCCTAACCCTGAAACTAAACCTAAACCTAACCCTCACCCTCAACCTAACCATCACCCAAATCCTTACCCTCACCATAGTCTTTACCCTAACTCTAACTCACATTAAAACTAACACTAACACTAACCCTCACCCTCACCCTCAGCCTAACCCTAACCCTAACCCTAATCTTAACACTAACCCTCTGCCTCATCCACACCCTTACCCTAACTCTCACCCGAACCCTCACTCTAACCCTAACCCGAACCTATCCTTCACCCTAACCCTCACCCTAACCCTAATACTCACACTAACACTAACCCTCACGCTCACCCTAAACCTCACTGTCACCCTAACCCTCACCCTAAGCCTAATCCTCACCCTAACCCTAACCCTCACACTAACCCTAAACCTAACCCTCACCCCAACCCTAATGCTAACCCTCAAAATAACCCTCACCCTAACCCTTATCCTCACAGTAACCTTAACCCTAACTCTAACCCTCACACTAAACATAACCCTCACCCTAATCCTAACCCTACCCCTCACCCTACCCCTCACCCGAACCCTAACCCTAACTCTAACGCTCACCTTAAACCTAACCCTAACCCTCACCCACACATTAACCCTCACCTGAACCCTTATCCTCAAACTAACCCTAACACTAACCCTAACCCTAACCCTCACCCTAACCCTAACCCTCACCCACAAACTAACCCTCACCCTAAACTTAAACCTAACCCTCACCTCACCCTATCCCTCACCCTCGCCTTAATCCTAAACATACCCTCACCCTCAGCCTCAGCCTAACCCTAACCCTAACCCTAACCCTCACTCTCACCCTAACCCTCACGCTAACCCTAACCCTCAATCTAACCCTAAGACAAACAATCACCCTCACCCACACCCTCACTCTCAGCCTAACCCTAACCCTAACTCTAACTCTCACCCTCACCTTAATCCTAAACATACCCTCACCCTCACACTCACCCTCACCCTAACCCTAACCCTAACTCTAACCCTCACTCTCACCCTAACCCTCACACTAACCGTAACCCTCACCCTAACCCTAAGCCTAACCATCACACTCACCCACACCCTCACCCTCAGCCTAACCCTAACCTTAACCCTAAAACTCACCCTAACCCTAACCCTCACCCTCACCTTAATCCTAAACATACACTGACCCTCACCCTCACCCAAACCCTAACCATAACCCAAACCCTCACCCTCACCCTAATGCTCACACTAACCCTAACCCTCACCCTAACCTTAAGCCTAACCATCACCCTCAACCACACACTCACCCTCAGCCTAAACCTAACCCTAACCATAAAACTCACCCTAACCCTAACCCTAATCATACCCTTTACCCTAACCCTCACACTCACCCTAACACTAACCCTCACCCAAAATCGAAATCTAACCATCACCCACACTGTAACACTCAACATCACACTAACCCTCACCATAAACCTAACCCTCACCCACAACCTAACCCTCACCTTCACCCAAACCTGAACCCTCTCGCTCATCCGAATCCTAACACTAAGCCTTACCCAACCGAAGCCCTCACTCTCAACCTCAGCTTTACCCTAACCCTCACCCTAGCCCTAACCCTAACCCTAAAGTTCACCCTAAACCGAATGCTAACCCTCACTCTCACCCTCACCCTAACCTTAACACTAACCCTAACCCTCACCCTCACCCTTAGCCAAAGCCTAACCCGAACCCTAACCCTCACCCTAACCATCACCCTAACACTAATGCTAACCCCAACCATCACCCACACCCTAACCATCAACCTAACCCTTCCCTCACCCAAACCCTAACCCTAACACTCACACTAACCCTAACCCTCCCTCTCCCCCTCAGCCTAACCTTAACCCTAACCCTATTCCTAAACCTAAACCTCACCCCCACCCTCACCCTAACCATAACCCTAACCTGAACGCTCACACTCACACTCACCCTCACCCTAACCCTAACAATAAATATAACACTAACACTAACCCTAATACAAATCCGAACCCGAACTCTAACCCTAAACCTAACCCTAATCCAAACCCTTAAACTCACCCTAACCCTAAGCCTAACCCTCAAACTCACCTTCACCCTCACCCTAATGCTAAACCTAACCATCATACTAACCCTAAGCCTCACCCTAACCCTTATCCTCACACTATCCCTAACCCTAACCCTCACCCTAACCCTAACCCTCACCCTCACCTTAATCCTAAACATACACTGACCCTCACCCTCACCCAAACCCTAACCATAACCCAAACCCTCACCCTCACCCTAATGCTCACACTAACCCTAACCCTCACCCTAACCTTAAGCCTAACCATCACCCTCAACCACACACTCACCCTCAGCCTAAACCTAACCCTAACCATAAAACTCACCCTAACCCTAACCCTAATCATACCCTTTACCCTAACCCTCACACTCACCCTAACACTAACCCTCACCCAAAATCGAAATCTAACCATCACCCACACTGTAACACTCAACATCACACTAACCCTCACCATAAACCTAACCCTCACCCACAACCTAACCCTCACCTTCACCCAAACCTGAACCCTCTCGCTCATCCGAATCCTAACACTAAGCCTTACCCAACCGAAGCCCTCACTCTCAACCTCAGCTTTACCCTAACCCTCACCCTAGCCCTAACCCTAACCCTAAAGTTCACCCTAAACCGAATGCTAACCCTCACTCTCACCCTCACCCTAACCTTAACACTAACCTTAACCCTCACCCTCACCCTTAGCCAAAGCCTAACCCGAACCCTAACCCTCACCCTAACCATCACCCTAACACTAATGCTAACCCCAACCATCACCCACACCCTAACCATCAACCTAACCCTTCCCTCACCCAAACCCTAACCCTAACACTCACACTAACCCTAACCCTCCCTCTCCCCCTCAGCCTAACCTTAACCCTAACCCTATTCCTAAACCTAAACCTCACCCCCACCCTCACCCTAACCATAACCCTAACCTGAACGCTCACACTCACACTCACCCTCACCCTAACCCTAACAATAAATATAACACTAACACTAACCCTAATACAAATCCGAACCCGAACTCTAACCCTAAACCTAACCCTAATCCAAACCCTTAAACTCACCCTAACCCTAAGCCTAACCCTCAAACTCACCTTCACCCTCACCCTAATGCTAAACCTAACCATCATACTAACCCTAAGCCTCACCCTAACCCTTATCCTCACACTATACCTAACCCTAACCCTCACACTAACCCTAACCCTCAAACTAACCCTAACACTAACCCTCACCCTAACCCTAATCCTAACCCTAAACCTAACCCTAATCCACACCCTATACTTAACCCTAACCCTAAGCAAAAACCTATCCCTCAGGCTAACACTCACCCGAACCCTCACCCTAAACCTAACCCTCACCCTAACCGTAACCCTAACCCTCACCCTAACCCTAACCCTCATCCTAACCTTAATGCTTACACTCATCCTAACCCTAACCCTAACCCTCACCCTCAGCCTAACCCTCACCCTCACCCTCACCCTCACCTTAATCCTAAAAATACCCTCACCTTCAGCCTCACCCTTACCCTAACCCTAACCCCAACCCTCACCCTAACCCTAAACCTATACCTAACTCTCAACCTAACACTCACCCTAATCCTAACGCTAACCCTAACGCTCACCCTCACCCTAAACATCACCCTAACCCTTATCTTCACACTAACCCTAACCTAAACCTAACCCTAACCCTCACACTAACCTTAACCCTCACCCTAACCGTAACCCTACCCCTCACCCTAACCCTCACCCTCACCCTAACCCTCACCCTAAACCTCACCCTAACCCTAAGCGTAACCATTCCCCTCACCCACACCCTCACCCTAGCCTAACCCTACCCATAACCCTAAAACTCACCCTAACACTAACCCTAATCCTCACACTAACCCTAAACCTCACCCTTACCCTACCCTAACCATCACCCTAACCCTCACCATAACCCTAACCCTCACACTAACACTAATCCTCACTCTAAACCTCACCCTAACCCTAACCCTCACCCTCAACTTAATCCTAAACATACCCTCACCCTCACCCTCACCCAAATCCTAACCATAACCCTCACTCTCACCCTAACCCTCACACTAACCCTAAACCTCATCCTAACCCTAAGCCTAACCATCACCCTCACCCACACCCTCACTCTCAGTGTAAACCTAACCCTAACCCTAAAACTCACCCTAAGCCTAACCCTAAACATCAACCTCACCCTAATATTCACCCTAACCCTAAAACTTGCCTAACCGAAACCATCACCCTCAACCTCACCCTAGCCCTCACCCTAACCCTAAACTAACCCTCACCCTCACAATCACCATCACCCTCAGTCTAACCCTAAACCTAACCCTCATCCTAACCCTAAACCTCACACTCACCCTCACCCTAACTCTACCCTGAACCGAAACTTAACCCTCACTCTTGCCTAACCCTCAACCTAAGCCTTAAGATCACACGAACGCTAACCCTAACGCTAAACATTACCCTCATACTTAAACCTCACTGTCACCCTAACCCTCACCTTAAGCCTAAACCTCACCCACACCCTAACCCTCACCCTAAGCCTAACCCTAAACATAAACCTAACCCTAACCCTAAACTTAACCCTCACCCTCACTCTAACCTGCAATGTCACCCTATTGTTCACCCTAAGCCTAATCCTCACCCAGACCCTAACCCTCTCTCTAAGACTAACCCTAACTCTAAACTTCACACTAATCCTAACCCTAACCCTAACCTTCACCCTAAACCTAACCCTACACCTAACGTCACCCTAAACCTCACCCTAACCCTAAAGCTAACCCTAACTCCCACACTCAACCTAACCCTCACCCTAACCCTTATCCTTACACTAATCCTAAACCTAACCCTAACCATAACCTTAACACTAAACCTAACCGTCACCCTCACCCTCACCATAACCCTCATTCTAACCTAAACCCTCACCCTAACCCTACGCCTAACCACCACCCTCACCCACAGCCAATCCTTAGCCTAAACCTAAACCTAACCCTAACCCTCACCCTAACGCTAACCCTAAACCTAATCCTAACCCTAAGCCTCACCAAAACCCTAACCCAAACGCTAACCCTAAAACTCACCCTAACCCTAATCCTAACCCTAACCCTCACCGTAAGTCTAACCATCTCCCATACCCTAACCCTCACCCTAAGCCTAACCCTAACCCTAACCCTAATCCTAAACATAACCCTCACCCTCACCCTAATCCTCAACCTAAAACTAACCCTAAACCTCACCCTCACCATGAACCTAACCCTCACCCTAACCGTCAACCTAACCCTAACCCTTACCCTAAATCATAACCCTGACCCTAAACCTCACCCTGACCCTAACCCTCACCCTAACCCTAACCCTACCCCTCCCCCTCCCCCTCACCCTCACCCTAACACTAAAACTCACCCTAAACCTAAATCTAACCATCATCCACACTGTAACACTCACCATCACGCTAACCATCACGCTAAACATAATCCTCACCCACAACCTCACCCGAACCCGAAACCGAACATGAACCCGAACCCTCATCCTAACCCTAACCCTTACCTAACCGAACCCCTCACCCTCACCCTCACCCTTACCCTCACCCTCCCGCTAGCCCTAACCTAACCCTAAACCTCACCGTAACCCAAACCCTAACCCTCACCCTCACCCTAACCTTAACTCTAACGCTAACTCTCACCCTCACCCTGAGCCAAAGCCTAACCCTAACACTAACCCTCACCCTAACCCTCACCCTAACACTAATGATAACCCCAACCCTCACACACACCCTAACCATCACCCTAACCCTTCCCTCACAAAAACCCTAACCCTAACCCTGACTCTCACACTAACCCTAACCCTCCCCCTCCCCCTCAGCGTAACCTTAACCCTAACGCAATCCTAAAACTAACCCTCACCCCCAACCTCAACCTAACCATAACCCTAACCCTAACGCTAACACTCACACTCACACTCACACTAACCCTCAATTTAACGGTAACAATAAATCTAACCCTAACCCTAACCGTAATACAAATCCGAACCCAAAACCTAACCCTAACCCTAACCCAAACCCTTAAACTCACCCTAACCCTAACCCAAACCCTCACACTCACCCTCACCCTCACCCTCAGCCTAACCCTAACCCTAACCCTAATCCTAAACCTAACCTCACCCTAACCCTAACCCTCATACTAACCCTAAACCTCACCCTAACCCTTATCCCCACACTATCCCTAACCCTAACCCTCACCCTAACCCTAACCCTACCCCATACCTTAACCCTAACCCTAACCCTAAACCTAACCCGCACCCTATACTTAACCCTAACCCTCAGCCACACCCTAACCCTCAATCTAACCCTCACCCGAACACAAACCCTCACCCTAACCCTAATCCTAACCCTCACCCTAACCGTAAACCTAATCCTAACCTTAACACTTACACTCACCCTAACCCTAACCCTAACCCTAACCCTAACCCTCACCGTCACCCTAATCCTCACCCTCACCCTAATCATCACCCTAACCCTACCCCTCACCCTAGCCCTCACCCTAACCCTAACTCTAACCCTAACCCTGTACCTAAACCTAAACTAAACCCTCACCCTCACCATAACCTTCTCCCTCACCCTAAACATCTCACTAAACCTTAACCTCACCATAATCCTTACCCTAACTCTAACTCACATTAAAACTAACACTAACCCTAACCCTCACCCTCATCCTCAACCTCACACTCAGCCTAAACCTAACACTAACTCTAAACCTAACATTAACCCTCAGCCTCAACCTCACCCTATCCCTAACCCTAACCCTAACTCTCACCCTAACCCGAACCCTAACCCTAACCCGAAACCTATCCCTCACCCTAACCCTCACCCTAACCCTAATACTCACACTAAAAGTATCCCTCACCCTCACTCTAAACCTAACTGTCACCCTAACCCTCACCCTAAAGCTAATATTCACCCTCACTCTAACACTTACCAAACCCCTACCCTTCACCCTAAACCTAAACCTACACCTAACCCTCACCATAACCCTCACACTAACCCTAACGCTAACCCTAATCCCCACACTCACACTAACCTCACCCTAACCCTTAATCTCACACTAATCCTAAACCTAACCCTATTCCTCACACTAACCCTAACCCTCAGCCTAACCCTAAACCTACCCCTAACCCTAACCCTCACCCTAACCTTAACCCTAACCCTAAACTTCACCCTCACCCTCAACCTAACCCTCAGCCTAAACCTAAACCTAAAACTAACCATAACCCTAACCCTCAAACCAAACGTAACCCTCAACCTAACCCTAACCCTAACCCTAAACCTAAACCTAATCCTAACCCTAACCCTCACCCTAAACCTCACCCTATCCCTAACCCTAAACCTAACCCTAAAACTCAACCTAACCCTAATCCTAAACCTGACCCTCACCCTCACCCTAAGTCTAACCCTCACACACACTGTAACCCTCACCCTAAGACTAACCCTAACCCTAAACCTAATCCTAAACCTAAACCTCACCTTCACCGTAACCCTCTACCTAACAATAATCCTAAACCTAACCATCACCCTAACCCTCATACTAACCCTAACCTTAACCCTAGCCCTCACCCTAACACTAAAACTTACCCTAACCCTAACCCTAATACTAACCCTAACCCTCACCCTAAACCTAAACCTACAGCTAACCCTTAACCTAACCCTCACCCTAACCATAACGCTAACCCTAACCCTCACCCTCACCCTAACCCTCACCCTAACCCTTATCTTCACACTAACACTAAACCTAACCCTAACCCTAACCCTCACAATGACCTTAACCCTCACCCTAACACTAACCTTACCCTTCCCACTAACCCTCACCCTCACCATAACCCTATGCCTAACCCTAAACCTCACCCTAAACCTAAGCCTAACCCTCACCCTCACCAACACCCTCACCCTCAGCCTAACCCTAACCCTAACCCTAAAACTCACCCTAATCCTAACCCTAACTCTAATCTTCACACTAACACTAAACCTCACCCTAACCCTACCCTAACCCTCACCCTAACACTTACCATAACCCTAATCCTCACACTAACACTAATTCTCACCCTAACCCGCACCCTAACCCAAACCCTCACACTCACTCTAACCCTCACACTAACCCTAACCCTCACCCTAACCCTAAGCCTAACCATCAACCTCACTCACACCCTCAAACTCAGCCTAACCCTAACCGTAACCCTAAAACTCACCCTAACCTTAACCCTAACCCTAATCCTCACACTACCCCTAACCCTCACCCTAACCCTAAGCCTATCCCTAAACCTAAACATAACCTTAATCCTAACCTAACACTCACACAAATCCTATGCCTAAACATACCCCTAAAATTCACCCTAAACTTAATCCTAACCCTAACCCTCTCTGTCACAGATACCCTCACCCTAACCCTCATGCTCACCCTCACCCTAACCCTCACCCTCACCCTAAGCCTAACCTTAACCCTAACAATAAAACTAACCCTAACCCTAACCCTATTCCTAACCCTAACTTTCACCTTAACCCTAATCCTAACCCTAACCCTAACCCAAACCCTCACCCTAACCCTAACCCTCAACCTAACACTCACCCTCACCCTAATCCTCACCCTAAACCTAACCCTAACCCTTAGCTAACCGAAACCCTTACCCTCACCCCCACCCTAGCCCTCACCCTAACCCTAAACCTCACCCTATCCCTAAACCTAAACCTCACCTTCACCCTAACCCTAAACCTAACCCTAAACCTCACCCTAACCCTCACACTAACCCCAACCCTAAAACTTAACCCTAACCCTCATCATAACCGTAACCCTATCCCTCACCCTAAACCTCACCCTAACCCTAACGCTAACCCTAACCCTCACACTCACCCTAAACCTCACCCTCACCCGAACCCTAATGCTAAACTTTAAACTCCCCCTCATCCTGCCCCTCCACCTCAGCCTAAACTTAACCCTAACCTTAACCCTAACACTAAAACTCACCCCAAACCTCAACCTAACCCTAACCCTAACCCTAACACTAACCCTCACCCTCACCCTCACCCTAACCCTAACCCTAACCTTAACAATAACCCTAATCCTAATGCCAACGCTAATCCTAATTCTAACCCTAACCTTCACCCTCAAAATCACCCTAACCCTCACACTAACCCTAACCCTCAACCTAACCCTAACACTAACCCTCACCCTCACACTCACCCTCATGTTCAACCTAACCATAACCCTATCCCTATTCGGAACCCTAACCCTCACACTTACCCTCACACTTACCCTAATGCTAAACCTAACCCTTGCTCTCACCCTCACCCTCATCTTTACCCTAAACCTCACCCTCACCCTCACACTCACCGTCACCCACCCCCTCAACCAAAACATCACCTTAACTCTAACCCTCATCCTAACCCTAACCCGAACCCACACCCTAACCCTAACCCTCAACCTAACCCTCACCCTAACCCTAATGCTAACCCTAACAATCACCATCACCTTAACCCTCACCCTAAACCTTATCCTTACACTAACCCTAACCCTAGCCCTCACACTAACCCTAACCATCACCCTAATCCTATCCCTACCCCTCACTCTAAACCTCAACCTAACCCTAACCCTAAAACTAACCCTCACCCTCACCCACACCCTCACCCTCAGCCAAACACTAACCCTCTCACTAACACTAATCCTCACCCTAAACCTCACCCTAAACCTAACCCTCACCCTAACTCTAACCCTCACCCTCACCCTAACCCCAACGCTAACCTCACCCTAACCCTCACCCTCGCCATAACGCTAAACCTAACACTAACCCTCACCCTAAACCTAACCATAACCCTCACACACATCCAAACCCTCACCTTCACGCTAACACTCAACTTAACCCTAACCCACACCCACAACCTATCACCCTCACCGGAAGCGGAACCCTCACCCTCATCGTAACCCTAACACTCACCCTCACCTTAAACCTAACCCTAACCCTAACCCTCACCCTCACATTAATCCCAAACATACCCTCACCCTAACCCTCACCCTAACCCTAACCCTAACCTTAACCCTTACTCTCACCCTAACTCTCACACTAACCATAACCATCACCCTCACCCACACCCTTACCCTCAGCCTAAGCCTAACCCTAACCCTACAACTCAACCTAACACTAAGCCTAACTCTAACCCTCACACTAACCCTTAATCTCACCCTAACCCTACCCTAACCCTCACCCTAACCCTCACTCTAACCCTAAAACTCACACTAACACTAAACCTCATCCTAACCCTCACCGTAATCTTAAACCTCACCCTAACCCTAACCCTCACCCTCACCTTAGTCCTAAACATACCCTCACCCTCACCCTCACCCAAACCATAACCATAACCCAAAACCTCACACTCACCCTAAACCACACACTTACCCCAAACCTCACCCAGACCCTAAGCCTAACCATCAACCTCAACCACACCCTCACCCTCAGCCTAACCATAACCCTAACTCTAAAATTCACCCTAACCCTAACCCTAACACTAATCCTCACACTAACCCAAAACCTCACCCTAACCCTAACCCGATCCCTCACCCTAAACCCAACCCTAACCCTCACCCTAACACTCACCCTAACCATAGCCCTAACACTCACCCTAACGCTTAACCTCACCCTCACTTTCACCCACACCCTCATCTGAACCCGAACACTCACCCTAACCCTCACCCTCACCCGAAACATCACCCTAATGCTAACCCTAACCCTAACCCTAACCCCAAACTGAACCCTAATCCTAACCCGAACCCTTATTCTAACCCTAACCCTAACGCTAACACTCACCCTAATCCTAAACCGCACCCTCACCCTAACCCTCACCCTCACCCTAACCCTCACCCTCAGCCTAAATATCACCCTAAACCTAACCCTCACCCTCACCCTAACCTTAATCCTAACCCTAACCCTATCCCTCACCCTAACACTTACACACTAACCCTAACCCTCACTCTCACACTAACTCTCACCTTAAACCAAAGCCTAACCCTAACACTCACAGTAAATGTAACCCTCACACTAACCCTAACCATACCCGTCATGCTAACACTCACCCTAACCCTAACCCTAACCTTCACCCTAACCCTAGCGCTAACCCTAATCCTAACCCTAAAACTCACCCTAACACTATTCCTAACCCTAACCCTCATCCTCACCCTCACACTAACCCTAAACTTCAACCTAACCCTAACCCTAACCCTCACCTTCACCCTAATTCTCACCTTAAACCTAGTACTAACCCTCACCCTCACCATCACCCTAACCCTCACCCTCATCCAAACCCTCACCCTAACTCTCACACTCACCATAAAACTTACCCTTACCTTAACCCTATCTCTCACCCTCACACTCACCCTCACACTCACCCTCAGCCTAACCCTAACCCTCATCCTAACCCTAACCCTCAGGCTCAGCCTCACCCTAACCCTCACCATAGCCCATACCCTCACCCTCACCCTAATCCTAACCCTCACCCTAACCCTAAACCAAACCTTCAAGCTCACACTCACCCTAACACTGAACCTAACCCTAACCCACAGCCTAACCCTAATGCTAACACTAAACATCACTCTCACCCTAACACTTACCCTTACCCTTATCCTCACCCTCACCCTAACCCTAACCCTCACCCTAACCCTAAACCAAACCTTCAACATCACACTCACCCTAACACTGAAACTAATCCTAACCCACAGCCTATCCCTAATGCTAACAATAAACCTCACTCTCACCCTAACACTCACCCTAATCCTTACCCTAACCCTAACCCTAACCCTAACCCTAAAACTAACCCTAACCCTAACCCTAAAACTAACCCTCACAGTAAAGCTAACCCTGACCCTAACCCTAACTCTACACCTCAGCCTAACCCTCAACCTAACCCTAACCCTAAACCTAATGCTCACACTACCCCTAACCCTAATCCTGAACCTCTAATTAGCACTTACCCTAACCCTAAACCTAATCATAAACCACAACCTAACCTTGACCCTAACACTAAGCCTAATACTTACACTCACCTTGACGCTAAACCTCACTCTAAACCTCACCCTCACCCTAATCCTCACCTTCATCCTAACCCTCACCCTAACCTTAACCCTCAACCTAACCCTATCTCTAACCCTCATCCTAACCCTAAACCTAACCCTCACCCTCACCCTCACCCTAACACTAACTCTAAACCTAACCCTCAGACTAACCCTAACCCTAATCCTAATGCTAACCATAACCCTCACCCTCACCCTATCCCTCAGCCTAAACCTACCCTCACCGTTACCCTAAACCTAACACTAACCCTCACACTAAACCTATCCCTCACACTCAACCTAAACCTAACCATAACCCTAAACCTAAATCTAACCCTCACCCTAAACCTAACCCTAATCTTCACCCTCATCCTAAACCTCACCATAACCCTAACCCTCAAACTAACCCTCAACCTAACCCTAACCCTAACCCACACACTAACCCTAACCTTAACCCTAACCTTCACCATCACCTTAGACCTCACCATAACCCTTACTCTCACCCTATGCCTAACACTAACCCTAACCCTAAACCTCACTCTAACCCTAAAACTTACCCTAACCCTCACCCTGACCCTCAAACTAACACTAACCCTAACCCTAACCCCCAGCCTAACCCTAACCCTAATACTAACCCTAACACTCACCCTCACCCAAACCCTCACCCTAACCCTTACCCTCACCGTAAAACTAACCCTAACCCTAAACCTCACCCTAACCCTAACATTCACTCTAAGCGTAAAACTACGCCTGAGCCTAACCCTCACACTCAGCCTGAGCCTAACCCTAATCCTCGCCCTACACCTAAACCTAACCCTCACCCTCACCCTAGCCCTGACCATAACCCTCACCCTAAGCCTACAACCTAACACTAATCCTAACCCTCACACTCACCCACACCCTCATCATAACCCTAAACCTAACCCTCACCCTGACCCTAACCCTAATGCTAAACCTAAACCTAACCCTCAACATCACCCTAACCCTAATCCTAACCCTCACCCTAACCCTCACCCTCACCCTAACCCTCACCCTAACCCTTTTCCTCACCCTATCCCTAACCCTAACACTAACCCTCACACAAACCCTTTCACTGACCCTAACCCTTAACCTCACCCTAACCCTAACCCTAACCCTAAACCTCACACTAAACCTAACCCTCACCCTAACCCTCACCCTAAACCTCACCCTAATCCTAACCCTAACCCTCATCCTAACCCTAACCCTAACCCTCTCCCTAACCCTTAACCTCACCCCCAACCTCCCCCTCACTTTCACCCTCACCCTCAGCCTAACCCTAACCATAAGGCTAACCGTAACCCTCACCAAAACCCTCACCCTAATCCTTACCCTCACTGTAACCCTAACCCTAACCCTAATCCTCACCCTAAACCTAAACCTCAGCCTAATCCTACCCCTAACCCTGAACCTAAACCTCACCCTAAGCCTAACCCTAACCCTAATCCTCACCCTATCCCTAAACATAACCCTGACCCTCACCCTAGCCATAACCTTAACCCAAACCCTAAACCTCACCTCACCATAACCCTAACCGTAACACTTACCCTCACCCAAACGCTAACCCTAAAAATAACCCTAACCCTAATCCTCACCCTATCCATAACCCTAACCCCAACTCTCACCCTCACCCTCACCCTAGCCCTCACCCTAACCCTAACCATAACAATAACTCTCACCTTCACCATAACCTTAATGCTAAACCTAACCCTCACCCTACCCTAACCCTCACCCTAACACTTACACTCACCCTAACCCTAAACCTCACCCACAACCTAAACCTCTCCTAACCCTTACCCTCACCCTAACACTAACCCTAACACTAACCCTCACATTAAACCTCACCCTAACCCTAACCGTAAACCTAAACCTAAACCTCACCCTCACCCTAACTGTCACCCTCACTCTCACACTCAACCAAACCCGATCACTCACCCTCACCCTAAACCTAACCCTTAACATAACCCCAACCCCAAACCTCTCCCTAACCCTAACCCAAACCCTAAACCTTACCCTAACCCTAAAGCTACCCCTAACCGTAAACGGAACCCTCATCCTAAACCCAACCTTAAACCTCACCCTAACCATCACACTAACCCTAACCCTCACCCTCACCCTAACCCTAACCCTCACTCTGACTTCCTAAACCTCACCCTCACCCTAAGCCTAACCCTCACTCTGACTTTCACCCTCACCCTCACCCAAACCCGAACACTCACCCTAACGCTCACCCTCACGCTAAACATCACCCTAACCCTAACCCTCACCCTAACCCTAAGCCTAAACCTAATCCTAATCCTAACCCTCAACCTCATTCAAACAGTAACCCTAACACTAATGCTCACCCTAACACTATGCCTAACCCTAACCCTCACCCTAACCCCAAAACACACCCTAAACCTCACCCGAACCCTCATGCGAACCCTCAACCTAAACATCACCCTAAATTTAACCCTCACCCTCACCCTAACCTTAACCATAACCCTAACTCTAATCCTCTCCCTAACACTTTTACTAACCCTAACTCTCACTCTCACCCTAACCCTCACACCTAGCCTAAGCCTAACCCTAACCCTCAGAGTAAATGTAATCCTCACCCTAACCATAACCCTACCCCTCACACTACCCCTCACTCTCACCCTAACCTTAAACCTAATCCTAAACCTAACCCTCACTTTCACCTTAGCCCTAACCCTCACCTTCACCCTATCCCTCACACTATCCCTAATACTAACCCTAACCCTCACCCTCACCATAACCCTCACCGTCATCCTAACCCTCACCCTAACCCTCATACTCACCCTAACCCTTACCCTTACCCTAACCTTAACTCTCACACTAAACCTCACCCTCACACTCACCCTGAGCCTAACCCTTACCATAAACCTAACCCTAACACCAAACCTCACCCTCACCCTCACCCTAAACCTCACCCTATCCCTAACCCTCACCCTCAACCTAAAAATAAACCAAACCCTCAACCTCACACTCACCCTAACACTGAACTTAACCCTAAACCTCAGCCTAACCCTAATGATAACACTAACCCTCACTCTCACCCTAACCCTCAGCCTCACACTTACCCTCACCCTAACCCTAACCCTAAAACTAAAACTAACCCCCACGCTAAACTTAACCCTCATCCTATCCCTAACGCTACACCTCAGCCTAACCCTCACCCTAACCCTAACCCTAATCCTCACACTATCCCTAACCCTAACCCTTACCCTCAAACTGTCCCTCACCCAAACCCTAACTCTAACCCTCAACCTCAACCTAACACTCACCCTAACCCTAACCCTAATCCTTACCCTCACCCTAACCATAAATCTCCCTCTAACCCTCACCCTCACCCTAATATTCACCGTCACCCTAACCCTCATGCTAAAGCTAAACCTCAACCTAACCCTATCCCTAACCCTCACCCTAACACTAAACCTCATCCTAACAGTAAACCTAAACCTCACTCTCACCCTCACCCTAACACTAACCCTAACCCTAGCCCTCAGCCTAACCCTAAACCTAACCCTAATGCTAACCCTAACCCTCACCCTCACCCTAACCCTCAGCCTAAACCTAATCTCATGGTTACCCTAACCCTAAACCTAACACTAACACTAACACTCACACTAAAACTAACCCTCACCCTCACCCTAAAACTTACCCTAATCCTAAACCTAACCCTCACCCTAACCCTCACAGTAACCCTAACCCTCAACCTAACCCTAACGCTAACTCTTACCCTAATCCTAAACCTAACCATCACCCTCAACCTCAACCTCACCCTCACACTCACCCTAACCCTCACCCTCACCCTAACGCTAACCCTTACACTAACCTTAACCCTAACCCTCACCCTAAGCCTCACCCTTACCCTAAACCTAACCCTAACCCTAACAGTCACCCTAAATCTCACCATAACACTAACTCTCACCCTAACCCTCACCCTAGCCCTAACCCTAACCCTCACACTAACCTAACCCTAACCCTAACCCTCAACATCAACCTAACCCTCACCCTAACCCTTAATCTCACCCTAACCCTAACACTAAATCTAACACTCACACTAACCCTAACCCTAAAACTAACCCTTACCTTAAACCTCACTCTCAACCTCACCCTCACCCTAACCCTCACTGTCTCCCTAACCCTCACCCTAACCCTACGCAAAACCCCCACCCTAAACCTAACCTTCACCCGTACCCTCACCCTCACCCTAAACATCACCCTCACTCAAACACTAACCCAAACCCTTAAGCTAACCCTCACCCTAAACCTAACTCTCACCCTCAACCTCACCATAAGCCTAATCCTAACCCTAAACCTAATCCTAAACCAAACTCTCACCCTCACCCTCACCCTAACCCTAACCCTAACACTAACCCTCACCCTCACCATCACCCTGACACTAACCCTAACCCTAACACTAAACCTCACACTAATCCTAAACCTCACCCTAACCCTAACCCTAACCCTCACCCTCACCCTAAACCTCACCCTAACCTTAACCCTCACAATAAACCTAATCCTCACCCTAACCCTCACCCTAACCCTAAACCTAACACTAACCCTAACCCTCAACATACCCCTCACCCTAAACCTAACCCTAACCCTCACCCTCACCCTAAACCTCACCCTAACCATTACCCTCACCCTAACCATCACGCTCAACCTAACCCTAACCCTAAACCTCACCCTAACCCTCACACTAACCCTAAACTTAACTCTCACCATAACCTCACACTCACCCTAACCCTAAACATCACCCTCACCCTAACTCTCAACCAATCCCTTACCCTCAACCTAAACCTAAACCTAACCCTAAACCTATGCCTAACCCTAACATTACCTCTAACCCTCATCCTAACTCTAAATCTAGACCTCACCATAACATTCATTCTAACCCTAACCTTAATCTAACCCTCAACCTAACCCTAAATCTAGCCCTCACCCTCACACTCACCCTAACTCTAAACCTAACCCTAACCCTCACCCTCACCCTAACCTGTACCCTAACACTAACCCTCACCCTAACCCTAACCCTCAGGCTAAAGCTAACCCAAACCAGGCCCTCAACCTAACCCTCACCCTAACCCTTACTCTCACCCTAACCCTAACCCTAACCTTAACCCACACCTTAACCATCACCCTAACCCTCACCCTCACCCTAACCCTCACCATAACACTAAGCCTCACCCACACCCAAACCCTAACCCTCACCGGAGCCCTCACCCTTACCCTAAACATCATGCTCACCCTAACCCTTACCCTAACCCTAACACTAACACTTACCCTAATCCTAAACCTAACCCTCACCCTCACCCTCACCTTCAGCCTCACCCTGACCCTAACCCTCAACCTCACCCTAACCCTAACCCTCACACTAACCCTAACCCTAACCCTCACCCTAACCCTAACCCTAACCCTAACTCTAACCCTCACAGTCACCCTAAATCACACCATAACACTAACCCTCACCCTAAACCTCACCCTACCCCTATGCCTAACCCTCACACTAACCTAACCCTAACCCTAACCCTCAACATCACCCTAACCCTCACTCTAACCCTTAATATCAGCTGAACCCTAACAATAAATCTAACCCTCACACTAACCCTAACCCTAAAAATAACCATTACCTTAAACCTCACCCTAAATCTCACCCTCATCCTAACCCTCACTGTCTCCCTAACCCTCATCCTAAACCTAAGCGACACCCCCACCCTAAACCTAACCATCACCCTTACCCTCACCCTCACCGTAAACATCACCCTCACTCAAACACTAACCCAAACCCTAAAGCTAACCCTCACCCTAAACCTAACTCTCACCCTCAACCACACCATTAGCCTAATCCTAATCCTAAATCTAATCCTAAACCAAACCCTCACCCTCACCCTCACCCTCACCCTAACCCTAACCCTAACCCTAACCCTAACCCTCACCCTAATCATCACCCTAAACCTAAACCTAACCCTAAACCTCACACTAATCCTAAACCTCACCCTAACCCTAACCCTCACCCTCACCCTAACCCTTACCCTAACCTTAACCCTCACACTAAACCTAATCCTAACCCTAACCCTCACCCTAACCCTAAACCGAACACCAACCCTAACCCTCACCATTACACTCACCCTAAAACTAACCCTTACCCTCACCCTCACCCTAACGCTAGCCCTCACCCTAACCCTTACCTTCACCCTAACCATCACGCTCACCCTAACCCTAACCCTAAACCTCCCCCTAACCTTCACCCTAACCCTAACCCTAAACTTAACTTTCACCCTAATGCTAACCCTAACCCTAAACCTCACCCTCACCCTAACCCTCAACCAATCACTTACCCTCAACCTAAACCTAAACCAAACCCTAAACCTAACCGTAACCCTAACATTACCCCTAACCCTCATCCTAACTCTAAATCTACCCCTCACCCTAACCCTCATTCTAACCCTAACGCTAACTCTAAACCTCACCCTAACCCTAACCCTCAGGCTAACGCTAACCCAAACCCTGCCCTCACACTAACCATCACACTAACCCTTACTCTCACCCTAATTCTAACCCTAACCCTAAACCTAACCCTCACCTTAACCATCACCCTAAACCTCACCCTCACTCTAACCCTCACCATCACCCTAACCAACACCATAACAGTAAGCCTCACCCACACCCAAAACTTAACCCTCAGCGGAACCCAAACACTTACCCTAAACATCACGCTCACCTGAACCCTCACCCTAACCCTAAACCTAACCCTCACCCTCACCCTCACACTAACTCTAACCCTAACCCTAACCCTAATCCTCATACTAACCCTACCCCTAACTGTAAACCACACCCTAACCTTCACCCTAACCCTAACCCGAACACTAACTTTCACCCTAATGATAAAAATAACCCAAACGCTCACCAAAACCCTAAACCTCACCCAAACCGGATCCTGAACCCTCACATGAAGACTCACCCTAACCCTCACCCTCATCCTAAACATCACCCTACACCAAAACCTCACCCTCAAGCTAACCTTAACCCTAACCCTAATTCTAACCCTCACCCTACCACTTAAATTAACCCTAACCCTCACTCTCACCCTAACCCTCACCATAACCGTAACCTTAACCATAACCCTAACCCTCAGCGTAAATGTAACCCTCACCCTAACCCTAACCCTACCCCTCACATTAACCCTCACCCTAACCCTAACACTAACCCTCACCCTAACACTATCCATAATCCTAACCCTCACCTTCACCCTAGCCCTCACCCTAACCCTAATACTAACCCTAACAGTCACCCTCACCCTCAAACTCACCCTAACTCTAAAACTTTCTCTAACCCTCACCTTCACCCTCATCCTCACTCTCAACCTAACCCTATCCCTAACCCTCACCCTAACCCTAAACATCACCCTAACCCTAAACAAAACCCTCAAACTCACACTCACCCTAACACAGAACCTAACCCTAACCCTCAGCCTAACCCTAATGCTAATCCTAACCCTCACTCTCACCCGAACACGAAACCTAACCCTTACCCTCACCCTAACCCTAACCCTAACAGTAACGCTAACCCTCACACTAAACTTAACCCACATCCAAACCTTAAGGCTACACCTCAGCCTAACCATCACCTTAACCCTAACCCTAAACCTCATCCTCACACTATCCCTAACCCTAATTCTGACCCTCAAACTAGCCCTCACCCTAACCATACCCTAAACCCTAAACCTCACCCTAACCCTAACCTTAACCCTTACCCGCAACCTAACCCTAAACCTGACCCTAACCCTCACCCTCAACCTAATCCTCACCATCACCCTAATCCTCACCCTAAACCTAACCCTCAACCAAACCCTAAACCTAACCCTAACCTTCATCCTAATCTTAACCCTCATCCTAACCCTAAACCTAACCCTCACCTTCACCCTCACCCAAAAACTAACCCTAACCCTAACCCTCAGTCTAAACCTAACCATAACCCTAATGCTAACCCTAACCCTAACCCTCATCCTAACCCTCAGCCTAACCATATCCCTCACCTTTACCCTAATCCTAACCCTAGCACTAACACTAACCCTCACATTAAACATACCCCTCACCCTCACGCTAACCCTAACCCTCACACTAATCCTAATGCTAACATTAACCCTCACCCTTACCCTCACCCTAAACCTAAAGCTAAACCTGACCTTAATCCCAAACCTAACCCTCACCCTCACCCTCACCATAACCCTTACCCTAACATTTTTCCTCACCCTTACCCTAACTTTAACGCTCACACAAATCCTAACCCTCACCCTGACCCTCACAGTAATCCTCACCCTAACCTTCACCCTAACCCTAACCCTACCCCTGACCCTACCCCTCACCCTATCCCTGACCCTAACCCTAATCCTCACCCTGTCCCTTACCCTAACCCTAAACCTAACCCTCACCCTCACCCTAACCCTAACAATAACCCTAAACCTCACACTAACCCTAACACTCACCTTCAGCCTAACCGAAACTCTAACCCTAACCCTAACCCTAACCCTAACCCTCACCTTAATCCTCACCATAACCCCAACCATAACCCTAAACCTCACGCTCACCCTATTCCTCACTCTAAACCTTACCCTCACCCTCACCCTAAACCTCACCCTCACCCTCACCCTCAGCCTAAAGCTAACCCTAACCCTAATCCTAACCCTAACCCTCACCCTCACCCTAACCCTAACCCTCACACTAACCCTCACCCTCACCCTCAAGCTAACCCTCACTCTCACCCTCACCTTAACCATTACCCTAATCCTAACACTCACTCTAACCTTAACCCTCATCCTAACCCTAAAAATAACCCTCACCCTCAACCTCATTCTAACACAAACCCTCAGCCTAGCCCTAGCCCTAACACTAATGCTAAGCTGAAATCTCACCCTCACCCTAACCCTCAGTCTAACCCTATACCTCACCGTTAACCTAACCCTAACCCTAACAATAATCCTCACAATAAACCTAACCGTCACCCTAACCCTAACCACAACAGTCATCCTAACCATCACCCTACCCTAACCGTAATCCTAATCCTCACCCTATACTTAAACAGATCCCTGACCCTCACCCTAGCCCTCACACTATCCCTAAACCTAACCCTAACCCTAAAACTCAGCCTCACCCTAACGCTAACACTAACCCTTACCCTCACCCTAACACTAACACTTACCCTAACCTTAACCCTCACCCTAACCCTAACTCTCACTCTCACCCAAACCCGAACACTCACCCTAACACTCATTCTCACCCTAAACATCATCCTAAACCTAACCCTCACCCTTACCCTAACCCTAAACCTAAGCCTAACCTTAACCTGAACCCTGATATTAACCCTAACCCTAGCCCTCAACCTAACCCTAAACCTAACCCTAATGCTAACCCTCACCCTCAACCTAACCCTCAACCTCACCCTCACCCAAAACCGAAATCCCACCTTCAGCCTAAACCTCACCCTCACTGTAAACATCACCCTAACCCTAACCCTAACTGTAACCCTAACCCTAACCCTAACCCCCACCCTCACCCTCAGCCGAACCCTAACCCTAGCCCTCAACTAACCCTAATCCTAACCCTAAACCTAAACCTCACCCTCACCCTCACCCTCACTCTCAGCCTAACCCTAACGCTAACCCTAATAATAACCCTAAGCCACACCCTCACCCTCCAACTAACCCTAACCCTAACCCTAACAATAACCCTAACCCTAACCCTAACCATAAACCTCACACTCACCCTAATCATCACCCTCAACCTAACCCTCCCCCTAACCCTAATCCCAAACCTCACCCTAAGCCTAACCCTAAAACTAACCCTCACTCTCACCCTCAGCCTAACACTATCCCTAACCCTAAACCTCACACTAACCTTAACCCTCACGGTAACCCTAACCCTAAACCTCACCCTAACCATCACCTTAACCCTAACCCTCACCCTAATCCTCGCGCTATACATAAACCTAACCCTAAATCTCACCCTCAACCTAACCCTCACTGTCACCCTAACCCTCACCCTAACCCTAACTCTAAACCTCACCCTCATCCTAACTCTCACCCTAACCTTAACCCTAACTCTCACCCTCACCCTAGCCCTCACGCTAACCTTAAAACAAATCCTAACCCTCACCCTCACCTTCACCCTAACACTAATCCTAATCCTAACCCTGACTCTCACCCTAGCCCTCAACCTAACCCTCACCCTAAGCTTAAACCTAACACTAACCCTAACACTCACACTCACCCTCACCCTCATCCTAACAGTAACCCTAACCCTCAACCTAAACCTAACCCTAACCCTAACCCTAACCCTTACCCTCATCCTACCCCTAACCCTCACCCTCACCCTATCCGTAACACTAACCCTAACCCTCACCCTAAACCTCACCCTAACCCTAATGGAAACCCTAAGCCTCAAACTAAAACTCACTCTAACCCTTACCTCACCCTAACCCTAACCCTAACCCTCACACTAACACACACCCGAAACCGAACCCTAACCCTAACCCTCACCCTCACCCTCACACACAATTTCAGCCTAAAACTAACTCTAACCCTAATCCTAACCCTCATCCTCACCCTCACCCTCACACTAAACTTAACCCTCACCCTCACCTTCACCCCCACCCTAACCCTAATGATAACATTAATCCTAACCTTAACCCTCACCCCAATCCCTACCCTAAACCTAACCCTAACTCTCACCCTAACCCTAAACCTAACCCTCACCCTCACACTAACCCTAACCCTGACCCTAACTCTAACCCTCACCCTAAACTTCACCCTAACCTTAACCCTCACACTAAACCTAACAGTCACAGTAACCCTAACCCTAAACCTCACCCTAACCCTCACACTCACCCTCACCCTGAGACTAACCCTAACCCTAACCCTAATCCTAAACCTAACACTTACCCTCACCCTCACCCTAACACTTAACCTAACACTAACCCTCAACTTCGCCGTCACCCTCACCCTTACCCTCACCCTCACCCTCACCCTATTGCTAACCCTAACCCTGATCCTCACCCTAACACTAAAACTCACCCTAAACCTAACCTTAACCCTCACCCTTACCCTCTCCCTCACCCTAACACTAACCCTAAACCTAACCCTCAGCCTAACCCTAACCGTAATGCTAACCCTAACGCTCACCAAAACCCTCACCCGAACCCTTACCCTCACTGTAACCCTAACCCTAACCCTAATCCTCACCCTAAACCTAACCCTCAACCTACCCCTACCCCTATCCCTGAGCCTAACCCTCACCCTAAACCTAACCCTAAACCTAATCCTCACTCTATCCCTAAACATAAACCTGAACCTCACCGTAGCCCTAACCCTAAACCTAACCCTAACCCTCACCCTCACCATAACCCTAACCATAACCCTTAACCTCAAACTAACCATAAACCTACACATCAGCCTAAACCTTACCCAAACAATAACCCTAAATCTAATCCTCACGCTATCCATAACCCAAACTCTCACCCTCACCCTCACCCTAGCCCTCATCCTATCCCTAAACTTAACAATAAACCTCATCCTCACCCTAAACTTAATGCTAACCTTAACCCTCACCCTCACCCAAACACTCATCCTAACACTTAGACTCACACTAACCCTAATCCTCATCCTCACCCTCACCCTCACCCTAACACTAACCCTCACACTAACCCTCACCCTCACCCTCACCGTAACCTTTACCCTAAACCTAACCCTAACCCTCATCTTAACCCTAAACCTAAACCTCACTCTCAAACGCACTCTAACGCTAAGCCTCAGCGTAACCCTAGCCCTAACACTAATGCTAACCCTAACCCTCAACCTCACCCTAAAACTCAGACTAACCCTATTCCTCACTGTTACCCTAAAACTAACCAAAACACTAACCCTCACAGTAAACGTAACCCTCACACTAAACCTAACCATAACACTCAGCCTAACCATCAACCTAACCCTAACCCTAATCCTAATCCTCACCCTCACCCTAAACCTAACCCTATCCCTAACCCCAAAATTTATCCTAAACCTAACCGTAACCCTAACCCTCACCCTAACACTAACCCTTACCCTAAATCTAAGCCTCACCATACCCCTAACCCTCACCCTCATACTCACCCTAACCCTAAACCTAACCCTCACCCTAACCCTCAAGTTAACGCTAACCCTCATCCTCACCCTAAATTTCACCCTAACCCCAAACCTCACCCACACCCTAACCCTCACCCGAACCCGAACCCTAACACTCACTCTAACCCTCACCCTTACATAGCCAAAACCCTCACCCTCACCTTCACCCTCACCCTAAACCTCACCCTCACCCTAGCTCTCACCCTAACACTAACCCTAATCCTAACCATAAACCTCACCCTCAGCCTATCCCTAACCCTATCCCTAACCCTCACCTTCACCCTAACCCTATCCCTAACCCTAAATATAACACTAACCCTAACCCTAACCCTAACCTTCACCTAAACCTAACCTCCCCCTCACCCTAACGCTCCACCTCACCATAACCCTCATTCTAACACGAACCCTATTGCTCACCCTAACCCTTACCCTAACCCTAAACCTCACCCTAACCCTAAACTTAATTCTTACCCTCACCCTCACCCTAAACCTCACTCTAAACCTTACACTCACCCTCACACAAACCCTCACACTAAACATAGCCCTCAAACTAATCCTCACCCTAACTCTCACCCTGACCCTCATCCTTAGCCTAAACCTAAAACTAACCCTAATCCTAACCCTAATCCTCACCCTCACCCTAACACTAACCCTCACACTAACCCTCACCCTTACCATAACCCTCACCTTCACCCTCACCCTAAACCTAAACTTAACCCTAACCCTCACCCTACCAATATCCCTCATCCTAACCCTAACCCTAACCATCACCCTCACACTCAAACCTAACACTAACCCTAACCCTAACCCTCAGTCTAACCCTAACCTTAAACCTAAGGCCAACCCTAACCCTCACCTAACCATAACCCTCAGCCTAATCCTATCCCTCACCTTTAACCTAACCCTAACCCTAATTCTAACACTAACCCTTAAACTAAACCTAAACCTTACCCTAACCCTAACCCTACCCCTGAGCCTAACCCTCACCCTAAGCCTAACCCTAAACCTAATCCTTACTCTATCCCAAAACCTAACCCTGAACATCACCCTAGCCCTCACACTAACCCTAACCTTAACGCTAACCCTCACCATCACCCTAACCCTAATGCTAAACATAACCCTCACCTCACCCTAACCCTCACCCTAATCCTTACCATCAAGCTAATCCTAACCCTATCTCTTAGCCGAACCCTCACCCTAACCCTAAGGCTAACCCTAATCCTCACCCTATCCCTAACCCTAATCCTCAACCTCACCCTAAACATCACACTAAACGTGACCCTCATCCAAACCCTAACCCTAATCCTAAACCTCACCCTCACCCTAACCCTCACTCTCACCCTCACCCTCACCCTAACCCGAACACTCACCCTAACCCTCATCCTCACCCTAAACATCACCCTAACACTAACCCTCAACCCAACCCTAAACCTCACCCTCACCCTCACCCTCAGCCTAACCATAACACTAGCCCTCAACCTCACCCTAATCCTAAACGTAACCCTAAACCTCAAATTCACCCTCACCCTCACCCAGAGCCTAACCCTAAACCTAACCCTAATACTAACCCTAACCTTAACCCTCACCATACCCCTATACCTTACCCTCACCCTATCAGTAACACTAACCCTTACCCTCACAATAAAACTCACCCTAACCCTAACGGAAACCCTAAGCCTCAAACTAAACCTCACTCTAACGCTTACCTCACCCTAACCCTAACACTAAACCTAACCTTCACACTAACCCTAAACCTAAAACTAACACTCACCCTAAACCTAACCCTCACCCTCACGATAAGCCTAATCCTAACCCTAACCCTAATCCTAAACCAAACCCTCACCCTCAAACTCACCCTATCCATAACACTAAACCTAACCCTCACCCTAACCTCACCCTAACCCTCACCCTAACCCTAAACCACACACACACCCTAAAGATGACCCTCACCTGAACCCTCACCCTCACCCTAAACATCACGCTCACACTAAACCTAATCCTAACCCTAAAGCTAACCCTCACCCTAAACCTCACCATAAGCCTAATCCTAAGCCTAACCCTAATCCTAAACCAAATCCTCACACTCACCCTCACCCTCAACCAATCCATTACCCCTCAACATAAACCTAACCTAACCCTTAACCTAACTCTAACCCTAACATTACCCCTAATCCTCATCTTAACTCTAACTCTACCCCTCACCCTAACCCTCATTCTAACACTAACCCTAAACCTAACCCTCAACCTAACACTAACCCTAATCCTAACCCTAAACCTCACCCTAACACTTACCCTCACCCTCACTCTCAGCCTCACCCTAACCCTAACCCTAACCCTAATCCTATCCCTAGCCCTTACTCTCAGCCTAACCCTAACCCTAAACCTAACCCTCACCCTCACAATAAACCTAAGACTAACCATAAATATAACCCTAAACCTAACGCTAACACTCACCCTAACACTAACCATAACCCTAAACCTAAACCTAACCCTCACCTTCACCCTAGCCCTCACCCTAACACTAATCCTAACCCTAATCCTCGCCCTAACCCTAACCCTCACCGTCACCCTAAACCTGACCCACACCATAACACTCACACTAACCCTAACCCGAACCCGCGCTCTCACTCTTACCCGAACCCTCACAATAACCCACAACCTCACCCTAAACAACACCCTAAACCTGACCCTCATCCAAACCCTAACCCTAACCCTAACCCTCACCCTCACACTAACCCTCACCCTCACCGTCAACTGAACACTCACCCTAACCCTCATCCTCACCCTAAACATCACCCTAACCCTAACACTCACCCAACCCTAACCCTCATCCTCACCCTCACCCTCAGCCTAACCATAACACTAGCACTCAACCTCACCCTAATCCTAAACCTAACCCTAAACCTCAAATTCACCCTCACCCTCAACCACAGCCTAACCCCAACCCTAAACCTAACCCTAATACTAACCCTAACCCTAACCCTCAACCTCAACCTAACCCTAACAGCAATCTTAACCCTAATCCTCACCCTCACCCTCACACTAACCCTGACCCTAACCCTAACCCTCACTCTCACCCTAACCCTACCCCTCTGGCTAACCTTCATCTTAACCATAACCCTAACCCGAACCCTCACACTAACCCAAACCCTCAGCCTAACCCTAAGCCTCACTCCAACCCTAACCCTCACCCTCACCCTCAGCCTAACCATAACCCTAACCCTCACCCTAAACCTAACCCTCACCATAATCCTCACCCAAACACTAACCCTAACCCTAACCCTAACCCTAATACTAACCCTAACACTAAACCTAATCCTAAAAGTAACCCTAAACCTTACAATAACCCTAACCCTAACCCTCACCCTCACCCTAACCCTCACTCTATCCCTAACCCTACCAATCTCTCTAAACTTCATCCTAACCCTAACCCTATCCCTAACCCTCACCCTCACTCTAACCCAAACCCTCACCCTCACGCTAAACATCCTAAACCCAACCTTCACCCAAATCCTCACCTTAACACTTAACTAAATGAAAACCTCACCGTCACCCTCACCCTAACCCTAAGTCTAACCCTAACACTCACCCTCACCCTCAGCCTAACCCTAACCCTAAAACTTATACTAACCCTAACCCTCACCCTCAGCCACACCCTAACCCTAACCCTAACAGTAACCCTCACCCTAACCATAAACCTAAACCTAACCCTCACACTAAACCTAACCCTAACCCTAACCCTCACCCTCACCCTCACACTAACCATAACCCTCACCCTCACCCTCAGCCAAACCTTAACCCTAACCCCTACCCTCACCCTAACCCTAACTCTCACCCTCACACTCACCATCACCCTCAGCCTAACCCTAACACTAACCCTCACCCTAAACCTCACCCTCACCATAATCCTCACTCTAACCATAACCCTAACCATAACCATTAACCTAACCCGAATACTAAACCTAACCCTAACCCTCAACCTAAACTTAACTCTAATCCTTACAATAACCCTAACCCTAACCCTCACCCTCACCCTAACCCTCACTCTAACCCTAACCCTACCTCTCTGTCTAACCTTCATCCTAACCCTAACCCTAACCCTCGCCCTCACTCTTACCCATACACTCACCCTCACCCTAAACATCACCCTAAACCGAACCCTCACCCTAACCCTAACCTTAACCCTTACCTAACTGAAACCCTCACTGTCACCCTCACCCTAACCCTAAGCCTAACCCTATCCCTCACTCTCACCCTCACAATAACCCTAATCCTAACCCTAACTCTCACCCTAACCCTAACCCTAAACCTAAGCCAAACCCAAACTCTCACCCTAACCCTAGCTCTCACCTTCACCCTCAGCCTAACCCTAACCCTAACCCTCACCCTCAAAATCACCGTAACTCTAACCTTAACCCTAACCCTCACCCTGACCCTCACACTAACATTAACTCTAAACATAACCATAAACCTCACCCTCACCCTCACCTTAATTGTCAACCTAACCCTAAAAGTAACCCTGACCCTAATCCTAAACCTAACCCTCACCTCACCCTCACCCTAAATCTCACCCTCACCCTAACCCTAACCCTAACTCTAACCCTCACCCTAAACTTTACCCTCACCCTCAACCTCACCCTCACCCTTAGCCTAACCCTAACCCTAACCCGAATCCAAAACCTAAACCTGAACCTCACCATAACACTCCCCCTCATCCTAATCCTATACCTAACACTCACCTTCACCCTAACCGTAACCCTAAACCTAACCCTAACCCTTACCCTAACCCTAACCCTCACCCTTAACATCACCCTAACCCTAACCCTCTCCCTAACCCTAACCCAAACCCTAAACCTCACCTTATCCCTAAACCTAACCCTCACCCTAAACCTAACCTTCACACTAACCCTAAACCTCACCCTCATTTTAACCTCACGGCACCCGAACCCGGACACTCACCCTAACCCTAAATCTCACCCTAAACATCACCCTAACCCTAACCCTCAATCTAAACATATCCCTAACCCTTACCCTAACCCTCACACTAACATTGACCCTAACCCTAACCCTCACCCTCACCCTCAACCTTAATCTAACCATATCCCTAAACCTCACCCTAACCCTCACACTAAATTTCACCCTAACCCTAACCCTAACCCTCACTCTAACCCTAAAATTCAACCTAACCCTCACACTCACCCTCAACCTAACACTAACCCTAAACCTAAACCTCAGCCAAACCCTAACCCTAATGCTAACCCTAACCCCCACCCTCACCCAAATCCTCACCCTAACATTTACCCTCACCCTAAACCTAACCCTAACCCTAAACCTCACCCTAACCCTAACCCTCACCCTAACCCTAACCCTCACCCTAATCCTCACCCTATATATAAACCTAACCCTCTCCCTCAACCTCAACCTAACCCTCATCGTCACCCTAACCCTCACCATACCCCTAACTCTAACCCTCACACTGACCTTAACTCTCACCATAACCCTAAACCTAACTCTCACCCTCACCCTAGAACTCACCCTAAGCCTCAATCAAACCCTAACCCTCACATTCACACTAACCTTAATCCTAATCCAAACTCTCACACTCACCTTTACCTCACCCTAACCCTTACCCTCACACTAACTCTAACCCTCACCCTACACCTCAATCTAACTTTCACCCTCACCCTAATCCTAACCCTCACCCTAACTCTAACCCTAACATTCACACTAACATAAAACCCAACTCCTCAGCCTAAACCTCATCCTAACCCTAACCCTAACCCTAAACCTCACCCTAAACCTAACCCTAACCCTCACACTAACCTTCACCCTAACCCTCACCCTCAATTTTACCCTCAGCCTCAGCCTCACTCTAACGCTAACCCTAATCATAACCCTAACCCTCACACTCACCCTCTCCCTCAATCTAACCATATCCCGAAACCTCACCCTAACCTTCACACTAACCGTAATCCTCACCCTAACCCTAAGGCAACCCCTCAGCCTAAACCTCATCATAACCCTAACCCTAACCCTCACCCTACCTCTAACCCTCACCCTCAACCTTACCCTAACACTAAACCTATCCCTCACCCTAAACCTCACCCTAACCCTAACGGTAAACTTAAGCCTCAAACTAAACCTAACTCTAACCCTTACCTCACCCTAACCCTAACACTAAACCTAACCCTCACCCTAACACTCACCCTAACCATAACCCTAACCCTAACAATCACCCTCACACTAAACCTCAACTTCAGGTTAACCCTAACGCTAATTCTAACCCTCATCCTCACCCTCACCCTCACCCTAAACCTAACCTTAACCCTCACCCTCACCCTCACAATAACCCTAATCCAAACCCTAACCCTCACCCTAAACCTAACCCTAAAACTAACCCTATCCCTAACCCTAACCCTAACCCTAACATGCACCTTCAACCTAACCCTAATCCTAACCCTCACCCTATCCCTAATGCTTACCCTAAACCTAATACTAAACCTAACCCTCACCTTACCCTCACCCCAACCCTCACCCTCACACTAACCCTCACCCTAACCTTTTTCCTCAGCCTATCCCTAACCCTATCACTAAAACTCACACAAAGCCTCACCCTCACCCTCACCCTTAACCCCACCCTAACACTAACCCTCACCTTAACCCTAACCCTAACCCTCACTCTCACCCTAACCATAACCCTAATCCTCTCCCTAACCCTCACACTAGCCCTAAACCTAACCCTAAACATAACCCTTACCCTCACCCCCACCCTCACACTCACCCTAACCCTCACCCTAAGCCGAACCCTAAATCTAACCCTAATCCAAAATCTCACCCTAAACCTCACCATAACACTCACCCTCTCCCTAACCGTATCCCTAAACCTCACACAAAACCTAACCCTCAGCCGAACCCTAACCCTAACCCTCAACCTCACCTTAGCCTAATCCTAAACCTAACCCTAACCCTAATCCTATTCCTAAACCTAACCCTCACCCTCACCCTCACCCTAACCCTAAACTTAACCCTAACTATAACCCTCACACTCACACTCACCCTCACCCTAAAACTAAACCTAACCCTCACCCTAACCCTAACCCTAAACCTAAACCTCACCCTCACCCTAACCCTCACCCTAAATGTCACCCTATCACTAAAGCTAACCCTTTCCCTAATCCCAAATCTAACCGACACCTCACCCTCACCCTAATCCTCACCCTCACCCTAACCCTCACCCTAACTCTTTTCCTCACCCTATCCCTAACCCTAAAACTAACCCTCACACAAACCCTCAACCTCACCCTAACCATAACCCTAACCCTAAACCTCACACTAACCTTAACCTTCACCCTAGCCCTAACCCCAACCCTCTCCCAAACACTCACCTTAACCCTAAACCTTACCCTAATCCTCACGCTATACATAAACCTAACCCTAAGCCTCGCCCGCAAACTAACACAAAACCTAACGGAAACCCTAAGCCTCAAACTTAACCTCACTCTAACCCTTACCTCACCCTAACGCTAACCCTAACCCTAACCCTAACCCTCACCCTCAACTTCAGGCTAACCCTAACACTAACCCTAACCCTAAACCTAACCCTCATCCTCACCCTCACCCTCACCCAAAACCTAACCCTAACCCTCACCCTAACCCTCACCCTCACCCTAACCCTAACCATAACCCTAATCCTAACCCTAACCCTAACCCTAATCCTAACCCTCACCTTCACACTAACTCTAACCCTAACCCTCACCCTCACCCTCATCCTCAACGTCAGGCTAACCCTAACCCTAACCTGAATCCTAACATCATCCTCAACCTCACCCTCACCCAAAACCTAAACCTAACCCTCACCCTCACCCTCACCCACACACTAATCCTCACACTAACCCTTACCCTCACCCTAACCCTAACCCTCACCCATACCCTCACCCTCAGGCTAAACCTAACCCAAACCCTAATCCTAAACTTAACAGTCACCCTCAACCACACCCTAACACGTACCCTAAAACTGTCCCTCACCCTCGCTGTCACCCTCACCCTAACATTCACCCTCACACTAACCCTATCCCTAACCCTAACCCTGACCGTCACCCTAACCCTAAAATTCACCCTGAACCTAACCCTAACCATCACCCTCACCCTCACCCTAAGACTAACCCTAAACCTAACCCTCAGCCTATCTCTAACCCTAATGCTAACACTAAGCCTCACCAAAACCCTCACCCTAAACCTTACCCTCACTGTAACCCTAACTCTAACCCTAATCCTCACTCTATCTCCAAATATAACCCTGACACTCACCCTAGCCCTAACCCTAATCCTAACCCTCACCCTGACCCTCACCATAACCCTAACCGAAACCCTTACCCTCAGCCAAATCCTAACCCTACACCTCAGCCTAACCCTAACCCTAACAATAACACTAACCCTAATCCTCACCCTATCCCTAACCCTAACACAAACTCTCACCCTCACCCTCACCCTAGCACTCACCCTCACCCTAAATATAACCCTAACCTTCACCCTCACCCAACCTTAAAGCTAACCCTAAACCTCACTTTCACCCTAACCCTCACACTAACACTTACACTCAACCTAACCCTAACCCTCACCCTCACCCTAACCCTCATCCTAACCCTTACCCTCACCCTAACACTCACCCTAACCCTAACCCTAATCCTGACTCTAACCCTCACCCTAACCCTAACCATCACGCTCACCTTCACACGAACACTCACCATCAACCTAACCCTCAACCTAAACATCTCCTTAACACTAACCCTCACATTAAACCTCACCCTAACCCTAAACTTAACCCTAACCCTCACCCTAACCCTAACCGTCACTCTCACCCTAACACTCACACTCACCCTCACCCTCACCCTAAACCTCACCCTTAACATAAGCCTAAACTTAACCCTCTCCCTAACTCTAACCTAAACTCTAAACCTCACCCTATCCCTAAACCTAACCCTAAACATAAACGGAACCCTCATCCTAAACTCAATCCGAACACTCACCCTCACCCTCACCCTCAACCTATACATCACCCTCACCATAATCCTCACCCTAACCCTAACCCTAACCCTCACCCTCACCCTAAACCTCACCCTCACCAGAAACATCACCCTAACCCTAAACCTTACCCCAACCCTAACCCTCACCCTCACCCACACCCTCAGCCTAACCATAACCCTAGCCCTCATCCTCACTCTAATCCTAACCCTAAACCTAAACCTCACATTCACCCTCACCCTAACGCACAGCCTAACCCTAACCCTCACCCTAAACCTCACCCTCACCATAATCCTCAACCTAACCCTAACCCTAACCTTAAACCTAACCCTAACCCTAATACTAACCCTAACCCTCAACATAAACTTAACCCTAACCCTTACAATAACCCTAACCCTAAACCTCACCCGCACACTAACCCTAACCCTAACCTAACCCTCATTCTAACCCTAACATTATTCCTCTGTCTAACCTTAATCCTAACTCTAACCCTAACCCGAACCCTCACTCTAACCCAAACCCTCACCCTCACCCTAATCATCACCCTAAACATAACCGAACCCCTAACCCTAACCTTAACCCTTACCTAGCTGAAACACTCACTGTCAGCCTCACCGTAACCCTAAGGCTAACCCTAACCCTCACCCTTACCCTCACCCTCATCTCAGCCTAACCCTAACCCTAAACCTTAGACTAAACCTAACCCTCACCCTCAGCCTCACCCTAACCCTAACAGCAACCCTCACCCTAACCATAAACCTAACCCTAACCCTCACACTAAACCTAACCCTAACCCTAACTGTCACCTTAACCCTCACCCTAACCCTAAACCTCACCCTCACCCACACCCTCACCCTCAGCCTAACCCTAACCCTAATCCTAACCCCCACCCTCACACTCACCCTCACCCTCAGCCTAACCCTAACCTAACCCTCATATTCAGCCTCACCATGAATGTAATCCTAACCCTAACCCACACCCTCACACTAATCCAAACCCTAACCCTACACCTCACCCTCAACCTCATCTTCACCCTAACCCACACCCTCACCCTAACCGTAATCCTATCTCTAATGCTCACCCGAACGCTAGCCCTCACCCTCACCCTAACACTAACCCTAAAGCTGACCTTCAGCCTAATCCTAAACCTAACCCTAATGCTAACCCTAACACTCACCCTCACCCTACTCCTCAACATAACCCAACCCTTACCCTAACCCTCACCGTAACCCTAACTCTCACCCTGACCCTGACCCTCACCCTCACCCTCAACATAACCCTAACCTTAACCCTCTCCCTAACCCTAACCCAAACCCTAAACCTCTCCCTATCCCTAAACCTAACCCTAAACCTAAATGGAACCCTTATCCTAAACCCAACCCAAACACTAACCCTAACCCTCACCCTCACCCTAAACATCACCCTAACCCTAACACTCACCCTAATCCTCACCTTATACCTAACCCTAACCCTAATTCTCACACTCAACCTAAACCTCACCCTCACACTCACCCTCACACTAAACCTAGCCCTAACCCTAACCCTTATTCTAAAACTAACGCTCTCACTCACATTCATCCTAACTGGAACCCTAACCCTAACCCTCAAACCCATCCTCACCCTAACCCTAACCCTAACTCTATACCTCACCCTAACCCTAACCCTGATCCTAACCCTAACCTAAACCTCACCCTAACCTTCACCCTAACCCTAACCCTAACCCTCACCCTCACACTAACCCTAACCCTAATCCTAACCCTAAACCTCACCTTAACACTAAGCAAAACCCTAATCCTTATCCCAACACTAACCCTCACCCTAACTGTCACCCTATCCCTAAAGCTAACCCTAACCCCAATCCCAAACCTAACCCTCACCTCACCCTCACCCTAAACCTAACTCTAACTCTAAACCTCACCCTAACCCTAGCCCTCATCCTAACCCTAATCCTAACCCTCAGCCTCACACTAAACCTAACCCAGACCCTTAGCCTAACCCTCAACCTAAACCTAACCCTAACACTAACGCTAATCCTAGCCCTCACTTTCACCCTAAACCTCACCCTAACCCTTACCCTCACCCTAACCCTAACCCTCACACTAAAACTAACAGTCACAGTAACAGTAACCCTACACCTCACCCTAACCCTCACACTAACCTTCACACTAACCCTAACCCTAACCATAACCTTCACACTAACCCTAACCCTAAACATAAACTTAACCCTCACCCTCATCCTAACCCTACCCCTAACCCTAATTGTCATCCTATCCCTAAAGCTAACCCTAACCCTAATCCTAAACCTAACCCTCACCTCACCCTCACCCTAATCCTCACCCTCATCCTAGCCCTCATTCTAACCCTTTTCCTCAACCTATGCCTAAACCTAACACTAACCCTCACACAAACCCTCACCCTCACCCTAAACCTTACCTTCACCCTAACACTAACCCTAACCCTAAACCTCACACTAACCCTAAATCTCACCCTAAACCTCACCCTAACCCTCACCCTAAGCCTCACCCTATGCCTAACCCTAAACTTCACCCTCACCCAAACCCGAACCCTAATCCTAACCCCAACACTCTCCCTCACCTTCACCCTAACCCTCACCCTAACTGTCAACCTATCCCTAAAGCTAACCCTAACCCTAATCCTAAACGTAACCCTCACCTCACCCTCACCCTAATCCTCACACTCACCCTAACCCTCACACTAAACCTTTTCCTCACCCTATCCCTAATCCTAACACTAACCCTCACACAAACCCTAACCCTCACCCTAACCCTTTCCCTCACCCTAAACCTAACCCAAACACTAAACATCACACTAACCCTAACCCTCCCCATAACCCTAACCCTACCCCTCACCCTAACCATCAGCCTTATCCTAACCCCCACCCTAAACCTAACCCTAACTCTAACCCTCACCCTAAACCTTACCCTGACCCTCAACCTCACCCTAACCCTAAACCTAACAGTCAACCTCACCCTAACGCTAACCCTACCCTAACCATAACCCTCACCCTCACCCTAACCCTCACCCTCACCCAAATACTAACCCTCACCCTAACCCTCACACTTAAAATCACCCTAACCATAACCTTCTCCCTAACCCTAACCGAAACCCTAAACCTCACCCTATCCCTAAACCTAAACCTAACCCTAACCCGAACCCTCATCCTAAACCTGACCCTAACCCTCTCCTTAACCTTCACCCTAACCCTAATCCTAATACTCACCCTAACCCTAAACATCACCCTCACTTTCACCTTCACAGCACCCGAAAACGGACACTCACCCTAAACCTCAATCTCACCCTAAACAAAACCCTAACCCTCACCCTCAATCTAACCATATCCCTAAATCTCACCCTAACCCTCACACTAAACCTAATCCTCACACTAACCCTAACACAACCCCTCAGCCTAAACCTCATCCTAACCCTAACCCTAACCCTAAACCTCACCCTAAAACTAACACTAACTGTAACCCTAACCTTCACCCTAACCCTAACGCTTACCCTCACCCTCATTTTTACACTCAGCCTCAGCCTCACCCTAACCCTAACCCTCACACTAACCCTAAACCTCACCCTCACCCTCACCCTCAATCTAACCATAATTCTAAACGTTACCCTAACCCTCACACTAACCCTAATCCTCACACTAACCCTAACCCAACCCCTCAGCCTAAACCTCACCCTAACCCTAACACTAACACTCACCCTCACCCTCACACTCAAATTCAGGTTAACCCTAACGCTAACCTTAATTCTAACCCTAATCCTCACCCTCACCCTCACCATAAACTTAACCCTAACCCTCATCCTCACCCTCACAATAACCCTAATCCTAACCCTAACCCTCAACCTAACCCTAACACTAAACCTAACCCTAGCCCTCACCCTAAACCTAAACCTAACCCTCACACTCACACTAACCTTCACCCTGACCCTGAGCCTAACCCTCAACCTAAACCTCACAATAACACTAACGCTAACCCTAACCCGCAATTTCACCGTAAACCTTACACTAACCCTAACACTCACACTAAACCTAATAGTCACAGTATCCCTAAACCTACACCTCACCCTAACCCTCACCCTAACTCTCACACCCTCACACTAAACATAACCCTAAACATAACCCTAACTCTCACCCTCACCCTAACCCTAACCCTAACCCTAATTGTCAACCTATCCCTAAAGCTAACCCTAACTCTAATCCTAAACCTAACCATCACCGCACCCTAACCCTAATACTCACCCTCACCCTAAACCTTACCCTAACACTTTTCCTCACCCTATTCCTAACCCTAACACTAACCTTCTCACAAACCCTCACCCTCACGCTAAAGCTTAACCTCACTCTAACCATAAACCTAACCCTAAACCTCACACTAAACCTAAGCCTCACCCTAAACCTAACCCTAACACTCACCCTAACCCTAACCCTAACCCTCATCCTCTCCCTAACTGTTACCCTAACCCTAACACTAACCCTCACCCTAAAACTCACCCTAACACTCATGTTAACCCTAAACTTCATTCTCACCCTAACCCTCACCCAAAAACTTACCCTCACCCTAACCCTAACCCTCACACTAAACCTAACCCTCAGCCTAACCCTAACCCTACCCCTCACGCTAACCCTCACCCTAACCCTAATCCTACCCCTCACCCTAACCCTAACACAAACTCTCACCTTAACTTAAACCTAATCCTAACCCTAACCCTCCCCCTAATCCTAAAACTCACCCTAAAACTCACCCTCACCTTAATCCTCACCCTAACCCAACACTAACCCTAACACTCACCCAAACCTTAACACTAACCCTCACTCTCACACTCATATTAAACCTAACCCTAACAATATCCGTAACCCAAACCTTAGCCCTAACCATAAACCGAACCCTCACCCTCAACCTCACCCTAACCTTAACCCTAACACTAACTCTAAAAATAACCCTAACCCTAAACCTAACACTCACCCTCAGCCTAAACCTAACCCTAACCCTAACCCTCACCCTAACACTAACCCTAACCCTCACCCTCACCCTAACCCTAACCCTCACCCTAACCCTAACCCTAACCCTGAAACTAACGCTCACCCAAACCCTAAACTTCACCCTAACACTCAATCTCACCATAAACCTCACCATAACCCTTACCCTCACCCTAAGCCTCACACTAACCCTAATCCTCACACTAACCCTAAACCTAAACCAAAGCCTAACCCGCACCCAAATTCTCACCCTAACTCTAACCCTAACCCTAACCCTCACCCTCACCCTAAACCTACACCTAACCCTAACCCTCACCTTAATTCTAACCCTAAACCTCATGCTAACCCTCACCTTCACCCTCACCCTAACGCTCACCCTAACACATACTCTCAAACTAACCCTAACCATAACCCTAAGGCTCACACTAACCCTAATCCTCACCCGAATCCTAACCCTAACCCTAACCCTAACCCTCACCCTCAGCCTAGCCCTCACCCTCAACCTCACCCTCAACCTCAGCCTAACCCTAATCCTAATACTAACACTCACACTCATTCTAATTCTAAACCTTATTCTCTGCCTAACCCTAACCCTAAACCTAAACCTCATGCTAAAGGTAACACTCACCCTAACCCTAAACCTAACCAGATCCCTAACCCTCACCCACACCCTAACCCTAACTATCACCCTCACTCTAAACATCACCCTAACCCTAACCCTCACCCAAACCATAAGCCTAAACCTCACCCTAACCCTAACCCTCACAAATACCCTCACCCTCACCCTAAAACTAACCTAATATTTACCTAACCCAAAACCTCACCCTCATTCTCACCCTCACCCTAACCCTCACCCTTACCCTAGACCTCACCCTAACCCTAACCATAAACCTATCCCATCGCTCACCCTCACCCTCAACCTCACCCTAAGCCTAACCCTATCCCTAAACCTAATCCTAACCCTAAACCTCACCCTCACCCTCACATTCACCTTAACCCTAACCCTAAAGCTATACCTAACCCTCACCCTAACATTTACCCTAACCCTAACCCTCACCCTAACTCTAATTCTCACCCTAACCCTAACCCTCACCCTCACCCTAAACCTAACCCTATCCCTTACCCTAACGCTAATCCTAACCCTAACACTCACCCTAACCCAAACGCTAAACCTAAACCTCAGTCTCACCCTATCCCTCACCCTAACCCTTACACTCACCCTAACCCTAACCCTCACCCTAACCCTCAGCCTCACACTAAACATCACCCTAACTGTAACCCTCACCATAATCCTAACCCTAACACTCAGCCTAACCCTCACCCTCAAAAACATCCTCACCCTAAGCCTAACCCTAACCCTAATCCTAAACTTAAACCTCTCTCTCACCCTCACCATAACCCTAACACTAAACCTAACCCTAACCCTCACCCTCACCCTCACACTAACCCTAACCCTAACCCTAACAATAACACTCTCCCTCACACTAACCCTAACACAAACGCTAACAATAACCCTAACCCCAAACCTAAACCTAACCCTCACCCTCACCCTCACCTTCACCCTCACCCTAACCCTAACCCACACCCTAAACCAAACCCACACCCTAACCCTAACCTTCACCCTCACCCTAAACCTCACCCTAACCGTAAAACTAACCCTAAGCCTAAACCTCACCATCACCCTCCACAAACCATTACCCTAACGCTAATCCTCACCCTAACCCTCACCCTAAGCCTAAACCTAATGCTAACAATAAACCTAACCCTAAACCTAAACCTAACACTCACCCTCACCCTCACCTTCACCTTAACCCTAACCATAACAATAACCCTAACACTAAACTTAACCCTAAACCTCACCCTCACCATAACCCTAACCCTATTCTTAACACTCACCCAAATCCTAAGCCTAACCCTCACCCTCACCCTAACCCTAACCCTCACGCTAAACCTAACACTAACCCTCACCCTCAGACTAGCCCACACCCCTAACCCAAAAGCTAAGCTTAACCCTCACCCTCACCCTAACCCTAATTCTAACCCTAACCAACACCCTCACCGTGACCCTCACTCTAACCCTTAACCTCACCCTAAATCTAAACCTCACCCTAAACCTAACCCTAACACTTAACCTCTACCTCACCCTAAACCTCAGCCTTACCCTTACCTTCACCCTAACCCTAACACCATCCCTAACCCTAATCTTCACCCTCATCCTAACCCTAACCCTAACCCTCATCCTAAGCCTCACCTTTACCTTAACAATAATGCTAACCCTAATATTCAACCTCACCCTCACCCTCACGCTAAAACTTACGCTCAACATAACCCTAAACCTAACACTAACCCTAACCCTCAATGTCAACTTAACCATCACCCACACCCTAACCCTCAACCTCACCCTCACCCTAACACTAAACTTTACCCTCAACCAAATCCAAACCCTATCCCCAAACCATACACTATCCCTCATGCTAACCCTAACGCTAAACCTAAACCTCAATCTCACCCTATTCTCACCCAAACCCTTACCCTCACCCTAAACCTAACCTTAACCCTAACCCTCACCCCAACCCTCACACTAACCCTAATGCTAAACCTAAACCTCAACCTCAACCTAACCCTATCCCTAACCCTTACCCTCACCCTAAACCTAACCCTAACCCTAACAGTCAACCTAACCCTCACCCTAACTCTCATGCTTAACTTAGCCCTTACACTAACCCTAAACTTCACCATCATCCTCACCATAACACTCACCCTAACCATATCCCTAACACTAACAGTAATCCTAACCCTAAACCTAAGCCTCAGGCTAACCCTAACCCTATCACTCACCCTCAGGCTAACCCTCACACTTACCCTCACACACACCCTAGCCCTAACCCTCACACTAACCCTAACCCTCATCCTAACCCTAACCCAACACGTCAGCCTAATGCTCAACCTAACCCTAACCCTAAACCTAATCCTCACCCTATCCCTAAACCTAACCCAAACCCTAACTCTCAGCCTAGCCCTCAACCTAACCCTAAGACTAAGCCTAACCCTCACCCTTACCCTAAACCTATTCCTAACCCTAACCTTCAACCTCACCCTAACCCTCACCATAACCCTTACCCTCACCCTAAACCTAAACCTAACCCTCACCCTAAACCTCACCCTAACCCTAATCCTCACCCTAAACCTAACCCTAACCCTAACTCTAACACTAAAACTAACCCTAACCCAAGCCCCCACATTAAACCTAACCCTCACCCTCACCCTAACACTAGCCCTCAGCCTAAGCCTCATCCTAACAGTAAACCTAACCCTAACCTTCACCCTAACCCTAACCCTAAACCGAAACATCATCCTAATTCTAACCCTCACCCTCAGCCTCACCCTCACACTCACCCTCAGTCTAACCCTAACCCTAAACCTAATCCTAACTCTCACACTAACGCTAAAACTAACCCTCACCCTCAGCCTAACCCTCACACTAAGCCTAACCCTAACCCTAATGCTAACCGTAACCATCACCCTCACCGTAAACCTCACTCTAACCCTTAACCTGACCCTAACCTAAACCTCACACTAACCCTTACCCTAACCCTCACACTAACCCTAACGCTAAACCTAAACCTAAATTTACCCAAACCTCACCCTAACCCTTACCCCCACCCTAACCCTAAACCTAAACCGAACACTCACACACAAACTTAACCCTCAACCTAAGCTGAAACCTAACCCTCACCCTAAACCAACCCTATCCCTAAACCTCACCCTAACCCTAACACTCACCCTAACCCTCACCTTAACACTCACACTCACCCTAACCCTAACCCTAACGCTTAACCTCAACCTCACACTAAACCTCAACCTTACCCTTACCCTCACCCTAACCCTAACCCTATCCCTAACACTAATAATCACTCTCATCCTAACCCTAACCCTAACCCTCAACCTAAGCCTCACCCTTACCTTAATAATAATGCTAACCCTAATATTCACCCTTACCCTAACCCTCACGCAAAAAATTACGCTCACCATAACCCTAACCCTAACACTACCCTAACCCTAACTGTCACCCTAACCCTCACCCACACCCTAACCCTCAAACTCACCCTCACCCTAACACTAAAACTAACCCTCACCCTAATCCAAACCCTAACCCTAACGCTCACACTATCCCTCAGGCTAAACCTAACGCTAAACCTATAACTCAATCTCACCCTACTCTCACCCAAACCCTCACCCTCACCCTAACCCTAACCCTAACCCTCACCCTAAACCTAACCCTAAACCTAAGCCTCACCCTTACCCTCACACTCAACCTAAACCTCACCCTAGCACCCACCTAACTCTCACGCTAAACCTAACCCTCACCCTCACCTTAAACCTCACCCTCACCATCATCTTCACCCTAAGCCTAACCCTAACACTAAACCTAATCCGAAACCTAAAACTCTCCCTCACCCTCACCCTCACCCTAACCTTAACCCTAAACCTAACCCTCACCCTCATCCTCACCCTAACCCTAACAATAACCCTCATCCTCACCCAAACCCTAACCCTAACAATAACACTAACCCTAACCCTAATCCTCTCCCTCACCCTAACCCTCAACATAAATCAAACCCTAACCCTCAACATAACCCTAACCCTAACCCTCACCCTAAACCTAACCCTAAAACTAACTCTCACTCTAACACTCAAACTAAACCTAAACCTCACCCTAGCACTCACCCAACTCTCACGCTAAACCTAACCCTCACTCTCACCCTAAACCTCACCCTCACCATCATCCTCAACCTAAGCCTAACCCTAACCCTTAACCGAATCCTAAATCTAAAATTCTCCCTCACCCTCACCCTCACCCAAACCTTAACCCTAACTCTAAACCTCACACTCACGCTCACCCTAACCCTAACCCTAACCCTAACAATAACCCTCATCCTCACCCTAACCCTAACCTTAACAATAACCCTAACCCTAACTCTAACCCTTTCCCTCACCCTAAAACTAACCCTAATCCTAACCCTAACCCTCACCCAAACCCGAACCCTAATCCTCACCCGAACCCTAACCCTAAAACTAACTCTCACCCTCAGCATAGCCCTCACCCTAAGCCTAACCCACACCCTCACCCTAACCCTAATGCTAACCCTAACCTTCACATCACCGGAACCCTCACTCTAACCCTTAAAATCACCCTAAACCTAAACCTCAGCCTAATCCTAACCCTAACCCTCACCCCCACCTTAAACCTCAGCCTAACCTTTAGCCTCACCCTAACAATAACCCTATTCCTACCCGTAATCCTCACCCTCACCCTAAACCTAAACGTCACTTGAAGCCTCACCTTCACCTTAAGAGTAATGCTAAACCTAGCCTTTACACTCACCTTAACCCTCATTCTAAAACTTATGCTCATCCTAAACCTCACCCTCACCCTCTCCCTAACCCTCATCCTAACGCCAAGCCTCACCCTAAACCTCACCCTAGCACTAACCCTACCCCTAACCCTAACCCTCACCCTAACCTTTAACCTAACCCTAATCCTAACACTAACCCTAACCCTCACCGTCACCCTAACCCTCACCTTACCCTAACCCTTAACCTCACCATCACCCTAACACTAACCCTAACCCTCACCCTAATCCTAAGCTTAACCCTAACCCTCAACCTAACACTCACACTAACCTAACGCTAAACCTAAACCTCAATCTCACCCTAACCCTTACCCTCACCCTAACCCTAACCCTCACACTCAACCTAACCCTGACGTTAACCCTAACCCTACCCCTCACAATAACACTCACCCTAACCCAAAACCTAACCCTCACCCTAAACCGAACCCTAACCCTAACCCTCTCAACATAGCCCTTACCCTAACCCTAATTCTAACCCTCACCCTCACCCTAACCCTCATGCTCACCCTCAAACTAACCCTACCCCTAACCCGAAACTGAACCCTAAACCTCACCCTAAACCTAACCCTAACACTAACCGTCAACCTCAACCAAGGACGTACCCTAACCCTAATCCTAACCCTAAACCTCACACTCAACCTAACCCTCACCCTAACCCTAACCCTAACCCGAAACCTAACCCAAAACCTAACCCGAACCCTAACCCTCACCCTAAACCTAACCCTAAACCTAACCCTAAACCTTACCCTCAACCTAGCCCTTACCCTAACTCTAATCCTAACCCTCACCCTCACCCTAACCCTCACCCTAACACTCACGATGACCCTAACACTCACTCTCACCCTAACCCACACTAACCCTAACCCTCACCGTAACCCTAACCCTAAACCGAATCCTAAACCTAAACATTTGCCTCACCTTCACCTTAACCCTAACACTAACCCCAACCCTAGCCCTCACACTCACCCTAACCCTAATCTTAACCCTTAGAATTACCCTCACACTCACCCCAAACCTAACTGTATCGCTAACAATAACCCTAAACCTAACCCTAAAGCTAACCCTCACCCTCACCCTCACCCTAACCCTAACCCTAACAGTAACCCTAACAATAACCCTAACCCTAACCCTAACCCTAAACTTCACTCTCACCCTAACCATAACCCTAACCCTAACTCTCACCCAAACCCTAACCCTAACGGTCACCCACCCTAAACCTAACACTAACCCTCACCCTCAGACTAGCCCACACCCTAAACCTAACCCTAAGCCTCAAACTCACCCTCACCCTAAGCCTAATGCTAACCCTAACCTTCACCCAAACCCTAACCCTCGCTCTAACACTTAACCTTACGCTAACCCTATCCCTAACACTAACCTAAACCCTCACCCTAAACCTCACGCTAAACCTGACCCTAACCCTATCCCTCACCCTCACAGTAACCTTCACCCTATCCCTTAACCTCACCATCACTGTAAACCTAACACTCACACTAACCCTAACCCTCACCCTAATCCTAACCCTACCCCTCAGCCTAATCCTCATACTAACACTAAAACTCAACCTAAACCTCACCCTAAACCTAAACATCACCCTAACCTTAACCCTCACCCTCACCCTCATCCTCACCCTCAGACTAACCCTAACCCTAATCTTAATCCCTCCGCCTCCCCCTCACCCTTACCCTAACGCTCACCCTCACCCTAACCATAACCCTCACTCTAACACTAACCCACACCCTCACCCTAACCCACACCCTAACCCTAAGCCTCACACTCACACTAACCCTAATCCTACGCCTCACCCTAAACCTATCCCTAACAATAACCTTAACCTTAGCCATCACCCTAACCCTCAGGCCTATCCTAACCCTAACCCGACCCCTCACCCTCACGCTAACCCTCACCCTAAACCTTACACTCACCCTCAACCTAACCCTAACCCTCACACTCACACTAACCCTAAAAAACTCACCCTAACCCCAACCCTAACCCTCAGCCTAATCCACATCCTAACCCTAAACCTAAACCTAACCCTCGCCCTAAACCTAAAGGTCACCCCAACCCTAACCCTCACCCTCGCCCTCGCCCTCAGCCTAACCCTAACCTTAATCCTTATCCTAACCCTCAAACTCACCCTCACCCAAACCTAACCCTAACCCTCATCCTCACCTTCAACCTAACCCCAACCTTAACCCTAACCCTCACCCTAACCCTAATCATCACACTAACCCTCAGCATAACCCTCACCTCGCCCTAACCCTAACCCTCACCCTAAACCTCAACCTATCCCTAGCCCTCTCCCTAAACCTCATCCACACCTTAATCCTCACCCTAACTCTTAACCTCACCGTAAACCTAACCCTAACCCGAATCTTCACACTAACTCTAACCCTAACGCTAATCCTCACCCTAACCCTAATCCTCACCCTAACCCTAACCCTCACTCTAACCCTGACAATAACCCTCACCCTAATTCTAACCCTAACTCTCTCCCTGATGCTAACCCTAACCCTAACCCTAACGCTAACACTCACCCAAACCCTAACACTAACCCTCACCCAAACCCTAACCCTCAACCTAACCCTAAACGAACCCTACCCCTAACCCTATCCCTAACTCTAACCCTCATCCTGACCCCAGCCCTCACTTTAACCATAAACCTAACCCTAATCCTCACCCTAACTCTAAACTTATCCCTAACCCTCACCCTCACCCTAAATGTCACCCTGACCCTTAACATCACCCTAACCCAAACCCTAAACCTAACCTTCACACTAAACATAACCCACACCCTAACCCTAACCCTAACCTTTACCCTAAACCTTACCCTCACCCTCTACCTAACCCTAAACTTATCCCTAAAAATAATCCTATGACTAACCCTAAATCTAACCCTCACCCTCACCCTCACTCTAACCCTAACCCTAATCCTAACCATAACAATAACCTGAACCCTAACCCTAACTGTCACCCTAAACCTAACCCTAACCCCACCCATTAGCCTAATCCTCATCCTAAACCTCAAGTTAAACCTCACCCTAACTCTAAATGTCACCATAACCCTTACCCTCACCCTCACCCTCACCCTAATCTTAACCCTAACCTTAATCCTAAACCTTATCCACACTCTCACCCTCCCTGTAACCCTAACCCTAACCTTCATTCTCACCGTCACCCTAACCCTAACCTTATCCCTAACCCTCACCCTAAACATAACTCTCAACCTCACTCTCACCCCAAACCTAACCCTAACCCTCACCCAGCCCTCTCCCTCACCCTCACCCTAACCCGCATCCTAACCATAACCCTAACCCCAACCTTCACACTAACCCCCACCATAACCATAAACCTAACCGTAAACCTAACCCTAACCCTCACCCTAAACCTCACCCTAAACCTAACAATAACCCTAACCATCAGCCTCACCATAACCCTCACCCTCAGCCTAAACCTGACCCTAAACCTAATCCTAAACCTCAACCTCACCCTCACCCTCACCCTAATCCTAACCCTAACCCTCATGCTCAACCTCAACCTAACCCTAAAAATATCCCTAACCATAAACCTAACCCTAACCCTCACACTTACACATAACCTCACCCAAAACCTAACCCTGACACTCACCCTAACCCTAACCCTAAATCCTAAACCTAACACTAACCCTCACACTAAATCTCACCCTCACCCTAAACCTAACACTACTCCTCAGCCTAACCTTCATCCTAACCTTAAATCTAACCCTAACCCTAACCCTAAACATCACCATAACCCTATCCCTCACCCTCACCCTCTCCCTCACCCTCACCGTAACCCTAAACCTAACACTATCAATAACCCTCAACCTCACACTAACGATAAAAGTAACACTCACACTCACCCTAACCCTTAACCTCATGCTCACCCAAGGCTCAAACTAACCCTACACCTCAACCTAACACTAACACTAACCCTCACCCTCACCCTAACACTAAACCTCACCCTCACCATAACCCTAACACTAATCCTAACCCTAAACCTCATCTCACACACTCCCTAACACTCACCATCACCCTTACCCTCACCCTAACACTCACCCTCACCCTCACCCTCACCTTAACTCTAACCCTAAACCTAACCCTCACCCTAACACTAACCCTGACCCTAAATTTAACACTAACCCTCATCCTAACCCTAACCCTAACCCTAACACTCACCCTAACCATAACCCTAACCCTAATGCTAACCCTATCCCTCAGCTGTACAATAACGCTCACCCTAACCCTTACCCTCACCCTAACCCTAAACCTAAACCTAACACTCACCCTCATCCTAAATATCAACCTAACCTTAACCCTAACCACAATCCTAACCCTAACCCTCACCCTAACCCTCACCTTCACAATCACCCTCTCCGTAAACCTAACCCAAATCATAAACCTAATCCTAAACCTAACCCTCTCCCTCACCGTCACCCTCACCCTAACCCTAACCCTAACAATAACCCTCACCCTCACCCTATACCTAACCCTAACAATAATCCTAACACTAACCTTAACCCTCACCCTAAACCTAACCATCAGCCTAACGCTCACATTCAACCTATCCCTAAACCTAACCCTCAACCAAAACCTAACCCTAACCCTCAACCTAACCCTCACCCTCACCCTAACCCTACCCCTCAACCTACCCCTCATCCTAACCCTAAACCTAAACCTAACCCTCACACTAACCCTATCCCTAAAGGTCACAGTAACCCTAAACCTAATCCTCAACCTCACCCTCACCCTAACCCTATCCCTAACCCTCACCTTCACCCTCACCCTAAACCTAACCTCAAACTTAAGAATAATCCTCACCATCACCCTAACCCTAACACTAACAATAACCCTAACCCTCAACCCTAACCCTCACCCTCACCATCAACCTCAAGACAAACCTAACCCTAACCCTAAACCTAATCCTAAAACTGACCATCTCCCTCACGCTCACCCTAACCCTAACCCGAACCCGAACACTCACCCTGACCTCACCCCTAACCCTAACAATAACCCTCACTCTCACCCTAACCCTATCCCTAACAATAATCCGAACCCTAGCCCTAAGCCTAACCCTCACCCGAACCCGAACCCTCACCCGAACCCTAACCCTCACCGAAACACTAACCGTCAGCTTAAAACTCACTCTCACCCTAACCATAACCCTCACCCTAACCCTAAACATCACACTAACTCTAACCGTCATCCTAACCCTAACCGTACCCCTCAGTCTAACCCTCATCCTAACCCTATACCTAAATCTAAACCTAACCCTAACTCTAACCTTAAATGTCACCCTAACCCTAACCCTAACCCTCACACTCACACTCACCCGAACCCTAGTCCTAACCCTAATCCTAAACCTCACCCTCACCCTCACACTAACCATAACCCTAAACCTAACGCTCACCCTCACTCTCAACCTAATCCTATCTCTAACTCTCACCTTAACCCTAACCCTCACACTAACCCTCAACCTCACCCTCTCCCTAACCCTCATCCTTACGCTAACCTTCTCCCTAATCCTCACCCTCACCCTAAACCTCACCCTAATCCTTTCTCTCACCCGAAAGCTAACCTTCACCGTCACCCTAAACCTCACCGTCACTCTAACCCTCACCCACACCCTAACCCTCACACTAACCCGAACAATCACCCTCAGCCTCACCCTCAACCTCACACAAAATATCACCCTAACACTAAACCTCACCTTAACCCTAACCCTAACCCTCACCCTAAGCCTCACCCTAACCATCACCCTCACCCTAAACTTAAGCCTAAACCTAACCCTAATCGTAAACCTAACCCTCTCCCTCACCCTCACTGTAACCCTAATGCAAATCCTACCCCTAACCCTCACACTCACCCTCACCCTAATTCTAACCCTAACCCTAACCCTAACCCTACCCTCACCCTCACCCTAACCCTAACCCTAAACGTCACCCTCACCCTAACACTCACCCTAACACTGACGCTAAACGTAACCCTCTCTCTCACCCTAACACTCAGTCTAAACCGTACCCTAACCCTAACCCTAACACTCACCCTCACCCTCACCCTAACCCTTTCCATCACCCTCACCTTAACCCTAAACCTAACCCTAGCCCTGACCCTTAACCTCAACCTAACACAAACCCTCACCCTAACACTCAACCTAACACTCACCCTAAATGTAACACTCTTTCTCACCCTAAACCTCACCCTAAAACTTACCCTAACCGTAACCCTAACCCTCACTCTAATCCTAAACCTCAACCTAAACCTAACCCTTCCCCTCACCCGAACCCTCACCCTAATCCTAACCCTCATCCTAACCCAAACCCTAACCCTAACCCTAATCCTCACCATCACACATCCCTCACCCTAACCCTAACCCTAAACCTAACCCTAACCCTCACCCTAACCCAAACACTCACCCAACATTCACCCTCACCCTAATACTCACCCTAACCCTTACCCTCATCCTAAACATAACCCTAACCCCAAGCCTCCCCCTAACCCCCACCATAACCCTAAGCCTAACCATAACCCTTAACCTAAACCTCACCCTAACCCTAACAATAACCCTCAGCCTCAGCCTCACCATAACCCTCACCCTAACCCTTACCCTCACCATCAACCTAACCTTCACAGTAACCCTAACCCTCATCCTAATCCTAACCCTAACCGTAATCCTCACACTAATCCTAAACCTAAACCTAACACAAAACCTCACACTAACCCTCACTCTAACGCTATACCTAACCCTCAACCTCAACCTAACCCTCACCCTCACCCTTAACCTCATGCTCACCCAACCCTCACCCTAACCCTAAACCTCAACCTAACACTAAACCTAACCATCACCCTCACCCTAAACCTAACCATCAGCCTCACCATAACACTAAACCTCATCCTAACCCTAAACCTCATCTTCACCCTATCCCTAACCCTAAACCTTACCCTAACCCTCACCCTCACCCTTACCCACACCCTCACCCCAACCCTAACCCTAAACATAACCCTCACCCTAACCCTCACCCTCACCCTCACCCTCACCTAATCCTCAAAATGACCCTAAACCTCACCCTAACCCTAAACCTCACCTTAACCCTAACCCTATCTCTAAACCTCAACCTAACCCTCACCCTAACACTAACCCAAAACCTAAACCTCACCTTCAAAATAACCCTCACCCTAACGCTTACCCTCACCCTAAACCTAACCCTAACCCTAACCCTCATACTATCCTTAACTCTCACCTTAACCCTCACCCTAACCCTAACCCTAACCATAACTCTCACACTATCCCTTACCCTCACCCTAACCCTAAACCTACCCATCACCCTAACCCTCATCCTAACCCTAACCCTAACTCTAACCCTCACCTTCAACCTCACCCTCACCCTCAGCCTAAACCTAAACCAAACCTATTCCTAACCCTAACCCTCAAGCTCACTCTAACCCTAACCCTAACCCTAACCTTAAACCTCATCCTCACCCTCACCCTAACCCTCACTTACCTATTTCCCTCACCCTAACGCTAACCCTAACCCTAACCCACACACTAACCCTAACACTCACCCTCACCCTAAACATCACCCTAACCCTAACCCAAACGCTAAACCTAACCCTCACCCTAAACCTAACCCTAACCTTCACCTAATCCTAACCCTCACCCTCACCCTGAGCCTAATTGTAACCCTAACCCTAATCCTAAATCTAACCCTCCCCGTCACCTAACCCTAACCCTAACCCTCACCCTCACCGTCACCATAACCCTCACCCTAACCCTAACCCTCACCCACACCCTCACCCTAACCCTCACTCTCACCCTAGCCCTCACCCTAATCCTAACCATAACATTAACAAAGCCCTCACCCTCACCCTCACCCTCAGCCTCAGCCTAAACCTATCCCTAAACCTAATCCTAAACCTAACCCTCACCCTCACCCTCACCTTCACCCTAATCCTTACCCTCATCCTCACCCTAACCTTTAACCTCACCCTAACGCTAGCCCTCATCCCTTATCTTCATCCTCAGCCTAAACCTAATCCTAACCCTAATCCTAACACTAACCGTCACCCACACCCTCACTCTAACCATAACCCTCACCCTAAGCCTCAACCTAACCCTAACCCTAACCCTCACCCTAACCCTAACCCTAACCCTAATGCTAACCCTAAAGCTCAAACTTACCCTAACCCTTACCCTAATCCTAACCCTCACCCTCACCCTAAGTCTAACTGTAACCCTAACCCTAATCCAAAATCAAATCCTCACCGTCACCTAACCCTAACCCTCACCCTCACCCTCACCGTCACCATAACCCTCAACCTAACCTTAACCCTCACCCACACCCTCACCCTCACCCTAACCCTCACTCTCACCCTAGCCCTAACCATAATATTAACCCAGCCCTCACCCTCACCCTCACCCTCAGCCTCAGCCTAAACCTATCCCCAAACCGAATCCTAGCCCTAATACTCACCCTCACCCTCACCTTCACCCTAATCCTTACCCTCACCCTCACCCTAACCTTTAACCTCATCCTAACGCTAACCCTAACCTCACACTAAACTTAACCCTCACCCTAACACTGACCCTAACCCTCACCCTCATCCCTTATCTTCACCCTCAGCCTAAACCTAATCCTAACCCTAATCCTAAACCTAACCGTCACCCACACCCTCACTCTAACCATAACCCTCACCCTCACCCTTATCCTAACGCTAAGCCTCACCCTCACCCTCACCCTAAGCCTAAACCTAATACTAACCCTCACCCTAACCCTAAGCCTAACCCTAACCCTCACACGATCCCTAACCCTAACCCTAACTCCAACCCTACCCCTCACCCTAAACCTCACCCTAACCCTAAACCTAAGCCTAACCCTAACCCTCACCATAATCCTTACCCTCACCCTCACCCTAAGCCTAATTGTAACCCTAACCCTAATCCTAAATCTAGCCCTCACCTTCACCTAACCCTAACTCTAACCCTCACCCTCACAGTCAACATAACCCTCACCCTAACCCTAACCCTCACCCACACACTCACCGTCACCCTAACCCTCACTCTCACCCTAGCCCTCACCCTAATCCTAACCATAACATTAACAAAGCCCTCACCCTCACCCTCACGCTCAGCCTCAGCCTAAACCTGTCCCTAAACCTAACCCTAACCCTAAGCCTAACCCTCACCCTCACCCTCACCCTAACACTTACCATAACCCTCACACTCATCCCTTATCTTCACCCTCAGCCTAAACCTAATCCTAACCATAATCCTAAACCTAACCGTCACCCCCACCCTCACTTTAACCATAACCCTCACCCACACCCTTATCCTAACGCTAAGCCTCACCCTCACCCTCACCCTCAGCCTAAACCTAATACTAACCCTCACCCTAACCCCAAGCCTAACCCTAACCCTCACACGATCCCTAACCCTAACCCTAACCCTAAACCTACCCCTCACCCTAAACCTCACCCTAACCCTAACCCTAAGCCTAACCCTAACCCTCACCCTAATCCTTACCCTCACCCTCACCCTAAGCCTAATTGTAACCCTAACCCTAATCCTAAATCTAGCCCTCACCGTCACCTAACCCTAACTCTAACCCTCACCCTCACAGTCAACATAACCCTCACCCTAACCCTAACCCTCACCCACACACTCACCGTCACCCTAACCCTCACTCTCACCCTAGCCCTCACCCTAATCCTAACCATAACATTAACAAAGCCCTCACCCTCACCCTCACCCTCAGCCTCAGCCTAAACCTATCCCTAAAACCAACCCTAACCCTAACCCTAACCCTCACCCTCACCCTAACACTGACCCTCACCCTCACACTCATCCCTTATCTACACCCTCAGCCTAAACCTAATCCTAAACCTAATCCTAAACTTAACCGTCACCCACACCCTCACTCTAACCATAACCCTCACCCTCACCCTAATCCTAACGCTAAGCTTCACCCTCACCCTCACACTCACCCTCAGCCTAAACCTAATACTAACCCTCACCCTAACCTTAAGCCTAACCCTAACCCTCACACGATCCCTAACTGTCACCCTAACCCTAACCCTACCCCTCACCCTAAACCTCATCCTAACCCTAACCCTAAGCCTAAACCTAACCCTCACCTTCACCCTCACGCTCAGCCTAAGCCTAAGCCTAAACCTAACCTAATCCTAATCCTAACCCTCATCCTCACTCTCACCCTAACACTAACCCCAAACCGAAACCTCACCCTCACCCTCACACTTAACCTCCACAGTAACACTTAAACTCACTCTAAACCTAAACCTAGCCCTAACCCACACACTAAGCCTAACCCACACCCTTACCCTAAACCTACCCCTCACCCTAACCCCAACCCTAACCCTCACCCTAACCCTAACCCTCACCATCAGCCTCACCCTCACAGTCACCCTAACCCTCACCCTAACCCTAACCCTAAACCTAACACTAATCCTAACCCTTAAACTAACTCTAACCCTCACCCTAACACTCACGCTAACCTTAACCCTCCCTCTCACCCTAACCATAACTATAACACTAACCCTCACCCTCACCCTAACCCTCACCCTAAGGCTTACCCTCACCTTAACCCTAAGCCTAAACTTAACGCTCATACTACCAATAAACCTCACCCTAACCCTAAACCTACATCTCACCCTAACACTCATCCTAACCCTAACCCTAAACCTAAACCTCACCCTCACCCTCTCCCTCAGCTTAACCTTAAACCTAACCTAATCCTATCCCTAACCCTCACACGCACTCTCACCTTATCTAGAACTCTAACCCTAACCTTAACCCTCACACTCGCACTCACCCTAATCCTCACCGTGACCCTTAACCTCACCCTGAACCTAACCCTAACCCTAACCCTCACACTCACCCTAACCCTCACCCTAACACTAACCCTCACTGTAGTGACCGTCTACTCGACCAGCGAGGAAAAACGACCACCACTCCAGGAGTCTTCTCAGATCACGCTTTATTGGAGAGCCTTTTAGTTGTAGGAGAGCTTGGGCGCGAGAGAGCGTGCACCCGAAACACAGCCGCTTATATAGGGAATTCGAACACGGGTCTTTTCTATTGTTGGTCGCCTGCCTTTTACCGTCACCAGGTGTCATGGGATTGGCTGGGGACACTACCTTGCTCGCGCACGCGCACAGCCCAGGCGTCCCGCCAAGCACCGTCTGGAGAGCGTGCACCCGAAACACAGCCGCTTATATAGGGAATTCGAACACGGGTCTTTTCTATTGTTGGTCGCCTGCCTTTTACCGTCACCAGGTGTCATGGGATTGGCTGGGGACACTACCTTGCTCGCGCACGCGCACAGCCCAGGCGTCCCGCCAAGCACCGTCTGGAGTGGTAATCCTCAAAACTGCAAGGGAGTGGGCGGAGTCTCGCCTCGGCTCCCTACAGTTCCCCCTTCTTTGTTTTATGGCAACAGGTAAGAGTAGAGGTTGGGCCTCTGTCTAAGACATTAATGAGAGGACCTTGCACTGGCCTTCGCCTGAGGGGCGCCTTCCCCAGTGATGACCAGGCCCGTCCGATGCCTTTTTTGCAGAGGTGGGATCTTGGGCATCAACCCACTTGCTACCCAGCATGCTCTTCTTGAGGAGATGGTACCCTCAAGTGCAGTGCACTTGCCTGGCACCCTGTCCCAAATTGCAAATTGCATACCTGTCCCGGTGCAATGGGATCCCCTGATCCCTCGGGGTGCTAAGGCTATGCAGAATGGTAAGGCTTAACTGCCTCTCAGGGCCGACAGCCAAATCTGGGGTGAGGATCCACTCTCCAAAGCGGCTAATGCTTGCAAGATAACAACCTTGTCCCTTCTGGTTTGGGCTCGAAGGCAACAGACCAACCATAGGCAGACCACACATCCTCCCAAGCAGCAGGCTAAAAACATTCCGACTCCCACCCGCTCTTTGACAAAGGACACCACAGAGGCAATCCAGTCAGTAAATTGTAACAGCCCACAGCATCATCAGTTTAGCTATCACAGGGATTGTTATTAGCACTGTTGCTAACAGCAGGAAGATCAGCTGCATCTTCAAGAGGGGGTTCTGTTGCAGTCTCCACTGGCCTGGTCAGTCTCATTGGCACCCAGTGAGGTACTTCTTGACTCTGTGGAAAAACACAAACAGCTCCCCTGGATCTCGTTATTACCGGATCCGGTCCATACCATTTATTATTAATAACATCCTTCCACATAACCATGTCTTTAGTATCCATGGAGTCTCTTGTCATATGCCGATCTGCGGCAGACTGATCGTTGTCATTTAGAATTAAAAAATTAAGGGTAAAGAGCGCAAGAGAAAGTCTTTCCCTGGGGGACGCGGACTCAGCAACTCCCCCTTTTTGTTTTTGAAGCATTTCTTTTATGCTTCTATTAGCTCTTTCCACTATACCTTGTCCTTGAGGATTGTAGGGCAATCCGGTGGTGTGGGCAACCTGCATTTGTGCGCAAAAGGCGCGAAAACCATGGGAAGTATAAGCAGGGCCATTATCCGTCTTGAGTTTAAGGGGCTTTCCCCAAGCTGCCCAAGCTTCTAAGCAGTGTATTCTGACGTGAGACACCTTTTCTCCTGCCAAAGGTGTGGCATGAATGACACCGGAAAAGGTGTCCACAGACACATGTAAATATTTCAACTTACCAAATTCCGTCAGATGAGTAACATCCATTTGCCATAGGGCATTTGGTCTCAACCCCCTGGGGTTTACCCCCACATGGGGAGGATGAAGAAAGGTAACACAAGATTTACAGGCTTTAACAATATCTCTTGCCACATGCCTGGACAAATTATATCTTTTCCTAAGGGTATTAGCAGGTACATGATACAATCTATGAAAGTCTTTTGCCAATTCTACAGGATCAGCAGCGACCAGAGCCACAGCCCGAGTTGCCTGGTCCACCAAATCATTACACTTTGCCATTGGGCCCGGCAACATAGAGTGGGCACGAATATGTCCAATATAAAAAGGATGTTTTCTGTTTAAGATAAGGGACTGAATCTGTAACAAAACATTAGAAATTGTACTGGCCTGCTTAACTGAAGCAGCAACTTCAAGAGAAGCAACGGCATTTACAACATATAATGAATCAGAAAATAAGTTAAAAGGTTGATCAAATCTTTTAAAAACTTCAAGCACAATTAAACATTCAACAGCCTGTGGGACATTCGGCCGAAAATTAAAGACTACCGGCTGTTTGTGTCCTTGAACAAAAAAGGCACCTTGTCCAGATTTTGATCCATCCGTAAAGATGGTTAGAGCATCAACCAAGGGCTCCTTTGAAGTGACAACAGGAAAATACACTAAATTTTTGTTAACTATGGCAAGCAGAGGATGCTTAGGATAATGATTATCAATTACATTTGGAAATGAGCAAACAAGAATTGCCCACATATCCACTGTGGCTGCTAAAATTTCAACTTGCTCACGGGTGTATGGAATAATTAATTTATCTGGAATTTTTGCAAAGTGCATTAAACAATACTTCATACCCAAAATTGCCTGTTTAGCCACTAATTCAGGAAAATATTGAACAGTTTTTGCTCCCACAGAATTGCCGTGGAGCCACAATAAGGGGACATTTTGCCAAAGAACCCCCGTGGGATAATTTTTTGTTTTTAATATACATAAATCAATAGGTAATTTTAAATCAACCCGTGAAAGTTGAGCCCTAGACAAAGCTGCCTCAACCTTTTGTAGGGAATTTAGTGCTAAAGGTGTCAGGGATCTAGAGGAGGTGACTTCAGGGTCGCCCTCCAAAATAGCAAATAAAGGTAACAACTCTGACCGAGGGAGATTAAGAAACCCCCTTATCCAATTAATATCTCCTGCCAATTGCTGAAAATCATTAAGTGTTTTAAGATGACCAGTTCGAATGGAAAGTTTTTGTGGTTTAATCTCAGTAGGGGAAACAATGGTTCCCAGAAATTGAACAACACTAGTCTGCTGAACCTTCTCAGGGGCAATAATTAATCCTTTATTAGCTAAGGTCTCCGTTACCTGCCCAAACACTTTATGAAGAGTCTCTACCGAGGGAGCAGCCAACAAGATATCATCCATATAATGGACAATCCGTACTTTTGGAAATTTTTCCCTAACAGGGGTTAATGCAGCCCCCACGAACAATTGACAAATTGTTGGGCTATTAGCCATCCCTTGGGGGAGAACTTTCCACTGATAGCGAGCATCCGGGGTTTCATGATTAACCGAGGGCAAAGTAAAGGCAAAGCGCTCCCTATCCTTTTCATAAAGAGGTATGGAAAAAAAGCAATCCTTAATGTCTAAGGCCAGAATAGGCCACTCCCTAGGTAACGCAGACAGCAGTGGAAGTCCCCTTTGGATGGGTCCCATAATTTGCATCTGGGCATTTACTGCTCTAAGGTCATGTAATAATCTCCATTTTCCGGAGGCCTTTTTGATAACAAAAATTGGGGTATTCCAAGATGACACTGAAGGCTCAACATGCCCCAGCTGCAGCTGTTCCTGGACAAGAGTTTGAGCCGCTTCCAATTTTTCTCGAGAGAGGGGCCACTGAGGAACCCACACCGCCTTTTGCGTTAACCAAGGTATGGGTACCACACCTTCAGTGGAAGCTTTGTTTTCAGAGGCCCCTAAGAAAAACCCAAACCCTTCCTGTCCTGTTTAGGAAGTGGCTCTATCGGCTCCTTGCGTCCTTGGAGACGCCGACCAAGCCCCAAGGCTGGCACAAATCCTTGCTGTTTCATCATATTCTGACTGGCCTCAGAATAATCATTAGTTAAAGTTAACTTTAGCTGTTGCTGCACATCTCTTCCCCAAAGATTGACAGGGACGTCTACCACAAATGGCTGCATTTTTCCAACCTGGCCTTCGTCTGTTCTCCAAGTCAATTCTTTTGCACTTAACTGTGGGGCATCAGCATAGCCCAGCCCTTGCAAGGTCTGGGAGGATTTCTGAGTTGGCCATTGCTTTGGCCACTCCCCTCTTTGGATGATGCTTCGATCTGCCCCTGTATCCACCAGTCCCTCAAATCTTTTCCCTTCTACTTGGAGAGTTAACTTGGGTCTTTGGTCTAAAGTTATGGACAGGCATGTAAGGTCGACTCCAGTGGAGCCTAGCCCTTTATCTCCTCTCTCTATCTCCTTAGCAGGGAAGTTGCCATGAAGAGAAGGCAAAAGCAGGAGCTGTGTAATTCTATCCCCGGGAGAAATGGACACCACTCCATGGGGGACATGGCAGAGGACCTTGATAGTCCCCGTATAGTCAGGGTCAATTACTCCCGGGAAAATTATTAATCCTCTCATTGTGGAGGAGGAGCGTCCTAAAACTATTCCTACAGTGCCTTCATCTAGGGGTCCTGTCATGTCTGTCTCCACAATCTGGACTCCCATCTGCTGTGTTAATACCCGTCCGGAGGTGGCACAGAGGTCCAACCCTGCGGAGCCTGAGGTTGCTCTTCTTGGCTGGGGGGTTGTAGCAGGTGCTGTCCGGGAGCCAGAGTCTGAAATGCCCCATAAACTTTCGGGCCCTGGGGACGAGGGCCCTTCTCTCCGTTTTTTGGCTCCTGTTCCGAATTAGTGTTTGGAGTAATTTGGGGGATAAAATGTCCATTGATGTCTCTAACTGACCTGCATTCGTTGACCCAATGCTTTCCCTTTTTACAACGAGGACACACTCCTGGAGTCCTTGGCGGCCTGGGTATGTTTTGTGCAGGACCACCATTTTGTGGGCATTGCTGTCTAAAATGTCCCAACTGACCACACCGGAAACACCCTTTTCCTTTACTATCTTTTGCGGCCCCGGCAGCCGACAAGACAGCAGCTGCCAGCCCCGCATTGGTCAGGGGGCCACCTACTTCTCTGCAGGCTTTTAACCAAGCTTCTAGGCTTTGGGTTCTTACTGGGGTAATTGCCCTCTGACATTCCTTGGTGCTTTGTTCAAAAATGATTTGTTGTACAAATGGCATGGCTGTTTCCAGATTTCCTAACACCCGCTCGGCTGTCTCTAGCATACGGGCAACAAAATCAGAAAATGGCTCATTAGGGGCCTGCATGATTTTTGTTAGATTGCCAGCCACCTCTCCCTTGTTTGGGAGGGCTCGCCAGGACATGTAAAAAACCTCGTTTACCTGGCGGTATACTTCAAAGGGATATCCTGTCTGGTCTACCGAGTAGATTCCCTGCCCGAGAAGCATGTCTACGGTCCAGTCCGGGTGCCCGTCACGGACATTTTGTCTGTATTGGGCTTGAGCCTTGTCTTGAACAATAGACCGGAGATCGAGGTACTGCCCATGATTAAGGCAGGTACGGGCTACCTCAAACCAGTCCGTGGGCGTCATGGCATTGAAGGTCAGTCTTCGGAGCAAGGCAGTGTTATAATTAGCCGTCACTCCATAAGTCCGGACTGCCTCAACTAAATCCTTAAGCTGGGAGTAGGAAACCGGCTCAAAATTTCTTTCAGCAGTAATCGGATTTTCAAAAACTGGGAAAGCAGCTGCCAGCTGCGACCAGGTATTTTCTTTAATAAAGTGACTCTTCCCTGCCGGCGGGCACGGCGGGGGGGCCGACGGGTGAGGGGCAGCTCCGTTTCCTCTCCCTGGCTGCTGCGGTACTCCCACCCCTAGGGGGCGCCACCCTCCATATTTGTCTGCCACGTGCTCCGCCACAGCCTCTTCTAACTCTTCACTATCAGCTGGATCGAGCTGCTCTCCCTCCTCCTCTAACATTTCTTCCTCTGAGTCACTCACAAGATTACTATATTCTTGGTCCCGCCCTTCCACATGTAGGGCTGAGAACCGGTTTGCTTTTAAAGAAGGGCGCGGGAATCTCCTTGAGACCCCCTCCTCTCTGAAACCCTTCTCCTTTTGTGAGGGCTGCAGCCCCTCTCGCTTTAATTCTTTAGGATCCTTCTGTCTTTTTTCCCTTTTTCTTTTTGGCCTCTTTTCCTCCCCATTACTGTATACTGACTCTGATAGACTATCCTGATGCTGCGTTAGTACTTTGCGTCCTTCCTGGATTAAATCAAACCCTCCCTCCTCGAGGCAAGTGCGCACCATCAAAAAGACAAGCCACAAGGGAAGAAGCAATGCAAGCAACCAATAAATATCTAAATCTACAGTGAACAGCATACCGGGGGATGTTTACCAACGTCTCCTCTCCGCGTGTTGAGTTCTGGCTCCAATTCGGCCTCTCGCGCGGGTCCCGTCCCAGGTTCGTTCCCGGGTTTCAGCACCAGTTGTAGTGACCGTCTACTCGACCAGCGAGGAAAAACGACCACCACTCCAGGAGTCTTCTCAGATCACGCTTTATTGGAGAGCCTTTTAGTTGTAGGAGAGCTTGGGCGCGAGAGAGCGTGCACCCGAAACACAGCCGCTTATATAGGGAATTCGAACACGGGTCTTTTCTATTGTTGGTCGCCTGCCTTTTACCGTCACCAGGTGTCATGGGATTGGCTGGGGACACTACCTTGCTCGCGCACGCGCACAGCCCAGGCGTCCCGCCAAGCACCTTCTGGAGTGGTAATCCTCAAAACTGCAAGGGAGTGGGCGGAGTCTCGCCTCGGCTCCCTACACCTCACCCTCACCCTAATGCTCACCCTAAACCTTACCTAAACCAAACCGTCACCCTCACACTCACCCTTCACCCTATACCTCACCCTCAGCCTAGCCCTCACCCTAATCCTAACCATAAAAATAACCCAGCCCTCAACCTTAACCTCACACTCAACCTCAGCCTAACCCTATAACTAAACCTAATCCTAACCCTAACCCTCACCATAACCATCACCTTCACCCTAAATCTAACCCTCACCCTAACCCTAGCCCTCACTCTCACCCAAAACCTAACCCTTACCCTAACGCTAACCCTCACCCTAAACCTAACCCTGACCCTAAATTTAATACTAACCCTCTCCCTAACCCTAACCCTAACCCTAACACTCACCCTAACCAAAACCCTAACCCTAATACTAACCCTAAACCTCACCCTCACCCTAATCCTAACCATCAGCCTAACGCTCATACTCACCCTAACCCTAAAACTAACCCACACCCAAACCCTAACCCTAACCCTCACCCTCACCCTGACCTTAACCCTAACCCTAACAATAACCCTCACCCGTATCCCTAACAATAACCATAACCCTAACCCTAACCCTCACCCTAACCCTAAGCCTAACCCCACCCATCAGCCCAATCCTCATCCTAAACTTAAACCTAAAACTAAACCTCACGTTAGACCTAAACATCACCCTAACCCTAACCCTCATCTTCACCCTCACCCTCACCCTCAGCCTAACCTTAAACTTAACCCTAACCCTAAGCCTGAACCTCACCCTCAACCTCAACCTAACACTAACCCTAACCCTCACCCTAACCTTAATCCTAACCCTAACCCTATACCTATCCCATACCCTAACCTTAACCCTCACCCTAACCCCCACCCTAACACATACCCTCACCATAACCCTAACCCTATCCCTCACCCTAACCCTCACCCTAACCCTAAGCCTAACCCCACCCATCAGCCCAATCCTCATCCTAAACTTAAACCTAAAACTAAACCTCACGTTAGACCTAAACATCACCCTAACCCTAACCCTCATCTTCACCCTCACCCTAAACGTCACCCTAAACCTTAGCCTCTACCTAACCCTCCTCCTATCCTTAACCATAATCCTCACACTAAACCTAACCCTAACCCTCACCCTAATGCTAAACCTCATCCTAACCCTCACCCTCACCGTAACCCTAACCCTAACCCTATACCTATCCCTCACCCTAAACTTAACCCTCACCCTAGACCTCAACCTAACACATAACCTCATCCTAACCCTAACCCTAACCTTCACCCTAACCTTTACCTGAACCCTAACCCTGTCTCTAAACCTCAGCTTCACCCTAAACCTTACTCTAACCCTTACCCTCACCCAAACCCTCACCCTAACCCTAACACTAATACTCACACTAACCCTCACCCTAAACCTAACCGTCAGCCTAAACCTCACCATCAAACTCACCCTAAACTTAACCCTAAACTTGAACCTAATCCTAAACCTAACCCAATCCCTCACCCTCACCCTAACCCAAACCCTAACCCTAACCCTCTTCCTCACCCTCACCCTCACCCTCACATTCACGCTAACCCTAACGCTTACCCTCACCTTAACCCTAACCCTAACCCTCACCAAAACCCTAACCCTAACCCTCACACTCACCCTAACCCTAACCCTCATCCTCACTCTAAATCTAAACCTCACCCTCAGCCTAGCCCTCAACCTAACTCTAACCTTAAGCCTAACCTTCACTCTCACCCTAACCCTAATGCTAACCCTAACCTTCAACTTCACCCTAACCCACACTCTAAACCTCAAACTCACCCTAAATCTAACCTTCACCCTCACCCTAACCCTAATCCTAACCCTCACCCTAACACTCATCTTAACCCTTACTCTCCCACCTATCCCTCACCCTACAACTTACCCTAACCCTAACCCTCTCCCTAATCCTCACCCTCAACATATACCTGACCCTAACCCTTACCCTCACCTGAACCCTAACCCTAACTCTAACGCCAATCCTCACACGTACCCTAACCATAACCCTAACCCTCACCCTAACCCTCAACCTCACCCTCACCCTAACTCTATCCCTCAACATAACCCTAATCCTCACCCTCACCCTAAAACTCACTGACACCCTAATCCTCACCGTCACTCTAACCCTCACCCACACCCTAACCCTCACACTCACCCGAACAATCACCCTCACCCTAACCCTCAACCTCACCCTAAATATAACCTTAATACTAACCCTCATCCTAACCCTAACCCTAACACTCACCCTAAGCCTAAGCCTAAACCTAACCCTAATCCTAAACCTAACCCTCTCCCTCACCCTCACCGTAGCCCAAAAACTAAACCTAACCCTAACCCTCACCCTCACCCTCATTCTAAATCTAACCCTCACCCTCACGCTAATCCTAACCCTAACCCTAACCCTCACCTTAACACTCACCTTAAAACTCACGCTAAACGTAACCATCCCTCTCACCCTAACTTTCACGCTAAAGCTTACCCTAACCCTAAACCTAACCCTAACCCTCACACTAAAACTAACACTCACCCTAACCCTAACCCTACCCTTCACCTGAACCCTCACCCTAACCCTAAACCTCAACATAACTCTAACCCCAACCCTAAACCTCACCCCAGACATAAGCCTAACACTCAACTTAAGCCTAACCTTCACCCTCACCCCAACACTCACCCTAAACTTAACCCTCATCCTAACCATAACCCTAACCCCAAACTGCACCCTAACCCCCACCATAACCCTAACCCTAACCCTAACCCTCACCCTAACCCTCACCCTAACCCTAACAATAAACCTAACCCTCAGCCTCACCATAACCCTCACCCTTAACCTTACCCTCACTGTCACCCTAAACCTGACACTAACCCTAACCCTCACCCTAACCCTAACTCTAATCCTGATCCTCACACTAACCCTCACCCTAACCCTAACCCTCACAATAACCCTAACCCTCATCCTGAACCTTGTCCTCACCATCAACCTCACCCTAAACTTAACCCTAACCTTAAACCTAATCCTAAACCTAACCCTATACCTCACACTCACCCTAACACTAACCCTACCCCTACCCCTCCTCCTGACCCTCACCCTCACCCTCACATTCACCCTAACCCTAATGCTAACCCTAACCAACACCCGAACCCTAACCCTAACCCTCACCCTCACTCTCAGCCTCACCCACACCCTTACCCGAACCCTCACTCTAAACCTAACCGTCAGCCTAAAACTCACCCTCACACTAAACCTAACCCTAACCCTCACCCAAACCCTAACCCTAATCCTCACACTCACCCTAACCATAACCCTAATCCTCAGTCTAACACTATCCCTCACCCTCAGCTTAGCCCTCAACTTAACTTTAACCTTAAGCCTAACCCTCACTCTCACCCTAACCCTAATGCTAACCCTAACCTTCACCCTCACACTCACCCTCACTGTAAACCTTAAACTCATTCTAAACCTAACCCTCACCTTCAACCTAACCCTAACCCTAACCCTCACTCTAACTCTCATCCTAACCCTCACACTCACCCTAACACTAATCCTCATCCTAAACCTAAACCTAACCCTCACCCTCAGCCTAGCCCTCAACCGAACTCTAACCTTAAGCCAAACCCTCACTCTCAACCTTACCCTAATGCTCACACTAAACTTCACCCTCACCCTAACCCTCACCCTAAACCTTAAACTCACCCTATACCTAACCCTAACCCTAACCCTCACCCTAACCCTCATCCTAACCCTTACTCTCCCACCTAACCCTCACGCTAAAACTTACCCTAACCCTAACACTCTCCCTAATTCTCAACCTCAACATATACCTGACCCTAATCCTTACCCTCACCCTCACCCTAACCCTAACCCTAACGCCAATCCTCACAATTACCCTAATCATAACCCTAACCCTCACCCTAAACTTCAACCTCACCCTCACCCTAACACTATCCCTCAACCTAACCCTAAACCTCACCCTCACCCTAACACTCACTGACACCCTAATCCTCACCGTCACTCTAACCCTCACACACACCCTAAACCTCACACTCACCCGAACAATCATTCTCACCCTAATCCTCAACCTCACCCTAAATATCACCCTAATACTAACCCTCACTCTAACCCTAACCCTAACACTCACCCTAAGCCTAAACCTAATCCTAACCCTAATCCTGAACCTAACACTCTCCCTCATCCACACCGTAGCCCAAACACTAACCCTAACCCTAACCCTCACCCTCACCCTAACCCTAACCCTAACCCTAACCCTCACCCTCACCCTAATCCTAACCCTAAACCTAACCCTCACCTTAACACTCACCCTATCACTCATGCTAAACGTAACCTTCTCTCTCAGCCTAACCCTCACCCTAAAGCTTACCCTAACCCTCACCCTAACCCTAACCCTCACACTAAACCTAACACTCACCCTAACCCTAAACCTACCCTTAACACGAACCTCACCCTAACCGTAAACCTCAACATAACTCTAACCCCATCCCTAACCCTCACCCCAGACCTCACCATAACCGTAAACCTAAGCCTAACACTCACCCTAAGCCTAAACCTCACCCTCACCCTAACCCTCACCCTCACCATAACCCTAACCCTAAACTTAACCCTCATCCTAACCAAAACCCTAACCCCAACCCTCACGCTAACCCCGACCATAACCTTAAGCCTAAGCCTAACCCTCACCCTAACCCTCATGCTATCCCTAACAATAAACCTAACCCTCAGCCTCACCATAACCCTCACCCTAACTCTTATCCTCACTGTCACGCTAACCCTCTCACTAACCCTAACCCTCACCCTAACCCTAACTCTAATCCTGATCCTCACACTAGCCCTCACCCTAACCCTAACCCCCATCCCGAGCCTTGCCCTAAACATCAACCTCCCCCTAAACTTAACCCTAACCTTAATCCTAATCCTAAACCTAAGCCTATCCCTCACCCTCATCCAAAACCTAACCCTAAACCTAACCCTCCTCCTCACCCTCACCCTAATCCTAACCCTAACAATAACCCTCACCATTACCCTAACCCTAAACCTAACAATAAACCTAATCCTAACCCTAACACTAACCTTAACCCTCACCCGTAACCCTAACCGTCAGCCTGAACCTCACCCTCAACCTAAACCTAACCCTCACCCTAACCCTCACCCAAACCCTAACACTAACCCTCACACTCACCCTAACACTAACCCTCATCCTCACTGTAACCCTAACCCTCACCCTCAGCCTAGCCCTCAACCAAACTCTAAACGTAAGCCTAACCCTCACTCTCACCCTAACCCTAATGCTAACCCTAAACTTCACCCTCACCCTAACCCTCACTCTAAACCTTAAACTCACCCTAAACCTAACCCTAACACTAACCCTCACCCTAACCCTCATCCTAACCCTTACTCTCCCACCTATCCCTCACCCTAAAACTTACCCTAACCCTAACCTTCTCCCTAAATCTCAACCTCAACATATACCTGAGCCTAACCCTTAACCTCACACGAACCCTAACCTTAAACCTAACGCCAATCCTCACACTTACCGTAACCACAACCCTAACCCTCAACCTCATCCTCACCCTAACTTTATCCCTCAACCTAACCCTAACCCTCACCCTCACCCTAACCCTAACTGACACCTTAATCCTCACCGACACTCTAACCCTCACCCACACCCTAACCCTCACACTCACCCCCAACAATCAACCTCAACCTCACCTAAATATCACCCTAATACTAACGCTCACCCTAACCCTAACCCTAACCCTCACCCTAAGCCTAAGCCTAAACCTAACCCTAATCCTAAACCTAAACCTCTCCCTCACCCTAACCGTAGCCAAAACACTAACCCAAACCCTAACCCTCACCCTCAACCGCACACTAACCCTAACCCTCACCCTCACCCTAATCCTAACCCTAAGCCTAACCCTCACCTTGACACTCATCCTAACACTCATGCTAAACGTAACCCTCTCTCTCACACTAACCTTCACCCTAAAGCTTACCCTAACCCTAACCCTAACCCTCGCACTAAACCTAACACTCAACCTAACACTAACCCCAACCCTAACCCTCACCCCAGACCTCACCCTAGCCCTAAACCTAAGCCTAAACCTTACCCATACCCTAAACCTCACCCTCACCCTAACCCTCACTCTAAACTTAACCCTCATCCTAACCATAACCCTAAACCCAACCCTCACCCTAACCCTCACCCTAACCCTAACAATAAACCTAACCCTCAGCCTCACCATAACCCTCACCTTAACCCTTACCCTCACTGTCACCCTAACCCTCACCCTAACCCTATCCCTCACCCTAACCCTAACACTCATCCTGAGCCTTGCTTTCACCATCAATCTCACCCTAAACTTAAACCTAACCTTAAACCTAATCCTAAAGCTAACCCTATCCCTCACCCTCACCCTAAACCTAACCCTAACCCTAACCATCTTCATGACCCTCAACCTAACCATAACCCTAACAATAACCCTCACCCTCACCCTAAAGCTAAACCTAACCATAATCCTAATCCTAACCCTAAGAATAAACCTCACCTTCCCCCTCACCCTCACCCTCATCCTACCCTAATGCTAACCCTAATGCTAAACCTAACCCTAACCCTAACTCTCACCCTCACCCTCAACCTCACCCAAACCCTAAACCTAACCCTCACCCTAACCCTAACCGTCAGCCTAAACCTCACCCTCACTCTAAACCTAACCCTAACCCTAACCCTATCCCAAACCCTAACCCTAACCGTCACCCTCACTCTATCTCTAACCCTAACCCTAACCCTCATCCTGAGCATTGCCCTCACCCTAAACCTAATCCTAAGCCTAACCCTCACCCTCACCCTAAAGCTAATGCTAACCCTAACATTCACCCTCACCACAACCCTCACACTAATCCTTAACCTCACCCTAAACCTAACCCTAACCCTAACGCTTACAGTCACCCAAACCCTAAATCTAACCCTAACCCTAATCCTCACACTAACCCTAACCCTAACCCTAACCCTCACCTTCACCCTAACCCTAACTCTAACCCTCACCCTCACCCTAACCCTAATCCTAACCCTCACCCTAATGCTTACCCTAACCCTAACACTCACCCTCACCCAAACCCTCAGTGTCACCAAAAACGTCATCCACACCCTAAACCTCACACTCACCCTAAAACTCACCCTCACCCTAACCTTCACCCTCACCCTAAATATCACCCTAACACTAACCCTCACCGTAACCCAATCCCTAAACCTTACCCTAAGCCTCACCCTCACCATCACCCTCACCCTAAGCCTAACCTTTAACCTAAACCTAATCCTAAACCTAGCCCCAACCCTCAATCTCACGCTAACCATAACACTAAACCTACCCCTAATGCTCACCCTAAACCTAACCCTAACCCAAACACTATCAATAACAAAACCCTAACCCCAACCCTAACCCTCACCCTCACCCTAACCCTAAACCTAACCCTCACACTAACCCTAACCCTAACACCCACCCTCACCCTAACCCTAACACTAAACCTAACCCTCACCCTCACCCTCACACTAACCCTTATGCTGTCTCTAAACCTAAACATAACCCTCACCCTAACCCTCACCCTAACCCTAACCCTCACCCTAAAACTCTCCCAAATCCTAAACCTAACCCTCAACCTAACCCTCACCCTAACCTTATCCCTAACACTAACCCTAACCCTAACCCTCACCCTAATCCTCACGCTAACACAAACCCTAACCCTACCGCTCACCCTCACACTAACCCTCACCCTAACCCTTACCCTCATGCTAACCCTCACCGTAACCCTCACACTAACCCTAACACTTACCCTAACCCTAACCGTACCCTTCAGCCTAATACTCATCCGAACCCTAACCCTAACCCTCAGCCTAACCCTAACCCTAACCCTAACCCTAAACCTAACCCTCACCCACACCTTAAACCTCACATAATCCAAAAAATCACCCTCACCCTAAACCTCAACCTCACCGTAAATATCACCCTAACACTAATCCTCATGGTAACCCTAACCCTAACCCTCACCCTAATCCTCAGCCTCACCATCACATTCACCCTAAGCCTAACCCTAAATCGAACCCTAATCCTAAACCTAACCCTCTCTCACACCCTCATCCTAAACCTTACTCTAACCCTAAACCTAACCCTCACCCTGAACCTAACCCTAACCCTAACCCTAAACCTAACCCCAGATGTGAACACTCACCCTAACCCTCACGATAAACCTAACCCTCACTCTCACCCTAAACCTCACCATAAACCTTACCCTTACCCTAAACCTAACCCTAACACTAACCCTCACACTAAACCTAACCTTCACAATAACTCTAACCCTAATCCTCACCTTAACCCTCACCCTAAACCTTACCCTCACCGTAACCCTCACCCTCACCAAAAACATCACCTTAACCCACGCCCTCAACCTAATCCTAACCCTAACCCTCACCCTAACCCTCACTCTCACCCTAAGCATAAACCTAAAACTAAACCTAATCCTAAACCTAAACCTCACCCTCACCCTCATCCTTAACCTAAACCTAACGCTAACACTAACCCTCACCCTCACCCTCACCCTAACCCTAACCCTAACAATAACCCTCACCCTAACAATACCCCTAACCCTAAACCTAAACCTAACCCACACCCTCAAACTCACCTTCATCCTAAAACTAACCCTAATCCTAACCCTAAAAATAACCCTAACACTAACCCTAACCCTCTCCCTAACACTAACCCTAACCCTCACCCAAACCCTAACCCTCACCTTCACCCTAACCCTAACCCTAACCATCATACTAACCCTAACCCTAACCCTCACCTTCAGCCTAGCCCTCACCCTAACCCTAACCCTAAGGCCAAACCTCACCCTCACCCTAACGCTAATGCTAACCCTAAGCTTCATCCTCACTGTAACCCTCACTCTAACCCTTAACCTCACACAAATCCTAAACCTCACCCTCACCCTAACACTAACCCTACCCCTCAACCTAACCCTAACCGTCAGCCTAACTCTCACCCTCATACTAAACCTCACCCGATCCCTTAGCCTCACTCTAACCCTAACCCTAACCCTAATCCTCACCCTCACCCTAACCCTAACCCTAACCCTCACCCTAAACCTCACCCTCACCCTAACACTAATGCTAACCCTAACATTAACCCTCACCCTAACCCTCACACTAAAACTTAACCTCACCCTAAACCTAACCCTCACCATCACCCTAACCCTAACCCTCAACCTAAACCTCACTCTAACCCTAACCCTGACCGTAACCCTCACCCTAACCCTCACCCTAACCCTAACACTAACACTAACCCTATCGCTAACCCTCACCCTATCCTTCATGCTAACTATAAAACTAACCCTACCCCTCACCCGCAACCTAACCCTAACACTCACACTAACCCTAACACTCATCCTAACCCTAAACCTACCCCTCAGCCTAACCCTCATCCTAACCCTAAACCTTACACTAAACCTCACCCTAACCCTAACCTTAACCCTAAACGTCACCCTAACTCTAACCCTCCCCCTCACCCTCACCCTCATCCTCAGCCTAACCCTAATCCTAAACCTAATCCTAACCCTCAACCTCACCCTCACCCTAACCATAACCCTAACTCTCACCCTCACCCTCACCCTAACCATAAACCTAACTCTCACCCTCACCCTCACCCTAACCCTATACCTAACCCTCATCCTAAAACTAACCCTCACATTAATCCTCACCCTTACCCTCACCCTCACACTAACCCTTGCCCTAACCCTCACCCTAAACCTAACCCTCTCCCTAACCCTCACCGTCACCCTAACCCTCACAGTCACCCTGACACTAACACACACCCACACCCTAACCTGCACACTAATTCGAACAATCACCTTCACCCTAGCCCTGAACCTCACCCTAAATATCACCCTAACGCTAACGCTCATGGTAACCCTAACCCTAAACCTCAACCTAATCCTAAGGCTCATCCTCACCCTCACCCTCACCCTCACCCTCAGCCTAACCCTAAACCTAAACCTAATCCTAAACCTTAACCTCACCCTCACACTCACCCTAAACCAAATCCTAAACCTAACCCTAAACCTAGACCCTAACCCTCTCACTAACACTAACCTTCACCTTAACAAATACCTGCACACTTACCATAACCGTAACACTCACCCTAACCCTCACCCTAACCGTTACCCTCTCCCTAAACCTCAACCTCACCCCAAACCTCACCCAAACCCTAACCCTCACCTTAACCCTAACCCTAACACTAACCCTCACCCTCACCCTAGCCCTCATTCTAGCCCTAATCCTAACCCTAACCCTCACCATAACCCTAACCCTCACCCTCACCCAAACCCTCACCATCACTCTATCCCTCACCCAACCCTAACCCTCATCCTAGCCATAACCCTAAACCTAACCCCAATCCTCACCCTAACCCCAACATAACCCCAAACCTAACCCTAACCCTCACACTAACACTAACAATAAACCTAACCCTCAGCATCACCCTAACCCAAACCCTAACCCTTACCCTCACCATCACCCTACCCCTCAAACTAACCCTAACCCTCTACCTCACCATAACCATAATCCTCACACTAAAACTAAACCTAACCCTCACACTAAACCTCACCCTAAACCTAACCCTAACCCTAACTCTCACCCTCACCCTAACCCTTACCCTCACGCTCACCCAACCCTCACAGTAACAATAAAGCTCAACCTAACCCTAAACCTAACCCCCACCCTCACTCTAACCATAACCCTAATCCTATCCCTGAACCTCATCTTCACCCTCTAACTTACCCTAAACCTAACCCTCACCCTCAAACTCACCCTCACCCTAACAATCACCCTCACCCTCATCCTAACCCTAACCTTAACCATAACCCTCAACCTAAACATAAACCACACCGTAACCTTAAACCTAACCCTCACCCTCACCTTCAACCTAAACCTAACCCTAACCGTAACCCTCACCCTAACCCTAAACCTAACCCTAATGCTAACCCTAATGCTCACCCTTACCCTAACCATCACCCTAACCCTTACTCTCACTCTAACCCTAACTCTAAATCTAACCCTCACACTAAACTTAACCTGCACCTTATCACTAAACCTAACACTAACAGTAACCCTAAACCTAACTCTAAACCTAACCCTCACCCTTACCCTCACCCTAACCCTAACCATAACAATAAACCTATCCCTAACCCTAATCCTAACCCTCATCCTCACCCTCACCCTCAGCCTAACCCTAACCCCACCCCTCAGCCTAATCCTCATCCTAAAGCTAAACCTAAAATTACACCTCACCCTAGACCTAAATATCACCCAAACACTAACCCTCACCTTCACCCTCACACTCAGCCTCAGCCTAACCCTAACCCTAACCCTAATCCTAAGCCTGAACCTCACCCTCACCCTCAACGTAACACTAAATCTAACCCTCACCCTAACCCTAAACCTATACCTATCCCTCACCCTAAACTTATCCCTCACCCTAACCCTCACCCTACATATACCCTCACCATAACCCTAACCATAACAATCACCCTAACCCTCACCTTAATACTAACCCTGTCCCTAAACCTCAACCTCACCCTAAACCTCACCCTAACCTTTATACTCACCCTAACACTCACCCTAACCCTAACCATAATCCTCACACTAAACATAACCCTAACACTCACCCTAATGCTGAACCTCACCCTAACCCTCACCCTCACCCTAACCCTAACCCTCACCGTAATGCTAACCCTAACCCTAAACCTCACCCTCACACTAACCCTCAGAGTCACCCTAACCCTCTTTCACACCCTAAACCTCACACTAAACGTAACCTTCACCCTCACCCTCTCACCCTAACGCTATCCCTCATCCTAACCTTCACCCTCCCCCTAAACATCACCTTAATCCTAACCCTCACCCTAATCTTAACCCTAACCCTCACCCTAAACCTAACCATCACCATCACCCTCAAACTAAGCCTAACCCTAACCCTAAACCTAATCTTAAACCTAACCCTCTCCCTCACCCTCATCCTAACCCTAATCCTAACCTTAACAATAACCCTCAACCTCACCCTAACCGTAACCCAAAAAATAACCTAACCCTAACCCTAACCCTGACCCTCACCCTCACCCTCACCCTAACCTAACCCTAACCCTAACCCTCACCTTAACCCTAACCGTCAGCCTAAACCTCACCCTCACACTAAGCCTAACCTTAACCCTCACCCAAACCCTAACTCTTACCCTCACACTCACCCTAACCCTAACCCTCACCCTCACTCTAAACCTAACCCTAAACCTCAGCCTAGCCCTCAACCTAACTCTAACCTTAAGCCTAACCCTCACCCTCACCCTAACCCTAATGCTAAACATAACCTTCACCCTCACTTTTACCCTCACCCTAAACCTTGAACTCATTCTAAACCTAACCCTCACCTTCACACTATACCTAACACTAACCCTCATAATAACCCTCACACTCACCCTAACCCTAATGCTCACCCTAAAACTAAACCTAACACTCACCCTCAGCCTAGCCCTCAACCTAAATCTAAACTTAAGCATAACCCTCACTCTCACCCTAACCCTAATGCTAACCCTAACCTTCACCCACAGCCTAACCCTCACTCTAAACCTTAAACTCACCCTAAACCTAACCCTCACCCTCACCCTAACCCTAACTCTAACCCTCACCCTAACTCTCACCCTCACCATCACCCTCACCCTAAGCCTAACCATAACACTATACCTAATTTTAAACTTATCCCTCTCCCTCACCCTCACCCTAACCCTAACACTAAACCTTACCCTAAACCTAATCCTAACCCTAATGCTAACCTTAACTTTCACCCTCACCCTAACCCTCACTGTAATCCTTCAAGTCACACTAAATCTAAACCTCATACTCACTCTAACCCTAACCCTCACCTTCACACTCATCCTAACCCTTACTCTCCCACCTAACCCTCACCCTAAAACTTACCCTAGCCCTAACCCTCTCTCTAATCCTCACCCTCAACATATACCTGACCCTAATCCTTACCCTCACCCTAACTCTAACCTTAACACTAACGCTAATCCTCACACTAACCCTAACCCTATCCCTAAACCTCACCCTAACCCTCAACCTCAATATCACCCTAACTCTATCCCTCAACCTAACTCTAACCCTCACCCGAACCCGAACCCTCATTGACACCCTAATCCTCACCATCACTCTAACCGTCACACACACCCTAACCCTCACACTCACCCGAACAATCACCCTCACCCTAAACCTCAACCTCACCCTAAATATCACCCTAATAATAACCCTCACCCTAACCCTAACCCTAACTCTCACCATAAGCCTAACACTAAACCTAACCCTAATCCTAAACCTAACACTCTCTCTCAACTTCACCGTAGCCCAAACACTAACTTTAACCTTAACACTCACCCTCACCCTCACCCTAAACCTAACCCTAACCCTCATCCTCACCCAAATCCTAACCCTAACCCTAACCCTCAACTTAACACTCACCCTAACACTCATGCTAAATGTAACCCTCTCTCTCACTCTAAACCTCACTCTAAAGCTTAACCTAACCCTAACCCTAACACTAACCCTCATTCTTAAACTAACGCTAAACCTCACCCTTACCCTAATCCTAAGGCTCATCCTCTCTCTCACCCACACTCTCAGCAAAACCCTAACCGTAACCCTACTCCTAACCCTGAACCTCACCCTCAACCTCAACCTAACCCTAACCCTAAATCTCACCTTCACCCTCATCCTTACCCTAACCCTAAACCTATCCCTAACCCTCACCCTGACCCTCACCCTAACAAATACCCTCACCCTTACCCAAACCCTAACCCTCACCCTAAACCTAACCCTCACCCTAAAGCTCACCCTCACCCTAAACCTCACCCTCACCCCAAACCTCACCCTAAACCTTACCCTCACCCTAACCCTCACCCTAACCCTAACCCTAACACTAACCCTCACCCTCACCCTAGCGCTCATCCTAACCCTAATCCTAACCCTAACCCTCACCATAACCCTAACCCTCACCCTCACCCTAACCCTCACCATCACCCTAACCCTCACACTAATTCTAATCCTCATCCTAGCCATAACACTAACCCTAAACCCAACCATAAGCCTAACCCCCATCACAACCCTAAACCTAACCCTAACCCTACCCTAACACTAACAATAACCCTTACCCTCAGCCTCACCATAACCCTCACCCTAACCCTTACCCTCACTGTCACCCTACCCCTCACACTAATCCTACCCCTCACCCTAACCCTAACCCTAACCATAATCCTCACATTAACCCTATACCTAACCCTCACACTAACCCTCAACCTAACCCTAACCCTAACCCTAACTCTCACCCTCACCCTAACCCTTACCCTCATGCTCACCCAACCCTCACACTAACATTAAACCTCAACCTAACCCTAACCTAACCCCCATCCTTACTCTAATCCTAACCCTAATCCTAACCCTAAACCTCAACTTCACCCTCTCCCTTACCCTAACCCTAACCCTCACCTCAACCTCACTCTCAACCTCAGCCTAACCCTAACCCTAAGCCTAATCCTAAGCCTGAACCTCACCCTCACAATCAACCAAACACTGACCCGAAACCTCACCCTCACCCTCACCCTAACACTAACCCTAACCCTATACCTATCCCTCAACCTAACCTTAACCCTCACCCTAACAAATACCCTAACCATAACCCTAACCCTAACCCTCACCCTAACAATCACCTTAAACCTAACCCTGTCCCTAAACCTCACCTTCACCCTAAAACTCACCCTAACCCTTGCCCTCAGCCTAACACTTACACTAACCCTAACCCTAATCCTCACACTAACCCTAAGCCTAACCTTAACCATAACACTCACCCTAACCCTCTCCCTCACTCAAACCCTAAACCTAACCCTCACCCTAATGCTAACCCTAACCATAACCCTCACCCTCACCCTAGCCTTCGAGTCACCCTAACTCTCTTCAACACCCTAACCTCACACTAACCCTAATCCTCACCCTCAACCTAACCCTTACCCTAACCCTATCCCTCACCCTAATGTTCACCCTCCCCCTAAACATCAACCTAACCCTAACCCTCACCCTAATCCTAAGCCTAACCCTCACCCTAACACTCACCCTCACCATCACACTCACCCTAAGCCTAACCCTAACCCTAAACCTAATCTTAAACCTAACACTTTCCATCACCCTCATCCTAACCCTAACCCTAACCCTAACAATAAACCTCAACCTCACCCTATCCGTAACCCTAACCCTAACCCTAACCCTAACCCTCACCCTCACCCTAATCCTAACCCTAACCCTCATCCTCACCCTAACCCTAACCCTAACACTCACCCAAACCCTAACTCTAACCCTCACACTCCGCCTAACCCTAACCATCACCCTCACTCTAACCCTAACCGTCACATTCAGCCTAGCCCTCAACCTAACTCTAACCTTAAGCCTAAACCTCACTCTCACACTAACCCTAAAGTAACCCTAACCTTCACCATCACCCTAACCCTCACTGGAAACCTTAAACTCATCCTAAACCTAACTCTAACCCTCACACTAACCCTAACCCTAAACCTCACCCTAACCATCATCCTAACCCCCACACTCACCCTAACACTAACACTCAACCTAAACCTAACCCTAACCCTAACCCTCACCCTCAGCCTAGCCCTCAACCTAACTCTAACCTTAAACCTAACCCTCACTCTCACCATAACCCTAATGCTAACCCTAATCCTCACACTAACCCTAAGCCTAACCCTCATGGTCACCCTAACCCTTACCCTCAACCTAACCCTAATCCTAACCCTCACCTTAACTCTCACCCAAACCCTAACCCTCACACTCGCCCTAACTCTCAACTTCACCCTAACCCTCACCCTCACCATAAATATCACCCTAACACTAACCCTCACCCTAAACCTAACCCTAACTTTTGCCCTAAGCCTCACCCTCACCATCACTCTCAACCTAAGCCTAACCCTAACCCTAAACCTAATCTTAAACCTAACACTCTCCATCACCCTCATCCTAACCCTAACCCTAACACTAACAATAAACCTCAACCTTACCCTATCCGTAACCCTAACAATAAACCTAACCCTAACCCTAACCCTAACCCTCACCATCATCCTCACCCTCACCCTAATCCTAACCCTAACCCTCATCCTCACCCTAACCCTAACCCTAACACTCACCCAAACCCTAACCCTAACCCTCACACTCCCCCTAACCCTAACCATCACCCTCACTCTAACCCTAACCGTCACATTCAGCCTAGCCCTCAACCTAACTCTAACCTTAAGCCTAAACCTCACTCTCACCCTAACCCTAAATTAACCCTAACCTTCACCATCACCCTAACCCTCATGGTAAACCTTAAACTCATCCTAAACCTAACTCTCACCCTCACACTAACCCTAACCCTAAACCTCACCCTAACCATCATCCTAACCCCCACACTCACCCTAACACTAACACTCACCCTAAACCTAACCCTAACCCTCACCCTTAGCCTAGACCTCAACCTAACTCTAACCTTAAGCCTAACCCTCACTCTCACCATAACCCTAATGCTAACCCTAATCCTCACACTAACCCTAAGCCTAACCCTCATGGTCACCCTAACCCTTACCCTCAACCTAACCCTAACCCTAACCCTCACCCTAACTCTCACCCACACCCTAACCCTCACACTCACCCTAAACCTCACCTTCACCTTAACCCTCACCCTCACCCTAAATATCACCCTAACACTAACCCTCACCCTAAACCTAACCCTAACACTCGCCCTAAGCCTCACCCTCACCATCACTCTCACCCTAAGCCTAACACTAAACCTAAACCTAATCCGAAACCTAACCCTCTCCCTCACCCTCACATTAAACCTAATGCTAACCCTAACCCTAACCCTCACTCTCAACCTAATCCCAACCCTCAGACTCACCCTAAACCTAACCCTAACTCTAATAATAACCCTCCTCCTAACCCTAACCCTAATCCTCACCCTAAGCCTAACCCTAAACCTAACCCTAAACATGAACCTAACCCTCTCCCTCACCCTGACCGTAGCCAAACTCTAACCATAACCCTAAAACTCACCCTCACCCTCACCGGAACCCTAACCCTAACCTCTCCCTCACCCTAATCCTAACCCTAATCCTCACCTTAACACTCACCTTAATACTCACGCTAAACGTAACCCTCTCTCTCACCCTAACCCTCAACCTAAAGCTTACCCTAACCCTAACCCTAACCCTCACACTAAACCTAACACTCACCCTAACCCTAAACCTACCCTTCACCCGAACCCTCACTCTAACCCAAACCCTCAACCTAACTCGAACCACAAACCTAACCCTCACCCCAGACCTCACACTAACCCTAAACCTAAGCCTAACACTCACCCTAAGCCTAACCCTCACCCTCACCCTAACCCTAACAATAACCCTCACCCTCAGCCTAACCATAAACCTCACCGTAAACTTAACCCTAACCCCAACCCTCACCCTAACCCCCACCATAACCCTAAGCCTAAACCTAACCCTCACCCTAAACCTCATCATAACCCTAACAATAACCCGAACCCTCAGCCTCACCATAACCCTCACCCTAACCCTTACCCTCACTTTCACCCTAACCCTCACACTAACCCTAACCTTCACCCTCACCCTGACTCTCACCCTGATCCTCACACTAACCCTCACCCAAACCCTAACCCTTACCCTAACCCTAACGCTAACCCTCATCTTGAACCTTGCCCTCTCCATTAATCTCACCCTAAGCTTAACCCTAATCTTAAATCTATTCCTAAACCTAAACCTCTCCCTCATCCTCACATTAACCCTAACCCTAAACCTAACCCTCCCCCTCCCCCTCACCGTAACCCTAACGCTAACAATACCCTCACCCTCACCCTAACCCTAAACCTAACAATAATCCTAATCCTAACCCTAACACTAACCCTCACCCTCATCCTCACCCTCACCCTCACCCTAAACCTAACCCTAACCCTAACCCGAAACAACACCCTAACCCTAAACCTAATCCTCAACCTCATCCTCAACCTCACCCAAACCCTAACCCTAACCCTAACCCTAACCCTCATACTGAGCCTAGCCCTCCCTCTAACGCTAATCCTAAGCCTAACCCTCACCTTCACCCTAATGCTAATGCTAACCCTAACATTCACCCTCACCCTAACCCTCACTATAATCCTTAACCTCACCCTAAACCTAACCCTAACCATCACCCTAACTCTAACCCTAAACATAATTCTCACACTAACCCTCACTCTAACCCCTACCCTCACCCTAAATCTCACCCTAACCCTCCCCCTCCCCCTAACCCTTACCCTCACCCTAACACTAACCCTAAACATAACTCTCACACTAAACCTAAATCTCACCCTAACCCTAACCCTCACCCTAGCGCTTATCCTCACCCTAACCCTAACCCTAACTCTCAACCTAACCCTAACCCTAACCCTAATGCTAACCCTAACCCTCACCCTTACCCTAACCCTCATCCTAACCCTTACCCTCATCCTAACCCTAACTCTAAACCTAACCCTCACACTAATTCTAACCCTCACCCTAACCCTAAACCTAAAGCTACCAATAACCCTAATCCTGAACCTAAACCTAACCCTCACCCTCACCTAACCCTAACAAAAACCCTATCCATAACAATAAACCTAACCCTATCCCTCAACCTCAACCTAACTGTAACCCTAACCCTAACCCTAACAATAACCCTAACCCTACCCCTAACCCTCACCCTAACCCTAACCCTAACCCCACCCCTCAGACTAATCTTCATCCTAAACCTAAACCTAAACCTAAGACTCCCCCTAACCATAAACATCACCCTAACATTAACCCTCACCCTCTCCCCTCACCCTCAGCTTAACCCTAACCCTAATCCTAATCCTAACCCTGAACCTTAACCTCACCCTCAACCTAAAGCTAAACCTAACCCTCACCCTCAAACTCACTCTAACCCCAACCCTATCCCTAACCCTCACCCTAAAGTTAACCCTCACCCTCACCCTCAGCCTAACACATACCCTCACCCCACCCTAACCATAACCCTCACCCTAACACTCACCCTAACCCTAACCCTCTCCCTAAACCTCACCCTCACACTAATCCTCACTCTAACCCTTACCCTCACCCAAACCCTAACCCTAAAAGTAACCCTAATCCTCACACTAACTCTAACCTTAAACCTAAACCTAACTTTAACCCTCAACCTAACTCTTTCTCTCCCCCTAACCCTAAACATAACCCTCACCCTAATGCTAACCCTAACCCTAACCCTCACCCTCAACGTAACCCTAACCCTTACCCTCACCCTAATCCTCACCCACATCCTAAATATCACCCTAACCCTAACCCTCACCCTAACCCTAACACAAAACCTCACCCTAAGCTTCAGCCTCACCATCAACCTCACCCTAAGCCTAAACTTAAACCTAACCCTAATCCTCAACCTAAAACTTATACTCACCCTCCCGCTAACCCTAACACTAAACCTAACCATAATCCTCACCCTCATGCTAACACTCACTCTAAATCTAATCATCGCTCTCAACCTAAGCCTCAACCTAAACCATACCCTAACCGTTACCCTAATCCTTAACCTCACACTAACCCTCACCCTAATATTCACCTTAACCCTAAACCTCACCCTAAGCCTTACCCTCACCCTCACCCTAACCCTAAACATAACCCTCACACTAAACCTTACCCTCACCCTAACCCTAACCTGCACCCTAACCCGAACCCTAACCCTCACGCTAAACCTAACCGTCACCCTCAACCTAACCATAACCCTATCCCTAACAATACCCCTAACCCTAACCATAAACCTTACCCTCAACCTCACCCTCAACTTTACCCTAAACCTAACCCTAACCCTCACATTAACAATAACCCTAACCCTAAAGCTAACCCTCACCCTAACCCTAAACCTAACCCCACCCCTCAGCCTAATCTTCATCCTAAACCTAAACCTAAACCTAAAACTCAACCTAACCCTAAACATCACCCTAACCCTAAGCCTAACCGTCACCCTCACCCTAACCCTCACCCTATCCCTAACCCTAACCCTAATCCAAACCCTGAACCTCATACTCACCCTCAACCTAAACCTAACCTTAACCCTCACCCTCACCCTCACCCTAAAACTAAGCCTATCCCTAACCCTCACCCTAAACCTAACCCTCACCCTCACCCTAACCCTCTCCCTAAACGTCACCCTCACCCTAAACCTCACCCTAAACCTTACCCTCACCCTAACCCTAACCCTAACCCTAATCCTCACACTATCCCTAACCCTAACCCTAACCCTCACCCTAAACCTCACCCCTACCCTAACCCTAACGATAACGCTCACCCTAATGCTAACCATAACCCTAACACTAACCCTCACCCTAACCCTCACCTTCACCCTAACCCTCACCCACACCCAAACCCTCACACTCACCTTAACACTCACCCTCACCCTAATCCTCACCCACACACTAAATATCACCCTAACCCTAACCCTTACCCTAACCTTAACCCTAAACCTCACCCTAAGCCTCACCCTCAAAATCACCCTCACCCTAAGCCTAATCTTAAACCTAAACCTAATACTAAACCTAACCCTCTTATTCACCCTCACCCTCACCCTAAACCTAACCCTAACCCAAACCCTCACCCTCATGCTAACCCTAAACCTATCAATAACCCTAACCCTAACCCTAATCCTCACCCTCACCCTAAACCTAACCCTAACCCTAACCCTCACCCTAATCCTCACCCTGACAATCACCCTCACCCTAAGCCTAATCCTAAACCTAAACCTAATCCTAAACCTAACCCTCTTACTCACCCTCACACTCCCCCTAAACCTAACCCTAAACCTAACCTTCACCCGCATGCCAACCCTAACCCAAACAATAACCCTAACCATAACACTAACGCTCACACTCACCCTCACCCTAACCCTAAACCTAACCATAACCCTCACCCTAACCCTAACCCTAACCCTCACCCTCACCCTAACGCTAACACTAAAGCTAACCCTCACTCTCATCCTAACCCTTACCCTAAACCTTACCCTAACCCTAACCCTAACACTTACCCTCACCCTAAGCCTAATCCTAAACCTAAACCTAATCCTAAACCTAACCCTCTTACTCACCCTCATCCTCTCCCTAAACCTAACCCTAACCCTAACCCTCACCCTCATGCTAACCCTAACCCTAACCCTAACAATAACACTAACTGTAACCCTCAACCTCACCCTCACCTTAACCCTAACCCTAACCCTAACCCTCACCCTTACGCTAACCTAAACCCACACCCTCACCCTAATCCTAACACTAAAGCTAACCCTCACTCTCAACCTAACCCTCACACTAAACATTACCCTAACCCTAACCCTTTACCCTCACCCTAACCCTAACCCTAACCCTAATCCTCACACTATACCTAACCCTAACTCTAACCCTCACTCTAACCCTCACCCTCACCCTAACCCTAACCCTCACGCTAATGCTAACCCTAACAATCATCCTCACCCTAACCCTCACCGTCATCCAAACCCTCACCCGCACCCTAACCTCACAATCACCCTAAACCTCAAACTCACCCTAACCCTAAACCTCACCCTAAATATCACCCTAAGTCTAACCGTCATCCTAACCCTAACCCTAACCCTAACCCTAAGCCTCACCCTCACCCTCAGGCTAACCCTAACCCTAACAATAACCCTAACCCTAACATTAACCCTCACCCTCACCCTAACCCTGACTCTAACCCTAACCCTCACCCTAAGCCTCACCCTCACAATCACCCTCACCCTAAGTTTAATCCTAAACCTAAACCTAATCCTAAACCTTACACTCTTACTCACCCTCACCCTCACCCTAAACCTAACCCTAACCCTAACCCTCACCCACATGCTAACCCTAAACCTAACAATAACCCTCACCCTAACCCTAACCCTCACCCTCACCCTAACCCTAAACCTAACCCTAACCCTCACCCTAACCCTAACACTAACCCTCACCCTCACCCTAACCCTAACACTAAAGCTAACCCTCACTCTCAACCTCTCACCCTAAACCTTACCCTAACCCTAAACCTAACACTTACCCTCACGCTAAGCCTAATCCTAAACCTAAACCTAATCCTAAACCTAACCCTCTTACTCACCCTCACCCTAAACCTAACCCTAACCCTAACCCTCACCCTCATGCTAACCCTAACCCTAACCCTAACAATAACCCTAACACTAACCCTAACCCTCACCCTAACCCTAACCCTCACTCTCACCCTAACCCTAACACTAAAGCTAACCCTCACTCTCAAGCTAAGCCTCACCCTAAACCTTACCCTAACCCTAACCCTAAACCTTACCCTCACCCTAACCCTAACCCTAATCCTCACACTAAACCTAATGCTGAATCTAACCCTCAGTCTAACCCTCACCCTCACCCTCACCCTAACCTGAACCCTAACCCTCACGCTAATCCTAACCCTAACAATCACCCTCACCCTAAACCTCACCGTCACCCAAACCCTCACCCACAACCTAACCTCACACTCACCCTCACCTTCACACTCACCCTAAACCTCATCCTCACCCTCAATATCACCATAACCCTAACCCTAACCCTAACCCTAAGCCTAATCTCTCCCTCAACCTCATGCTAACCCTAACTCTAAACCTACCCCTAACCCTCATGCTCACCCTAACCCTAACCCTAACCCTATCCCAAACAATAACCCTAACCCTAACACTAACACTAACCCTAAACCTCACCCTCACCCTAACCCTAACCCTCACCGAAACCCTCACACTAATCCTAACCCTAACCCTCACCTTCAACCTAACACTAACAGTAAACCTAACACTCACCCTAACACTCAACCTAACACTCAAACTAAAACGAACCCTCACTCTCACCGTAAAGCTCACACTAAACCTTACCCTAACCCTAAGCCTAATCCTAACCCTAACCCTAACCCTCACACTAAATCTAACCCTCAAAATAACCCTAACCCTGTCACCATTAACCCTCACACTAACCCTAACCCTCTCTCTAGCCCTCACCCTCATGCTAAACATCAACCTTACCCTAACCCTCACCCTAATCCTAACACTAACCCTCACCCTAACCCTCTCCCTAACCATCACCCTCACCCTAAGCCTAACCCTATCCCAAAACTTAATCTTAAACCTAACCCTCTCCCTCAACCTCACCCTAACCCTAAACGTAACCCTAACACTCACACTAACCCTAAGCCTAATGTTAACCCTAACCCTCACCCTAACCCTAACCCTCACCCTAACCCTTACACTCATCCTATCCCTAACCCTAAACATAACACTCACACTAAACCTAACCCTCACTGTAACCTAACCCTAACCCTAATGCTAACCCTAAGCCTCACCCTTCCCCTAACCCTCACCCTAACCCTTACCCTCACCCTGACCCTAACCCTAAAACTACCCCTCACACTAAACCTAACCCTCACCCTAACCCTAACTCTAATGCTAACAATAAACCTACCCCTAACCCTAAACCTAACCCTCACCCTCATCCTAACCCTAACTCTAACCCTAACAATGACCCTAACCCTAACCCAAACCCTCACCTTAACCCGAACCCTAAACCCACCCCTCAGAATAATCTTTATCCTAAACCTAAACCTAAAACTAAACCTCACCCTAACCCTAAACATCACGCTAACCCTTACCCTCACCCTATCCCTAACCCTAAACATAACACTCACACTAAACCTAACCCTCACCCTAACCCTAACCCTAAACCTAATGCTAACCATAACCCTCACCCTTTCCCTAACCCTCACCCTAACCCTTACCCTCACCATAACCCTAACCCTAAACCTAACGCTCACACTAAACCTAACCCTCACCCTTACCCTAACCCTAATGCTAACAATAACCCTAACCCTAACCCTCACCCTCACCTAACCCTAACAATAACCCTAACCCTAACCCTAACCCTAACCCTAAACCTAACCCTCAACCCACCAATCAGAATAATCTTCATCCTAAACCTAAACCTAAAACTAACCTTCATCCTAACCCTAAACATCACCCTAACCCTAACCCTTACCTTCACACTCACCCTCGCCATCAGCCTAAGCCTAACCCTAACCCTAATCCTAACCCTGAACTTCACCCTAACCCTCAATTAAACCCTCACCCTATCCCAAACCTCACCCTAACCCTAACCCTCACCCTAACACTAACCCTAACACATACGCTCACCCTAACCCTAACCATTACCCGACCCTAACTCTCACCCTAACACTAATCCTCTCCTTAAACCTCACTCTCAACCTAAACCTCACCCTAACCCATAGCCTCAACCTAACCCTAACCCTAACCCTAATTCTCACACTAACCCTAACCCTAACCCTCACCCTAACCCTAAACATAACCCTAATGTTAACCCTAAACCTAACCCTCACCCTTATCGTCACCCTAACAATCACCCACACCCTAACCCTTACACTCACCCTAACCCTCATCTTAACCCTAATCCTCACCAACACACCAAATATAACCCTAACCCTAACCCTCACATTAATCCTAACCCTAACCCTCACCTAAGCCTCACTCTCAACATCACCCTCACCCTAAGCCTTACCATAAACCTAACCCTAATCCCAAACCGAACACTCTTACCCTCAAGCTAACCGTAACACTAACCCAAACCCTAACCATCACCCTTATGCTAATCCTAACCCTAACCCTAAAAATAACCGTAACTCTAACCCTAACCCTCATCCTCACCCTAACCCTAACCCTAACCCTAACCCTCTCCCTAACCCTAACCTTAACCCTCATCCTCACCCTAACCCTAACAATAAACTTAACCCTCAAACTAACACTCACCAGAACACTCACACGAAACCTAACCCTCACTCTCACCCTAACCCTCACCCTAAACCTTACCTGAACCTTAAGCCTAATCATAACCCTAACTCTAACCCTCACACTAAACTTAACCCTCAGAATAACCCTAACCCTAACTCCCACCCTAACCCTCACCCTAACCCTCAACATCACCCTAACGCTCACTCTCACCTTATACATCACTCTAACCCTAACCCTTACACTAATCCTAACCTTAACCCTCACTCTAATCCTCTCTCTCACCATCAACCTCACCCTTACCCTATACCTAACCCTCAAACTAAACCTAAGCCTCAACCTAACCCTAACCCTAACACTAACACTAACCCTAACCTAACCTTCACCCTCACCCTAACCCTAACCCTATCCCTAACAATAAACCTATCCCTAACCCTAAAACTAACCCTCACCGTCACCCTCATCCTCACCCTAACCCTAACCCTAGCAATAAACGTATCCCTAACCAACCCCTCACCCTAACCCTAACCCTAACCCCACCACTCAGCCTAATCTTCATTGTAAACCTAAACCTAATCCTAAACCTCACCCTAACCCTAAACGTAACCCTAACCCTAACCCTCACCCTCACCCTCATCCTAACCCTAACCCTAACCCTAATCCTAAACCTGAACCTCAACCTCACCCTCAACATAACCCTAACATTACCCTCACCCTCGCCCTCACCCTAACCCTAACCCTAAACCTATCCCTAACCCTCAACGTAACCCTCACCCTCACCCTAACCCTAACCATAACCATCACCCTAATGCTAAACCTAACCCTAACCCTCACCCTCATCCTAACCCTCACCATCAGTCTAATGCTCACACACATCCTAACACTCACACTCACTCTATCCCTCACCCACACGCTAAATATCATCCTAACCCTAACCCTCAACCTAACCCTAACCCTCAACTTAACCCTAACCCTTTCACCCTAAGCCTCACCCTCACCCTCACCCTCACCCTAAGGATAATCCTTAACCTAACACCTAACCCTCTCCCTCACCCTCATGCTAACCCTAACCCTTACACTAACCCTAACCCTCACCCTAACCCTCACCCTCACCCTAACCCTAATCTTCACCCTAACCCTCACCCTAATCCTAACCCTAACCCTAACCCTCACCCTAATGCTAACCCTAACCGTAAACCTCACCCTCATTCTAACCCTCACAGTCACACTAACCCTCACACACACCTTAACCTTTACCCTCACCCTAACCCTCACCCTCACCCTAAACCTCACCCTCACCCTAAATATCACCCTAATCCTAACCCTCACCCTAACCCTAACCCTAACCCTCACCCTAAGCCTCACCTTCACCATCACCCTCAACATAAGCCTAACCCGAAACCTATCCCTATCCCTAATCCTAAAACTTGCCCTCTCCCTCACCCTCATGCTAAACCTAATGCTAAACCCAACCCTCACCGTCACCCTCACCCCTATCCTATCCCTAACCCTAACCCTAACAATAACCCTAACCTTAACCCTAACCCTAAAACTCACACTAAACCTAACCTCACTCTCACCCTAACCCTAACCCTAACAATAACCCTAACCCTAACCCTAAACTTCACACTAAACCTAAACCTCACCCTAACCCTCAACCTCACCCTACACATCACATTAAACTTAACCCTCACCCTAATCCTAAACATAAACCTCACCATAAACCTCACCCTCAACATCACCCTCACCCTAAGCCTTACCCATACCCTAAACTTAATCTTAAACCTAACCCTCGCCCTCTCCCTCACCCTAACCCTCACCTTAACCCTAACCATAACCCTCACCCTCACACTCACCCTAACCCTAAAGCTAACCCTTACAATAACCCTCAACCTCACCCTAACCCTAACAATAACCCTAACCCTAACCCTAACCCTAACCCTAAAACTCACCCTTACCCTAAACCTCACCCTAACCCTAACCCTAACTCTAAACTTAACCCTCACCCTAAACATAACCATCAGCCTAATCCCCACAATAAACCTAACCCGCAACATCACCTTAACGCTAAACCTAACCCTCACCCTAACCCTCATCCTAACCCTTACCCTCACCCTAAACCTCACCCTAACAATAAACTTAATCCCAAACATAATCCTCAAACTAACCCTAAACTTCACGCTAACCCTAACCCTACCCTTCAGCCTAACCCTCATGCTAACCCTAAACCTCACCCTTACCATAACCCTAACTTTCATCCTCGCACTAACCCTAATCCTAACCCTACCCCTAACCCTCACCCTAACCCTAACTGTCAGCCTAACCCTCGCCCTCACCCTAAACCTAAACCTCACCCAAAACCTAACCCTAACCTTCATCCTTAGCCTAGCCCTCGCCCTAACCCTAATCCTAAGCCTAACCCTGACCCTCACCCTAACCCTAACCCTAAACCTAACCCTCACCCTCACTTTAAACCTAACCTAACCTTAAAAATAACCCTATCCCTAACCCTAAACCTAACCCTCACTGTCACCCTCACACATACCCTAACCCTAACCCTAACCCTAACAATAAACCTAGCCCTAACCGAAAACCTCATCCTAACCCAAACACTAACCCCACCCCTCAGCCTAATCCTCATACTAAACCTAAACCTAAACCTCACCCTAATCCTGAACATCAACCTAACACTAACCCTCAGCCTCAGCCTCAGCCTCACCCTCAGCCTAACCCTGAAACTCACACTCACCCTCAACCTAACCCTAACCCTAGACCTCACCCTCACCCTAACCCTCACCCTAACTCTCACGCTAACCCAACCCTAATCATCATGCTCACCCTCACCCTAACCATCACCCTAAACTTAACCCTAATATTCACCCTAACCCTAACCCACACCCTAGCCCTAACACTCACCCTCACCCTAACCCTAAACCTAACCCTAACCCTCACCATAACCCTCAGCCTAACCTTAACCCTCACCCTCACCCTAACCCTCACCCTAACCCTCACCCTCACACTCAGCCTATCCCTAACCCTAACCCTAATCCTAACACTAACCATCACCTTCACCCTCACCCTAACCCTAAACCCTAAACCTCACCCTCACCATAAACCCCAACGTCACCCTAACCCTCACCCTAAAGCTCACACTCAACCACACCCAAACACTCACCCTCACCCTAAACATCACCCTAACCCTAACCTCATCCTAACCCTAACCCTGACACTCACCCTAACCCTAAACATCACCCTAACCTTCACCCTCACCTTAATCCTAACCCTAACCCTAACCCTAAAACTTACCCTAACCCTTACCCTCACCTTCATGAAAACCCTCACGTTCAACCTAGCCCTCACACTAACCCTAACCCTATCTCTAACCCTCAACCTCACCCTTACCCTCACCCTCAGCCTAACCCCAACCCTAACCCTAATCCTAACCCTAACCCTCACACATACCCTCACCCTAAACCTAACCGTAAACCAAGCCCTCACCCTCACCCTCACCCTAACCCTACCTCTAACCCTTACTCTCACCCTAACCGTAATCCTTACCCAAACCCTAATCCTCACCCTAAACCACACAATAACACAAAATCTAACACTAACCCTCACCCTCACCCTAACACTCACCCTAACCCCAAACATAACCCTAACCATCACCCTCACCCTAACACTCACCCTATCCCTTACCCTCACCCTAACCCTAACCCTACACCTAACACTAACCCTATCCTTCACACTAACCCTAACCGTATCCCTTACACTGACCCTAACCCTAAACCTAATCTTACCCTCACACCAACCTTAACCCTCACCCTAACACTAACCCTACCCCTCACACTAACGCTCACCCAAACCCTCACCCAAACCCTTACCCTCATCCTAACTCTTACGCTCAGAATAACCCCAACCCTCACACTAACCCTAACTCTAAACCTTACCCTCACCCTAAAGCTAACCCTAATATTAATCCTCACACTAAGCCTACCCACCCCTAACCCTAAACATAACCCTCACCCTCACCTTAGCCCTCACCCTCACCCTCATCCTAAACCTAACCCTAACCCTCACCCTCACCCTCACCCTCATCCTAACCCTAACCCTAACCCTCAACCTAACCCTAAATCTCACCCTCAACCTAACACTAAACTTAACGCTAACCCTAACCCTAACGGTAACCTAACCCTCATACGAACCCTCATCCTTACCCTAAACCTAACCCTAACCCTCACCCTCAGCCTAGCCCTTACCCTAACACTTACCCTCACCCTAAACCTAAACCTAACCCTAACCCTCACACTAACCATAACCCTCACTCTAATCATAAACCTATCCGTCTCCCTCACCCTCACCCTAACCCTAACCCTAAACCTAACGCTCACCTAAACACGAACCCTAACCCTAACACTCACAATCACCCTAACACTCACTGGCACCCTAACACTCACCGTCACCCTAGCCTCACCGTCACCCTAACCCTCACCCAGACTCTAACACTCACCCTCTCCAATCCCTCATAATCACCATATCCCTCACCCTCACACTAACACTCATTCTAACCCTCACCCTCATCCTAACCCTAATCTTAACTCTAACCCTCAACCTCATACTCACCCTCAGCCTAACCCTAGCCCTAACCCTAATACTAACCCTAAACCTCACCCTCAACCTCACCCTAACCCTAACCTTAAACATAATCCTACCCTTCACCCTAATCTTCATCCTTACCCGAAACCTAACCCTCCCCCTCACCCTAACAATCACCCTAAAATTAACCCTCACCCTAACCCTCATCCTCACACTAATCCTCACATTAACTCTAACCCTAACCTTCACATTAACCATCACCCTAACCCTAAACCTAACCCTAAGCCTCACCCTCACCCTAATCCTCACCCTAATCCTAACCTCACCCTAACTCTCACCCTCACCCTAATCCTCACCCTAATCCTAACCCTTAAACCTAACCCTCAACCTAACCCTCAACCTAAACTTTACCCTCACCCTACCCCTAACCCTAAACCTAACCCTCACACTAAACCTAACCCTCAACCTAACCCTAACCCTTATTCTAACAATAACCCTAACCTTAACCCTAAACCTAACCCTCACCCTCACACTAACCCTAACAATAACCCTATCCCTAACCATAAACCTAACCCTCAGCCTGACCCTCACCTCACCCTAAACCTAACCGTAATCCTAACAATAATCCTAAACCTAACCCTCACCCTAACCCTAACCATAAACCACCCCTCATCCTAATCTTCATTCTAAACCTAAACCTAAACCTAAAACTCACCCTAACCCTAAACATCAACCTAAAACTAAACCTTAACCTCACCCTCACCCTCACCCTCAGCCTAACCCTAACCTTAACCCTAATCCTAACCCTGAACCTCACCCTCATCCTCACCCTAACCCTAACCCTAACCCTCACACTCACCCTCACCCTAACCCTAACCCTAAACCTAAACCTCACCCTACAACATATCCTCACACTAACCCTAACCATAACCCTCACACTAACACTCACCCTAACACTAATCCTCTACCTGAACCTCACCCTCACCCTAAACCTCACCCTAACCCTAACCCTCACCTTAACCCTAACCCTAACCCTAAACCTCACACTAAACCTAACCCTAAACCTCACCCTAACCCTCACCCTCACCCTAAACCTCACCCTCACTCCAACACTAACCCTAACCCTAACCCTCTCTCTAACCCTAACATTAACCCTCACCCTAACCCTAACAATAAACCTAACTCTCACCTAACACTCACAGGAAACCTAATCCAAACCCTCACACTCACACTCACCCTCATCCTAACCCTAACCCTAACACTCACCCTAATGCTAACCCTACACCTAACCCTCACCCTCACCTTCATCCTAACCCTCACCCACACCCTAACCCTCACACTCACCCTAAACCTCACCCTCACCCTAATCCTCACCCACACCCTAAATATCACCCTAACACTAACCCTCACCCTAATCCTAACCCTAAACCTCACCCTATGTCTCAACCTCAACATCAACCTCACCCAAAGCCTAACCCTAAACCTAACCCTCATCCTAAAGTTAACACTCTTACTCACCCTCAAGCCAACTCTAACACTAACCCAAACCGTAACCCTCACCCTTACCCTAACCCTAACCCTAACCCTAGCAATAACCCTATCCCTCACCCTAAACCTAACCCTCACTGTCACCCTCATCCTCACCCTAACCTTAACGGTAACGCTAACATTAAACATATCCCTAACTCAAACCTCACAGTAACCCTAATCCTAACCCCACCCCTCAGCCTAATCCTCATTCTAAACCTAAACATAAACCTCACCCTAACCCTCAACATAAACCTAAGCCTTACCCTCACTCACTCTCACTCTCACCCTCAACCTCATCCTAACACATACCCTCACCCTAACCCTAACCCTAACCCTCAGCTTAACCCTCAACCTAACCATCACGCTCAACCTAACCCTAACCATAACCCTCACCCTAATGCTAAACCAAACCCTAACACTCGCCCTCACCCTAACTCTCACCATCAGCCTAACCCTCACCCACAGACTAACCCTCACACTCACCCTATCCCTCACCCTCACCCTAACCCCCACCCACACCCTAAATATCATCCTAACCCTAACCCTCAACCTAACCCTAACCCTAACCTTCACCCTAAGCCTCACCCTCACCCTCACCCTAAGCCTAATCCTAAACCTAACTCTAATCGTAAACCTAAACCTCTCCCTCACCCTCATGCTAACCCTAAACCTCACCCTAACCCTTACCCTAAACCTCACCCTCACCCTAACCCTAACCATCACCCTCACACTCACCCTAATCCTAACCCTAACCCTAACCCTAACCCACACCCTAATGCTAACCCTAACCCTAAACCTCACCCTCATCCTAACCCTCACACACACTGTAACTTTTAAACTCACCCTAACCCTCACCCTCACCCTAAACCTCAACCTCACCCTAAATATTTCCCTAACCCTAACCCTCACCCTAACCCTAACCCTAACCCTCACCCTAAGCCTCACCCTCACCATCATCCTCACCCTAAGCCTAACCCTAAACCTATCCCTAATCCTATACCTAGCCCTCTCCCTCACCCTCATACTAAACCTAATGCTAAACCCAACCCTAACCGTCACCCTCACCATTACCCTATCCCTAACCATAAACCTAACAATAACCCTAACCCTAACCCTAAAACTCACACTAAACCTAACCCTTACTCTCACCCTAACCCTAACACTAAACCTTACCCTAACCCTAACACTAGCCCTAAACTTCACAATAAACCTAAACCTCACCCTAAACCTCAACCTCACCCTAAACCTCACCCTCAACATCACCCTCACCCTAAGACTAACCCAAACCCTAAACCTAATCTTAAACCTACCCCTCTCCCTCACCCTCACCCTAACCCTAACCATAACCCTCGCCCTCACCCTCACCCTAACCCTAAAGCTAAACCTTACAATAACCCTCACCCTCACCCTAACCCTAACCCTAACAATAACCCTAACTCTAAACCTAACACTAAACCTCACTGTCACCCTCAACCTCACCCTAACCCTAACCCTAACTCTAACCTTAACCCTCACCCTAACCCTAACCGTCAGCCTAATCCTCACCCTAAACCTAAACCTCAAATTCACCTTAACCCTAACCCTTACCCTCACCCTAACCCTAAACTTAAACCTAACCCTAACTCTCACACTAACTCTAACCCTCACCCTAACCCTAACCCTACCCATCAGCTTAACCCTCATCCTAACCCTAAACCTAACCCTTACCCTAACCCTAACCTTAATCCTCACACTAACCCTAAAAATAAACCTAACCCTAACCCTCACCCTAACCGTAACTATTAGCCTAACCCTCACCCTCAACCTAAACTTAACCCTCACCCAAAACCTAACCCTAACCCTCATCCTGAGCCTAGCCCTCACCCTAACCCTAATCCTAAGCCTTACCCTCACCCTCATCCTAACCGTAACTCTAACCCTCTCCCTCACTCTAAGCCTAACCCTAAAAATAACCCTATCCCTAACCCTAAACCTAACCCTCACCCTCACACTCACTCTCATCCTAACCCTAACCTTAACGCTAAAAATAACCCTATCCCTAACCCAAACCCTCAGCTTAACCCAAACCCTAACCCCAGCCCTCAGCCTAATCCTCATCCTAAACCTAAACCTAAACCTAAACCTCACCCTAACCCTAAACATAACACTAACACTAACCCTCAGACTCACCCTTAGCCTAACCCTAACCCTAACCCTAATCCTAACACTGAACCTCACCCTCACCCTCAACCTAACCGTAACCTTAACCCTCACCCTCACCCTAACCCTCACCCTAACTCTCAACCTAACCCAACCGTAACCCTCACCCTCACCATCACCCTAAACCTAACCCTAATATTCCCCCTAACCCTCACCCACACACTAGCCCTAACACTCACCTTCAACCTAAACCTAAACCTAAACATAACCCTCACCATAACCCTCAGCCTAACCTTAACCCTAACACTAACCCTTACCCTCACCCTAACCCTCACCCTCACCCTTATCCTCAGCTTATGCCTAAACCTAACACGAACCCTCACCCTAACCCTAACCCTCACCCTCACCCTCAGCCTATTCCTAACCCTAACCCTAATCCTAACCCTAACCCTCACCCTCAACTTTACCCTAACACTCTCCCTAACCCTAAAACTCACCGTAACCCTCACCCTCACCCTAAACCTCACAGACACCCTAATCCTCACCGACAACCTAACATTCACCCACACCCTGACCATAATCCTCACCTTCATGCTAAAGATACCCTAACCCTAACTCTTACCCTAACCCTAATCCTAACCCTCAACCTAACCCTAACCTTCACCCTCACCTTCATCATCACCGTCAGGCTAACCCTAATAATAACTTTAATTCTAAACCTAACCCTCACCCCCACCCTAACTCTCAGCCTTTCCCGAAACCTCATCCCTCACCCTCATGCCAAACATCACCCTAAACCTAACTCTCACCCTAAACCTAACCCTAACATTTACCCTCACCCTCAGCCTAACCCTAACCCTAATCCTAATCCTAACCATCACTCTCACCTCACCCTAACCCTAACCCTCACACGAACCCTCACCCTAAACCTAAACATAACCCTAACCCACACCCTCACCCTCACGCTAATCCTAAGCCTAACACCAAAACTAACCCTTACCGTAACCCTCACCCTCACCCAAAACCTAACCATAACCCTAACCCTAACCCTAACAATAACCCTAACCCTAACTCTAATCCTAACCCAAACCCATACCCTAACCCTAATTCTAAATAAAAACCTCAACCTAAACCTAAACTTCACCCTCACTGTAACCCTAACCCGAACCCTAACCCTCACCCTTACCCTAACCCTAACCCTAATCCTAATCTTAAACCTCACCCTCACCTAAACCCTTACCCTAACGGTAACCCTAATCCTCACCCTCACCCTAACACTAACCCTAACCCTAAACCTCACCCTAACCCTCACCCTCAACTTAACACTAACCAAAACCCTAACCCTCAACCTTACCTTCACCCTAACCCTAATCCTAACCCTCACACTATCCCTAAACCTCACCCTAACCCTAACCCTACCCCTCACCCTAAACTTCATCTTAACACTAACCCTAGCCCTAACCCAAAACCTCAACCTAACCGTAAACATAACCCTCACCCTAAATTGAACTGTAACCCTCACTCTAACCCTAACAATAAACCTAAAGTTAATCTTAACCCTCACCCTCATGCTAACCCTAACCCTAACCCAAATCCTCAACCTCACCCTAAACCTCAGCATCATCCTCAACCTCACCCTCACCCTAGCCCTCACCCTCACCCTAACCCTAACACTAAACCTCACCTGCATCCTCACTATCACCCTCAGCCTAAACCTTACCCTATCTCTAATCATAACCCTAACCCTCACCCTCAACCGAACACTCACCATAAACCTTACCCTCACCCTCACCATAATCTTATCCGTAAACCTCACACTAAACCTAACCCTCACCCTAAACCTAACCATAACCCTCATCATAATCCTAAAGTTCACCCTCAACCTTGCCCTCACCCTAACCCAAAGCCTCACCCTAAACATCACCCTCACACCACATTCAAATTAAAACTAATCCTAACCCCCACCCTAACCCTAGCCCTCAACCTAACACTAACCCTCACCCTATCCCTAAACCTCAAGCTCACCCTCACCCTCATCCTCACCCTCAGTGTAACACTAACCCTATCTAAATTCCTAAACCTAAACCTCACCCTCATCCTAAAAATAACCCTAATTCTTTCCCTCACACTAATCCTAACCCTAACCGTAACCTTAACTCACACTAAACCTAACCCTCACCCTAACCGTAACCCTAACCCCTTACCCTAACCCTCACCTTAACCCTAAACCTAACGCTCACCCTAAACCTCACCATAAACCTCACAGTCAACCTAACCCTGACCCTAACCCTAATCTTAACGCTAACCCTCACTCTAAACCTAAACCTCACCCTCAACCTAAACCCCACCCTAAACCTCACCCTAATCCTAACCCTAATCCTCAGCCTAACCCATACCCTAACCCTCACCCTAACCCTAATCCTAATCTCCACGCTAACCCTAACTTTCACCCTAACCCTAACCCTAACCCTCACACTCACCCTCACCCTCTCCTTAACCCTAAGCTTAATCCTAACCCTCACCCTCACCCTTACCTTTACACTAAACCTAACCCTAACCCTCATTCTAACAGTAACCCTAAACCTCACCCTCACCCTAACCCTCACCCTTACTTTATCCTCACCCTAACCCTAACCCTCACATTAACCCTAATACTCACCATAACCTTAACTCTACCCATATCCCTATACTACACCCTAACATTAACGCTAACACTAACCCTAAACGTCAGCCTAAATCTCACCCTCATACCACCATCAAACTAACCCTTACCCTAAACCTCACCCTAACCCTAAACCTCACCCTAACCCTAACCCTCACCCTAGCCCTCACTCTAACACCAACCCTAAAAATCACACTCACCCTCACCCTCACCATCACCCTCAGCTTAACACTAACAATAACCCAAATCCTAACCCAAACCTCAACCTCACCCTAACCGTCACCCTAATTCTTACCTTCACACTAATCCTAAACCTAACCCTAACCCTCACACTCACACTAAACTTAACCCTCACCCTAACCTTCACACTAAACTAATGGTAACTCTAACACTCACCCTAACCCTCCCGCAATCAATCACCCACCTGATAAACCTAAACCTAACCCTAAACCTCACCCTCACCACAACCCTCAACCTAACCCTAACCCTAACCCTAACCTGAAACACTCATCCTAACCCAAACCCTAATTCTAACACTAATCCTAACCCTCACCCTAACTCTAACCCTAAACCTAACCTTCACTCTAACCCAAACCTTCACCCTAACCTTAGCCCTATCTCTCACCCTCTCACTCTAAACTTCATCCTAACCCTAACCCTAAACCAAACCCTAAGCCTAAAACTCACCCTAACCCTAACCTTCACCCTCAATGTAACCATAAACCTAAACATAAACCTACAATTAACCCTAACTCTAAACTTTATCCTAACCCTCACCCTCACCCTAACCCTAACCCTAACCCTCACCCTAAACCTAGCCCTCACCCTCATCGTAAACCTAACCCTAACACTAAACTTTATCCTAACACTCACCCTCACCCTAACCCTAACCCTAACCCTAACCCTCACCCTAAACCTAACCCTCACCCTCACCGTAAACCTATACAAAACCCTAACACTTACCCTCACCCTAACACTAACCCTAACCCTAAACCTCACACTCACTCTAACCCTCACCCTAAACCTTAACCTCACCCTAAACCTCATCCTAACCCTCACCCTATCCCTAACCCTAACCCTCAAACTAACCCTAACCCTCACCCAACCCTAACCCTACCCCTCATCCTAACTCTCAACCTAACCCTAAACCTAACCCTGATACTAACCCTAACCCTAACCCTAAACCTCACCTGCAACCTAACACTCACTGTCACCCTAAACCTTACATTAAACCTAACCCTCACCCACAACCTAACCCTCAGTCTCACTCTCTCTGTCAGCCTCAGCCTAACCCAAAGCCTAACCCTAACCCTATCCCTAACCCTCACACTCACCCTCACCCTAACCCTAACCCTAAGCTTCACTATAACCCTCAACCTAACCCTAACCCTCACCCTAACACTAACCCCCCCTTACCTAACACTCAAGCTAACCCTTACACTCATCATAACACTAAGCCTAACCCTAACACTAACTCTCACACTAACCCTCATCCTAAACCACCCTATCATTAACCCTAACCCTAACCCTCACTGTCATCCTCACACTAACCCTAACCCTATGCCTCAAACTCACCCTCAACCTCACCCTAAACCTAACCCAAACCCTCAAACCAACCTTTATGCTCACCCTCACACTAACCCTCACCCTCATCCTAAACATCAGCCTAAACCTAACCTTCACCCTAATCCTCAGCATAAGCCTAACCCTCACCCTACCCTTAACCCTCAACCTAAACCTAACCCTCAACCTAAACCTAACCCTCAACCTAACCCTTACCATAACCCTAACAGTAGGCCTAACCCTGTCACACTAAACCTTAACCTCACCATAACATTAACCCTCACCCTAAACCTAACCCTAACCCTCTCCCTAACACTACCCCTTACACTAACCCTAATACTAACCCTAACCCTCACCCTAAACCTACCCCTCAACTTCATGTCACCCTCACCCTAATACTCACCCTAACCCTCAACCTCACCCTCACCCTAACCCTAACCTTCACCCTAAACCTCACCCTCACCATAACCTTCACTCTTACCCTAACCCACAAACTCACCCTAACCCTCACCCTTACCCTTATCCTTACCCTCACCCTAATCCTCACCCTAACCCTAACCCTCACCCTAACCTAACCCTAACCCTCACCATAGCCCTCAACCTAACCCTAATGGTAACCCTAAACCTCACCCTAACCCTAACCTTAACCTTTCATCTCACCTTAACCCTGACCGTAAAATTAACCCTCAACCTCACCCTAAACCTCACCCTAACCCTAACCCTCACCCCAACACTGACCCTCACCATAACCCTCACCCAAACGCTAACACTAACGCTAAACCTCACCTCACCAGCAACCTCACGAAACCCTAACCCTAACCCGAACCCTAACAATAACACTAACCCTAACCTGAATCTAATCCTTACCCTAACCCACAACCTCACCCTCACCTTCACCCTAAATCTAACCCTAAACCTCTCCATAACCCTAACACTCACCCTAACCCTAACCTCACACCGTAACCCTCACCCTAAAACTTATCCTCACCCTAATCCTAAACCTAACCCTAAACCTCACCTTAAGCCTCACCCAAACCCTAACCCTAAAGGTAACCCTTAAACTAACCCTGAACCTCACCCTAACCCTAACCCTACCCCTCATCCTAACCATCATCCTAACCCTAACTCTAAACACACACCTTAACCCTAAACCTAACCCTAAAACTCACCTGCACCCTAACAGTCACGTTCACCCTCACCCTCACCCTAACTCTAAACCTCACCCTAACCAACAAACTATCCCTAACCCTCACCCTAACCCTAAGCCTAACACTCGCCCTAACTCTAAGCCTCACCCTAATCGAACCTTCAGTCTATCCCTAACACTAACCCTAACGCTCACAATCACCCTAAACCTAACCCTCACACACACCCTCACCATCAGCTTAAACCTAAGCCTTACAATAACCCTAACCCTAACCCACACATTCACCCTCACCCTAAGCCTAAACCTAACCCTAAACCTAACCCTCACCCTCACCCTAACCCTAACCCAAAGCCTCAACCGAACCCTCTCCTCTCACTCAACCTCACCCTAACCCTCGCCCTCAACCTAAACATCACCCTAAACCTAACCCTCACTCTAAATCTTAGCCTAACACTCACCCTAACCCTAACCCTAACCCTAAACCTTACCCTCACCTTCAGGCTCACCCTACCCCAAATCCTAACCCTAACCCTCACCCTCACCCTCAACCTAAACCTATCCCTAACCCTAACCCTCACCCTAACCGTAACCTCCAACCTAACCCTAACCCTCACCATAATCCTAACGCTAACCCTAAACCTCACCCTAACTCTCACCCTCAGCCTAAGCCTAACCCTATCCTTAACCCTCACACTCACCCTTACCCTAAAACTAACCCTAAGCCTCACACTCACCCTCAAGCTCACCCTAACCCTAACCCAAACACTCACCCTCACCTTAACCCTAACCCTAAGCCTCACCGTCACCTTCAACCTCACCCTAACCCTCACCCTAACCCTAAACTTCCCCTCACCCTAACACTCAACCTACCCCTTACACTCACCATAACACTAAGCCTAACCCTAACACTAACTCTCACACTAACCCTCATCCTTAACCACCCTATCATTAACCCTAACCCTAACCCTCACAGTCACCATCACACTAACCCTAACCCTAAGCCTCAAACTCACCCTCAACCTCACCCTAAACCTAACCCAATACCCTCAAACCAACCTTTATGCTCACCCTCACCTCACCCTCACCCTCAGCATAACAGTAACCCTATCACTATTCCTTACCCTAAACCTCATCCTCACCCTAACCATCACCCTAATTCTTACCCTCACACTAATCCTAACCCTGACTCTCACACTAAACCTAACCCTCAACCGAACCGTAACCCTCCCCCTTATCCTAACCCTCACCTTAACCCTAACCCTAACCCTCACCCCAACCCTCACCCTAAACCTCACAATCACCCTAAACCTGGCCCTTACCGTAATAATAACCCTAACCCTCACCAGAACCCTAACCCTCACCCTCACCCTAACCCTCACCCTAATCCTAAGCCTAACCCTCAGCCTAATCCTCAACTTAACCCTAAGAATAACCCTAACCCTCACCCTCACTGTAACACTCACCCTAACCCTAACCCTCACCCTAACCCTAAAACTCACCCTAATCCTCACCCTAACCCTCACTCTCACCTGCACCCTCACCCTAACCCTCACCCTAACACTAATGCTTACTCTAACACTCACCCTAACCCTCATGCTATCATTTACCACCACCACAAACCTACCCTAAACTTAAACCTCACCCTCAGTCTAAACCTCACCCTAACCCAAAACCTAATCCTAACACTCACCCTCACCCTATCCCTAACCCTAACCTTAACCCTCACCTAACCCTAACCCTAAACTTCAACGTCACCCTAACCCTCACCATCACGCGAACCCTCACCCTAACCCTTATCCTCACCCACACCATAACCCTCAAGGTCACCCTCACCCTAAACCTCACGTAATCCTCATCTTAAACCTAAACATTACATAACCAAGAGTGTCAACCTAACCCTCAACTTCACCCTAACCCTCATCCTCACCCTAGCCCTCACCCTAACCATAACCATAACCCTAACCCTAAACATCACCCTCACCCTCACCCACAGGGTAACCCTAAACCTATCCCTAATCCTAACCCTAACCCTCACCCTCACCCTAACCGTAACCCTCACACTAAACCTAACCCTCACCCTAAACATAACCTTACTCCTCAACATAACCCTCAACCTAAACTTAACCCTAACCCTACCCCTCACCTTCACGCTAGCCCTCCACTTAACCCTAATTCTAACCCTAACCCTCATCCTGACCCTAAACCTCACACTAACCCTAACCCTAATCCTCAATCTAACCCTAACCCTAACCCTTACTCTAACACTCACCCTAACCTTAACCCTCACCCTTATCGTAACCCTCACACTCAGCCTCACCCTCACCTTTGCACTTAACGTCACGCTCATCCTAACCCTCACCCTAACCCGAACCCTCATCCTAACCCTTAACCTACCCTAACACTATCCATCACCATAACCTTAACCCACACCCACACCATCACCCTCATCCTAACCCTTTGCCTAAGCCTAACCCTAACCCTAACCTACACCCTCACCCTAGCCCTCACCCTTACCCTAATCCTAACCTTAAACCTCATCCTAAACCTCACCCTAACCCTAAGGCTAACCATCACCCTAAGCCTAACCTTAAGCCTAACACTAAGCCTAACCCTAACCCTCACCCTAACCCTCCCCTTCAACCTAACTCTAACTCTAAAACTAACCCTCACCCTATCCCTAATCCTAACCTTTACCCTAAACCTCACCCTAACACTAACACTAAATCTCACCCTCACCCTCACCCAAACAGTAACTCTAACCTTAACCCTAATATTGACACTAATCTTAACCCTAAAACTAACCCTAACCCTAACCCTAACCTTCACCTTCAGCCTCAACCTCACTGCAAAATTAACCCTAACCATAACACTTACAAGAACACTAACCCTAATCCTAACCATCACCCTCACACTAACCCTAATCCTAACCCTAACCCTCACCCTAACCGTAACCCTGACCCTCACTGTAATCCTAACTCTCATTTTAACCCTCATCCTAATCCTAACACTAACCCTCACTCTAACCCTTAACCTCACCCTAATCCTAACACTAAGCCTAACCTAAACCTCACCCTAACCCTCATCCTTACCCTATCCGTAACCCAAAACCTAACCCTCAACCTAACATTCACCCTAACCCTAACCCTAACCTTAAACCTCACCCTAACCCTAACCGTATCATTCTCCCTTACCCTAAACCTAACTCTAAACCTAACCCTAATAATAACCCTAACCCTAACTCTAATCCTAACCCCTCCCACACCCTAACGCTAACCCTAACCCTAACCCTCACCCTAAACCTAACCCTCACCCTCACAGTAACCCTAACCCTAACCCTAACCCTCACCCTAAACCTAAACCTAACAATAACTCTCATCCTAACCCTCACCCTAATCCTTAACCTCACCCTAACTCTAATCCTAACCTTCACACTAAACTTAAAGCTCACCCAAAACCTAACCATACCACTCAGCCTAACCCTCATCCTAACCCTAAACCTAACCCAAACCCTCACCCTAACCCTAAACTTAACCCTAATCCTAAACATAAAACTAACCCTAACACTCACCCTCAACCTCACCCTCACCCTCACCCTAACCCTAAACCTCACACTAACCCTCACACTAACCCTAAACATAACCCTAACCCACACCCTCACCCTCACGCTAATCCTAACCCTAACCCTAAACCTAACACTTACGGTAACCCTCAACCTCACCCTAAACCTAACCCTAACCCTAACTCTAATCCTAACCCAAACCCACACCCTAAACCTAACCCTAAACCTCAACCTAAACCTAACCCTCACCCTCACTGTAACCCTAACCCTAACCCTAACCCTCACCCTCACCCTAACCATAACCCTAATCCTAATCCTAAACCTCACCCTCACCTTAACCCTTACCCTAACCTTAACCCTCACCCTAGCCCTCACCCTAACCCTAGCCCTAAACCTCACCTGCATCCTCACTCTCACCCTGAGCCTAAACCTAACCCTATCTCTAATCATAACCGTAACCCTAACCCTCACCCGAACCCTCACCATAACCCTTACCCTCACCCTCACCCTAACCTTAACCGTAAACCTCACACTAAACCTAACCCGCACCCTAAACCTCACCCTAAACCTCAGCCTCACACCAACCTCAAACTAAAACTAACTCTAACCCTCACCCTAGCCCTCATCCTAACCCTAAACCTAATGCTCACCCTCACCCTGATCCTCTCCTCAGTGTAACACTAACCCTATCCCTATTCCTAAACCAAAACCTAAACCTAAACCTCACCCTCACCCTAACCATCACCCTAATTCTTTCCCTCACACTAATCCTAACCCTAACCCTAACCCTTACCTTAACTCTCACACTAAACCTAACCCTCACCCTAACCGTAACCCTACAACTAACCCTAACACTCACCTTAACCCTAAACCTAATCCTCACCCTAAACCTCACCCTAAACCTCACAGTCACCCTAATCCTGACCCTAACCCTAATCCTAAACCTAACCCTCACTCTAAACTTAACACTCACCCTCCCCCTAAATCTCACCCTAAACTCACCCTAATCCTAACCCTAACACGCAGCCTAACCCACACACTAACACTCACCCTTACCCTAATCTTAACCTCCACCCTAAGCCTAACTTTCACACTAACCCTAACCCTCACACTCACCCTCACCCTCTCCTTAACCCTAAGCCTAACCCTAACCCTCACCCTCACCCTTACGTTAACACTAAACCTAACCCTAACCCACACTCTAACAGTAACCCTGAACTTCACCCTCACCCTAACCCTCACCCTTACTTCATCCTCACCCTAACGCTAATCCTCACATTAACCCTAATACTCACCATAAGCGTAACCCTACCCCGAACCCTAACCCTCACCCTAACTTTAACCCTAACCCTAACCCTAAACCTGACCCTAAATCTAACCCTCATACCACCCTCAAACTAACCCTAAACATAACCGTCACCCTAACAATAACCCTCACCCTAACCCTAACCCTCACCCTAGCCCTCACCCTAAACCTAAGCCTAAAACTCACACTCACCCTCACCCTCAACATCACCCTCAGCATAACACTAACTACAACACAAATCAAAAGCCGAAACCTCAGCCTCACCCTAACGTTAAACCTAATCCGTACCTTCACACTAATCCTAAACCTAACCCTAACCCTCACACTCACACTAAACCTAACCCTCACCCTAACCTTCACCCTAATCCTAATGCTAACTCTAACACTCACCCTAACCCTCACACTATCACTCACCCACATGATAAACCTAACACTAACCCTAACCCTCACTCTCACCACAACCCTCAACCTAACCCTAACCCTAACCCGAACCGAAACCCTCATCCTAACCCTAACCCTAACTCCAACACTAAACCTAACCCTCACCCTAACCCTAACCCTAACATTCACTCTAACCCTAACCCTCACCCTAACCTTAACCCTACCATTCAACCTAAACCTCTTCCTAACCCTAAACCTAATCCTAATCCTAAACCTCACCCTAACCCTAACCCTCACCCTCAACAAAACCATAAAACTAAACATGACCCTACGAATAACCCTAACCTTAAACTTTATCCTAACCCTCACCCTCACCCTAACCCTAACCCTAACCCTAACCCTCACCCTAAACCTAAACCTCAGCCTCATCTTAAACCTAATCCTAACCCTAACACTTGCCCTCACCCTAACACTAACCCTAACCCTAACCTTCACACTCACTCTAACCCTCACCCTAAACCTTGACCTCACTCTAACCCTCATCCTAACCCTCACCCTAACCCTAACCCTAACCCTCAAACTAACCCTAACCCTCACCCTAACCTTAACCCTAACACTCACCCTAAACCTCATCCTAAATATTACTCTAAACCTAACTCTATTCCTAAACCTCACCCTAACCCTAACCTTCACCCTCAACGTAACCATAAACCTAAACATAACCCTAAAAATAACCATAACCCTAACATTTATCCTAACCCGCACCCTCACCCTAACCCTAACCCTAACCCTCACCCTAAACCTAACCCTCACCCTCTATGTAAACCTATACAAAACCCTAACACTTACCCTCACCCTAACACTAACCCTAACCCTAAACCTCACAATCATTCTAACCCTCACCCTAAACCTTAACCTCACACTAAACCTCATCCTAACCCTCACCCTATCCCTAACCCTAACCCTCAAACTCACCCTAACCCTCACCCAACCCTAACCCTAGCCCTCATCCTAACTCTCAACCTAACCCTAAACCTAACCTTGATACTAACCCTAAACCTCACCTGCACCTTAACACTCACTGTTACCCTTAAACTTACATTAAACCGACCCTCACCCACACCCTAACCCTCAGTCTCACCCTCTCCGTCAGCCTCAGCCTAACCCTAACCCTAACCCTAACCCTAACCCTCACACTCACCCTCACCTTAACCCTAACCCTAAGCCTCACCGTCACCTTCAACCTCACCCTAACCCTCACCCTAACCCTAAACTTCCCCTCACCCTAACACTCAACCTACCCCTTACACTCACCATAACACTAAGCCTAACCCTAACACTAACTCTCACACTAACCCTCATCCTTAACCACCCTATCATTAACCCTAACCCTAACCCTCACAGTCACCATCACACTAACCCTAACCCTAAGCCTCAAACTCACCCTCAACCTCACCCTAAACCTAACCCAATACCCTCAAACCAACCTTTATGCTCACCCTCACACTAACCCTCACCCTCATCCTAAACATCAGCCTAACCGTAACCCTCACCCTAATCCTCAGCATAACCCTCACCCTCACCCTAACCCTAACCCTCAACCTAATCCTAACCCTCAACCTAACACTTACACTAACCCTAACACTAGGCCTAACCCTAACACTAACACTCACATTAACCCTTAACCTCACCATAACCCTAACCATCACCCTAAACCTAACCCTAAACCTCTCCCTCACCCTACCCCTCACATTAACCCTAATACTAACCCTCACCCTCACCCTAAACCTAACCCTCAACCTAACCCTAACCCTCAACCTCATCTAACCCGCACCCTAAACCTAACCCTAACCCTCACCCTAAACCTCAACCTCACCCTCACCCTAAACCTAATCCTCATCCTCACCATAACCTTCACTCTTACCCTAACCCTCAAACTCACCCTAACCCTCACCCTTACCCTTATTCTTACCCTCACCCTAATCCTCACCCTAACTCTAACCCTCACCCTAATCTAACCCTATCCCTAAACCTAGCCCTCAACCTAACCCTAGTGCTAACCCTAACCCTCACCGTAACCCTAACCCTAACCGTTAACCTCACCCTAACCCTAACCCTAAAACTAACACTCAATCTCACCCTAAACCTCACCCTAACAATAACTCTCACCCCAACACTTACCCTCACCCTAACGCTAACCCTAACGCTAAACCTCAACTCACCAGCAACCTCACCGTATCCCTAACCATAACCCGAACCCTAACAATAACACCAACCCTAACCTTAAACCTAATCCTTACCCTAACCCACAACCTCACCCTCAACTTCACCCTAAATCTAACCGTAAACCTCTCCATAACCCTAACCCTCACTATAACCCTAACCTCACACTTACCCTAACCCTCACCCTAACCCTAAACCTAACCCTAACCCTCACCTTAAACCTCACCCTAACCCTAACGCTAACGGTAACCCTTAAAGTAACCCTGAACCTCAATCTAACCCTAACACTACCCCTCATCCTAACCATCATCCTAACCCTAAAACTAAATCCAAACCCTAACCCTAAACCTCACCTGCACCCTAAAAGTCACGCTCAACCTCACCCTCAACCTAACTCTAAACCTCACCCTAACCATCAAACTATCCCTAACCCTCACCCGAACCCTAAGCCTGACACTCGCCTTAACCCTAAGCCTCACCCTCATCTAACCCTCAGTCTATCCCTAACAGAAACCCTAACGCTCACACTCACCCTAAACCTAACCCTCACACACACCCTCACCCTCAGCTTAAACCTAAGCCTAACAATAACCCTAACCCTAACCCTCACAATCACCCTCACCCTAAGCCTAACCCTAACCCTAAACCTAACCCTCACCCTCACAGACACCATATCCCAAACTCAAACCCTCAATCGAACCCTCACACTCAACCTCACCCTAACCCTAACCCTCAACCTAAATATCACCCTAAAACTAACCCTCACTCTAACCCTTAGCCTAACGCTCACCCTAACCCTAACCCACACACTCACCCTCACCCTCAGGCTCACCCTAACACTAATCCTAACCCTAACCCTCACCCTCACACTCAACCTAAACTTTTCCCTAACCCTAACCCTCAACGTAACCTTAACCTCCAACCTAAACCTAAGCCTCACCATAACCCTAACGCTAACCCTAACCCTAACCCTGAACCTCACCCACATCCTCACCCTCAGCCTAAGCCTAACCCTATCCCTAACCCTCACACTCACCCTTACCCTAAAACTAACAGTTAGCCTCACCCTCACCCTCAACCTCACCCTAACCCTAACCCAAACACTCAACCGAATCTTCACCCTCACCCTCACCCTAACCCTCACCCTCACCCTAAACATCAACCTAACCCTAACCCTCACCCTAAACCTCACCCTAATCCTAACCCTCACATTAACCTCAGCATTAACCTCACATTAACCCTCAGCTTAAACCTAAGCCTAACAATAACCCTAACCCTAACCCTCACAATCACCCTCACCCTAAGCCTAACCCTTACCCTCACCCTAACACTAAGCCTAACACTAACTTGAACCCTCAGAGTAACGCTAACCCTCATAGTAGCCCTAACCCTCACCCTAACCCTAACCCTACCCCTCACTCTAACTCTAACCCTAACCCTCACCCTAATCCTAACCCTTACACTCACCCTCACCCTAACCCTCACTGTTACCTTAACCCTCTCCCTAAAACTAACCCTCATTCTACACATCACCCTAACCATAACCCTCACCCTAACCCTAACCCTATCACTCACACTAACCCTAACACTCACACTAACCCTCAAACTAAACCTAACCTCCAACGTAACACTAACCCTCACCCTAACCCCAACGCTAACCCTCAACCTAACCCTAACGCTCACCCTAACCCTTACCCTCACTGTAACCCTAACCCTCACACTATCCATAATCCTTACCCTCACCCTAACCCTACCCCTTACCCTAACCCTCACGCTAACCCTAACCCCAACCCTAACCCTCACCCTCACCGTCACCCTAACACTCACCCTAACCCTCAACCTTACCCTCAACATAACCCTAACCCTAACCAAAACCCTCATCCTCACCCTAAACCTCACACTAACCCTAACCCTAATCCTCAATCTAACCCTAACCCTAACAATTACCCTAACCGTCACCTTAACCCTAACCCTCACCCTTACCGTAACCCTGACCCTCAGCCTCACCCTCACCTTTACACTTACCGTCACGTTCATCCTAACCCGAACCCTAACCCGAACCCTCATCCTAACCCTTTCCCTACCCTAACCCTATCCATCACCATAACCTTAACCCCACCCTCACCATCACCTTCATCCTAACCATATGCCTAAGCCTAACCCTAACCCCAACCTACACCCTCACCCTAGACCTCACACTAACCCTAATCCTTCCCCTAACCCTCATCCTAACCCTCACACTAAACCTAAGGCTAACCATCCCCCTAAGCCTAATCCTCACCATCATCACCCTCAGCCTAACCCTAAGCCTAAGCCTAAACCTAACCCTAACCCCCACACTCACCTTCATGCTAACCCTAATCCTAACCATAAGCCTAACCCTAAACCTCAACCTAACCCTCAACCTAACCCTAACTTTAACCCTAAAACTAACCCTAAGCCTAACCCTCACCCTAACCCTCTCCCTCAATCTAACTCTAACTCTAAAACTCACCTTCAGCCTATCCCTAATCCTAACGTTAACCCTAAACCTCACCCTAACACTAACCCTAACTCTCACCCTCACCCGCAACCAAACGGTAACTCTAACCCTAACCCTAACATTAACACTAATCTTAACCCTAAAACTAACCCTAAACCTAACCCTAACCTTCACTCTCAGCCTCACCCTCACTGCAAATGAAACCCTAACCATAACACTTACAATAACACTAACCCTAATCCTAACCATCACCCTCACCCTAACCATAATCCTAACCCTAACCCTCACCCTAACTCTAACTTTGACCCTGACTGTAACCCTAACCCTCATCTTAACCCTCACCTTAACCCTAAACCTAACCCTCACCCTAACCTTAACCTCACCCTAATCCTAACACTAAGCCTAACCTAAACCTCAGCCTAAACCTTACAGTCACCCTAACCATAAACTAAAACCTAACCCTCAACCTAAACCTCACCCTAACCCTAGCCCTAAACTTAAACCTCATCCTAACCCTAACCGTATCCTTCAACCTCACACTAAACCTAACCGTAACCCTAACCCTGACCCTAACAATAACCCTAACCCTAACCCCAACACTAACCCTCACCCTAAACCTAACCCTCAACCTCACAGTAACCTTAACCCTAACCCAAACCCTGACCCTAACCCTAATATTAAGCCTAACCCTAAACTTCATACTAACCCTTACACTCACACTCAACCTCACCCTCACCCTCATGCTAACCCTAACACTCAACCTAACTCTCACCCTAACCCTAACCCACACCCTCACCCTCTACGCTAATCCTAACTCTAACCCTAACCCTAACCCTAACTGTAAACCTCACCCTCACCCTAAACCTAAGCATAACCCTAACCCTAACCCTAACAATAACCCTAAGCCTAACTCTAACCCTAACCCAAACCCACACCCTAACCCTAACCCTAAACCTCACCCTAAACCTAACCCTCACCCGCAATGTAACCCTGACCCTAACCCTAAACCTCACCCTCACCCTAACCCTAACTCTAATCCTAATCCTAAACCTCACCCTCACCTTAACCCTAACCCTAACCCTAACCCTCACCCTAACCCTAAACCTCACCCTCAGAGTAAACCTAACCCTAACCTTAAACCTAACCCTCAACCTAACCATAACCCTAACATGAATCCTAAAGTCCACCCTAACCCTAACCCTCACCCTGAACCTAACCCTAACCCTAAACCTCACCCTAACCCTCACCCTCACCTTAACCCTAACCAAAACCCTAACCCTCAACCTAACCCTCACCCTAAGCCTAACCCTAACCCTCACACAAACCTTAACCCTCACCCTAACCCTAACCCTACCCCTCACTCTAAACTTCATCTTAACGCTAACCCTAACCCTAACCCTAAACCTCACCGTAACAATAACCGTAACCCTCACCTTCACCCTCACCCTTAACTGAACTGTAACCATCACTGTAACCCTTACAATAACCCTAACCCTAAACTTAATCCTCACCCTCACCCTAACCCTAACCCTAACCCAAACCCTCACCCTCACCCTAACCCTCAGCCTCACCCTCAAATTCACCTTTATCCTAACCCTCACCCACAAACTAGCCCACACCCTCACCCTAACCCTAACCTAAACCTCACCGTCACCCTCAGCCTAAACCTAACACTATCTCTAATCATAACCCTAACCTTCACCCTCACCCAAAACCTCACCATAACCCTTACCCTCACCCTCACCCTAACCTTAACCATAAACCTCACACTAAACCTAACCCTCACCCTAAACCTAACCCTAACCCTCATCATAACCCTGAAGTTCACCCTCAACCTAGCCCTCACCCTAACCCAAACCCTCACCCTAAACCTCAACCTCAAACCACCCTCAAACTAAAATTAAACCTAACCCCTCGCCCTAAACCTAGACCTCACCCTAAACCTAACCTTCACCATACCTCTCATCCTAACGCTAAACCTAACACTCACCCTCACCCTCATCCTCACCCTCAGCGTAACACTAACCCTATTCCTATTCCTAAACCTAAACCTCAACCTCACCCTAACCATCAACCTAATTCTTTCCCTTACACTAATCCTAACCCTAACACTAACCTTAACTCTCACACTAAACCTAACCCTCACCCTAACCGTAACCCTACCCCTTACCCTAACCCTCACCTTAACCCTAAAACTAACCCTCACCCTAACCCTCACCCTAAACCTCACAGTCACCTTAACCCTGACCCTCACCCTAATCCTAACCCTAACCCTCATTCTAAACCTAACCCTCACCCTCACCCTAATCCTCACCCTAAACCTCACCCTAATCCTAACCCTAACCCTCAGCCTAACCCACACCCTAACCCTCACCCTTACCCTAATCCTAACCTCCACCCTAACCCTAACGTTCACCCTAACCCTAACCCTAACACTAACCCTCACACTCACCCTCACCCTCTCCTTAACCCTAAGCGTAACCCTAAGCCTTACCCTCACCCTTACCTTAACACTAAACCTAACGCTAACCCTCACTCTAACAGTAACCCTCAACCTCACCCTCACCCTAACCCTCACCCTTACTTTATCCTCACCCTAAACCTAACCCTGACATTAACCCTAATACTCACCATAACTGTAACCCTACCCCTAACTCTAACCCTCACCCTAACTTTAACCCTAACCCTCACCCTAACCCTCACCCCAAACCTCACCCTCATACCACCCTCAATCTAACCCTAACCCTAACCCTAACCCTTTCACTAACCCTCACCCTAACCCTAACCCTCACCCTCACCCTAACCCTCACCCTCACAGTAACACTAACCCTAACCCTAACCCTCACTCTAAACCTAAACCTAAAACTAAACCTCACCCTAAGCCTCACCTTAATCCTTACACTCACCATAACCCTAAACCTAACCTTCACACTAACCCTATGCTCACCCTAAACCTAACCTTAACCCTAACCCTAAACCTCATACTAACCCTAACACTCACCCTCAACCTCACCCTCACCCTCACCCTAACCCTAACACTCACACTAACCCTCACCCTAACCCTAAACATAACCCTAACCCACACCTTCACCCTCTACACTAATACTAACCCTAACCCTAAACCTAACACTAACCGTAACCCTCACCCTCACCCTAAACCTAACCATAACCCTAATCCTAACCCTAACAATAACACCAACCCTAACTCTAATCCTAACCAAAACCCACACCCTAACCTTAACCCTAACCCTAAATCTCACCCTAAACCTAAACCTCACCCTCACTGTAACCCTAACCCTAAACCTAACTCTCACCCTCACCCTAACCCTAACCCTAATCCTAATCCTAAACCTCACCCTCACCTTAACCCTTACCATAACCCTAACCCTAACCCTCACCCTCAGTGTAAACCTAACCCTAAACCTAAACCTAACCCTCAACCTAACCATAACCCTAAATCTAATCCTCAACCTAACCCTCACCCTCAACTTAACCCTAACCAAAACCCTAACCCTCAAACTATCCCTCACCCTAACCCTAAACCTAACCCTCACCCTAACCCTCACACTAACTCTAACCCTCACCCTAACCCTAACCCTACCCCTCACCCTAAACTTCATCTTAACACTAACCCTAAACCTAACCCTAAACATCACCGTAACCCTAACCATAACCCTCACTTTCACCCTCATCCTAAACTGAATTGTAACCCTCATTCTAACCCTAACAATAACCCTAACCCTAATCTTAATCCTCACCCACACCCTAACCCTTACCCTAACCCAAACCCTCACCCTCACCCTCACCCTCAACCTCACCTTCACCCTAACACTCACCCTCATCTTAGCCCTCACCCTCACCCTAACCCTAACTCTAAACCTCACCCTCATCCTCAGCCTAAACGTAACCCTATCTCTAATCATAACCCTAACCCTTACCCTCACCCAAAACCTCACCATAGTCCTAACCCTCACCCTCACACTAACCTTAACCGTAAATGTCACACTAAACCTAACCCTTACCCTAAACCTAACCCTAACCCTCATCATAGCCCTAAAGTTCACCCTCAACCTAGCCCTCACCCTAACCCAAAGCCTCACACTAAACCTCAACCTCATATCACCCTCAAACTAAAACTAAACCTAACCCTCACCCTAAACATAGCCCTCACTCTAAACCTAATCTTCACCCTAGCACTCACCCTAACCCTAAACCTAACGCTCACCCTCACCCTCATCCTCACCCTCAGCGTAACACTAACCCTATCCCTATTCCTAAACCTAAACCTCACCCTCATCCTAAAAATCACCCTAATTCTTTCCCTCACACTAATCCTAACCCTAACCCTAACCTTAACTCTCACACTAAACCTAGCCCTCACCCTAACCGTAACCCTACCCCTTACCCTAACACTCACCTTAACCCTAAACCTAACCCTCAACCTAAAGCTCACCCTAAATCTCACAGTCACCCTAACCCTGACCCTAACCTTAATCCTAACCCTAACCCTCACTCTAAAACTAACCCTCACCCTCACCCTAAACCTCACCCTAATCCTAACCCTCACCCTCAGCCTAAGCCACACCTTAACCCTCACCCTAACCCTAATCCTAACCTCCACCCTAACCCTAACGTTCACCCTAACCCTAATCCTAACCCTAACCCTCACCCTCTCCTTAAACCTAAGCCTAACCCTAACCCTCACCCTCACCGTTACCTTAACACTAAAACTAACCCTAACCCTCACTCTAACAGTAACCTCACCCTCAACCTAACCCTCACACTTACTTTATCCTCACCCTAACACTAACCCTCACATTAACCCTAATACTCACCATAACTGTAACCCTACCCCTACCCCTAACCCTCACCTTAAATTTAACCCTAACCCTAACCCTATCCCTCACCCCAAACCTCACCCTCATACCACCCTCATCCTAACCCTCACCCTAACACTAACCCTAACACTCACCCTCACCGTAAACTTGACCCGATCCTGAACACTCACCCTAACCCTATCCCTAACCCTCACCCTAAACATAACACTCACACTGAACCTCACCCTCAGTGTAACCCTAAGCCTAACCCTAAACCTAAACAAAATGCTAACCCTCAACCTAACCCTAACACTCACACTCACCATAACCCTAACCCTAACTCTCACCCAAACCTTAAACTTAACCAAACCCTAACTCTCACCCTAACCCTATCCCTAACCCTCACCCTAACCCTAACACTCACCCTGAACATCACCCTCAGTGTAACCTTAAGCCTAACCCTAAACCTAACCCAAAAACTAACCCTCAACCTGACCCTAACCCTCAAACTTACCATAACCCAAACCCTAACTCTCACCCTAACCCTAAACCTAAACTTAACCCTAACACACACACACACACACACACACACACACACACACACACACACACACACACACACACGCCCTCATCCTAACACTAATCCTATCAAAACCCTAACCCTAACCCTCCACCAAACTCTCACCCTAACCCTAACCCTGACACTAACCTTAAATCTAACCTACCCCACACCCTAACCCTAACTCTAACCCTAAACCTCACCCTCACCCTAACCCTAACTCTAACCCTAACCCAAACCTTAAACCTCACTCTAACCCTAACCCTAACCCTCACCCTCACCCGCACAGTAACCTTAACCCTGAACCTAACCCTAACAATAACCCTAACTCTAATCCTAAACCTCACCCTAACCATAACCCTCAACCTAAACCATTACCTCACCCTAACACTTACTCTCACCCTAACACTAACCCTAACCTTAACACTAACCCTCACACTAACCCTAACCCTAACCCTAAACCTCAACCTAACCCTCACCCTCAACCTAACCCTAAACCTGACCTCAATCCTAAACCCCACCCTAACCCTAAACCTAACCCTCAATCGCAAACTCACCCTCACAGTACCTCTAACACTAACCCTAACAATAACACTAACACTAACCCGAACCATCAGCCTAACCCTAATCCTCACCCCCACCCTCACCCTCAGCCTACCATTAAGCCTAAGCCTAACCCTCACCCTAACCCTCACACTCACCCTCACCCTAACCCTAAGCCTAAACCTAACCCTATCCCTAAACCTCAACCTAACCCTCACCCTCACCCTAACCCTAACACTAACCCTAAGCCTAAACCTCACCCTAACCCTCCCCCTAAACCTAACTCTAACCATAAACCTCACCCTCACCCTAACCCTAACACTAAACCTAACCCGAAACCTTACCCTAACCCTAACCTTCACCCTCACGCTCAACCTCACCATAAATCTAACACTAACCCTAACAATAATACTAACCCTAACACTAACCATAACCATAACCAAAACCCTCAACCTCAGCCTCACCCTCACCGCAAACTTAACCCTAGACATAATACCAGCAATAACCCTAACCCTAAGGCTAACACTAACCCTAACACTAATCCTCACACCCACCCTCACACTCAGCCTAAGCCTAAGCCTAACCCTAAACCTAACACTAACCCTAACACTCACGCTAACCCTAACCCTAATACTAACCCTAACTATAACCCTAAATCTCACCATCACCCTAACCCGAACTCTAAACATAACCCCAAACCTATCAATAACCCTAAACGTAACCCTAACCATAACACTCACCCTAACACTAACTCTCACACTAACACTTACCCTCACCCTAAAACTAACCCTAATGCTAACACTAACGCTCACACTAACCCTAACCATTACCCTAACCCTAAAAATCACCATAACACGAACCCTAACGCTCACCCTCACCCTAGCCCTCAATCTAACCCTAAACCTCATCCTCACCATAAACCTCACACTAACCCTAACACTAATCCGCAATCTAAACTTCACCCTCACCCTAACCCAATCACTAACCCTCACCCTAACCCTAACCCTCACCTTACCGTAACCCTCACCATCAGCCTAAACCTCACCTTTACCCTTACCGTCACCTACACCAAACCCGAACCTTAACCCTAACCCTCACTGTAATCCTCACCCTAGCACTAACTCTACCCCTAAACCTCACCCTAACCCTACCCCTAAACCTCACCCTAACCCTAACCCTAACCCTAATTCTAACCCTAACCCTAACACTAACCTCACCCTAACCCCATCCCTAAACCTAAAACTCTCACCCTCACGATAACCGTAAACCTAACACTAACCATAACCCTAATCCTGACCCTAACTCTCACCCTAACCCTAACCCTAACATTAACAGAAACCCTAACCCTAAGCCTAACCCTGTCACCCTAACCAGAACTCTAACACTAACCCTAACGGTATACCTCACCCTAACCCTAACCCTAACCCTAACCCTAACCCAAACTCAAACCCTAAACCTTACCCTGATCCTAACCCTAACCCTAAGGCTCACACTCAACCTAACTCTAACCATAACCCTCACACTCACCCTCACCCTCAGCTTAAACCTAAGCCTAAAAATAAACCTAACCGTAACCCTCACACTCACCCTCACCCTAAACCTAATCCTAAGCACAAACCTAGCCCTCTCACTCAACCTCACCCTCACCCTCACCCTAACCATAACCCAAAACCACAACTGAACCCGAACACTCACCCACACCCTAACTCTCACCATCAACCTAAACATCACCCTAAACCTAATCCTCACCCTAACACTTCGCCTAACCCTCACCCTAACCATAACCCTCACCCTCACCCTCACCCTCAGGCTAACCCTAAACCTAATCCTAACCCTCACCCTTACCCTCAACCTAACCCAATCCCTAACGCTAACCGTCACCCTAACCCTAACCTCCAACCAAACCCTAACACTCACTCTAACCCTAACGCTAACAATGACCCTAACCCTTACCCTAACCCTCACCCTAAACCTAACCCTCACGCTCACAGTCACCCTAAAAGCCTAACCCTAAACCTAAGCTTAACCCTATCCCTAACCCTCACACTCACCTTCACCCTCACCCTAAACATAACCCTAAGTTTCACCCTCACCCTAAACCTCACCCTAACCCTAACCCAAACCCTCAACTGAACCCTCACCCTCACGCTCTCACCCTCACCCTAAACATCACCCTAACCCCAAACCTCACCCTTACCCTCACACTAGCCATAAACCTCACACTAACCCTAAACCTCACCCTTAAACTAACCCTCAACCTAACCTATACCCTCAACCTAACCCTAAGCCTAAACCTAACATAAACCCTCACAATAAACCTAACCATCACCCTAACCATGCACCTCACCCTAACCCTCACTCTAACCCTAAACCCAACCTTTACCCTCAACCTCACCGTCACCCTAACACTCACCCAACCCTAACTCTCACACAAACCCTAACCCTCACACTCTCCTGAACCCTCACCCTCACTCTAACACTCACCCTCATCCTCAACCTAACCTTCACCCTAACCCTAACCCTATCAGTCACCCTCACACTCACCCACACCCTCAGCCTAACTCTAAACCTAACAGTACTCCTAAGCCTAAAAGTCACCCAAACCCTCAGCTTAACCCTAAACCTAACCATCACCCTTACCCTAACCCTAACCCTCACCGACACCCTAGCATTCACCCTAACCTTAATCCTAACCCTAAACCTCACCCTAACCCTAACCCTCACCCTAACCCTCACCCTCACCCTAACCCTAACCTTCACCCTAACCCTAACCTTCACCCTAACCCTCACCCTAAGCCTAACCCTAAGCCTAACTCTCACCCTAACCCTAAACCTTACCCTCAACCTAACCCTCAACCTAACCCTAATCCTAGCCCTAACCCTAATGCTAACCCTAACGCTCAACCTAACTGTAACCATACTCCTCAACGTAAACCTCATCCAAAACATAACCCTAACCCAAACCCTCAACCTAACCCTAACCCTAACACTCACCCTAACTCTAATCCTCACCCACATCCTCACCATCATTCTCAGCCTAAACTTAACCCTAACCCTAATCCTAATCCTAAGCCTCACCCTCACCCTAAACCTCACCCTAACCGTTAACCTCACCCTCACCCTAACCCTAACCCTCACCCTCACCCTCACCCTCACCATAATTCTAACGCTAACCCTAAAAATAAAACTAATCCTAACCCTCACCCTAACCCTCACCCTAATGCTAACACTCACCCTCACCCTAACCCTAACCCCCACCCTAATGTAACCCTCACCCTCACCATAACCCTAACCCTCATCCTAACCCTCACCCTAACCCTAAAGGTAACCCTTAACCTTACCCTAACACTAAACCTAATCCTCACCCTAGCCCTCACCCTAACCCTAATCGTAACCCTAATCCTCATCCTAACCCTCACCCTAACCCTAAACCTAACCCTCACCCTAACCGTAAACCTAACCCACACCCTAACCCTAACACTAAGCCTCAACCTAATCCTAACCCTCACACTCACCGTAACCCTAACACTAACTCTCACCCTAACCCTAAACTTAAGCGAACCCTAACTCACCCTAAACCAGCACTTACCCTCACCCTAAGCCTAATCCCTCACCCTCAGCCTAACCCTAAGCCTAACCCTAACCCTAACCCTCATACTCATCCTAACCCTTACCCTAATCCTAATCCGAACCCTAAGCCTAACCCTCACCCTCACCCTAAACCTCACCCTAACTCTAACTCTAACACTAACCCTAAATCTAACCAGCAACCTCAGCCTCACCCTTACCCTAACTCTAATGCTAAATATCACCCACACCCTAACCGTAACCCTAACTCTCACCCTAACCCTAACCCTAAACCTCAACCTCACCCTAGCCCTCACCCTAACCCTAATCCTAACCCTCATCCTAACCCTCACCCTAACACTAACCCTAAAACTCACCCTAACCCTAAATTTCAACCGAACCCTAACTCTCACCATAACCTATGCCTAACCCTCATCCTAACCTTAAACCTCAACCTGAACCTCACCCTCAGCTTAACCCTAAGCCTAACCCTAAACCTAACCCAAATGCTAACCCTCAACCTAAACCTAACCCTCACGCTCACGCTCACTGAAACCATAACCCTAAATCTCACCCTAACCCTAAACTTAACCGAACCCTAACTCTCACCCTAACCCTAACCCTTAACCTCACCCTAACCCTAACCCTCACCCTCAGCCTAACCCTAAGCCTAACCCTAACCCTAAACCTAACCCTCACACTCACCCTAACCCATACCCTACAACTCACCCTAACCCTCATCCTAACCCTCCCCATAACCCTAACCCTCACCCTAACCCTAAGCCTCTACCTCACCCTCACCCTCATCCTTCGCCTAAAACTAAGATTAAACCTAACCCTAACCCTAACCCTCACAATCACACTAATCCTAAACCTAATCCTAATCCTAACACTAACCTTAACCCTCACCCTCACCATAATCGTCACCCTAACACTAACATTAAACCTAACACTAACCATAAACCTAAACCTCAAAATCAGCCTCATCCTAACCTTAACTCTAACCCTAAACATCACCCTCACCCTCACCCTAACCCTATCACTAACCCTACTCCTCACCCTAACCCTAACCCTAAACCTCACCCTCACCCTAGCACTTACCCTAATCCTAATCCTAAAACTAAACCTCATCCTAACCCTCCCCCTAAACCTAACCCTCACCCTCAACCTCAACCTTAGCCTAACCCTAATCCTAACCATAAACCTAACCCTAACACACATACTCACCCACACCCTAACACTAATCCTATCCCTAACCCTAACCCTAACCATAACCCTCCCCCTAACTCTCACCCTAACCCTAACCCTAACACTAACTCTAAATCTAACCCTCAACCTAACCCACACCCTAACCGAACTCTAACCCTAAACCTCATCCTCACCCTATCCCTAAATCTAACCCTAACCCAAACCTTAAACCTCACCCTAAACCTAACCCTAACCCTCACCCTCACCCTCAGAGTAACCTTAACCCTGAACCTAACCTTCACAATAAACCTAAACTTAATCCTAACCTTCACCCTAACCCTAAACCTAACACTAACCCTCACACTAACCCTAACCCTAACCCTAAACCTCAACCTAACCCTCACCCTCAAACTAACCCTAACACTCACCCTAACCTTAACCCTCAACCTATCCCTCCCCCTAACCCTATATCTAACCCTAAACCTCGCCCTCACCCTATCCCTAACCCTGACCCTAACCCTAAACCACACCCTAAAACTAAATCTAACCCTCACCTGCACCCTCACCCTCCCCGGAACTCTAACACTAACCCTAACAATAACACTAACACTAACCCGAACCATCCCCCTAACCCTAATCCTCACCCCCACCCTCACTCTCAGCCTACCATTAAGCCTAAGCCTAACCTTCACCCTAACCCTCACACTCACACTCAACCTAACCCTAATCCTAAACCTAAACCTATCCCTAAACCTCAACCTTACCCTCACCCTCACCCTAACCCTAACACTAACCCTAAGCCTAAACCTCACCCTAACCCTCCCCCTAAACCTAACTCTAACCATAAACCTCACCCTCACCCTAACCCTAACCCTAACCCTAACCCAAAACCTCACCCTAACCCTAAACTTCACCCTCACCCTCAACATCACTGTAACTCTAACCCTAACACTAACAATAATACTAACACTAACCCTAACCCTAACCCTAAACATAACCCTCACCCTCAGCCTCACCCTCATCGCAAACTTAACCCTACCCATAACACTAACAATAACCCTAACCCTAAGCCTAACACTAACCCTAACTCAAATCCTCACACCCACCCTCACACTCAGCCTAAGGCTAAGCCTAACCATAACCCTAACACTAACCCTAACTCTAACCCTAAATCTCATCCTCACCCTAAACCAAACTCTAACCCTAACCCCAAACCTAACAATAACCCTAAATGTAACCCTAAACATAACATTCACCCTAACACTAAACCTCACACTAACACTTACCCTCACCCTAAAACTAACCCTAATGTTAACACTAACGGTCACACTAACCCTAACCATCACCCTAACCCTAAACCTCACCCTAACATAAACCATAACCCTCACCCTCAACCTAGCCCTCACCCTAACCCTAACCCTCATCCTCACCAAAAACCTCACACTAACCCTAACACTAATCCTCAATCTAAACCTCACCCTCACCCTAACCGAAACACTACCACTCACCCTAACCCTAACCGTCACCCTTCATAACCCTCACTGTCAACCTAACCCTCACCATTACCCTTACCGTCACCCACACCCTAACCCGCACCTTAACCCTAACCCTCAACCTAATCCTCACCCTAACCCTAACTCTACCCCTAAACCTCACCTAACCCTAACCCTAAACCTAACACTAAACCTCAGCCTAACCAGAACCCTAACCCTCACCCTCAATGTAACCGTAACCCTAACAATAACCTTAATCCTGACCCTAACCCAAACCCAAACAATAACCCTAACCCTAACCCTAACCCTAACCCTGTCACCCTAACCCGACCTCAAAAACTAACCCTAACCCTATCCCTCACCCTAACCCTCACCCTATCCCAAACTCTAACCCTAAACCTCACCCTCACCCTAACACTCAGTCTAAACCTAACCCTAATGCTCACACTCAACCTAACCCTAACCCTAACCCTCACACTCCCCCTCACCCTCAGCTTAAACTTAAGCCTAGCAATAACCCTAACCCTAACCCTCACACTCACCCTCAATGTACCCGTAACCCTAACCCTAACAATAACCGTAATCCTGACCCTAACTCTCACCCTAACCCTAACCCTAACAATAACCCTAACCCTAACCCTAACCCTAACCCTGTCACCCTAACCCGAACTCTAAAACTAACCCTAACCCTATCCCTCACCCTAACCCTTACCCTATCCTAAACTCTAACCCTAAACCTCACCCTCACCCTAACCTTCACTCTAACCCTAACCCTAATGCTCACACTCAATCTAACTCTAACCCTAACCCTCACACTCACCCTCACCCTCAGCTTAAACCTAAGCCTAAAAATAACCCTAACCCTAACCCTCACACTCACACTCACCCTAAACCTAATCCTAACTCTAAACCTAGCCCTCTCACTCAACCTCACCATCACCCTCACACTAACCCTAACCCAAACCCTAAACCGAACCCAAACACTCACCCTCACCCTAACTCTCAGCATCAACCTAAACATCAACCTAAACCTAACTCTCACCCTAACACTTAGCCTAACCCTCACCCTAACCCTAACCCTTGCCCTCACTCTCACCCTCAGGCTAACACTAAACCTAATCCTAACCCTCACCCTCATCTTCAACATAACCATATCCCTAACGCTAACCCTCACCCTAACCCTAACCTCCAACCTAACCCAACCCTAACCCTAACCCTAACGCTAACACTGACCCTAACCCTAACACTTAACCCAACACTTACCCTCACCCTAACCCTAACCCTCACACTAACCCTAACCCTCACGCTCACAGTCACCCTAAGCCTAACCCTAAACCTAAGCCTAACCCTATCCCTAAACCTCACACTCACCCTCACCCTCACCCTAAACCTAACCCTAAGTTTCACCCTCACCCTAAACCTCACCCTAACCCTAACCCAAACCCTCAACTTAACCCTCACCCTCACCCTCACCCTAACACTCACCCTCACCATAAACATCACCCTAAACCTAAACCTCACCCTTACCCTCACCCTAGCCCTGACCCTCACACTAACCCTAAACCTCACCCTAAACATAACCCTTACCCTCAACCTAACCCTATAGCCTAAACCTAACATAAACCCTCACAGTAACCCTAACCCTCACCCTAACCCTAACCATACCCCTCACCCTAACCCTCACTCTAACCCTAAACCCAACCCCAACCCTCACCCTCACCGTAACCCTAACACTCACCCAACCCTAACTCTCACCCAAACTCTAACCCTCACACTCTCCCGAACCCGAACCCTCACTATAACACTCACCCTCATCCTCACCCTAACCCTCACCCTAATCCTAACATTATCAGTCACTCTCACACTCACCCTCACACTGAGCCTAACTCTAAACCTCACAGTACTTCTAAACCTGAAGGTCACCCAAACCCTCAGCTTACCCCTAAACCTAACCATGACCGTCACGCTAACCCTAACTCTCACTGACACCCTAGCATTCACCCTAACCCTAATCCTAACCTTAACCCTCACTCTAACCGTAACCCTCAGCCTAACCCTAACCCTCACCGTCAACCTAATACTAACCCTCACCCAAAACTTAACCTTCACCTAACCCGAACCTTCACCCTAACTCTCACCCTAAACCTAGCCCTAACCCTCACCCTAACCCTAACCCTCACCCTTACCATAAACCTTACCCTCACCCTAACCCTCACCCTAACCCTAACCCTATCCCTAACCCTACCGCTAACCCTAATGCTCACCCTAACCATAACCGGACCCCTCAACCTAACCCTCATCCTAAACTTAACCCTAACCCAAACTCTCACCCCAACCCTAACACTAACACTCACACTGATTCTAATCCTCACCCATACCCTCACCTTCATCCTCAGCCTAAACCTAACCCTAAACCTAATCCTAACCCTAACCCTCACCCTCACCCTAACCCTCACACTAACCGTTAACCTCACCCTAACCCTAAACCTAACACTAACCCTCTACCTCACCCTAAACCTCACTCTAACACTTACCCTCACACTTACACTTACCCTCACCCTACCACGTACCCTCAACCTAACCCTCACCCTAAAACTAAAACTCATCCTCATTCTAAACCTAAACTGCACCCCAACACTTAACCTCACCCTAATCCTCACCCGAACGCTAACCCTAACGCTTAACCTCACCTCACCTGCAACCTCACAGTAACCTTAACCCTAACAATAACCCTAACAATAACCCTAACCGTAACCCTAAACCTAATCCTTACCCTAAGGCACACCCTCACCCTCACCTTCACCCTAAATCTAACACAAAACCTCTCCATAACCCTAACCCTCACCCTAAAACTTACCCTTACCCTAACCCTCTCCATAACCCTAAACCTAACCCTCACCCTCACCTTAAACCTCACCCTAAACCTAACGCTAACGGTAAACCTTAAACTAACACTCAACCTCACCCTAACCCTAACCCTACCCCTCATCCTAATCATCATCCTAACCCTAACTCTAAACCCTCACCCTAACCCTAAACCTAACCCTAAACCTCACCTGCACCCTAACAGTCACGCTCACCCTCACCCTCACCCTAACTATAAACCTCACGCTAACCATCAAATTATCCCTAACCCTCACCTTAAGCATAAGCCTAACATTCACCCTAACCCTAAGCCTCACCCTCATCTAACCCTCAGTCTATCCCTAACACTAACCCTAATGCACACACTCACCCTAACCATAACCCTCACACTCAACCTCACCTCAGCTTAAACCTAAGCCTAACAATAACCCTAACCCTAACCCTCACCCTCACCTTCACCCTAAGCCTAACCCTAACCCTAAACCTAACCCTCACCCTCACCCTCACCCTAACCCTAACGCAAACCTTCAACCGAAACCTCACAGTCAACCTCACCCTAACCCTTACCCTCAACGTAAACATCACCGTAAACCTAACCCTCACTCGAACCCTTAGCCTAACCCTCAACCTAAACCTAAACCTCACCCTCACCCTCAGGCTCACCCTAACCCTAATCCTAACCCTAACCCTCACCTTCACCCTCAACCTAAACCTATCCCTAACCCTAACCATCACCCTAACCGTAACCTCCAACCTAACCCTAACACTCACCATAACCCTAACGCTAACCCTAACCCTAAACCTAAACATCACCCTCACCCTCACCGTCAGCCTAAGCCTAACCTTATCCCTAACCCTCACACTCACCCTTACCCTAAAATTAACCCTAAGCCTCACCCTCACCCTCAACCTCACCTTAACCCTAACCCAAACACTCAACCGAACCTTCACCCTCACACTCACCCTAACCCTCACCCTCACCCTAAACATCACCCTAACACTAACCCTCACCCTAACCCTCACCCTAACCCTAACCCTCATATTAACCCTAACCCTCACCCTAACCCTAACCCTCAACCTAACCTTACCCTCACACTAACACTAAGCCTAACCCTAACGTGAACACTCAGAGTAACCCTAAACCTCACCTTAACGCTAACCCTCACAGTAAACCTAACCCTCAACCTAACCCTAACACTACCCCTCACCCTACCCCTCACTATAACCCTAATACCAACCCTAACACTCACCCTCACCGTCAGCCTAAAATCACAATAACCCTAACCATCACCCAAACCCTAACCCCTACACTCTCCAGAACCCTCGTCCTCACTCTAACCCTCACCCTCACCCTAAACATAACCATAAACCTAACCCTCACCATAACCGTAACCCTAACCCTCACCCTCATCCCAACCCTCACCCTTACCTTATCTTCACCCTAACCGCAACCCTCACACTAACCCTAAACTTAAATCTAACCCTACCCCTCACTCTACTCCTCACCATAACTCTAACCCTAAGCCTAACCCTAACCCTCACCTTAATCCTAACCCTTACAATTACCCTCACCCTAACCCTCAGCGTTACCTTAATCCTCACCCTAAATCCTAACCCTCATTCTACACATCACACTAATCATAACCCTCAACCTAACCCTAACCCTATCACTCATACTAACCCTAATACTCACCCTAAACCTCAACCTTACCATCACCCTAACCCTAACCCTCACCCTCACACTAACCCTCACCCTAAACCTTAACCTCACCCTCACCCTAACCCTAAACCTCACCATAAAACTAAACCTAACCCTAAACCTCACCCTTGCCCTCACCCTAACCCTAATTCTAACCCTAACCCTCAACCAAACCCTAACCCTCATCCTCACCCTAAACCTCACATTAACCCTAAACCTAATCCTCAATCGAACCCTCACCCTAACCCTAATCCAAACCCTTACCCTAACCCTCACCCTAACCCTAACCCTCACCCTTATCTTAACCCTCGCCCTCAGCCTAACCCTCATGTTTACCGTTACCATTACCCTCACCCTCACCCTCACCCTCACCCTCAGCGTAACTCTCACACTAAACCTAACCCTCACCCGAACCGTAACCCTACACCTTATCCTAACCCTCATCTTAACGCTAACCCTAACCCTCACCCCAACCCTCACCCTAAACCTCACCGTCACCCTAAACCTGACCCTAACCCTAATGATAAACCTAAACCTCACCAGAACCCTAACGCTTACACTCACCCTAACTCTCACCATAATCCTAAGCCTAACTCTCAGCCTAACCCTCACCCTAACCCTAAGGATAACCCTAACCCTAACACTCACCCTAACACTCACCCTAAACCTAACCCTCACCCTAACCCTAAAACTCACCCTAATCGTCACCCTAACCCTACTCTCAACTGCACCCTCACCCTAACCCTAATGCTAACTCTAACACTCACCCTATCGCTCATGCTATCACTTACCCACACCAAAATCCTAACCCTAACCTTAAATCTCATCCTCACCCTAAACCTCACCCTAACCCTAAACCTAATCCTAACCCTCAACCTCACCCTATCCCTAAACCTAACCCTAACCCCCACCTAATCCTAAACCTAACATTCAACGTCACCCTAACCCTCAACATCATGGGAACCCTCACCCTAAAATCTAACCCTCACCCTCACACTAACCCTAACCATCACCCTTAATGTAACCCTCAGCCTCAGCCTCACCCTCACCTTTACTCTTACCATCACGCTCATCCTAACCCTCACCCTTACCCCAAATGTCACCCTAACCCTCACCCTAACCCTAACCATATCCATCACCATAACCTTAACCCCCAACCTCACTATCACCCTCATCCTAAACCTATGCCTAAGCCTAAGCCTAACCCTCACACTCACCCTCAACCTAACCCTAATCTTAACCCTAACCCTAACCCTAAACCTCAACCTAACCCTCACCGTCACCCTAACCTTAACCCTAACACTAACCCTAACCCTAACCCTCACCCTAACCCTCCCCCTCAACCTAACTCTAACTCTAAAACTCACCCTCACCCTATCCCTAATCCTTACCTTTACCCTAAACCTCACCCTAACACTAACCCTAATTCTCACCCTCACCCTCACCTAAACCGTAACTCTAACCCTAACCCTAACATTAAAACTAATCTTAACCCTAAAACTAACCCTAACCCTAACCCTAACCTTCACCCACAGCCTCACCCTCACTGCAAATGTAACCCTAACCATAACACTTACAATAACACCAACCCTAATCCTAACCATCAACCTCACCCTAACCCTAATCCTAACCCTAACCCTCAAACTAACCCTAACCCTAAACCTCACTGTAACCCTAATCCTCATCTTAACCCTCACTATAACCCTAACCCTAACCCTCAGTCTAAACCTTAACCTCACCCTAATCATAACACTAAGCCTCACCTAAAACTCACCCTAACCCTCACACTCAGCCTAGCCCTCACCCTAACTATAACCACAACCCTAACCCTAAACCTCACCCTCACCCTCACCCTCAAGCTAACCCTAACCCTATCCCTAATCCTAACCGTAACCCTCACCTTCACACTAACCCTCACCATAACCCTTAACCTCATTCTCACCCTCACCCTAACTGTAACCCTCACACTAAACCTAACCCTCAACCTAAACCTAAAACTACTCCTCACCCTAAACCTCACCCTAAACGTAACCCTAACCCTAAACCTCACCCTCACGCTAGCCTTCACCTTAACCCTAATTCTAACCCTAACCCTCATCCTGACCCTAAACCTCACACTAACCCTAACCCTAATCCTCAATCTAACCCTAACCCTAACCTTTACCCTAACCGTCCCCCTAAACCTAACCCTCACCCTTACCGTAACCCTCACCCTCAGCCTCAGTCTCACCTTTACTCTTACCATCACGCTCATCCTAACCCTCACCCAAACCCGAACCCTCATCCTAACCCTCACCCTACCCTAACCCTATCCATCACCATAACCTTAACCCCCACGCTCACCATCACCCTCATCCTAATACTATGCCTAAGCCTAACCCTAACACTAACCCTCACCCTCACCCTAGCCCTCACCCTAACCCTAATCCTTCCCCCAACCCTCATCCTAACCCTCAACCTTCACCCTAAGCCTAATCCTCACCCCCACCACCCTCAGCCAAAACCTAGGCCTAAGCCTAACCCTAACCCTAACCCTCACACTCACCCTCACCCTAAACCTAAACCTAACACTAACCCTAAACCTCAACCTAACCATCACCCTAACCCTAACCTTAACCCTAACACAAACCCTAAGCCTAGCCCTCAACGAACCCTCCCACTCAACCTAACTCTAACTCTAAAACTCACCCTCAACCTATCCCTAATCCTAACCTTAACCCTAAACCTCACCCTAACACTAACCCTAACTCTCACCCTCACCCTCACCTAAACCTTCACTCTAACCCTAACCCTAACATTAACACTAATCTTAACCCTAAAACTAACCCTAACCCTAACCCTAACCTTCACCCTCAGCCTCACCCTCACTGCAATTATAACCCTAACCATAACACTTACAAGAACACTAACCCTAATCCTAACCATCACACTCACCCTAACCCTAATCCTAAACCTAACCCTCACCCTAACCCTAACCCTAACCCTCATCTTAACCCTCACCCTAACCCTAACGCTAACCCTCACTCTAACGCTTAACCTCATCCTAATCCTAACAATAAGCCTAACCTAAACTTCACCCTAACCATCATCCTCACCCTAACCGTAACCCAAAACCTAACCCTCAACCTAACCCTCACCCTAACCCTAACCCTAAACTTAAACTTCACCCTAACTCTAACCGTATCATTCACACTCACCCTAAACCTAACGGTAACCCTAAACCTAACCCTAATAATAAACCTGACCCTAACTCTAATCCTAACCCTGAACCAAACCCTAAACCTAACCCTAACCCAAACCCTCACCCTAAACCTCACCCTCACCCTCACAGTAACCCTAAACCTCAACCTAACCCTCACACTAAACCTAAACCTCACACTAACGCTCACTCTAACCCTCACCCTAATCCTTAACCTCACCCTAAACCTAAAGCTAACCTTCACACTAACCCTAACCCTCACCCTAAAACTAAACATACCCCTCAACCTAACCCTCATCCTAAGCTTAAACCTAACCCAAACCCTCACCCTAACCCTAACCTTAACCCTAATCCTAAACCTCATACTAACCCTAACACTCAGCCTCAACCTCACCCTCACCCTCACCCTAACCCTAACACTCACACTAACCCTCACCTGACCCTAAACATAACCCTAATCCACACCCTCACCCTCATGCCAATCCTAACTCTAACCCTAAAACTAACCCTAACTGTAACCCTCACCCTCACCCTAAACCTAACCATAACCCTAACCCTAACAATAACTCTAACCCTAAATCTAATCCTAACCAAAACCCACACCCTAACCCTAACCCTAAACCTCACCCTAAACCTAACCATCCCCCTCACTGTAACCCTAACCCTAACCCTAACCCTCACCCTCACCCTAACCCTAACCCTAACCCTAATCCTAAACTCCACCCTCACCGTAACCCTCACCCTTACCCTAACCCTAACCCCAAACCTCACCCTAACCCTCACCCTCAACTTAACCCTAACCAAAACCTTAACCCTCAACCTAGCCTTCAACCTAACCCTAAACCTAACCCTCACCCTAACCCTCACACTGACCCTAATCCTCACCCTAACCCTCAAACTAACACTAACCCTCACCCTAACACTAAACCTAACCCTAACACTAACCCTCAAACTAACCCTAACCATCACCCTAACCCTAAACCTCACCCTAACCCTGACCCTCACCCTCACCATTACCCTAACCAAAACCAAAACCCTAAACCTAGCCCTCACCCTAACCCTAACCCTAATCTTCACCCTAACCCTCACACTAACCGTTACCCTTACCCTAACCCTAACCCTACCAATCACCCTAAACTTCATCTTAACACTAACCCTAAACCTAACCCTAATCCTCACCCTAACCGTAAATATAACCCTCACCTTCTCCCTCACCCTAAACTGAACTGTAAACCTCACTCTAAACCTAACTATAACCCTAACGCTAATCTTAACCCTCACACTCACCCTAACCCTAACCCTAACCCAAACCCTCAACCTCACCCTAACCCTCAGCCTCACCCTCAACCTCACCTTCTCCCTAATGCTCACCCTAACCCTAGCCCTCACCCTCACCGTAAAACTAACCCTAAACCTCACCCTCACCCTCAGCCTAAAAGTAACCCTATCTCTAATCATAACCCTAAACCTCACCCTCACCCAAACACTTACATAACCCTTATCCTCACCCTCACCCTAACCTTAACGGTAAACCTGACACTAAACCTCACCCTCACCCTAAACCTAACCCTCACCCTCATCATAACCCTAAAGTTCACCCTCAACCTAGCCGTCACCCTAACCCAAAGCCTCACCCTAAACCTCACCCTCACACCACCCTCAAACTAAACCTAACCCTAACCCTCACCCTAACCCTAGCCCTCACCCTAAAACTAATCTTCACCCTAGGTCTCACACTAACCCTAAACCTAACGCTCACCCTCACTCTCATCCTCACCCTCAGCGTAACACTAACCCTATCCCTATTCTTAAACCTAAACCTCACCCTCAACCTGACCATCACCCTAATTCTTTCCCTCACACTAATCCTAACACTAACCCTAACCTTAACTCTCACACTAAACCTAAACCTCACTCTAACCGTAACCCAACCCCTTACCCTAAACCTCACCGTAACTCTAAACCTAAACCTCACCCGAACCCTCACCCTAAACCTCAAGTCACGCTCATCCTAACCCTCACCCTTACCCCAAATGTCACCCTAACCCTCACCCTAACCCTAACCATATCCATCACCATAACCTTAACCCCCAACCTCACTATCACCCTCATCCTAAACCTATGCCTAAGCCTAAGCCTAACCCTCACACTCACCCTCAACCTAACCCTAATCTTAACCCTAACCCTAACCCTAAACCTCAACCTAACCCTCACCGTCACCCTAACCTTAACCCTAACACTAACCCTAACCCTAACCCTCACCCTAACCCTCCCCCTCAACCTAACTCTAACTCTAAAACTCACCCTCACCCTATCCCTAATCCTTACCTTTACCCTAAACCTCACCCTAACACTAACCCTAATTCTCACCCTCACCCTCACCTAAACCGTAACTCTAACCCTAACCCTAACATTAAAACTAATCTTAACCCTAAAACTAACCCTAACCCTAACCCTAAACTTCACCCACAGCCTCACCCTCACTGCAAATGTAACCCTAACCATAACACTTACAATAACACCAACCCTAATCCTAACCATCAACCTCACCCTAACCCTAATCCTAACCCTAACCCTCAAACTAACCCTAAACCTAAACCTCACTGTAACCCTAATCCTCATCTTAACCCTCACTATAACCCTAACCCTAACCCTCAGTCTAAACCTTAACCTCACCCTAATCATAACACTAAGCCTAACCTAAAACTCACCCTAACCCTCACACTCAGCCTAGCCCTCACCCTAACTATAACCATAACCCTAACCCTAAACCTCACCCTCACCCTCACCCTCAAGCTAACCCTAACCCTATCCCTAATCCTAACCGTAACCCTCACCTTCACACTAACCCTCACCATAACCCTTAACCTCATTCTCACCCTCACCCTAACTGTAACCCTCACACTAAACCTAACCCTCAACCTAAACCTAAAACTACTCCTCACCCTAAACCTCACCCTAAACGTAACCCTAACCCTAAACCTCACCCTCACGCTAGCCTTCACCTTAACCCTAATTCTAACCCTAACCCTCATCCTGACCCTAAACCTCACACTAACCCTAACCCTAATCCTCAATCTAACCCTAACCCTAACCTTTACCCTAACCGTCCCTCTAAACCTAACCCTCACCCTTACCGTAACCCTCACCCTCAGCCTCAGTCTCACCTTTACTCTTACCATCACGCTCATCCTAACCCTCACCCAAACCCGAACCCTCATCCTAACCCTCACCCTACCCTAACCCTATCCATCACCATAACCTTAACCCCCACGCTCACCATCACCCTCATCCTAATACTATGCCTAAGCCTAACCCTAACACTAACCCTCACCCTCACCCTAGCCCTCACCCTAACCCTAATCCTTCCCCCAACCCTCATCCTAACCCTCAACCTTCACCCTAAGCCTAATCCTCACCCCCACCACCCTCAGCCAAAACCTAGGCCTAAGCCTAACCCTAACCCTAACCCTCACACTCACCCTCACCCTAAACCTAAACCTAACACTAACCCTAAACCTCAACCTAACCATCACCCTAACCCTAACCTTAACCCTAACACAAACCCTAAGCCTAGCCCTCAACGAACCCTCCCACTCAACCTAACTCTAACTCTAAAACTCACCCTCAACCTATCCCTAATCCTAACCTTAACCCTAAACCTCACCCTAACACTAACCCTAACTCTCACCCTCACCCTCACCTAAACCTTCACTCTAACCCTAACCCTAACATTAACACTAATCTTAACCCTAAAACTAACCCTAACCCTAACCCTAACCTTCACCCTCAGCCTCACCCTCACTGCAATTATAACCCTAACCATAACACTTACAAGAACACTAACCCTAATCCTAACCATCACACTCACCCTAACCCTAATCCTAAACCTAACCCTCACCCTAACCCTAACCCTAACCCTCATCTTAACCCTCACCCTAACCCTAACGCTAACCCTCACTCTAACGCTTAACCTCATCCTAATCCTAACAATAAGCCTAACCTAAACTTCACCCTAACCATCATCCTCACCCTAACCGTAACCCAAAACCTAACCCTCAACCTAACCCTCACCCTAACCCTAACCCTAAACTTAAACTTCACCCTAACTCTAACCGTATCATTCACACTCACCCTAAACCTAACGGTAACCCTAAACCTAACCCTAATAATAAACCTGACCCTAACTCTAATCCTAACCCTGAACCACACCCTAAACCTAACCCTAACCCAAACCCTCACCCTAAACCTCACCCTCACCCTCACAGTAACCCTAAACCTCAACCTAACCCTCACACTAAACCTAAACCTCACACTAATGCTCACTCTAACCCTCACCCTAATCCTTAACCTCACCCTAAACCTAAAGCTAACCTTCACACTAACCCTAACCCTCACCCTAAAACTAAACATACCCCTCAACCTAACCCTCATCCTAAGCTTAAACCTAACCCAAACCCTCACCCTAACCCTAACCTTAACCCTAATCCTAAACCTCATACTAACCCTAACACTCACCCTCAACCTCACCCTCACCCTCACCCTAACCCTAACACTCACACTAACCCTCACCCTGACCCTAAACATAACCCTAATCCACACCCTCACCCTCATGCCATTCCTAACTCTAACCCTAAAACTAACCCTAACTGTAACCCTCACCCTCACCCTAAACCTAACCATAACCCTAACCCTAACAATAACTCTAACCCTAAATCTAATCCTAACCAAAACCCACACCCTAACCCTAACCCTAAACCTCACCCTAAACCTAACCATCCCCCTCACTGTAACCCTAACCCTAACCCTAACCCTCACCCTCACCCTAACCCTAACCCTAACCCTAATCCTAAACTCCACCCTCACCGTAACCCTCACCCTTACACTAACCCTAACCCCAAACCTCACCCTAACCCTCACCCTCAACTTAACCCTAACCAAAACCTTAACCCTCAACCTAGCCTTCAACCTAACCCTAACCCTAACCCTCACCCTAACCCTCACACTGACCCTAACCCTCAAACTAACACTAACCCTCACCCTAACACTAAACCTAACCCTAACACTAACCCTCAAACTAACCCTAACCATCACCCTAACCCTAAACCTCACCCTAACCCTGACCCTCACCCTCACCATTACCCTAACCAAAACCAAAACCCTAAACCTAGCCCTCACCCTAACCCTAACCCTAATCTTCACCCTAACCCTCACACTAACCGTTACCCTTACCCTAACCCTAACCTTACCAATCACCCTAAACTTCATCTTAACACTAACCCTAAACCTAACCCTAATCCTCACCCTAACCGTAAATATAACCCTCACCTTCTCCCTCACCCTAAACTGAACTGTAAACCTCACTCTAAACCTAACTATAACCCTAACGCTAATCTTAACCCTCACACTCACCCTAACCCTAACCCTAACCCAAACCCTCAACCTCACCCTAACCCTCAGCCTCACCCTCAACCTCACCTTCTCCCTAATGCTCACCCTAACCCTAGCCCTCACCCTCACCGTAAAACTAACCCTAAACCTCACCCTCACCCTCAGCCTAAAAGTAACCCTATCTCTAATCATAACCCTAAACCTCACCCTCACCCAAACACTTACATAACCCTTATCCTCACCCTCACCCTAACCTTAACGGTAAACCTGACACTAAACCTCACCCTCACCCTAAACCTAACCCTCACCCTCATCATAACCCTAAAGTTCACCCTCAACCTAGCCGTCACCCTAACCCAAAGCCTCACCCTAAACCTCACCCTCACACCACCCTCAAACTAAACCTAACCCTAACCCTCACCCTAACCCTAGCCCTCACCCTAAAACTAATCTTCACCCTAGGTCTCACACTAACCCTAAACCTAACGCTCACCCTCACTCTCATCCTCACCCTCAGCGTAACACTAACCCTATCCCTATTCTTAAACCTAAACCTCACCCTCAACCTGACCATCACCCTAATTCTTTCCCTCACACTAATCCTAACACTAACCCTAACCTTAACTCTCACACTAAACCTAAACCTCACTCTAACCGTAACCCAACCCCTTACCCTAAACCTCACCGTAACTCTAAACCTAAACCTCACCCGAACCCTCACCCTAAACCTCAAGTCACCCTAACCCTGACCCAAACCCTAATCCTAACCCAAACCCTCACTCTAAACCTAACCCCCACCCAACCCTATCCCTCACCCTAAACCTCACCCTAATCCTAACCCTAAACCTCAGCCTAACCCACACCCTAACCCTCACCCTAACCCTAATCCTAACCTCCACCCTAACCCTAACGTTCCCCCTAACCCTAACACTAACCCTAACCCTCACGCTCACCCTCACCCTCTCCTTAATCCTAAGCCAAACCCTAACCATCACCCTCATCCTTACCTTAACACTAAACCTAACCCTAACCCTAACTCTAACAGTAACCTTAAACCTCACCCTCAACCTAACGCTCACCCTTACTTTATCCTCACCCTAACCCTAACCCGCACATTAACCCTAATACTCACCATAACCGTAACCTTACCCCTAACTCTAACCCTCATCCTAAATTTAACCCTAACCCTAACTCTTACCCTAAACCTCACCCTAGTAGCACCCTCAAACTAACACTTACCCTAACCCTCACCCTAACCCTAACCCTCACCCTAACCCTAACCCTCACGCTAACCCTAACCCTCACCCTAGCCCTCACCCTAACCCTAACCCTAAAACTCACACTCACCCTCAGCCTCACCATCACCCTCAGCGTAACAGTAAACATAACCCAAATCCTAACCCTAAACCTCACCCTCACCCTAAGGGTCATCCTAATTCTTACCTTCACACTAAGCGTAAACCTAACCCTAACCCTAACACTTACACTAAACCTAACCCTCACCCGAAACTTCACCCTAACCCTAATACTAACTCTAACATTCACACTAACCCTAACCCGAAACCATAACCATAACCTTTACCCTAATTCTAACACTAATCTTAACCCAAACGCTAACCCTTACCCTAACCCTAACCATAACCCTCAACGTAACCCTCAACCTAACCCTAAACCTAACCCTAACCCGAAACCGTCATCCTAACCCTAACCCTAACTCTAACACTAATCCTAACCCTCACCCTAACCCTAACCCTAACCCTAACCTTCTCTCTAAACCTAACCCTCACCCTAACCTTAACCCTACCACTCAACCTAAACCTCATCCTAACCCTAACCCTAAACCTAATCCTAATCCTAAACCTCACCCTAACCCTACCCTCACCCTCAACGTAACCATAAACATAAACATAGCCCTAAAAATAACCATAAACCTAAATTTTATCCTAACCCTCACCCTCACCCTCATCCTAACCCTAACCCTAACCCTCACCCTAAACCTAACCCTCACCCTCAGGGTAAACCTAAACCTAACCCTAACACTTACCATCACCCTATCACTAAACCTAACCCTAACCCTCACACTCACTCTAACCTTTACGCTAAACCTTACCCTCACCCTACCCCTCAACCTAACCCTCACCCTATACCTAACCCTAACCCTAAAATTAACCCTAACCCTCACCCTAACCTAAACACTACCACTCACCCTAAACCTCATCCTAAACCTGACCCTAATCCTAAACAGCACCCTAACCCTAACACTCACCCTCAACTTAACAATAAACCTAAACATAACCCTAAAAATAACCCTAACCCTAACCTTTATCCTAACCCTCACCCTCACCCTCACCCTAACCCTAACCCTAACCCTCACCGTAAACCTATACAAAAACCTAACACTTACCCTCACCCTAACATTGACCCTAACCCTAAATCTCACACTCACTCTATCCCTCACCCTAAACCTTAACCTCACCCTAACCCTCATCCTAACCCTCACCCTATCCCTAAACCTAACCCTCAAACTAACCCTAACCCTCACCCAACCCTAACCCTACCCCTCATCCTAACTCTCAACCTATCCCTAAACCTAACCCTGATACTAACCCTAACCCTATCCCTAAACCTCACCTGCACCCTAACACTCACTGAAATGCTTAAAATTACATTAAACCTAACCCTCACCCACACCCTAACCCTCAGTCTCACCCTCACCGTCAGCTTCAGCCTAAACCAAAGCCTAAACTTAACCTTATCCCAAACCCTCACACTCATCCTCACCCTAACCCTAACCATAAGCCTCACCGTCACCCTCAACCTCACTCTAACCCTCAACCTAACCCTAACCCTCCCCTTACCCTAACACCCAACCTAACACTTACACTCAACATAACACTAAGCCTAACCATACCACTAAATCTCACACTAACCCTCATCCTAAACATCATCCTATTATTAAACCTAACCCCAAACCTCACAGTCACCCGCACACTTACCCTAACCCTAAGCCTCAAACTCACAGTAACCCTAACCTAAACCCTCAAACCAATCCTTATGCTCACCCTTACACTAACACTCACCCTCACCCTAAACATCAGCCTAAACCTAACCCTCACCCTAATGCTCAGCATAACCCTAACCCTCACCCTAACCCTAACCCTCAACTTAACCCTAACCCTCAACCTAACCCTTACCCTCACCCTAACACTAGGCCTAACCCTAACACTAACCCTCACACTAACCCTTAACCTCAACATAACCCTAACCCTCACCCTAAACCTAACCCTAACCCTCTCCCTCACCTTACCCCTCACACTAACCCTAACCCTCACCCTTACCCTTATTCTTACCCTCACCCTAATCCTCACCCTAACCCTAACCCCCACCCTAACCTAACCCTAATCTTCACCCTAGCCTTCAACCTAACCCTATTGCTAACCCTAACCCTCACCCTAACCCTAAACTTAACCCGGAACCTCACCCTAAACCTAACCCTACCCCTCATCCTAACCATCATCCTAACCCTAACTCTAAACCCTCACCCTAACCCTAAACCTAACCCTAAACCTCACCTGCACCCTGACAGTAACCCTAACTCTCATGCTAACCGTAAAACTCACCCTAACCCTAACCCTCACCGTCACCCTAATTATAAACCTAACCCTCAACCTAACCATAACCCTCATCCTCAAGCCAAACCTCACACTAACCCTAACTCTAATCCTCAATATAACACTCACCCTAACCCTAACCCGAACCCTCGAACCCTTAAACTAACCCTCACGCTAACCCTAAACCTAACCTTAACCCTAACCCTAAACCTAACACTAACCCTCACCCTATCCCTAATCCTAAATCTAACCCTAGCCCTAACCCTAAACCTAACCCTAACCCTAACACAAAGGCCATCAACCTAAGCCTAACCCTCACCCTAAGCCTAACCCTAACGCTATCCCTAACCCTAACCCTATCCTCACCCTCAGCCTAACCCTAACCCTAACCCTATCCCTCACCCTAACCATAATCCTCACCCTCACCCTCTCCCTAACTCTAATCCTAACCCTTACACTCACCCTCACCTTAACACTAATCCTAATGCTAACCCTATCACTAACACTCACCCCCACACTAAACTTCACCCTAACCCTTACCCTAACACTAACCCTAACCCTCACCCTCACCCTAAGCCTAACTCTAACCCTAAACCTCACCCTCAGCCTAACCCTAACCCTAACCCTAATCCTAAACCTCACCGTAAAACTAAACCTTAACCTAACACTTACCCTCACCCTAACACTAACACTAACCCTATCACTAACCCTCACACTAATGCTCACCATCACCCTAAACTTAAACCTCACCCTATACCGAACCCTAAACCTCAAATTCACCTTAGCCCTCACCTTAACCCTAACCCTCACACTCACCCTCACCCTAACCCTAATCCTAACCCTAACCCTAACCTGAAACCTAGTCCTCAACCTAACCCTCACCCTAAACCTAACCCTAACACTAACCCTCACCCTCACCTTAGTCCTCACCCTAACCCTCACCCCAAACCTAACCCTCACACTCACCCAAACCCGAACCTTAAACCTAACCCAAACGCTACCCCTAACATTAACACTAAACCTCACCCTAACCCTAACACTAACCCTCACAATCACCCTACCCTCAACCTAACCCTAATTGTAACCCTAAACCTCATCCTAACACTCACACTAATCCTAACACTAACTCTCACCATAACCCTAAACCTAATTCTAACCCTCAAACTAAACCAAACCGTGACCCTCACCATAACCCTAACTCTAATCCTCAACCTAACCTTAAACCTAACCTGAGCCCTAAACCTCACCCTAACCCTAAACCTAACCCTCACCCTCACCCTAACCCTAATTCAAACCCTAATCTTAACCATAACCCTCATGCTAACCCTCACCCTAACCCTAACCTTAAACCTCATCCTCAACCAAGCCCTAATCCTAACCCTCACCCTATCCCTAAACTTAACCCTAACCCAAAACCTCACCCTCACGATAGCCCTCACACTAACCCTAATCTTAAACCTAACCCTCATCCTAAGGCTCACCCTTACCCTAAACCTCACCCTCACCCTAACCCTAACCCTAACCCTAATCCTCAACCTCACCCTAAAACTAAACCTTACCCTAACACTTACCCTCACCCTAACACTAACACTAACCCTTGCACTAACCCTCACACTAATACTAACCATCACCCTAAACCTAAACCTCACCCTAACCCTAATCCTTATCCTCACACTAAACGTCACACCAAGCCTAACACTAATCCTCAATCTAACCCTCACCCTCACCCTAACCTTAACCCTTACCCTTACCCTTACCATAACCCTCACCCTCAGCCTAACCCTCACCTTTACTCTTATTGTCACCCTCATCTGAACTGTCACCCTAAACCTCACCCAAACCGTAACCCTAACCATCACCCTAACCCTAACCCTCACCCTTACCTTCAGGCTCAGCCTAACCCTAAGCCTAAGCCTAAACCTATACCTAAACCTCAAACTCACCCTAGTCCTCACCCTAACCCTAATCCTATCCCTAACCGTCATCCTAAACCTAAACCTAAACTAAACCAGCACTCTAAACCTAATCCTCACCCCCACCCTCACCCTCAGCCTAACCCTAAGCCTAACCCTAACCCTAACCCTAACCCTCACACTCACACTCACCCTAACCCTAGCCCTAACCCTAACCCTAACCCTCAACCTAATCCTAACCCTCATTCTCACTGTAACCCTAACCCTAACCCTAACCCTAAACCTGAACTTAACTGGAACTCTATCTCTCACCCTAACTCTAACCCTAACCCTCAGCCTAATGCTAACCCTGACCCTCAGCCTAACCCTAACCCTAATCCTAACCCTCCCACTCATGCTAACCTTTACCCTAATCCTGATCCTAACCCTAAGCCTAACCCTCAAATTCACCCTAACCCTCACACTAACCCTAAATCTAACAATAACCCTAACTCAAACCCTCACAATCAGCCTCACTCTAAACCTAACTCTAACCCTAAAAATCACTCTCACCCTAACCCTAACCCTAACCCTCACCCTAAACCTCATCCTCACCCTAGCCCTCACCCTCACCCTAATCCTAACCCTCACTCTAACCCTAAAACTCACCCTCACTGTAAACCTTACCGTACCCCTCACCCTAACCCTAAACTTAACCCAAAAACTAACCCTCACACTCACCCTAACCCTAACCCTCACCCTCAGCCTCAGACTCAGCCTAAGCCTAAGCCTAAGCCTAACCCTAACACTAACCATCACACTCTCCCTAAACCTAACCTTAATCCTAATCCTAACACTAACCCTAACCCTCACCTTCACCCTATCCCTCACTTTAACCCTAACCCTAACATTAATGCTAAAACTAATCCTCAACCTCAGTCTCAACCTAACCCTAACTCTAACCCTAAATCTCACCCTCACCATAACCCAAACCCTAAACCTCACCATAACCCTAATCATAAACCTCACCCTCAACCTAGCCCTCCCCCTAACCCTAATCCTAACCCTAACCCTCATCCTAACTGTCCCCCTAAACCTAACCTTAACCCTCCCCCTAACCCTAACCCTAACCCTAACCCTAACCCTAAGCCTAAGCCTAAGCCTAAACCTATCCCTCACACTCACCCTAACCCAAACCCTAATCCTAATGCTGACACTAACCCTAACCCTCACCCTCACCTTAAACCTCACCTTAACCCTAACCCTAATATTAACCCTAAACCTAACCAAAACCCACAGCCTCACCCTAACCCTAACTCTAACCCTAAACGTCACCCTGAAACTAACACTAACCCTAACCATAAACGTCACCCTAACCCTAAACCTAAACTTCACCTTCACCCTAGCCCTCACCCTAACCCTAATCCTAACCCTAAACCTCATCCTAACCCTCCCGCTAAACCTAAGCACAACGCTCACCTTAAACCTAATGTTCTCACACTCAACCTCACCCTCAGCATAAACCTCAAACTAACCCTAACACAAAAACTCACCTGGAGCCTAACCCTAAGCCTAACCCTAAACCTAACCCTAAACCACACACTCAACCTCAGCCTAACCCTAATCCTAATCCTAACCCTAACCCTGTCCCTCCCCCTAACTTTCAACTTCACCCTAACCCTACCACTAACTCTAACCCTAACCCTCAACCTAACCCTCACCCTAACCCTGACTCTAACCCTAAACCTCACCCTCACCCTAACGCTAACTCTAACCCTAAACCAAAACATAAACCTCACCCTAACACTAACCCTAAACCTCACCTGCACCGTAAGTGTAAATATAAACGTTACCCTAACAATCACCCTAAACCTAACCCTAGCCCTCATCCTAACCATATCCTTCACCCTAAGCCTAACCCTCACCCTAACACTTACCCTCACCCTAACCCTAACCCGAACCCTCACACTCTCCCTAACCTTTACCCTAATCTGAATCCTAACCCTAAGCCTAACTCTCACACTCACCCTCACCACAACCCTCAACCTAACCCTTAGCTTTACCCTCACCATAACCCTTACCCTAACCCTCAACCTAATCATAAACTTAACCTGAAACCTAACTCTCACCCTAACGCTAACCCTAATGCTAACCCTAACCCTAACCCTCACCCTCACCCTCACCCTCACCTTCACACTAACCCTAACCCTAACCCTCAACCTAACCCTCATCCCAACCCTCTCTAACCCTAAACCTAACCCTCACCCTAAACCTAACTCTAAACCTAACCCAAACCCTAAATCTCACCCTAACCCTCACCCTCAACCTCACCATAACTGTAACCCTAAAACTAACCCTAAAAATAACCCTAACCCTAATCCTAACCCTCACCTTACCATAACCCTCACCCTAACTCAAACCCTTACCATAAAACTTACACTCACCCTAACAATTACCCTAACCCTAAACCTCAACCTAACCCTCATCTTCACCCTAACCCTAACACAAACCCTAATCCTAAACCTCAGCCTCCTTCTCCGCCTAACCCTATATCTGACTGTAAACCTCACCCTCACCCTAACCCTAAATTTAACCCTAAACACCACCCTAACCCTAACCCTAATCCACAACCGCACCCTCAATTTCATCATAACTATAACCCTAACCCTAAAAATAAAACTAACCCTAACCCTAACCATCAACTTAAACCTAATCCTCACCTCCACAATCGCCCTCAGGCTAAACCTTAGGTTAAGCCTAACCCTCACCCTAACCCTCACACTCAACCTCACCCTAACCCTAAACCTAACCCTACCCTATCCCTAAACCTCAACCTAACCCTCACCCTCACCCTAACCGTAACACTAACCCTAACCCTAAACCTCACCCTAACCATTCCCCTAACCCTAACTCTAACCCTAAACCTCACCCTTACCTAACCCTAACCCTAACCCTAAACCTCACCCTAACCCTAACCCTCACCCTCACCCTCCACCTCAACGTAACTCTAACCCTAACCTTAACAATTACACTAATCCTAAACCTAACACTAACCCTAACCCTAACTATAACCCTCACCCTCAGCCTGACCCTCACCGCAATCTTAACCCTAACCGTAACACTAACAATAACCCTAACCCTAAACCTAACCCTAATTCTCACCCCCACCCTCATCCTCAGCCTAACCCTAAGCCTAACCTTAACCCTAACCCTAACCCTCACCATAAACCTAACCCTAACCCTAACCCTACACCTAACCCTAAACCTAAACTTAACCATAACACTAAACCTAACCCTAATCCTCAGCTTCACCCTCACCCTAACCCAAACCCTAATTCGAACTCTCACCCTAATCCTAAGCCTAACCATAACCCTAACCTTAACCTTCACACTCACTATACCCTAACCCTAATCCTAAACCTAACCATATCCCTAAACATAACCCTTACCGTAACCCTCACTATAGCCCTCACCCTAACCCTAATCCTAACCCTAAACCTCATCCTAACACTCACACTAACCCTAACCCTAACCTTTACCCTCATGCTCGGCCTAAGCTTAAGCCTAAGAATAAGCCAAACCGTACACCTGACATTAACCCTAACCCTAACCCTAACACTAACCCTAATTCTAAACCTAAACCTCACTCTCAACCTAACCCTAACTCTAACCCTAAACCTAAACCTAAACCTCATCCTAACCCTAACCCTAACCTTCACCCTCACCCTCACCGTAACCCTCACCCTAACACTAACCCTCACCCTAACACTTACCCTCACCCTAACCCAAACACTAACACTAAGAGTGACCCTCACACTAAGCTAACCAATACCCTAAACAAAAACCTAAACCTAACCCTAACCCTCACCCTCACCCTAGCCCTCACCCTAACCCTAAACCTCATCCTCACCCTAAACCTCACCCTAACACTAACCCTCATCCTCATGCTTGGCCTAAGCCTAACCGTAAGCCTAAGCCTAACCGTAAACCTGACCCTCACCCTAACCCTAACCCTAACACTAACCCGAACTCTAAACCTAACCCTCACCCTCACCCTCACCCTCACCCTCAGCATAAACGTAAGGCTAAACCTAACCCTAACACTAACACTCAACACTGACCCTAACACTAACCCTAAACCTAATCCTAACCCTAACACTAACCCTCACCCTCACCCTAACCCTAACACTAAAACTAAGCCTAACCCTCACCCTCAGCCTCACCCTAAAACTAATTCTAACCCTAAACCTCACCCTCACCTTAACCCTAACGCTAAACCTAAACCTAACCCTAACCCTCCCCCTAACTCTCACCCTAACCCTAACACTAACAGTAAACCTAACCCTAACACTAAACCTCACCCTAAACCTAACCCTAACACTCACCCTAAACCAAACCCTCACCCTCACCCTCAGCCTAACCCTAATCCTAACCCTAACCCTAAACATAACACTCACACTAACCCTACCCCTAACCCTAATCCTAATCCTAACCCTAACCCTATCCCTGAGCCTCACCCTAACCCTCACCCTAACCCTAACCCTAACACTAAACCTCACCCTAACCCTCACCTTCAACCTCACCCTCAGCCTAACCCTAAGACTAAGCCTAAACCTAACCCTAACACACACACTCACACTTACCCTAACCCAATCCTATCCCTAAACCTAACCTTAGCCCTAACCCTCCCCCTGACTCTCACCCTCACCCTAACCCTAACACTAAGCCTAACCCTAACCCTCAACCTAACCCTCACCTTAACCTTAATTCTAACCCTAAATCTCACCCTCACGCTAACCCTAACTCTAACCCTAAACCTCACCCTAACCCTAACCCTAAACCTCACCCTCACCCTAACCCTAACCCTAAGCCTAATGCTAAATGTAACCCTAAACCTAAACCTTACCCTAACACTTACCCTCACCCTAACGCTAACACTAACCCTCTCATTAACGCTAACCATCACCCTAAACCTAAACTACACCCTAACCCTAACCCTAAACCTCAACTTCACCCTGGCCCTCCTTCTAACCCTAAACCTCACCCTGACAATAAACCTCACACTAACCCTAACACTAATCCTCAATCTAAACATCACACTCACTCTAAACCTAAACGGAACCCTCACCCTTACCATAACCCTCACCCTCAGCCTAACCCTCACCTTTACTCTTACTGTCACCCTCATCCGAACTCTCACCTTAAACCAAACACTCACCCTAAACCTCACCCTAACCATTACCCTAACCATCACCCTAACCCTAAACCGCACCCTCAACTTCAGCCTCAGCCTAACCCTAAGCCTAAGCCTAAACCTATCCCTAATCCACACACTCACCCTAGCCCTCACCCTAACCCTAATCCTAACCCTAACCCTCATCCTAACACTTAACCTAATGATAACCTGAACCATCACTCTAAACCTAATCCTTATCCCCACCCTCACCCTCAGCCTAACCCTAAGCCAAAGACCAACCCTAACCCTCACCCTCACACTCACCCTCAACTTAAACCTAACCCTAAACCTAACCCTAACCCTCAGAGTAACCCTCACCCAGCGCTCACCCTAACCCTAATCCTAAACCTAAATCTCATTCTAACCCTCACCTTAACCCTAACCCTAACCCTCACAATAGCCCTAACCCTAACACTCAGCCTAACTCTAACCCTCACCCTCACCCTCACCCTCAGCAAAACCCTAACCCTAATCCTAACCCTCAAACTCACCCTAACCCTTATCCTAATCCTAATCCTAACCCTAAGCCTAACTCTCAACCTCAAACTAACCCTCACCCTAACCCTAAATCTAACACTAACCCTAACCCAAAACCTCATCATCAGCCTCAAAATAACCCTAACTCTAACCCTAAATCTCACTCTCACCATAATCCTAATCCTAACCATAAACCTCACCCAAACCCTAACCCTAACCCTAAACCTCATCCTGACCCTAGCCCTCACCCTAAACCTAATCCTAACCCTAACACTCATCCTAACCCTCACCCTAACACTAACCCTAACCCTAACCCTCACCCTCACCGTAACCCTTACCTTACACCTCACCCTAACCCTAAAGTTAACACAAACCCTAAATGTCACCCTAACCGTAACCCTAACCTTCACCCTAAGCCTAACCCTCAACCTCAACCTCAGCCTCAGCCTAAGCCTAACCCTCACCCAAACCCTAACCATATATCTCGCCCTCACCCTAGCCCTAACCTTAACACTCACCCTAACCCTAACCCTAACCCTCACCCTCAACCTAACCCTCACCTTAACCCTAACCATAACATTAAACCTAAACCTAACTCACACCCTCAGCCTCAGTGTAACCCTAACTCAAACCCTAAACGTCACCCTGACCATAACTCTAACCCTAACCGTAAACGTCATCCTAACCCTAAACCTAAACCTCACCCTCACCCTACTCCTCATCCTAACGCTAATCCTAACGCTAAACCTCAGCCTAACCCTCCCCTAAACGTAAGCATAACCCTCACCTTAACCCTAACATTCTCACCCTCAACCTCACACTCAACCTAAACCTAAGCCTAAACCTAAAGCTAACCCTAACACACACACTCACCCTCAGAATAACCCTAAGCCTAACCCTAAACCTAACGCTATGCCTCCCCCTAATTCTCACCGTAACCCTAACCCTAAAACTAACCCTAAACCTAACCCTCAACCTAACCCTCACCCTAACCCTGACTCTAACCCTAAACCTCACCCTCACCCTAACCCTAACTCTAACCCTAACCCAAACCCTAAACCTCACCCTAAACCTAACCCTAACCCTCACCCTCACCTTAACCGTAAATATAAAACTTACCCTAACAATAACACTAACCCGAACCCTAACAATAACCTAAATCTAACCCTAACCCTCATCCTAACCATATCCATCAACCTAAACCTAACCCTCACCCTAACACTTACCCTCACCCTAACCCTAACCCTAACCCTCATACTCACCCTAAACCTTACCCTAATCCTAATCCTAACACTAAGCCTAACCCTCACAATCACCCTAACACTCTCCCTAACCCTAACTCAAACATTAAGCCTAACCCTAACCCTCACCCTCAGACTCACCCTAACCCTAACTCTAATCCTAAACCTCACCCTCACCCTTAACCTAACACTAACCATAACCCTAACCCTAACCCTAAACCTCACACTAACCCTCAACCTAACACTAACCCTAACCATAACACTAAACCTAACCCTAACCCTCAACCTAATCCTAATCCTCATCCTAACCTAACACTAACCCTAAACCTCACCCTCACCCTAACCCTAACTCTAACCCTAACCCTAAACATAAACCTAACCCTCACCCTAACCCTAACCCTCTCACCCTCTCCCTAACCGTCACCCTAATCCTAACCCTAACAATAACCCTCACCCTAACCCTCATTCTAACCATAACACTCACTCTAAACCTAACCCTCACCCTAATACTTAAACTCACCCTAACACTAAACCTAACCCTAAGACTAGCACTCACACTAACCCTAACACTCATCCTCAACCTAAACTTCACACTAACCCTAAAACTAATCCTCAATATAAAACTCACCCTCACCTTAACGCTAACCCTAACTCTCACCCTATCCCTAACCCTCACCCTTACCTTAATCCCCACTATCAGCCTAAGTCTCACCATTAACCTTACCGTCACAATCACCCTAAACCTCACCCTAAGCCTAACCCTCATCCTAACCCTCACCCTGATTGTAACCCTAAGCCTAACCCTAACCCTGACCCTCACCCTCACCATAGACATCACCCTAACCCTAATCCTAACCCTAACCCTAATCCTAACTCTAAACCTAACCCTAACCTTAACCATCACCCTTAACCTAATCCTCAACCCCACCCTCACCCTCACCCTAACCCTAAGCCTAAAACTAATCCTAAACCTAATCCTCACACTCAGCCTCACCATAACCCTAATCCTAAACCCAACCCTAACACTAACCCTAAACCTCAACCTAAACCTCACCATAACCCTAACCCTAACACTAACCCTAAACCTAACACTTGCCCTAACCCTCCCCCTAACACTAACTCTATCCCTAAACCTCACCCTCACCCTAACCCTCACCCTAAACCTAAACCTAACCCTTACCCTCACCCTCACCATAACTCTAACCCTAACCCTAACAATAATACTAACCCTAATCCTCACTCTAACCCTAACCCTAACTTAAACCCTCACCCTAACCGTAACCCTAACCCTCACCGTCAGCCTCACCTTAACCCTAACCCAAAACCTCACCGTCAGCCTCACCCTAACCGTAAACTTAACCTTAACCATAACACTAACAATAACCCTAACCCTAACCCTAACCCTAACCCTCAGCCTCACCTTAGCCCTCACCCTAACCCTAATTCTAACTCTAACCCTTACCTTAACCCTAACCCTCATCCTCACCCTAAACCTCACACAAAACCCAACCCTGATCCACAATCTAACCCTAACCCTAACCCTATCCCTCGCCTTAACCCTTACCCTAACCCTCACCCTAATCCTAACTCTCACCCTTAGGAGAACACTCACCCTCAGCCTAAGCCTCACGTTTATTCTTACCGTCACACTCACCCTAACCCTCACCCTAACCCTAACCCTCATCCTAACACTCAGCCTAAACCTAACCCTATCCATCACCCTAACTCAAACCCTCACCCCCACCTTCATCCTCAGCCTAACACTAAGCCTAAGCCTAACCATAACACTAACGCTCACCCTCAACCTAGCCCTCACCCTAAACATAATCCTAACCCTAAGCCTCATCCTAACCCTCACCCTAACCCTAACCCTAAGCATCATCCAAAACCTATTCCTCACCCCCGCCCTCACCCTCAGCCTAACCGTAAGACTAAGCGTAACCCTAAAGAAAAACCTCAACCTCAGGCTAACCCTCACCACAAACTAAACCCAAACCATAACACTAAAAATAACCCTAATTTTAACCCTAACCCATACCTAACCCTCACCCCCACCCTCACCCTCAGCCTAAACCTACCCCTAAACCTAGCCGTAAAACTAACCCTAATCCTCACCCTAACCCAAAACCTAACCCTAATCTTCACCAAAACCCTAAGCCTAACCCTAACCCTAACCGTAACTCTCACACTCACCCTCAACCTAACCCTAATCCTAAAGCTAACCCTATCCCTAAACCTAACCCTCAGCCTTACCCTCACCCTAGCTCTCACCCTAACCCTAATCCTAACACTAAACCATAATGCTCACCCTTACCCTAACCTTAACCCTCACCCTAACCCTAACCCTAATCCTCACCCTCATGCTGGGCCTAAGCCTAAGCCTAAGCCAAAGCCTAATCCTCACCCTAATGTTAACCTTAACACTAAACCTAACTCCAACCCTAAACCTCACCCTCAACCTAACCCTAACTCTAAGCCTAACCCTAAACCTAAACCTCATCGTAACACCAACCCTAACCCTCACCCTTACCCTCACCGTCACCGTAACCCTAACCCTAACTCTAACAATAACCCTAACCCTAACCCTAAACCTCTCCCTAACCATAACTCTCACCCTAACACTAACCCTAACCCTAACTCTAAACCTCACACTAACACTAACCATCACCCAAACCCTAAATCTCACCCTAACACTAAGCCTCACCCTAACACTAACACTAAACCTCACCGTAACCTTAACCCTCATACTCACCATCAACGTAAACGTACCCCTAACCTTAACACTAACCATAAGACTCACCCTAAACCTAACCCTCAACCTAACACTTAACCTCACCCTAACACTAACCCTAAACCTAACACTAACCTTCACACTAATCGTAAACCTCACCCTAATCCTAATCCTCACCCTACCCATAAACCTAACCCTAAACCTCACTCTCACCCTAGCCCTCACGGTAACCCTAATTTCTCATCCTCACCCTAAACCTCACACTAACCCTAAATCTAATCCTCAGTCTAACCCTCACCCTAACCTTAACGAGAACCCTTACCCGAAGCCTAATCCTAACCCTAACCCTCACATTTATCTTAACCCTCACCCTCAGCCTAACCCTCACCTTTACACTTATTATCACCCTCACCCTAAACCTCAACCTAAACCTAACCCTCAACCTAACCCTCAACCTAACCCTAATCCGAACCATCACCCTAAAACTAATCCTCACCCCCATCCTCACCCTCAGTCTAAGCCTAACCGGAACCCTAACTCTCACACTCACCCTCACCCTAACCTTAATCCTAACTCTAACCCTAACCCTAACAATAAACCTCAACCTAACACTCACCCTAACCGTAACCATAAAACTAACCCTAAAACTGACCCTCAACCTAACCCTAACCCTAACCCTAACTCTAAACCTATAACTCACCCTCACCCTAACCTAATCCTAACCCTAAACCTCACCCTAAATCTAACCTAACCCTCACCCTCACCCTTATTGTAACTCTAAACCTAACCCTGCCCCTACAACTAATCCTAGCACTCAACCCCACCCTAACCCTAGTCCTAACCATAACCCTCACCCTATCTCTAACGGTCACCCTCACTGTAATCCTAACGCTCATCCTAACCCTCACCCTAACCTAACCCTAAACCTCACCCTAACACTAAACCTAATCCCCACTCTCACCCTAGCCCTCACCCTAACCCTAATCCTAACCCTAATCCTAACCCTGATCCTCATTCGATCCCTCACCTTAACCCTAACCCTAACCCTCACCCTAACCCAAACCCTAATCCTAACCCTCAACCTAACGCTAACCCTAACCCTCACCAAAACCCTTACCCTAACCCTCAGCATAACCCTAAACTTAACCCGAAACCTAACCCTCATCCTATACCTAAACCTCACCCTCAACCTCACCCTCAGCCTAACCCTAAGCCTAACCCTAAACCTAACCCTAACACACACACTCACCCTCACCCTAACCCTAATGCTAACCCTAACCCTAACCCTAACTCTCCCCCTAACTCTCACCATAACCCTAACCCTAACACGAACCCTAACACTAACTCTCAACCTAACCTTCACCCTAACCCTAACTCTAATCCAAAATCTCACCCTCACCCTAAAACTAACCCTAACCCTAACCAAAACCCTAAACCTCACCCAAACCCTAACACTAACACTAACCCTCAACCTAACACTCACCCTAACCCTAACTATATCCCAAAACCTCACCCTCACCCTAAACCTAACTCTAACCCTAACCCAAACCCTAAACCTCACCCTAAACCTAACCCTATCCCTCACCCTAACTATAAACCCTCACCCTAACCTAAACCCTCACCCTAACAATTACCCTGACCTTAACACTAATCCGAACGCTAACACTAACCATCACACTAACGCTAACCCGAACCCTAAAACTCATACAAACCCTCCCCTTCACCCTAACCCTAACACTAACCCTCACCCTAACCCTAAACCTAAACTTAACCCTAAAGCCCACCCTAAAACTAACCCTAACCCTAACCCACACCCTCACCCTCAACGGAATTCTAAACCTCATCCTAACCCTCCCCCTAACCCTAACTCTAAACCTAAACCACACCCTCACCCTAACCCTAACCCTAAAACTCACCCTAAACCTCACCCTAACCCTAACCCTCACCCCCAACCTAAAACTCACCGTAACTCTAACCCTAACCGGAACAATAACACTAAACCTAACCCTAACCCTAACCTTAACCATAACCCTCACCCTCAGCCTCACCCTCACCACAAACTTTACCCTAACCATAACACTAACAATAACCCTAAACCTAACCCTAACCCTAATCCTCACGCCCACCCTCACCCTCAGCTTAACCCTAAGCATAAACCTAAGCCTAAACCTAAGCCTCACCATAACCCTAAACCTAACCCTAACCCAAACCCTAACTCTAACACTAAACCTCACTTTAAGGCTAACTCTAACCCTAACCCTAACCCTAACCCATACCCTAACACTAACCCTCACACTTACCCTCTACCTCAGCCTAACCCTAAGCGACAACCTAACCCTAACCCTAACCCTCACATTCACCCTCAGCCTAACACTAATCCTAAACCTAACCCTATCCCTAACCCTAACCCTCAGCCTAACACTCACCCTAAACCTAACACTAACACTAACCCTAAACCTAACCCTCTCCCTAACCCTCACCCTAAACATATATCTAACCCTAAACCTCAAACTCACCCTGACCCTAACACTAAAACTAAATCTAAACCTCACCCTAACCCTAAGCGTAACCCTCAACCTCACCCTAGCCCTCACCCTAACCCCAATCCTAAACGTAACCCTCATCCTAACCCTCACCACAACCCTAACCCTAACCCTCACCCTAAAGCACACCCTCACCCTAACCCTCAGCCTAACTCTAAGCCTAACCCTAAACCTAACCCTAACCCACACACTTACCCTCACCCTAAACCTAATCCTAACCATAAACCTAACCGTTACTCTCACCCTAAACTCAACGTAACCCTAAACTTAAAACTATCCCTAACCCTAAACCTCATCCTAACCCTCACCCTAACCCTAACTCTAACCCTAAACCTCACCCTCACTCTAACTCAAACCCTCACCCTAACCCTAAACCTCACCCTAACCCTCACCTTCACCTTCACTGTAACCCTAACCCTAAACCTAACAATAACATTAAAGCTAACCCTAATCCTCACCCTAACCATAACACTCACCCTAAGCCTAACCCTCACCCTAACACTTACCCTCAAATTTACCCTTACCCTAACTCTAACACTAACCCTCACAATAACCCTAACTCTCACCGTAACACTAAACCTCACCCTAACCCTAACCCTAACCATCATCCTCACACTAAGCCTCACACTAACCCTAAACCTAATCCTCAATCTAACACTTACCATCAATCTAACCCTCACCCGAACCCTTACACTAACCCTCACCCTGATCCTAACTCTCACTCTTTGGGGAAAACTCACCCTCAGCCTAAACCTCACCTTTACTGTTACCGTCATGCTCACCCTAACCCTCACCCTAACCGAACACTCATCGTAACACTCAGCCTAACCCTAACGCTATCCATAATCCTAACCCTATCCCTCACCCTCACCCTCAGCCTAACCCTAGGACTAAGCCTAACCCTAACCCTAACCCTCACCCTCACCCTAGCCCTCACCCTAAACCTAATCTTAAGCCTAAATCTCATCCTAACCCTCACCCTAACCATAACCCTAACCATAACCCAAAACCTATTCCTCACCCCCACCCTCACCCTCAGCCTAAACCTAAGCCTAAGCCTAAACCTAACCCTAAACCTCACCCTCACCCTAGACCCCACCCTAAATCTAAGCATAACCATAACCCTCATCCTAACCCTCACCCTAACCCTAACCCTAAACCTCACCCTAACCTAACCCTAACCGTAACCCTCAACCTAACCCTAACACTCACCCTCACCTAACCCTAACCATAACCCTCACCCTAATCCTAAACCTAAACCGAACCCTCAACCTCACCCTAAACCTAACCCTAAACTTCACCCTCACCCTAGATCTCACCTTAAACCTAATCCTAACCCTATACCTCATACTAACCCTCACCCTAACCCTTACCCTAACCCTCAACCTAAACCTAACCCTCAACCTCACCTTCAGCCTAACCCTAACCCTAACACTAACCCTCACACTCACACTCACACTCACCCTAACCCTAAGCCTAAATCTATCCTTATCCCTAACCATAAACCTCACCCTAACACTCACCCTAAACCTAACTCTAAACCTTACCTTCACCCTAGCCATCACCCAAAACTTAATCCTAACTCTAACCCTCATCCTAACCCTCACCCTAACCCTAACCCTAACCATCACCCTAACCCTAACCCTCAGCCTCAACCTCACCCTCAGCCTAACCTTAAGCCTAAACCTAAACCTAACCCTAAACCACACACTCAGCCTCATCCTAAACCTAATCCTAATTCTAACCCTAACAATAACCCTAAACCTAACGCTAACCCTCACCCTAACCTTAACCCTAACCCTCACCTAAACCTCAACCTCACCCTGGCCCTCACTCTAACCCTAATTCTAACCCTAACCCTCAACCTAACCCTAACCCTCAACCTCACCCTAAACTTCACACTAACCCTAACCCTAATCCTCAATCTAACACTCACCCTAACTGTAACCCGAACCCTTAACCTAAACCTCACCCTAACCCTAACCCTCACCCTTAACTTAACCCTCACCCTCAGCCTAACCCTCAAATTTACCCTTACCATCACTCTCACCCTAACCCTCAACCTTACCCTAACCCTCACCCAAACCCTCACCCTAACCCTAACCCTAAACCTTACCCTCACCCTCAGCTTAACACTAATCCTATCAGTATTCCTAACCCTAAAACTCACCCTCACCCTAACATTCAGCTAATTCTTTCCCTCACACTAATCCTAACCCTAACCCTAACCCTAACTCTAACACTAATCCACGCCCTCAACCTAACCGTAACCCTACACCTTACCCTAACCCTCACCTCAACCCTAACTCTAACCCTCACCCTAACCCTCACCCTAAACCTCAACGTCACCCTAAATCTGAACCTGACCCTAATAACAACCCTAAACCTCACCCGAATCCTAACCCTCACCTTCACCCTAATTCTCACCTTAACCCTCACCCTAATCCTAACCCTAAACCTCAGCCTAAACCTCAACCTAACCCTAGGCATAACCCTAACCCTAACCCTCAACCTAACCCTCACCCTAACCTAAACCCTATCCCTAACCCTCACCCTCACCTTAACCCTCATCCTAACACTGAACCTCATCCTTACCCTAAACCTCACCGTAACTTTAACCATGTCACACTCACCATCACCCTCACACTAAGCCTAACCCTAACCCTCACCCTAACCCTAAATCTCACCCTAATCCTCACCCTAACCCTCACCCTAACCCTAATGCTAAGTGTAACACACACCCTAACCCTCATGCTATCACTTACCCACACCACAAACCTAACCTTAACCTTAACACTCACCCTCACCCTAACGCTCACCCTAACCCTAATGCTAAGTGTAACACACACCCTAACCCTCATGCTATCACTTACCCACACCACAAACCTAACCCTAACCTTAACACTCACCCTCACCCTACTCCTTACCCTAACCCTAAACCAAATCCTAACCCTCACCCTAACCCTAAACCTAATCCTAACCCTCACCCTAACCCTAAACCTAACACTAACCCTCACCTAACCCTAACCCTAACCTTCTACCTCACCCTAACCCTCATCATCACATGAACCCTCACCCTAACCCTAACGCTCACCCACAACCTAAACCTCAAGCTCACCCTTACCCTTACCCTCAACTAATCCTCACCCTAACCCTAAGGATTATCTAACCAAGACCCTGACCCTCACCCTCAACATCACCCTAACCTTCACCCTCAACCTAGACCTCACCCTAACCATAACCCTAACCCCAAACCTCACGCTCACCCTCACCATCAACCTCAGCCTATCCCTATCCCTATACCTAATCCTAAACCTAACCCTCATCCTCACCCTAAACCTCACCATAACCCTTCCACTCACCCTCACTCTCACCCTAACCGTAACCCTTACACTAACCCTAACCCTCCCCCTTACCCTAAACCAAACCCTAACCCTAACCGTCACCCTAACCCTAACCCTAACCCTAATCCTAAACCTAACCCTCACACTCACCCTAAACTTAAACCTGATCCTAAAACTAAACCTAACCATCACAGTAACCTTCACCCAGTGCTCACCCTAACCCTAATCCTAACCCTAAACCTCATTCTAACCCTAACCTTAACCCTAACCCTAACCCTCACAATAACTCTAAACCTAAGCCTCACCATAACCCTGACCCTAAGCCTAATGCTAAGTGTAACACACACCCTAACCCTCATGCTATCACTTACCACAACAAAAACCTAACCCTAACCTTAACACTCACCCTCACCCTAAACCTCAGCCTATCCCTAACCCTATCCCTAATCTAACACTAACCCTCACCCTCACCCTAAACGTCACCATAACCCTTACCCTCATCATCACTCTCACCCTAACCATAACCCTCACACTAACCCTAACCCTCTGCCTTACCCTAAACCAAACCCTAACCCTATCCCTCACCCTAACCCTAAGCCTAAACCTAAACCTAACCTTAACCCTCACACTCACCCTGAACCTAACCCTAATCCTTCCCCTCAACATCATTTTAACCCTCACCTTAACCATAACCCTAACCCTCACAATAACCCTAAACCTAAACCTCACCCTAACCCTAATCCTTACCCTCACCCTCACCTTCAGCAAAACCCTAACCCTAATCCTAACCCTCACACTCAACCTAACCCTTACCCTAATCCCAATCCTTACCCTAAGCCTAACCCTCAATCTCAATCTAACCCTCACCCTAACCCTAAATCTAACACTAACCCTAACCCAAACCCTCACAATCAGCCTCACCCTACCCTAAATCTAACCCTAAACCTCACTCTCACCCTAACCTTAACCTTAACCCTAAAACTCACCCTAACCCTAACCCTAACCCTAAACCTCATCTTCACCCTAGCTCTCACCCTAACCCTAATCCTAACCCTAACCCTCATCCTAAACCTTACCCTAACACTAACCCTAACACTAACCCTCACCCTGACCTTAACCCTTACCGTACACCTCACCCTAAACCTAAACATAACATAAATCCAAACTCTCACCCTAACCCTAATTCTAATCCTCACCCAAAGCCTAATCCTCACCCTCAAACTCAGCCTCAGCCTAAGCCTAAGCCTAAGCCTAACCCTAACACTTAACCCTCACACTCAACCTAACCCTAACCGTAATCCTAATCCTAAACCTAACCCTAACCCTCACCCTCACCCTATCACTCACCTTAACCCTAACCCTAACGCTAACCCTAAACCTAACCCTCACCCTCAGCCTCATCCTAACCGTAACTCTAAACCTAAATCTCACCCTCACCCTAACCCTAATCATAAACCTCACCCTAACCCTAACCATAAACCGCACCCTCAACCTAGCCCTCCCCCTAACCCTAATCCTAAACCTAACACTCATCCTAACCCTCCCCCTAACCCTAAACTTAACACTCACCCTAACCCTAATCCTCACCCTAAACCCCACCCTCAGAATAACACTAACACTAACCCTCACACTCACCCAAACCCTAACCCTAATGCTAATGCTGACCCTAACCCTAACCCTCACCCTCACCCTAACCCTCACCTTAACCCTAACCGTAACATTAAACCTAAACCTAACCCACACCCTCAGCCTCACCGTAACCCTAACTCTAACCCTAAACGTCACCTTGACCCTAACCCTAACCCTAACCCTAAACCTCACCCTAACCCTAAAGCTAAAACTCACCCTCACCCTAGGCTTCACCCTAACCCTAATCCTAAACCTAAACCTAACCCTTACACTAAACCTAACTCTAACCCTATCCCAAACCCTAAACCTCACCCTCAGCCTAACCCTTACACTCACCCTCACCGTAACTGTAACCCTAAACCTAAACCTAACAATAACCCTAACCCTAATCCTAACCCTCACCCTAACCATAACCCTAACCCTAACCCAAACCCTCACCATACCACTTACACTCACCCTAACACTAACCCTAACCCTAATGCTAACACTCACACTAACCCTAACCCTAACCCTAACCCTAAACCTCAACCTAACCCTCAACCTCTCCTTAACCCTAACCCTAACACTAACACTAACTCTAAACTTAAACCTCACCCTCACCCTCACCCTCAGCCTAAACCTAAGGCTAACATTAAACTTAACACAAACCCTCACACTCACTCTAACCCTCACCCTAACCCTAACCCTAACCTTCACCCTCAGCCTCACGCTAACCCTAATTCTAACATAAAACCTCACCCTCACCCTAACCCTAAACCTACACTTAACCCTAACTCTAACCCTAAGCCACCCCTCCACCGAATTCTCACCCTAAACCTAACAATAACACTAACCCTAACTCTACCCCTAAACCTAACACTAAACCTCACCCTAAACTTAACCCTAACCCTCACCCGAACCCTAACCCGAACCCTCACCCGAACCCTCAGCCTAACAATAAGCCTAAATCTAACCCTAACACTAACCCTCACACTAACCCTAACCCTAAGACTAATCCTAATCAAATCCTAACCCTATCCCTCACCGTCACCCTAACCCACACCCTAACCCTAAACCTAACCCTAACACTAACCCTAACCCTAGCCCTCAACTTCAAACTCACCCTGAGCCTAACCCTAAGCCTAACCCAAAAACTAACCCTAACACACACACTCACACTTGCCCTAAGCCTAATCCTAACTCTAACCCTAATCATAACCCTCCCCCTAACTCTCACCATCACCCTAACCCTAACACTAAGCCTAACCCTAACCCTCAACCTAACCCTCACCCTAACCCTAAATCTAACCCTAAATTTCACCCTCACCCTAACCCTAACTCTAACCCTAAACCAAAACCTAAACCTCAGCCTAACCGTAACCCTAACCCTAACCCTAACTCTGACATTCACCCTAACCCTAACTCTAACCCTAAACCTCACCCTCACCCTCACCCTAACCCTAAGCCTAATGCTAAACCTCAACCTAAACCTAAACCTTACCCTAAAACTTACCCTCAAACTAACACTAATACTAACACTAACCCTCACACTAACGCTAAAGATAACCCTAAACCTAAACCTAACCCTAACCCTAACCCTCAACTTCACCCTGGCCATAAATCTAACAATCACCCTAGCATATACCCTAACCCTAATCCTAAGCCTAACGCTCACCCTAACTCTCACTCTAAAATTAACCCTAACCCTAAACCTCACCCTAACACTAACCCTCACCCTACCCCTAACCCTAACCCTCACCCTAACCCTAACCCTCACCCTAACCCTAACTCTAACCCTAAACCTCACACTCGCCCTAACCTTAACCCTAACCATAACCCTAAACCTCACCCTAACACTAACCCTAAACCTCAACCTCACCCTAAACCTCACCTTCAACCTAACCCTAAACCTCACCCTCACACTAGCCCTCACCCTAACCCTAACCCTAACCCTATCCCTCACCCTATACATAACCCTCACTGTAACCCTAACACTCACAGTAACCCTAAACCTAACCCTAACCCTCATCCTCACCGTAACCCTAACCCAATCCCTCACCCTAACGCTATCCCTAACCCTAACCTAAACCTCACCCTAACCCTAACCCTAACCATCACCCTGAGCCTGACCCTCACCGTACTTAAACCTAACCAAAACACTAACAATAACCCTAACCTTAACCCTAATCTAAACCTCACCCTAACCCTAACCCTAATCCTCACCCTAACCCTAACCCTCACCCTCACCGTAACCCTCACCCTAACACTCACCCTAACCCAAAACATAAACCTAACCCTAAACTTTACCCTAAGGCTAACCCTAACCCTCACCCTCAACCTAGCCCGAACCGTAGCCATAAGCATAAACCTAAACCTCACCCTAAACCTCACCCTAACCCTAAAACCCTAACAATCACCCTAACCCTAACCCATTCCCTCACCCGCACACTCGCCCTAAGCCTAAGACTAAGTCTAACACTAACCCTAATCTTCACACTCACCCTCACCCTCATCCTCACAGTAACTCTAACCCTAACCCTAACAATAACACTAACCCTAACCCTAACCCTAACCCTCACCCTCAGAGTAACCCTCACCCTATCCCAAGCCCTCACCCTAACACTAACCCTAACACTAACCCTAACCGTAAAACTAACCCTAAGCCTTCCCCTAACCCTTAACCTCAGCCTCAACCTCACTGTAAACTTAACCTGAAAGATAACACTAACAATAACCATAACACTAACACTAATCCTAAACCTCACCCTCACCCTAACCCTAACCCTGACCCTGACACTAACCCTAACCCTCACCCTAACCCTGAACCTAACCCTAATCCTAAACCTTGCCATCATGCTAAACCTAACACTCACACTCACCCTTGCCCTTATCCTAACCTTAATCCTAACCCTAAACCTCATCCTAACCCTCACCCTAACAATAACCCTAACCCTCAACCTAACCCTAACCCTAACCCTCAAGTTAACCCTAACACTCACACTCACCCTCACCCTCAGCCTAACACTAAACCTAAGCCTAACCCTAACCCTCACACTCACCCTCACCTTAACCCTAATCCTAAAAATAACACTCACCCAAACCTCACCCTAACCCTCCCACTAATCCTAACCCTAAACCTCAACCTCAACCTCTCCCTAACCCTAACTCTAACCCTGACCCTAAACCTAAACCTCACCCTAACCCTAACCCTACCCCTCACCCTCACAGTAACAGTAAACCTAATCCTAACAATAACCCTAACCCTAACCCTAACACTAACCCTAACAATAACTCTCACCCTAACGCTAACCATCACATTAAAACTAACCCTAATACTAACACTAACCCTCACGCTAACCCTAACCATTGCCTTAACCCTAAACCTCAACCTAACCCTATCCCTAAACCTCACCTCACCTTAGCCCTCACACAAACCCTAACACTAATACTCAATGTAAACCTCACATTCACCCTAACCCTAACCTTAATCCTCAACCTAACCCTCACCCTAAACCTAACCTTCATTCTAACACTCACCCTAACCGTAACCCTAACCATCACACTAACCCTAAACCTCAACCTCACCCTCAGCCTCAGTCTAACCCTAAACCTAAGCCTAAACCTAACCCTAACCCTCACCCTCAATCTAGCCCTCACCCTCACCCTAATCCTAACCCTAACCCTGATCCTAACCCTAACCCTAACCCTAACAATAACCCTAACCCTAACTCTAACCCTCATTCTAACCCTTACCCTCACCCTAACCCTAAACCTAACTCTACCCCTAAACCTCACCATCAACCTAACCCTAAACCTAACACTAAACCTCACCCTAATCCTCACCCTAAACCTAACCCTCACCCTCACCCTCAACCTCAGCCTAAACCTAAGGCTAACCCTAACCCTAACCGTAACACACACACTCACCCTAACCCTAACTCTAATCCTAATCCTAACCCTAGCCCTAACCCTCACCCTCATCCTAACCCTCACCCTAACCCTAACACTAACCATAAGACTAACCCTCACACTCAGCCTCACCCTTACCCTAATTCTAAAACTAAACCTCACCCACATCCAAACCCTAATGCTAACCATAACGCTAACCGCCCCTAAATCTCACCCTTACCCTAACACTAGCACTAACCCTAACCCTAAACCTCAACCTATTCCTCACACTATCCTTAACTCTATCCCTATACCTCACCCTCACCCTAACCCTCATTCTAACCCTAACCCAAACACTAAACCTCACTCTAACCCTAACTCTAACCCTCACACTCACCCTCACAGTAACCCTAATCCTAAACATAACCCTAACAATACCCCAAAGCTAATCTTAACCCTCCCCCTAACCATAACCCTCACCCTAAACCAAACCCTCACCCTAACACTTACCCTCACCCTAACACTAACCCTAACCCTAACACTAACCCTCACACTAACCCTAACCCTAACCCTAGCCCTAAACCTCAGCCTAACACTCACCCTCATCCTAACCCTAACACAAACCCTATTCCTAACCCTTTCCCTAACCCTCCAACTCACCCTCACCCTAACCATAATCCTAAACCTAAACCTATCCCTAAGCCTAAACTTCACATTTACCCTCAGCCTAACCCTCACCCTAACCCTAATCCTAACCCTAAACCTTATCCTAACCCTCACCCTAACCCTATCCCTAACCCTCACCGTCTCCCTCACCCTCACTTTAACTCTAACTCGAACCCTAACAATAACACTAATCCTAAACCTAAACCTAACCCTCACCCTAACCTTAACCCTCACCCTTACCCTAACATTAACCCTAAACATAACCCTAACCCTAAACCTCACCCGCACCCTCAACCTCAACATAGCTCTAACCCTAACCCTAACAATAACACTAACCCTAAACCTAACCATCACTATAACACTAATCCCCACCCATACCCTCAGCCTAACCCTAAGCTTAAGCGGAACCCTAACCCTAACCCTCACACTCACCCTCACCTTAAACCTAATCCTAAACCTAACCCTATTCCTAGCATTATACCTCAACCTAACCCTCACCCTAACCCTCACCCTAACACTAAGCCTAACCCTAACACTCACCCTAACCATAACCCTAACCCTAAACCTCACCCTAACCCTGATCCTAACCCTCACCCTCACCCTCAACCTCACTGTAACTCTAACCCTGTCCCTTATCCTAACCCTCACCCTCACCCTAACCCTAACCCTAATCCAAACTCTCAGCATCACCATAACACTAACCCTAACCCTAACACTAAACCTCACCCTAAGGCTAACCCTAACCCTCACCCTCACTCTAACCCTCACCCTAACCCTAATGCTAACCATAAACCTCACCCTCACCCTCACGCTTGGCCTAAGCCTAAGCCGAAGACTAACCCTGACCCTCACACTCAACCTCACCCTAACCCTAACTGTAACACTAACCCTAACCCTAAACCTCACACTAACCCTCAAGCTAACGCTAAATCTAACCCTAAACCTCACCCTTAAACTAACCTTAACCCTCACCCTCACCCTCTGCTAATATTAAACCTAAAACTAACCCCATCCCTAACCCTAACACTAAGTCTAATCCTCACCCTAACCCTCACCCTAACCCTTACCCCACCCTCACATTAACCATAAACCTCACCCTCACCCTAACTCTAATCCCAACCCTAACCCTAAACTAACCCTCCCCTTAAATCTCACCCTAACCCTAACCTTAAAAAGAACACTAAACCTAACCCTCAACCTAACCCTCACCCTAACCCTAACTCTACCCTAAACCTCACCCTCACCCTAAACCTAACTCTAACACTAACCACAACCCTTAACCTCACCCTAACCCTAACCCTAAACCTCATCCTCACCCTCACCGTAACCATAACCCTAAACCTAACAATAAGAATAAACTTAACCCTATTCCTAACCCTCATCCTATCACTTACCCTCACCCTAACACTAAACCTAACCCTCACATTAAACCTCCCCCTAACCCTATATCTAACCCTCAACCTAACACTAACGCTAACCCTAACCCTAAACCCCACCCTAACCCTAACCCTAACCCTCACCCTCATGCTTGGCCTAAGCCTAAGCCGAAGCCTAAGCCTAACACTAACCCTAAACATCACCCTAAACCCAAAAATAACACTAAAACTAACTCGAACCCTAAACCTCATCCTAACCCTAACCCTCACCCTCAACTTCACCCTCATCATAAGAGTAACACTAACACTAACACTAACAATAACCCTAACCCTAACCCTAAACCTCATCCTAACCATAACCTTCAACCTAACAATAACACTCACCCTAACACTAACCCTCACACTAATCCTAACCTTCACCCTAACCCTAAACCTCACCCTAACCCTAACCCTCCCACACCCTAGCCCTCAACCTAACCCTAACCCTCATCCTCACCATAAACCTCACACTAACCCTAACACTAATCCTCAATCTAATCCTCACCCTCACCCTAACCCTAAACCTCACCCTTACCGTAACCCTCAGCCTCAGCCTAACCCTCACCTTTACCCTTACAATCACCCTCAACCTAACCCTCACCTTAACCCTAATCCTCATCCTAAACCTCACCCTAAGGGTAACCCCAACCGTCACCCTAACCCTAACCCTCAGCCTCACCCTCAGCCTCAGCCTAAACTTAAGCCTAAGACTAAACCTAACCCTAACCCTAACTCTCACCATAGCCCTCACCCTAACACTAATTAACACTAACCCTCATCCTAACCCTTAACCTAACCATAAAGCTAACCATCTGTCTAAACCTAATCCTCATCCCCCCCATACCCTCAGCCTAACCCTAAGCCTACGCCGAACCCTAACCATAACCCTCACACTCAACCTCACCGTAAACCTAATCCTAAACGTAACCCTAACATTAAACCTCAATCTAACACTCACCCAAACCCTAACGCTAACATTAATCCTAACCCTAACGGTCACTCTAACCCTTCCCCTAACCATAATCCTAAACCTAAACCTCAACCTAAACCTGATCCTTACACTCACCCTCACCTTCACCGTAAATCTAACCCTAACCCTAAACCTAACCCTCACCATCACCATAAACCTAACCCTAACCCTCACCCTTACACTAACCCTCATCCTCACCCTTATCCTTACCCTAACCCTAAACCTAAACCTCACACTAACCTTAACAATAAATCTCACCCTCACCATAGCACTCACCCTAAACCTAATTGTAACCTTAAACCTCATCCAAATCCACACCCTAACCCAAAACCTAACCTTCAACCTAACCCTAAACCTAATTCTAAACCTCAACCTAACCCTAAACCTGACCCCACCGTAACCCTAACCCTAACCCTCACGCTAAACCTAATCCTCATCCTAACCCTAACCCTCACCCTCACCCTAACCCTAACACTAATCCTAAACCTAAACCTCACCCTATTCCTCACCCTAACCCTAACACTAACCCTAAACCTGACCCTCACCCCCACCCTAACCCTAACCCTAACCCTAAACCTCACCTTCACCCTAGCCTTCACCCTAACCTTAATCCTAAACTTAACCCTCATTCTAACCCTCACAATAACCGTAAACCTAACCATCACCCTAACTCTCACCCTCACCCCTAAGCTCACACTTAGTCTAAACCTAAGCCTAATCCTAAACCTAACCCTAACCTACACACTCACCCTCAACCTAACCCTAACCCTAACCCTCACCCTAACCCTAACCCTCACCCTCAACCTCACACTTAGCCTAACCCTAAGCCTAACCCTAAACCTAAGCCTATCCCACACACTCACCCTCACCCTAACCCTAATCCTAACCCTAAACCTAACCCTAAACCTAACCGTCACCCCAAACCTAGACTTCACCCTAAACCTAATCCTAACCCTAACCCAAACTCTAACCATAACCTTAGCCCTAAACCTCGCCCTCAACCTAACCCTTACCCTCACCCTCACTGTAAGTGTAACCCTAATCCTAAACCTAACAAAAACCGTAACTCTAACTCTAACCCTCACCCTAACCATAACACTCACCCTAACCCTAACGCTAACCCTAACACTAACCATCACCCTTATCTTAAACCTCAGCCTCAGACTAATTCTCACCTTTTCGCTTACCATCACTCTCACCCTAACCCTCACCCTAAGCCTAACCCTCATACTTACCCTCACCCTAAACGTAACCCTAACCATCACCCTACCCCTATCCCTCACCCTCAACCTCACCCTCCGACTAACACTAAGCCTAAGCCTAAACCTAACCCTAACCCTCAACCTCACCCTTGCCCTCACCCTAACCCTAATCCTAACCCCCACCCTCACCTTCAGCCTAACCCTAAGCCTAAGCCTAACCCTCACCCTAACCGACACACTCACCCTCACCCTAAGCCTAATCCTAAATCTAACCCTATCCCTAAACCTCAACCTAACCCTTTCCCTCACCCTAACCCTAACACTAACCCTAGCCCTAAACCGCACCCTAACCCTAATCATAAACCTAACCCTATCCCTAACCCTAAACCTCACCCTAACCCTCACCCTAGCCCTCAAACAAACCATAATCCTAACCCTAAACTTCATCCTAAACCTCACCCTAACCCTAACCTTAACACTCACTCTAACCCTAAACCTAAACCTCACCCTAAACCTAAACCTAATCCTCACCCTCACCCTTACCCTCAACTTAACTCTAACCCTAACCCTAACAATAACCCTAACCCAAAACCTAACCCTAACACTCACTCTCAAAGTAACTCTAACCTAACACTAAACCTCACCCTAACGCTAACCATAAGCCTCACCCTCACTCTAGCCATCATCCTAACCCTAATCCTAACCCTAAACTTCAACCTAAACCTCACCCTAACCCTAAAACCCTAACACGCACCCTAGCCCTATATCTAATGCTAAATCTAACCCTAAACCTCACCCTCACCTAACCCTAACCCTCACCCTCACCCTCACACTCTGGATAACACTAAGCCTAAACCTAACTCCAACCCTAACCCTAACACTAACGTTAACCCTAAACCTCACCCTAACCCTCACCCTAAACCTCAACCTCACACTAGCCCACACCCTAAACCTAAGCCTAAGCCTAACCCTCACCCTAACTCTCACTATAACCCTACACCAACCCTCACCCTAACTATAACCCTCACCCACACCCTCACCCTAAAACTTACCCTCACCCTAACACTAACCCTAACCCTCACACTCACCCTAATCCTTACCCTAATCCTAATCCTAACCCTAAACCTAACCCTCACCCTCAACCTCAACCTCAGCCTAACCCTAAACCTAACCCTAAACCTAACCTGTAACACACACACTCACCCTCATACTAACCCTAATCCTAACCTTATCACTAACCCTAACCCTCCCCCAAACTCGCTCCCTAACCCTAACCCGAACACTAATCCTAACCCTAACCCTGAACCTAACCCTCACCCTAACCCTAACTCTAACCCTAAACCTCACCCTCACCCTAAACCTTACTCTAAACTTAACCCAAACCCTTAGCCTAACCCTCACCCTCACCCTAACCCTCACCCTAACCCTAACTCTAATACGAACCCTAACCCTAACCCTCACAATCAGCCTCAACCTAACACTAACTCTAACCCTAAAGCTCACCCTGACCCTAAACCTAACCATAACACTAACCTTAACCTCACCACAACTCTAAACCGAAACCTCACCCTCACCCTAGCCCTCACCCTAACCCTAATCCTAACCCTAACCCTCATCCTAACCCTCACCCTAAGACTAACCCTAACCCTCACACTCACCATCAACCTAACCCTAAACCTAACCCTAACGCTCAACCTAACCCTAACCCTCACCCTCACCGTAAACCTTATCCTAGTTCTCACCCTAACCGTAAATTTAACCTGAACCCTAACTCTCACCCTAACCCTAACCTTAACCCTCACCCTAACCATAACCCTAACCCTCAAAATCACCCTCACCATAAGCCCAAGCCTAAGCCTAATCCTAACCCTAACACTAACCCTCACACTCACTCTAAGCTTAACCCTAATCCTAATCCTAACCCTAAGCGGAACCCTTACCCTCACACTAACCCTCGTCTTAACTCTAATCCTAACAGTATCCCTAACCCTAATCCTCACCCTCAGCCTCACCCTAACCCTAACTCTAATCCTAAACCTCACCAGCCCCCTAACCCTAACCCTAACCCTCACCTTAACCCTAACCCTCACCCTCAACCTCACCTAACCCTAATCCTAACCCTAACCCTCATCCTAACCCTCCCCCTAATCCTAAACCTATCCCTCACCCTAACGCTAACACTCACACTCAACCTCACCCTCAGCCTAACCCTAAGCGTAACCCTAAACCTAACCCTAACACATATACTCACTCTCACGTTTACCCTCATCCTAAGCCTAAACCTAACCCTAACCCTCACCCTAACCCTCACCTTAACCCTAACCCTAACATTAACCCTAACCCTAACCCACACCCTCAGCCTCAATCTAACCCTAACTCTAACCGTGAACCTCACCCTCACCCTAACCCTAACACTCACCCTCACCCTAGCCCTCACCCAAACACCAATCTTAACCCTAAACCTCATCCTAACCCTCCCCCAAACCCTATGACTAAGACTCACCCTAACACTAACTTTCTCAACCTCAACCTCACCCTCAGCCTAACCCTAAACCTAACATTAAAACTAACCCTAACACACACACTGACCATTAGCCTAACCCTAAGCCTATACCTAAAACTAACGTTAACCCACACACTAACACTCACCCTAACCCTAATCCTAAACCAAACCCTAACACTATCCCTCCCCCTAAATCTCACCCTAACCCTAACCCTAACACTAACCCTAACCCTAAACCTCAACCTAACCCTCAGGCTACCTCTGACTCTAACTCTAAACCTCACCCTCACCCTAACCCTAACTCTAACCCTAACCCAAACCATAAACCTCAACCTAACCCTAATCCTAAACCTAACCCTATCCCTAACGCTAACCCTCACCCTAACCCTCACCCTAGCCCTCAAAGAAACCCTAATCCTAACCCTAAACCTCCTCCTAAACCTCACCCTAACCCTAACCTTAAACCTCACACTAACCCTAAACCTAAACCTAAACCTCACCCTAACCCAAACCTAATCCTGACCCTCACCCTTACCCTCAACTTAATTCTAACCCTAACCCTAACAATAACCCTAACCCTAAACCTAACCCTAACCCTCACTCTCACAGTAACTCTAACCCTAACCCTAACACTAAACCTCACCCTAACGCTAACCATAAGCCTCTCCCTCACTCTAGCCATCACCCTAACCCTAATCCTAACCCTAAACTTCATTCTAACACTCACCCTAACCCTAAAACCCTAACCCTCAAACTAGCCCTCCACCTAACGCTAAATCTAACCCTAAACCTCCCCCTCACCTAACACTAACCCTCACACTCACCCTCACCCTCTGCCTAACATTAAGCCTAACCCTAACTCCAACCCTAACCCTAACACTAACCCTAACCCTAACCCTCACCCTAACCCTCACGCTAACCCTCAACCTCACCCTAGCTCACACCCTAAACCTAAGCCTAAGCCTAACCCTCACCCTAACTCTCACTCTAACTCTAACCCCAACCCTCACACTCACCCTAACCCTCACCCTCACCCTCACCCTAACTCTAATCCTAACCCTAACCCTAAACCTAACCCTCACTCTCACCCTCACCTTAACCCTAGACCTAATCCTAACCTTATCCCTAACCCTCACCCTCACCCTCTGCCTAACATTAAGCCTAACCCTAACTCCAACCCTAAACATAACACTAACCCTAAACCTAACCCTCACCCTAACCCTCAACCTGACCCTCAACCTCAACCTAGCCCCCACCCTAAACCTAACCCTAACCCCAACCCTCACCCTAACCCTAACCCTCACCTTCACTCTCACCCTAACTCTAATCCTAACCCTAACCATAACCCTTACCCTCACACTCACCCTCACCTTAACCCTAGACCTAACCCTAACCTTAACCCTAACCCTCACCCTCACCCTAAACCTCACCCTAACCCTAACCCTAAACCTCCCCCTCACCTAAGCCGAACCCTCACCCTCAGCCTCAACCTCATAGCAAACTTAACCCAAACCATAACACTAACAATAACCCTAACCCTAACCCTAAACCTAAACCTAACCCTCACCCTACCCCTAACCCTAACCCTAAACCTAAACCTGACCCTAACCCTAACCCTAACCCTCACACTCACCCTAAGCCTAACCCTAATCCTAATCCTAACCCTAAGCCAAACCCTCACCCTCACACTAACCCTCACTTTAACCCTAAACCTAACCCTCACCCTCAGCCTGACCCTAACCCTAACTCTAACCCTAAACCTCCCCCTCCCCCTAAACCTAACCCTTGCCCTCACCCTAACCCTAACCCTCATCCTCAACCACAACCTCAGCCTAACCCTAAACCTAACCCTAAACCTAAACCTAACACACACACTCACCCTCACACCAAACTTAATCCTAACCCTATCCCTAACGCTTAACCTCAACCTAACCCTCACCCTAACCTTAACCCTAACACTAACCCTAACCCTAACCCATGAACAACCTTCCCCCTAACCCTAAATCTAACCATAAACCTCATCCTCACTCTAAGTCTAATCCTAACCCTAACCCTAAACCTCACAATCACCCTAACCCTTATCCTAATCCTAATCCTAACCCTAAGCCTCACCCTCACACTCACCCTAACCCTCATCCAAACTAAAACTCTAACACGAACCCTAACCCTAACCCTCACAATCAGCCTCAATCTAACCCTAAATCTAAACCTCACACTCACCCTCACCCTCACCCTAACCCTAATCCTAACCCTAATCCTAACCCTTAACCTCAACCTAACCCTCACCCTAACCTTAACCCTAACACTAACCCTAAACCTAACCCAAGACAAACCCTCCCCCTAACCCTAAATCTAACCCTAAATCTCACCCTCACCCTAACCCTAATCCTAACCCTAACCCTAATCCTCACCCTAACCCTAACCCTAACCTTCACACTCACCCTTACCCTCAGCATGACCTAACCATGACCCAAACAATAACACTAATCCTATCCCTAAACCTAAACCTAACCCTAACACTAAACCTAATCCTAACACTCACCCTCATCCTAAACCTAATCCTAACACTAACCCTCACCCCAACCCTAACCCGAACCCTCACCTTCACACTAACCCTCATCCAAACCCTCACCCTTAACCTAACCCTAAACCTAAACCTCACCCTAACACTAACCTTAACCCTCACCCTCAAGCTAGCCCTCACCATAACCCTAATCCTAACCCTAATCCTCATCCTAACCCTCACCCTAAACCTAACCCTAACCCTCACCCTAAACCTAAACCTAACTGTAACCCTCAACCTAACCCTAACGCTCACGCTAACCCTAAACTTAACCTGAACCCTAACTCTCAAACGAAACCTAAACCTAACATTCACCCTAACCCTAACCCTTACCCTCACCCTCAGCATAACCCTAAACCTAACCATAACCCTAACCCTCACACTCACCCTAAACCTTACCCTAATCCTAATCCTAACCCTAAGCCTAACCCTCACCCTCACACTAACCCTCAACCTAACCCTAACTCTAACACTAAACCTAACCCTAACCCTCACATTCAGCCTCACCGTAAAAATAACTCTAACTGTAAACCTCATCCTCACCCAATCCCTAAACCTAAACCTCACCCTCACCCTAGCACTCACCCTAAAGCTAATCGTAACCCTAACCCTCATCCTAACACAAACCGTAACACTAAACCTAAGCCTAACCTTCACCCTCACCATAAAACTTACCCTAACCCTCACCCTAATCTTAAACTTAACCTGAACCCTAACACTCACCTTAACCCTAACCCTAACCCTCAACCTAACCCTAACCCTCAACCTCAAACTCACCCTCAGCCTAAGCCTAAGCCTAACCCTAACTGTAACCCTAACCCTTACACTCAGCCTAACCTTAACCTTACTTCTAATCCCAAACCTAACCCTAACCCTCACCCTCATGCTAACCCTCACCTTAACCCTAACCCTAACCCTAACCCTAACCCTCACCCTCAGCCTCATCCGAAACCTAACTCTAACCCTAAATCTCACCCTCACCCTAACCCTAACCCTAACCCTAAACCTCACCCTAACTATAACCCTAAAACTCACTCTCACCCTAGCCCTCACCCTAACCCTAATCCTTACCCTCCCCATAGCCCTAACCTTAAACCTCATCCTAACCCTAACCCTCAAACTCAACCTCACCCTCAGCCTAACCCTAAGCCTAACCCTAAACCTAACCCTAACACACACACTCACCCTCAAACTAACCCTAATCCTAACCCTATCCCTAACCCTAACGGTCCCCTTAAATCTCACCCTAAACCTAAACCTAACACTATCCCTAAACCTAACCCTAAACCTAACACTCATTCTACCCCTAACTCTAACCCGAAACCTCACTCTCAGCCTAAACTTAACACTAACCCTTACCCAAACCCTAACACTAAACCTACTTCTCAATCTAACCCTTACCCTAACCCTAACCCTACCCTTATCCTAACCCTAAACCTAACCCTAACCCTCACCCTTAACAAAACCCTCACCCTCAGCATAAACCTCACTATTACCTTTACCATCACATTCACCCTAACCCTCAACCTAACACTAAACCTCATCCTAACCCTTACCCTAAACCTAAAACTAAACATCACCCTAACAATAAACCTCACCCTCAACCTCACACTCAGCCTAACCCTAGGCTAAGCCTAAGCTTTGCCCTTACCCTCACCCTCACCATAGCCCTCACCCTAACCCTAATCCTAACCCTAATCCTAATCCTAACCCTCACCCTAACCCTAACCCTAACCCTAACCCTAAAACTAACTGTAACCCTCAACCTAACCCTAACCCTCATTCTCACCGTAACTCTAACCCTAACCCTCACGCTAACCCTAAACTTAAACCGAACCCTAACTCTCAACCTAACCCTAATCCTAACCCACACCCTAACCCTCACCCTCACCTTCACCCTCAGCCTAACCCTAAGCCTAACCCTAACCCTAAACCTAACCCTCACAATCACCCTAACCCTTATCCTAATCCTAATCCTAACCCTAACTCTAACAAGAACGCTAAACCTAACCCTCACAATCAGCCTCAAGCTAACCCTAACTCTAACCCTCATACTCACCCTCACCCTAAGCCTAATCCTAACCCTAACGCTAACCCTTAACCTCAACCTAACCCTCATCCTAACCTTAACCCTAACACTAACCCTAACCCTAAAACACGAAGTAAACCTCCCCCTAACCCTAAATCTAACCCTAAACCTCACCCTCAACCTATCCCTAATCCTTACCCTAACCCAAATCCTCACCCTAACCCTAACCCTAACTCTCACCCTCACCCTTACCCTCAGCATGACTCTAACCATAACCTAACAATAACACTAATCCTAACCCTAAACCTAAACCTAACCCTAACCCTAAACCTAATCCTAACCCTAACCCTCACCCGAACCCTAACCCAAACCCTAAACCTCACCCTAACACTAACCCTAACCCTCACCCTCACCCTAGCCCTCACCATAACCCTAATCCTAACCCTAATCCTCATCCTAACACTCACCCTAACCCTAAACTTAACCCTCACCCTAACCCTAAACCAAACTGTAACCCTCAACCTAACCCTAACCCTCATGCTCACCGTAAATCTAACCCTAACCGTCACACTAAGCCTAAACTTCACCTTAACCCTAACACTCAAACTAAAGCTAACCCTAACACTCACCCTAAGCCTAACCGTCACCCTCACCTTCAGCATAACCCTAAGCCTAAACATAACCCTAACACTCACACTAACACTAAACCTTACCCTAATCCTAATCCTAACCCTAAGCCTAACCCTCAATCTCACCTTAACCCTCAGCCTAACCCTAACTCTAACACTAACCCTAACCCTAACCCTCACATTCCGCCTCACCGTAAACCTAACTCTAACCCTAAACCTCACCCGAACACGAACCCTAAACCTAAACCTCACCCTCACCCTAGCCCTCAACCTAAACCTAATCCTAACCCTAACACTCATCCTAACCCAAACCTTAACACTAAACCTAAGCCTAAACCTCAGCCTCACCATAAACCTTACCCTAACACTCAAACTAACCCTAAACTTAACCTGAAACCTAACTCTCACCATAACCCGAACCCTAACCCTCACCCTAACCCTAACCCTCAACCTCACCCTCAGCCTCAGCCTAAGCCTAAGCCTAACACTAACTGTCACCCTAACCCTTACACTCAGCCTAACCTTAAACTCAAGCCTAACCCTGAACCTAACCCTAACACTCACCCCACTCGAAACCTCACCTTAATCCTAACCCTAACCTTAACCCTAACCCTAACCCTAACCCTCACCCTCAGCCTCATTCTAACCCTAATTCTAACCCTAAATCTCACCCTAACCCTAACTCTATCCCTAACCCGAATCCTAAACCTCAACCTAAACCTAACCCTAAACCTCACCCTCATCCTAGCCCTCACCCTAACCCTAATCCTTATCCTAAACCTCATCCTAACCCTCCAACTAACCCTAACCTTAACCCTCATCCTAACTCTAACCATCACCCTCAACCTCACCCTCAGCCTAACCCTAAACCTAACCTTAAACTTAACCCTAACACACACACTCACCCTCACCCTAACCCTAATCCTAACCCTATCCCTAACCCTAACGCTCCCCCTAAATCTCACCCTAAACCTAACCCTAACACTATCCCTAAGCCTAACCCTCAACCTAACCCTCATTCTAACCCTAACTCTTACATTAAACCTCACCCTCAGCCTAAAACTAACACTAACCCTAACCCAAACCCTAACCCTAAACCTAATCCTCAATCTAACCCTTACCCTAAACCTAACCCTAACACTTATCCTAACCCTAAACCTAACTCTAACCCTCACCCTAAAGGAAACACTCACCCTCAGCCTAAACCTCTCCTTTACCTTTAGCATCATCCTCACCCTAATCCTCAACCTAACACTAAACCTCACCCTAACCCTTACCCTAACCCTAACACTAACACTAAACCTCCCCCTAACCCTCAGCCTCAGCCAACCCCTAACCCTAACTCTAACCCTAAACCTCCCCTGCCCTTAACCTTAACCCTAACCCTAACCCTAAACCTCACCCTAACCCTAACCCTAGACCTCACCCTCACCCAAGCCCTCACCCTAACCCGAATCCTAACCCTAACCCTTATCCTAACCCTCACCCTAAGCCTCAACCTAACCCTAACCGTCAACATCACCAAAAATCTTACCCTAACCATCACTATAACCCTAAATTTAACACAAACACTAACTCTCACCCTAACCCTAACCCTAACCCTCACCTGAACCCTCACCCTCACCCTCACCCTCAGCCTAACCCTAAGCCTAAGCCTAAACCTAACCCTAAACATTATCCTCACCCTAACCATCACCATAACTCTATGCCTAATCCTAACAATAAACCTCAGCCTAAACCTAACCTTAATCCTAATCCTAACCCTAAACTTAACCCACACCCTCACCCTAACCCTCACCTTAACCCTAACCCTAACACTAACCCTAACCATATCCCTAACCTCAGTCTCATCCTAACTCTAACTGTAACCTTAAACTTCACCCTCATCCTAACCCTCACCCTAAACCTAAACCTCATGCTAACCCTAAACCTCACCCTCACCCTAGCCCTCACCCTAACCCTAATCCTAACCCTCACCCTAACACTAATCCTCACCCTAATCCTCACACTAAGGGTAACCCCAAACATCACCCTAACCTTAACCCTCACCCTCATCCTCAGCCTCAGCCTAACCCTAAGCATAAGCCTAACCCTAACCTTAACCCTCACCCTCACCCTAGCCCTCAACCTAATCCTAATCCTAAACCTAACCCTCATCGTAACCCTTAACCTAACCATAACCCTAACCCTCATTCTAAACCTAATCCTCATCACCAACCATACCCTCAGCTTAACCCTTAGCCTAAGCCGAACCCTAACCTAACCCTCATACTCACCCTTACAGTAAACTTAATCTTAAACCTAACCCTAACCCTAACATTAATCCTCAACCTAACCCTCACCCTAACCCTAACCCTTACACTAACCCAAATCGTAACCCTCCCCCTAAACCTAACTCTAACCCTAAACCTCCACTCATCCTCACCCTAACCATAACTCTAACCCTAACACTAAAACTCACCCTAACCCTAACCCTAACACTCACACTAAACCTAAACCTCAATTAACCCTCCCCCTAACCCTAACTCTAAGCCTAAACCTCCCACTCACCCTAACCCTCCCCTTAACCCTAACTCTAACCCTAAACCTCCCACTCACCCTAACCCTAATCCTAACCCTAACCCTAAACCTCACCTTGACCCTAACACTAACCCTCACCCTTAAACTCACCCTCACCCTCACCGTAACTCTAACCCTAACCCTAACAATAACACTAATCCTAACCTTAAACCTAACCCTAACCCTAATCCTATATCAAACCCCCACCCTCAGCCTCACCCTCAATGCAAATGTAACCATAACGATAACACTAACTATAATCCTAACCCTAAACCTAATCCTAACCCTCATCCTCACCCTAACCCTCATCCAAACCCTTACCCTAACCCTAAAACTCACCCTAACACTAACCTTAACCCTCAACCTCACCCTAGCCCTCACCTTGACCCTAATGCTCACCCTCACCCTCACCCTCACCATAACTCTAATCCTAACCTTAACAATAGCACTAACCCTAACCATAACGCTAACCCTAACATTCACCCTCAACATAAACCTAACCCTAAAACAAACCCTCACCCTAACCCTAACCCTAAACCTCACCCTAACCCTAACCCTAACCCTCAGCCTCACCCTCACCGTCATCGTAAACTTAACCCTACCCATAACACTAACAATAACCCTATCCCTAACCCTAATCTAAACCTCACCCTCACCCTCACCCTAACCCTAACACTCACCCTAACACTAAGCCTCACCCTCACTGTAACCCTAACCCTAACCCTAACCCTCACCCTCACCCTAACCTTAAACCTGACCCTAAATCTAACCCCCACCATCAACTTCACCCTAACCCTCACCCTAACCCTAATCCTCATCCTCACCCTAAACCTCACACCAACCCTAACACTAAACCTCAATCTAAGCCTCACCCTCACCCTAACAATAACCCGAACCCTCACCCTTACCATAACCCTCACCCTCAGCCTATCCCTCACCTTTACTCTTACTGTCACCCTCATCCTAACATTCACCCTAAACCTAAGCCTCATCCTAACCCTCACCCTAACTGTAACCCTAAACATCACCCTAACCCTAAACCTCAACCTCACCTTAAGGCTCAGCCTAACCCTAAGCCTAAGCCTAAACCTAACCCTAAACCTCACACTCAGCCTTGCCCTCACCCTAAACCTAATCCTAACCCTAACCCTCATCCTAACCTGCAACCTAACCATAACCATAACCATCACTTTAAACCTAATTCTCATCCCCATATTCACCCTCAGTCTAACCCTAAGCCTAAGCCTAACCTAACCCTAAGCCTGACACTCACCCTCATGGTAAACCTAATTCTAACCCTAAGCCTAACCCCTAAACCTAAACCTCAACCTGACCCTCACCCTAACCCTAACCCTAACCCTAACCCTCACCCTCACCTTCCTCCTCACCCTCACCCTCACCCCAAACCTAACCCTCACCCTCACCGTAACCCTAAACCTAACCCTGACCCTAACCCTACCCCTAAACCTAATCCTAAACCTCACCCTAACACTAACACTAAACCTCACCCTCACACTAGCCCTCACCCTAACCCTAATTGTAACCCTAACCCTCATCCTAACCCTCACCCTAACCCAAACCCTAACCCAAACCCTAACCATAAACCTAATTCTAACCCTCAACCTAAACCTAACCCTGACCCTCACCGTAACCCTAACCTTAACCCTGACCCTAACCCTAAAACTAACCTGAACCCTAAACCTCACCCTAAACCTAACAGTAACCCTATCCCTCACCCTAGACCTCATCCTAACCCTAATCCTAACCAAAAACCTCATGCTAACCCTCACCGTAACCCTAACCCTCAACCTCACCCTAACCCTAGCCCTAATCCAAACCCTCAACCTAACCCTAAACCTCACCCTCACCATAACCCTTACCCTAACCCTAACACTAAAGCTAACCCTAAACCTCAACCTAAACCTCACCCTAACCCTGACTCTAACCCTAAACCTCACCCTCAGCCTACCCCTAACTCTAAACCTAACTCAAACCCTAAACCTCACCCTAATCCTAATCCTAAACCTAACCCTATCCCTAACCCTAACCCTCACCCCAACCCTCATCCTAGCCCTAAAACAAACCCTAATCCTAACCCTAAACCTCATCTTAAATCTCAGCCTAACCCTAACCTTAACCCTCACACTAATTCTAACCCTAAACCTAAACCTCACCCTAACCCTCAACCTAATCGTCACCCTCACCCTTACCCTGAACTGAACTCTAACCCTAACCCTAACAATAATACTAACCCTCACACTCACAGTAGCTCTAACCCTAACCCTAACAATAAACCTCACCCTAAGGCTAAACATAAGCCTCACCCTCACCCTAACCCTAATCCTAATACTAAACTTCATCCTAAATCTCACCCTAACACTAAAACACTAACCCTCACACTAGTCCTCCACCTAATGCTAAATCTAACACTAAACCTCCCCTTCACCTAACCCTAATCCTCACCCTCACCCTCAACCTCTGCCTAAAACTAAGCCTAACCTTAACTCCAACCCTAACCCTAACACTAATCCTAACCCTAACCCTAACCCTAACCCTCACCTTAAACATCAACCTCACCCTAGCACACACCCTAAACCTAAGCCTAAGCCTAACCCTCACCCTAACTCTCACGCTAACCCTAACCACAACACTCACCCTAACCCTAACCCTCACCCTCACCCTAACCCTCAACCTAACCCTAATTCTAACACGAACCCTAACCGTAACCCTCACAATCAGCCTCAACCTAACACTAACTCAAACCCTAAAGCTCACCCTGACCCTAAACCTAACCATAACGCTAACCCTAAACTTCACCACAACCCTAACCCGAAACCTCACCCTCACCCTAGCCCTCACCCTAACCCTAATCCTAACCCTAAACCTCATCCTAACCCTCACCCTAACACTAACCTTAACCCTCACACTCACCATCACCCTAAGCCTAAACCTAACCCTAACGCTCAACCTAAACCTAACCTTCACCCTCACCTTAATCCTTACCCTAACCCTCACCTTAATCCTAAATTTAACCCGAACCCTAACTCTTACCCTAACCCTAACGTTAACCCTCACCCTAAACCTAACCCTCAAACTCACCCTCACCCTAAGCCTAAGCCTAAGCCTAATCCTAACCGTAACCCTAACCCTCACACTCACCCTAAGCTATTTACTAATCCTAATCCTAACCCTAAGCCAAACCCTCACACTCACACTAACCTTCACCTTAACTCTAATCCTAATCTTAACCCTAAGCCTAACCCTCACCCTCAACCTCAACCTCAGCCTAACCCTAAACCTAACCCTAAACCTAAACTGTAACACTCACACTCACACTAACCCTAATCCTAACCCTATCACTAACCCTAACCCTCCCCCAAACTCTCTCCATAACCCTAACCCTAACACTATTCCTAACCTAACCCTCAAACAAACCCTCACCCTCACCCTAACTAAAACCCTAAACCTCACCCTCCCCCTAAACCTAACTCTAACCCTAACCCAAACCCTAACCCTCACCCTAACCCTAACCCTACCCATCACCCTAACCTTATTCCTCACTCCCATTCTCACCCTGAGCCTAAACCTAAGCCTAAGCCTAAAGATAGCCCTAACCCTCACACTCACCCTCACCCTAACAATAATCCTAACCCTACCCCTAACCCTTAACCTCAACCTAACCCTAACCCTAACCTTAACCCTAACACTAACCCTAACACTAACCCACGAACTAACCCTCCCCCTAACTCTAAATCTAAACATAAACCTCACCCTAACCCTAATCCTACCCCATCCCTAAACCTCACACTAACCCTAACCCTAACCATCACCCTCACTCTCATTTTAACTCTAACTCTAACCCTAACAATAACACTAATCCTAAACCTAAACTTAACCCTAAACCTAACCATAACCCTAATCCTAACACACACCCTCACCCTAAGCCTAATCCTAAATATAACCGTAACCCTCAACCTGACCATAACCTTAACCCTCATCCAAACCCTCACACTAACTCTCACCCTAACCCCAACTCTCACCCTCACCCTCAAGCTAGCCCTCACCCTAACCCTAAACCTAAACCTAACCCTCATCCTAACCCTCACCCTCAACCTCACCCTAACCCTAGACCTAATCCAAACCCTCAACCTAACCCTAAACCTCACCCTCACCATAACCCTAACCCTAAAACTCACCCTTTCCCTAAACCTATCCCTAACCCTAAACCTCACCCTAACCCTAACCCTAACCCTTACACTCACACTCACCCTAACCCTAATCCTAAACCTAACCCTATCCCTAAACCTAACCCTCACCCTTACACTCACCCTAACCCTAACCCTAACACTAACCCTAACACTAACCCTTACACAAACCCTCACCTTAACACTAACTGTAATTCTAAACCTTACCCTCACCCTAACCCTAACCCTCAATTTCACCCTCACACTCAGCCTATCCCTAAGCCTAACCCTAACCCTAAACCCTCACATTCACCCTCACCGTAACCATAACCCTAACCCTAACCATAACCATAACCCTAACCCTAACCCTAAACCTCATCCTAAACATAACCCTCACCCTAAACCCAACACTCACCCTAATATTTACCCTCACCCTAACACTAACCCTAATACTAACACTAAACATCACACCAACCCTAATCAACAACCTAACCCTAAACCTCACCCTAACCCTAAACCTCAACTTCACCCTAGCCCTCACCCAAACCCTAATCCTCATCCTCACCCAAACTTCACCCTAAGCGAACACTAATCCTCAATCTAACGCTCACCCTCAACCTACCCCTAAACCTAACCCTCAACCTTACCTTAACTCTCACCCTCTGTCTAACCCTCAGGTTTACCCTTACCGCCCCCCCCACCCTAACCCTCACCCTAACCCTAACCCTAACCCTAACCCTCACCTTGACCCTAACTGTACCCCTAATCCTCACCCTCACCCTAACCCTTACTCTAACCCTAACACTAAACCTCACCCTAACCCTAACAATAACCCTCACCCTTTCACTAACCCTCACACTCACCCTCACCCTCAGCCTAAACCTAAGGCTAACCTAACCATACCCCTAACCCTCCCACTCATCCTAACCGTAATCCTAAACCTAACCCTAAACCTAACCCTCACCCTAATCCTCACCCTCACCCTCAGCCTAACCCTAAGCCTAACCCTAAACCTAACCCTAACCCTCACACTCACCCTATCCCTAACCCTAATCCTAATCCTAACCCTAAACCTATCCCTCACCCTCACCCTAACCCTCACCCGAACACTAACCCTAACACTAACCCTAACACTAACCCTCAACATCAACCTCACCCTCAGCCTAACCCTAAGCCTAACCCTAAACCTAACACTTACACACACACTCACCCTCACGCTAACCCTAATCCTAAATCTAAACCTAACCCTAACCCTCCCCCTAATTCTCACCCTAACGCTAACCGTAACCCTAACCCTAACCCTCAACCTAACACTCACCCTAACACTAACAGTAACCCTATACCTCACCCTCACCCTAACCCTCATCCTCACCCTCACAGTAAATGTAACCTTAAACCTAACCCTAACAATAACCCTAACCCTATTCCTAAACCTCACCCTAAGCATAACCCTCACCCTAACCCAAACCCTAACCTAACACTTACCCTCACCCTAACACTAACACTAACCCTAACACTAAACATCACACTAACCCAAACTCTAACCCTAACCTTAAACCTCAACCTAACCCTCACCTTCACCCTAACCATAACACTAATCCTAAGCCTCACCCTAACCCTCCCCCTAACCCTATATCTAACCCTCAACCTCACCCTCACCTTCACGTTAACCCTAACCCTAAACCCCACCGTAACCCTAACTCTAACCCTCACACTCATGCTTGGCCTAAGCCTAAGCTTCAGCCTAACCCTAACCCTAACCCTAACACGAACGCTAACCCTAACTCTAATCCTAAACCTCACCCTCACCCTAACCCTAACTCTAACCCTTACACTAAACCTAAACGTCATCCTAACCCTAATCCTCATCCTCACCCTCAACCTCACCGTAAATGTAACCCTAACCCTAACACTAACAATAACCCTAACCATAACACTAACCCTCACACTAACCCTATCCATCAAACTAACACTAAATCTCACCATAACCCTAACCCTAACCCTCACCCTTACCGTAACCCTCACCCTCAGCCTAAAACTCAACTTTAACCTTACCGTCACCCACACCCTAACCCTCACCATAACCCTAATACTCATCCTAACCCTCACCCTAACGGTAACCCCAACAATTACCCTTACCATAACCCTAACCCTCACCCTCACCCTCAGGCTCAGCCTAACCCTAAGCCTAAGCCTAAGCCTAAGCCTAACCCTCACCCTCACCCTAGACCTCACCCTAACCCTAATCCTAACCAGAGCCCTCATCCGAATCCTCACCCTAACAATAATCCTCACCCTAACGCTAACCATCACCCTAACACTTACCCTCACCCTAACACTAACCCTAACCCTAACACTAACCCTCACCCTTACCCTAACCCTAATCCTAACCCTAAGCCTATCCCTAAACCTCAACCTAACCCTAACCCTCACCCTAACCCTCCCCCTAAAACTAACTCTAAACATAAACCTCATCCTCAACCTCACCCTAATCCTAAACCTCACCCTAACCCTAACCCTCACCCTCACCCTCAACTTAACTCTAACCCTAACACTAACAATAATACTAACCTGAACCCGAACCCTAACCATAAACCTCACCCTCACTGCAAACTTAACCCTACCCATAACACTAACAATAACACTAACCGTAACCCTAACCATAACTTTAACCCTAACCCTAAACCTAAAACTAACACTGTCTAACCCTAAACCTAACCCTCAACCTAAGCCTATCTCTAACCCTAACCCTAAACCTTTACCTCACCCTAACCCTAACACTAACCCTCACACTCACCGTAACCTTAACCCTAACCCTAACCCTAACCCTAACAATAACCCTAAACCTAAACTTAAGCCTCACCCTAACCATAACCCTCAACATAACCTTAACCCTTAATCTAAGCCTCACCTTCTCCCTATCCTAACCCTCACCCTCACCCTTACCCTAACCCTCACCCTTAACGTAACCCTCACCCTTACCCTAACCCTCACCTTTACCCTTACCGTCACCCTCAACCTAACCCTTACCCTAACCCTAACCCTCATCCTAACCCTCACCCTAACCGTAACCCTAAACATCACCCTAACCCTAACCCTCACCTTTACCCTTACCGTCACCCTCAAACTAACCCTTACCCTAACCCTAACCCTCATCCTAACCCTCACCCTAACCGTAACCCTAAACATCACCCTAACCCTAACCCTCACCCTAACCCTCCGCCTCAGCCTAAACCTACTCCTAAGCCTAACCCAAATCCTAAACATCACCCTCACCTTAGCTGTCAACATAAATCTAATCCTAACCCTAACTCTCATCCTAAACCTGATCGAAAACATAACCCTAACCATCACTCTAAACCTAATCCTAATCCTCACTGTAATCCTAACCCTAAACCTAACCCTAACCCTAACCCTAATCCTCACCCTCACCCTCACCCTAAACCAAACCCTAACCCTAACCCTAAGCTTAACCCTCATCCTCACCCTAAACTTCACACTAACCCTAACACTAATCCTCAATCTAACCCTCACCCTCACCCTAAACCTTACCCTAAACCTAACCCTAACACTCTCCCTACCCCTCAACCTAATCCTAATCCTAATCCTAACCCTAACCCTCAACCTAACCCTAAACATACCCCTAACGCTAAAACTCACCCTAACACTAATCCTCACCCACACACTCACACTCACCCTCAACCGAACCCGAACCCTCACCCGAACCCTCATCCTCACCCTCACTCTAAACATCACCCAAACCCTAACCTTCACCCTAACCCTAACACAAACCCTAATCCAAACCCTCACACAAACCCTAACCCTCACCCTAACCCTTACCCTTACCCTAACCCTAACCATAACCCTCACACTAATCATAACCCTCACTCTAACCCTAACCCTAACCCTGAGCCTAACCTTCACTCTCACCCTGACCCTCACTTTCAGCTTAAACCTAACCCTAATCCTATTCTTAATCCTAACACTCACCCAAACCCTAAACCTAACCCTAACCCTAACCATCACCATCACCTTCTACATCACCCTAACCCTCACCCTCACCGAATACATTACCCTAACCCTAACCCTCACCCGCACCCTGAACCTAACCTCAGCTTAATCCTCAATCTAACCCTAATCCTCACCCTAACCTTAACCTTTACCTAACAGAAAATCTCACCCTCACCCTCAGCCTAACCCTCACCCTCACCCAAGCCCTCACCCTAACCCTAACTTTAAACCTAACCCTCACCCTCAACCTCCCCTTCTCTCTCAGCCTTACCCTAACCATAACCCTAATCCTAACCCTAACCCTCAACCTCACCCTCACCCTCATTCTAAAACTCACCCTCACACGGAACCTCACCATCACACTAACCCTCACACGAACCCTAACCCTCACCCTATTCTTAACACTAAACCTCACCCTCAATTCCCCCCTCACCCTCAGCCTAACCCTAACTCTAACCCTAATCCTATACTAACCTATTCCGCACCCTCACCCTAGCCCTCACCCTCAAACTCCCCCTCCCCCTCACACTAACCCTCAACCTCACCCTAAGCATCACCTTAACCCTAACCCTCATACTGAACCTAACCCTAACGCTCACCCTTACCCTCACCCTCAAACTAACCCTCACCCTAAACAGTATCCTCACACTAACCCTAACCCTAACCCTAACCTTCACACTAATCCTAACCCTCCATCTAACCATATCCCTACACCTCAACCTAAATCTCACCCTAACCCTAACCCTAACCCTAAAAGTCTCCCTAACCCTAACTCTAAACCTCACCCTCACCCTCACCCTACCGCTCACCATCACGCTAACGCTCACCCTAACCCTAATGCTCACCCTAAACCTAACCCTCAACCTAAACCTAACCCTCACCCTGACCGTCACCCTAAATCTAACCCTAAACCTAACACTCACCGTAACACTAACCCTCACAATAACCCTAACCCTAACCCTCAACCTAACCCTCACACTAATTCTAAACCTAACCCTAAAACTAAACTTCACACTAAACCTAAACCTTACCCTAACCCTAATTCTCACACTAAACCTAAGAGTCATTATATCCCTAAACCTACCCCTCAGCCTAACCTTCACCCTAAACCTAACCCTAACCCTAATCCTCACCCTATCGCTAACCTTAACCCTAACACTAACCATAAACCTCATCCTCACAATAAACCTCACCCTATACCTTACCCTCACCATAACCCTAACCCTAACCCTAATCGTCAACCACACCTAACCTTCACCCTCACCTGAACCTTCACCCTCACCCTCAACCTCGTCCGCACTCTAAACCTCACCCTAACCCTAACAGTCACCCTCATGCTAATCCTCACCGTAACCCTAACCCTGACATTAAAGAAACTCATACACTAACCTTCACAGTAACCCTCACCCTGACCCTAGCTCTCACCCAAAACCTAACCCTAACCCGAACCCTAACCCTCACCTTCACCCTAACCCTCACCCTAACCCTTACCCTCACCCTAACCATAACCCTAACCCTAATCATAACCCTCACACTAATCGTAACCCTCACCCTAAGCATAACCCTAAGCCTAACCCTAACCTTCACCCTCACACTGACCCTCACCCCACCGTAACCCTAACCCTATTTCTAATCCTAACCCTCACAATCACCCTCAACCTAAACCTAACAGTAACACTAACCCTCACCCTCATCCTCACCCTCACTGAACACAAACCCTCACCCTAACCCTAACCTCAGATTAACCCTCACCCTCATCCTAATCCTCACTCTAACCCTAACCCAAAGGTAAATGTAATCCTCACCCTCACACTAACCCTCACCCTCACCCTAGCATTAACCCCAACCCTAACCATAACACTTACCCACACCCTAACCCTTAACCTCATCCTCACTCTATCCCTAATCCTAACCCTAATCCTAACCCTAATGCTCAAACTACCTCTCGCCCAACCCTAACTGTAACCCTAACCTTCAACCTCATTCTAACCCAAACGCTCAGCCGAATACTCACCCTCAACCTAAACCATACTCTCACAATAAACATCACCCTAACCCTAACCCTCACCCTAACCCTAACCTAACCCCCACCCTAACACTAACACTCACCCTAACCCTTACCCACAACATAATCCTATCCCTCACCCACAAATTTACCATCACCCTAACCCTTACCCTCACACTAATCCTCACCCTAACCCTCAACCTAACACTCAACCTGACCCTCAGCCTCGCCCTGACCCTCACCCTAACCTTTACCCTCACCCTCACCCTAACCCTCACCCTAACCTTTACCCTTACCCGAAACCTAAACCTAAACCTAACCATCAACCTAACCCTTATCCTATCCCTAAACCTAACCCTGACCCTCACCCTAACCCTAAAACTAACCCTCACACTGACCCTAACCCTAACCCTCAGCCTAACGCTCATCCTAACCCTAACCGTAACCCTAAAGCTCACCCTAACCGTAACCCTACCCATAAAACTCACCCTAACCCTAACCCTCACCCTCACCCTCAGGCTAACTCTAATACTAAACCTAACTCTCACCCTCACCCTAACTCTAACCCTAAACCTAATCCTAACCCTCACCCTCACCCTCACCTTAACCCTAAACCAATCCCTAACCCTCACCCTAATCCTAACCCAAACCCTATACCTCACCCTCACCCTCACCCTAACCCTAACCCTAACCCTCACACTAAACCTCACCCTAATCCTTACCCTCAACATAAACCTAACACTAACCCTAATCCTAACCCTAAACCTAACCCTCATCCACACCCTAACACTCAAACTAACCCTAACCCTAACCCTATTCTTAAACCTAAGCCTCACACTTAAACTCACCCTAGCCCTACACCTAACCCTAACCCTCACACACACCCTCACCCTAACCATCACCCTCACCCTAACCCTCACCCTAACCCTAACCCTACCCTTCACTCTACCCCTCACACTAACCCTAACCCTAATCCAAACCCTCAACCTAACCCTAACGCTACCCCTAACCCTCACCCTCACAATAACCCTAAACCTAACACTAACATTCAACCTAAACCTAATCCTCACCCACACCCTAACCCTCACCATCACCTTAACCCTCACCCTCACTCTCAAAATCACCCAAACCCTAACCCTCACCCTAACCCTGGCCCTAACACTCACCCTAAACCTAACCCAAAACCTAACCCTCAACCTCACCCTATTCCTCACCATAATAAGCCTAACCCTTGGCTAAAAGAAACCCTCAACCTTAAACTCACACTAACCCTCACCTGCACCCTCAACCTCACCCTCACCGAACACAAACCCTTACCCTAACCCTAGCCTCAGCTTAACCCTCACCCTCAACCTAATCCTCACCCTAACCCTAACCCAAATGTAAACTTAACCCTCACCCTCACACTAACCCTCACCCTCACCCTAGCCCTAACCCTAATCCTAACCCTAACCCTAAACTTCAGCCTCACCCTAAACTTACTCTTACCCTCTTACCTGAACTAACTCTTACCCTCACCCTAACTCTAACCCTAACCATAACTATAACTCTTACAATAACCATAACCCTCAGCCTAACCCTAACCCTAACACTAACCTTTAACCTAACCCTCAGCCTCACCCTCACCCTCACCCTCACATTCAGCCTAACCCTAACCCTAACCCTATTCCCAATCCTAACCCTCACCCTCACCCTTATGCTACCCCTCACCCTCACCCTAACCTTCACCCTCACCCTAAAGATCACCCTAACCATAAACCTCACCCTAATCGTAACCCTAACCCTTACCCTAATCCTAACCTCATGTTAACCCTAATCCTGACATAAACGATACCCTCACCCTCAACCTGACACTAACCCTCACCCTCACCCTAGTCCTTACCCTCACCCTAACCGTAACTCTAACTCTCAATCTCACCCTCACCCACACCCTCAACCTCAGCCTAAACCCAACCCTAACACTAACCCTAACCCTAACCCTCACCCTGACCCTCACCCTCACACCAACCCTAACTCTAAACCTAACCCTCACCCCAACCCTATCCCTCACCCTAAAAATAAACCTCACCCTAAACCTAATCCTAACCCTCACGCTAATCCTAACCCTCACCCTCACCATAAACCTCACCCTAACCCTTAGCCTCACCCTCATACTAAGCCTAACCCTAATCCTAACCGTCAACCTAACCCTAAACCTAGCCCCAACCCTCACCCACACACTAACCCTAAACCTAAAGCTAACACTCAACCTAACATTAATCCTCACCCACACCCTAACTCTCACCCTCACTTGAACCCTTACCCTCACCCGAACCCTCATCCTCATCCTAACCCTCACCCTAACGGTAAATTTCACCCAAACCCTAACCCTCACCCTAACCCTTGCCCTAACTCCTACCCTAACCCTAACCCTCAACCTAACCCTTACCCTCACCATAATCCTCATCATAACACGAAAACGTGGCTAAGAGAAACTCTCAACCTAAACCTCACACTAACCCTCACCCTCACCCTAGCCTTCACCCTAATCCTAACCCTAACCCTAAACCTCACCCTCACCCTAATCCTCACCCTAGCCTAACCTTAACCCTTAAATAAACTTAACCCTCACACTCACCCTCTCCCTAACCCTCACTGTCACCCTACCCACACCCTAACCCTAAGCCTAATCCTAACCCTCACCCTAACCCTAACCCTAAACCTCAGCCTAAAACTTATCCTAACCCTAAACCTAAAACTAACCCTCACCCTAAACCTAACCCTAACCCTAACCCTCACACTAACCCTAAACCTCACCCTCAACTTCACCGTCACCCTCAGCCTAAACTTAGTGCTAACCCTAATCCTAACCCTCACCCTTAACCTAACTCTAACCCTAAAACAAATTCTCCCCCTCCCCCTCACCCTCACTCTAACCCTCACTCTAACCCTAACGCTCACACTCAACCTCCCGCTCCCCGTCAGCCTAACCCTAGTCCTAACCCTGATCCTAAACCTCAACCTACCCTGACCCTAACACTAAACCTAACCCTAAACTTCACCCTAACCCTCACCCATATCATAGTCCATACCCTAACCCTAACCCTAAGCCTAACCCTCACACTAACCCTAACCCTAATCCTCAGCCTAAACCTCATCCTAACTCTAAACCTAAAAGTAACCTTCACCCAACCAAACCCTATCCCTAATCCTAACCTAACCCTAACCCTCACACTAACCTTAACTCTAACCCTCAGCCTAAAGCTCATCCTAACCCTAACCCTAACCCTAACTCTAAAACTCAACCTAACCCTCATCCTAACCCTAACCCTAAAACTGACCCTCAATTTAACCCTCCACATAAAACAAACTCTAACCCTAAACCTCACCCTCACCCTAACCCTAATCCTAAATCTAACCCTAAACCTCACCCTGTCACCCTAACACTCACCCTCACCCTAAACATCACCCTAAACTTAATCCACAAACTAACCCTAACCCTAACCTCAGCTTAACCCTAACCCTGATGTAAACGACACTCACCGTCAACCTCACCTTAATCCTCACCCTAACCCTAACCATGACATAAACGAAACCCTCACCCTCACGCTCACACTAACCCTCACCCTCACCCTAGCCCTCACACTCAGCCTAACCCTAACACTAACCATCAAACTCACCCTCACCCTCACCCTCAGCCTAAACCTAACCCTAACCTAACCCTAACCCTCACACTAACACTAAACCTCACCCTCAGCCTAACCCTCACCCTTACCATTACCCTCAACTTCACCTTAACCTAACCCTAACCTTCACACTAACCCGAACCCTCACTCTAAGACTAACCTTAACCCTCACCCTAAAATTCACGCTCACCCTAACTCTAACCCTAACCCAACGCTAACCCTAACCCTCACGCTAAGCCTAACCCTAAACCTCCCCCTCACCCGAACCTTCACCCTCACCCTCACCCTAAATATCACACTTACACTAACCCTCACCCTAATAATAACCCTAACGGTCACCCTAACCCTAACCCTCACCTTAACCCTCAACCTGACCCTAATCCTCACCCTAACCTAACGTTAACCCTTACCTAAACTAAACCCTCAAACTAAACCTCACCCTCACCCTAGCCCACACCCTAACCCTAACACTGAACCTAACCCTCACACTAACCCTAACCCTAACACTCAGCCTAAAACTTATCCTAACCCTAAACCTAAAACTAACCTTCACCCTAACCAAACACTAACTCTAAACCTAAACTTATCCCTAACCCTCACACAAACCCTAAACCTAACCCTCAGCCTAACGCTCATACTAACCCTAACCCTAACACTAACACTAACCCTCACCCTAAACCTAACCCTCACCCTAAACCTAGCCCTAACCCTAACCCTCAACCTCAACCTCACCCTCACCCTCAGCCTAAACCTAGTCCTAACCCTAATCCTAACACTCACCCTCACCCTTACTCTAACCCTAACCCTAACCCTCACCCTAAACCTAACCCTCACCTTAACCCTCACCCTAACCCTAAATCTCACCCTCAACCTCACCCTCATTCTCAGCCTAACCCTAGTCCTAACCCTCACCCTATACCTTACCTTCAACCTAACCCTACCCCTAACCCTAACCCTCAACCTCACCCTCACCCTCACCTCACCATAACCCTATTCCTCACCCTCAACCTAAAGCTAACCCTAACACTTGCCCTCACCCTAACCCTCACCCTAACCTTAACCCTAAACCTAACCCTCACCCACATGCTCACCCTTACCCTAACAATAAACCTATACCTCACCCTCAGTCTAACACTCATCCTAATGCTTAGCCTCACCCTAAACCTAATCCTCACACTAACCCTAAACCTAACCCTAACCCTAACCCTCAACTTAACCCTCACCTAAATCCTAAACCTGACCATAACCCTCACACTAACTCTAACACTAAACCTAAACCTCACTCTCACCTAACCCTCACCGTCACCCTAAACCTCACTCTAAACCTAACCCTCACCAACACCCTAAACCTCACCCTCACCCTCACCCTAAGCCTAACCCTAACCTTAATCCTAAACCTAAACCTCACCCTCACCAGAAACCTAGCACTAACCATAAATCTCACCCTCACCATCAAACTAACAATAATCCTAAACCTAACCCTCACACTCACCCTAAACCTAACCGTAAGCCTCACACTTGCCCTCACCCTTACCTTAACCCCAAACCTAAACTTCAGCCTAACCCTAACTCTCACTCTAACCCTCACCATCAATCTCACCCTAACCCTAAGGTTAACCCTAACCCTCACATTAAACCTCACCCTAAACCTAACCCTAACCCTAAACCACACCCTAAACCAACCCTAACCCTAAACCTCACCCTCACCCTAACCATCATCCTAACACGAAAAATCACCCTCACCCTAACCCTCACCCTCAACCTAAACATCACCCTAACCCTAACCCTCACCCTAACCCTAAACATAACCCTCACATTCACCCTAACCCAAACCCTAACCCTAACCCTCACCCTCAAACTCACGCTAACTCTAACCCTCAAACTTACCCTAAACCTCATCCTAACCCTTAACCTTACCCTAACCCTAACACTAAACTTAACCCTCACATTAAACCTACCCTCACCCTCACCCTAACCCTAACCCTACCACGCACCCTAACCCTCACCCTAACTCTAACCCTCACCCTAACCCTAACCCTAACCCTCACCCTCACCCTAGCCCTCACCCTTAACCTAATTTTAACCCTTACCCTAAGCCTAATCATAAACCTAACCCTCACCCTCACCATCATCCTCACCCTAAACCTAAACCTAACCCTACCCCTCACCCTCACCCTAAACCTAACCCTAACCCTCACCTTAACCCTCACCCTAATCCTAACCTTGATCCTAAACCTCACCCTAAAGCTAACACTAAACCTAAACCTCACCCTCACCCTAACCCTCAACGTCACCATAACCCTCACAAAAACGCGAACCCTCACCTCAACCTAACCCTCTCTCTCACCCTCACCCTAAACCTAACCCTAACCCTAATCCTAAACTGAACACTCACCTTCACTCTAAACCCAACCCTAACCATCACCCTCACACTCACCCTGACCCTAACCTCAACCCTAACCCTTACACTAACCCTAACCCTCAACCTAACTCTAACCACAACCTTCACCCTCACCCTCACCCTAACCCTAACAATAACCCTATGCCTCACCCTAACCCTTATCCTCACACTTACTCTAAACCTCACACTAACCCTAAACCTCACCCTAACCCTGGCCCTACCACTCACCCTAAACCTCACCCTTATCCTAACCCTAACACTAACCCATACCCTAAACCTAACCCTCACCCTAAACCTCACCCTAACCCTTACCCTCACCCTCTCCCTCACCCTTACCATAAACCTACCCATCAGCCTAACCCTCACATTAATCGTTACCCTCACTATAATCCTAACACTAAGCCTAATCCTCACACTAAACTTAAAACTAACCCCAACCCTAACCCTCACCTTAATCCTTACCATAATCCTAACCCTGACACTAACCCTCACCCTAAAGCTAACGCTAAACCTAAACTTCACCCTCACCCTAACCCTCACTGTCACACTAACACTCAACGTCACGCTAACTCTCACCCTAACCCTAACACTCACCCTAATCCTCACCCTAACACTTACCCTCACCATAACCTTTACCCTAACCCAAACCCTAACCCTCACCCGAACCTGAACCCTCACCCTCACCCTAACCCTCATTCTAATGCTCACCCTAAACTTAACCCTAAACCTTTCCTAAACAAATACATCACCCTCACACTAACCCTCACGCTAAACCTAACCCTAAACTTAAACCTCACCCTCACCCTCACCCTCAGCCTCACCCTCAGACTCACCCTAACCCTAAACCTAATCCTAACCCTAACCGTGTTCCTCAACCTCACTCTAACCCTAACCCTGTCCTGCACCCTAACCCTAACCCAAACGCTAACCCTAACACTCAACCTAAACCTTACCCTAACCCTAATGCTAACCTTAACCCTCACCATAACCCTGAACCTAACCGTTACCCTTAACCTCATCCTCACTCTCACCCTAACCCTAACCCTTACACTTACCATATCCCTATACCTTACCCTTAACCTAACCCTCACCCTAAACATTACGCTCACCCTAACCCTCACCCAACACTAACCCGAACCCTAACCCGAACCCTAACCCCCACCCTAACCTTCACCCTAACCTTAACGCTAACCCTAACCCTCAGTCTCAACCTAAACCTCAGCCTAACCCTTACCCTCACACTAACCCTAATCCTAACCATAAACCTCACACTAAACCTAACCCTCAACCTAACCTTAACACTCATCCTCTCCCTAATCCTCACCCTAAATCTAACCCTAACCATTACCGAACTGAAACCCTAACCCTCACCCTAATCCTAAACCTAACCCTCATCCTAACACTAACCCTTACCCTAAACCTAACCCTAATCCTAAACCTAACCCTAACCCTATCCCTCACCCTCAACCTCACACTCACCCTAACCATAAACCTCACCCTAACACTGTCACCCACAACGTAACCCTCACCCTAACACTAACCGTCACCCACTCCCTAACCAACACCCTCACCCTCACCCTCACCCTCACCCTAACCGTAACCCTAACACTCACCCCAAACCTAATCCTCACCCTAACCCTAACTCTAACCCTCACCCTCAACCTAACCCTAACCCGAACCCTAACCATAAACCTCGCCTTAACCCTAACGCTAAACCTAACCCTCACCTATACCCTAAACCTCACCCTCACCCTCACCCTTACCCTAAACATCACCCTAACCCTATCCCTCAGCCTAACCCTAACCCTCACCTTAACCCTAATCCTCACCTTCAACTTCACCCTAAGCCTAATCCTATACCTAAACCTAACCCTAACCCTTTCCTAACCGAAAACCTCACCCTCACCCTAACCCTCACCCTAAATCTAACCCTAACCCTAAACATCAACCTCAACCTCATCCTCAACCTCAGCCTCACCCTAACCCTAAATCTAATCCTAACCTTAACCCTCACCCTCACCCTTACTCTAACCCTAACCCTAAACCTAATGCGATACTAACCCTAACCCTCACCCTAAGACTAATTCTCAATCTCACCCTAAACCTCACCCTAACACTTACCCTCAGCCTAACTCTCACCCTAACCCTAAACCTAAACCTAACCCTCACCCATTCACATTAACCCTTACACGAACCCTATGCCTCACCCTCACCCTAACCCTAACCTAACCCTCATCCTCACACTAAACCTTACCCTAACCCTAAACTTCACATTAACCCTAACCCTCACCCTAAACCTATCCCTACACCTCACCCAACCTTAACCCTGAACTCAACCCTAACCTTAACCCTCACCCTAACCCTAAATCTAAGCCTCAGCCAAACGTTCATCCTAACCCTAACACTAAGCCTATCCCTCACCCTCACCATAACCTTCACCCTAAAGTTTACCCTCACACTAACCCTAACCGTCACACTAAACCTAACCCTCACCCTAACCCTAACCATAATCCTCACCCTAACCCTTATCCTAACCCTAACTATAACCCTAAACATTACCCTAACCCTAACCCTCACCTTCACCCTCACCCTCACCCTCAGCGTAACACTAAACCTAACACTAATCCTAACCCTAACGCTCACCCTTACACTCACCAGAACTCGAACCCTAACCGTAAACCTAACCCTCACCCTAAACATCAACGTAACCCTAACCCTAACCCTCACGCTCACCCTAACGCTAAAACTCACTCTAACTCTCACCTTAACCCTAACGCTAACCCTAACCCTCACCATCACCTTAACCCTCACCCTAACCCTAACCGTCACACACAACCTAACACTCACACTCACACGAACCCTCACCCTCACCCTAACCCTAACCCTAACCCTCACCCCAACCCTAACCCTCAACTTAACCCTAACTTTAACCCTCACACTCACCCTAACCCTAACCCTAAACCTAACCCTCGCCGTAACCCTCCCACTCACCCTCACCCTAACCCTCATGCTAAACCTCACCCTCACCCTAACCCTCAACTTCACACTAAACATCACCCTAACCCTAACCCTCACGCTAACCCTAACCCTTACCCTAACCCTAAACTTAACCCTAACCCTCACCCTAACTCTAACCCTAAGCCTAAACGTCACCCTAACACTAAGCCGAACCCTAACCCTTACCCTAACCCTAAACCTTACCCTAACGCTAACCCTAACCCTAACCATCACCCTAACCCTTAATCTAACCCAAACCCTCACTCTCACCCTAATCCTCAACCTAACCCTTATCCTTACAGGAACCCTAACCCTAAACCTCACACTACACCTAACCCTCACCCTAATCCTAACCATAGCCCTCACTCTAACCCTCACTCTAACCCTAACCCTAACCCTCAACATAATCCTAACCCTAACCCTAACCCTCACCCTCAAGCTAACCCTCACCCTAACCCTAAACCTCACCCTAATCTGAAACCTGACCAACACCCTAACCCTCACCCTCACCTGAACCCTCAGTTTCACCCTAACCCTCACCAACACCCTAACCCACACCCTCACCCGAACCCTCACTCTCCCACTCACCCTCACCCTAAACATCAGCATAACCCTAACCCTCAACCTAACCCTATCCCTAACCCTCACCCTAACCCTAACCTTCACCTTAAACCTCACCCTCACCGTAATCCTCAACCTAAACCTAATCCTAACCCTTTCCTAACCAAAAACCTGACCTTCATCCTAAGCCTCACGCTAGCCCTCACCCTCACCCTAGACCTCACCCTAATCCTAACGTTAAACTTAACACTAACCTTCACAATCACCCTCACCCTCACCCTCACCCTCAGCCTCACCCTAACCCTAAACCTAATCCTAAACCTAACCCTGACGCTCACCCTCACTCTAAACATAACGCTAACCTGCACCCTAAGCCTAACCCTGACCCTAACCCTTACCCTAAACCTTACCCTCACCCTAACACTAACTCTAACCCTCACCCTCACCCTAACCCTAACATTACCCCTCAGCCTACCCCTCACCCTCACTCTAACCCTCACCCTCACCCTAACAACTAGTGCTAACCCTATCCCTCAACCTCAACCTAACCCTCAACCTAACACTTACGCTCATCCTAACCCTCACCCAACCCTAACCCTAACCCTAACCCTCACCTTAACCCCCACCCTAAGCTTCACCCTATCCCTAAGGCTAACTCTAACCCTTAGTATCATCCAAACCCTCACCCTAACACTTAACCTCACACTAACCCTAACCCTAAACCTAATCGTAACCCTCACCCTAAGCCTAACCCTCATCCTAAACTTAACCCTGCCTCTCACCCTAACACTCACCCTAATCCAAACCCTAATCCGAACCAGAACCCTCACCCTAACCCTAATCCTTCCCTGAACCCTAACCCTCACAGTCACCCTAAGCCTCACCCTTACCATAACCCTCATCTACACCCTAACAATTCCCCTTCCCTGAACCCTAACTCCTACCCTAAACCTCACCCTCACCCTAAACTTCACCCTAACTTTACCCTCACCTTAAAACTCACCCTCACCCACACCCTAACCCTCAACCTCACCCAAAACCTCTCACTCTCCCTAACTTTCACCTTCACCTTAAACATCACCCTAACCCTCATTCTCACCCTAACAGTAACTCTAACACTTACCATTATCCAAACCCTAACCCTAAACCTCACACTAAACCTAACCCTAACACTAACTATAACCCTAAATATACCCCTCACCCTAACCCTCACCCTAACCCTACCGTGAGGGCTAGGTTGAGCCTCACTCATACCCTCAACCTCAGAATAACCCTAACCCTAATCCTAAAACTAACCCTCACACTCACACTCACACTCACACTAACCCTAACCCTAACCCTCACTCTCACCCTCACCCACACCCAAACCGTTAACCTCACCCTAACGCTAACCCTAACCCTCACTCTAACCCTAAAACTACCCATCAGCCTAAACCAAACCCTCACCCTCAAACCAATGCTGATGCTAAAACAAATACTCACTCTCAACCTAAGGCTCAGCCTATCCCTAACCCTCACCATAACCCTATCCCTCACCGTCTCCCTAACCCTCACACTACAACTTCCACTCACACTAACCCTCAACCTAACCCAAACCCTAACCCTAACCCTAAACTTCTCCCTAACCCTAACCCTAACCCTCACCCTATCACTCACCATAACCCTAAACCTAACCGTAACCCTCACCCTCAACCTAACTGTCATACTAACCCTTACCCTCACCCTCACTGTAACCCTAACCCTAACCCTAACCCTCACCCTAACCCTGACCCTCACCCGAACCCTCACTCTCACTTTCAACCTCACCCTAAACATCACAATAACCCTAACCCTCACCGTAACCCTAACGCTAACCCTCACCATAACTGTAACCCTCACCTTAAAACTCACCCTCACCCTAATCCTCACCCTAAACCTAACCCTAAACCTTTCCTAACCAAAAATACCCTCACCCTAGCACTCACCCTAACCCTAAACCTAACCATAACCTTCGCCCTAACCCTCACGCTAACACTAACAATTACCCTAACCCTAACCCTCACCTGAAACCTCACCATAACCCTAAAACTCACCCTCACCCTAACCCTCACCCTAACCTTTACTCCCAACCTAAACCAAACCCTAACCCTAAACCTAACACTCACACTAACCCTAAACCTTACCCTCAGCCTAACTCTTATACTAACCCTATCGCTCACCATAACCCTAACTCTAACCCTAAACCTCAACCTCAACCTCCCCTTCCACCTCAGCCTTACCCTAACCCTAACCCTAATGCTAAACCTAACCCTCAACCCCACCCTCACACTAACCCTAACCCTAACCCTAACGCTAACCCTCACACTCAACCTCACCTAACCCTAACCCTAAACATAACAATAACCCTAAACCTAACCCTAACCCTAAAACCCACCCTAACCTAATCTTAACACTGACCCTCACCCTCACCCTCATTCTAACCCTCACCCTCACCCTCAACCTCACCCGCACCTGCACCTCACCCTAACCCTCACCCTCACCCTCAAACTAACCCTCAACCTCAACCTAAACATTACCCTAACCCTAACCCTCACACTAACACTAATCCTAACCCTCACCCTAACCCTAAATCTCATCCTCACCCTCATCATAACCCTAATGCTAAACCTAACACTCACCCTCACACTAACACACACCCTAACTCTTATCCTCACACTAACCCTAACCCTAACTCTAACCCTAACCTTCACACTAACCCTAACCATCACCCTAACACTATCCCTACACCTCACCCTGAATCTCATCCTAACTCTAATCCTCAAACACACCCTAATCCTCACCCTCACCTGAACCATCACCCTCACCCAAACACTAACCCTCACCCTAACACTCACACTCACAATAAACATCACCCTAACCCTAACTCTCACCCTAACCCTAACCGAAAACCTTACCGTAACGCTAACCCTCAAACTAACCCTATCCCTCACCCTGACCCTCAATCAAACCCTAACCCTAACCCTCACCATAACCCTTACCCTAACCCTAACCCTCACCCTAAACCAAACGCTCACCCTCACACTAACCCTAACCCTCATCCTAAACCTAACCTTCACCCTCACCCTCTCCCTAACCCTAACCCTCAGCCTAAACCTAAACTTAAACCTAATGCTAACCCTAAACCTCACCCTCACCCTAAACATCACCCTAACCCTTACCCTTACCCTAACCCTAACCCTAACCAACACACTAAACCTAAACCTCACCCTAACACTAAACCTCACACTAAACCTAACCCTCAACCTAAACCTAACCCTACCACTCAGCCTAACCCTCACCCTCAACCTCCCCTTCCCCCTCAGACTTACCCTAACCATAAGCCTAATCCCAACCCCCAACCTAACCCTCACCCGAACGCTAACCTTCAGCCTCACCCTATCCCTCCCCCTAACCTTTACCCTCAACCTAACCCAAACCCTAACCCCAAACCTAACCATAATCCTCACCCTAACCCTAATCCTAACCCTAAATCTAATCCTCAGATTAACACTAACCCTAACCCTAATCCTAATCCTAACACTCACCCTCAAACTCACCCTAACTCTAACCCTAAATATAAACCTAACCCTCACATTAACCACAAACCTAACCCTAACCCACACCCTAACCCTAAACATCACCCTAACCCTAACCTTCACCCTCACCCTAACCCTAACCCTCACCCTAACCCTCACCTTGAACCTAAAGCTAACCCTAACCCTAACCCTCACACTAAACCTCACCCTAAACCATTCCCTCACCGTAAACCTAACTCTAAACCTAATCCTCACCCTAAAACTAACCCTCACCCACACCCTAACCCTTACCCTCACCGGAACCCTCACTCACACCCTAACACTCACCCTAAACTTAACCCTAACCCTATTGGTAAACCAAAGCATCACCCTTAAACTCACCCTAACCCTACACCTAACCCTAACACTCACACACACCCTCACCCTAACCCTAACCCTACCCTTCACTCTAACCCTCACACTAACCCTAACCCTAATCCTAACAGTCAACGTAACCATAACCCTAGCCCTAAGCCGAACCCTCACACTAACCCTAAACCTAAGGCGAACACTCAACCTAACACTAATCCTCACCCACACCCTAACTCTCACACTCACTGGAACCCTTACCCTTGCCCAAACCCTAAAGATCATCCAAACCCTAAACCTCACCCTAACCCTTGCCCTAACCCTCATCCTAACCTTAAGCCTCAAGCGAACCCTCACTCTCACCCTAATCCTAAACATAACACTAAACCTTGGCTAAAGGAAACCCTCACCCTAACCCTCACACTAGCCCTCACCCTCACCCTAGCTCTCACCGTAATCCTAACCATAACCCTAATCCTCACCCTCACTCTAAACCTCACTCTAACACGTCCCCTCACCTTAACCCTAACCCTAACCATAACCATAACCCACACAGTAACCGTAACCCTCACCCTAACCCTAACCCAAACCCTCAACCTCACCCTCACCCTCACCCTCACCTTCAGCATAACCCTAACACTAACCCTATTCCCATTCCTAACTCTCACCCTCACCCTTACCCTAATGCTCACCCTCACCCTAAAACTCACCCTCAACCTGAACATCACCCTAACCCTAACCCTCACCCTAACCCTAACCATGACCCTCACCCTAACCCTCATTTCAGATTAACCCTAACTGTGACGTAAATGAAACACTCACCCTCACCCTCACACTAACCCTACCCTCACTCTAACCCTCCCCATCACCCTTAATATAACCCTAACACTCAAAGTCACCCTCACCCTCACCCTCAGCGTAAACCTAAACCTAACCCTAACCCTCACCCTCACCCTCACCCTCACCCTAACCCCAACCCTAACTCTAATGCTAACCCTCAGCCGAATTCTAACCCTCACCCTAACACTAACCCTCATCCTCACCCTCACCCTCATCCTAACCCTAACTCTAATCCTAACCCTCACCCTCACCCTTACCCTCACCCTAACCCTAACCCTAACCCTCACCTTAACCCTCAACCTCACCCTAATCCTCACCCTAACCTAACATTAACCCTTACATAAACTAAACCCTCACCCTCACCCTCAACCTATCCATAACCCTCACCGTAGCCCACACTCTAACCCTAACCCTAAAGCCAACCCTCACACTAACCCTAACCCTAAACCTAAGCCTAAACCTTATCCTAACCCTAAACCTAAAATTAACCTTCACCCTAACCAAACCCTAACCCTAACCCTAACCCTCACACTAACCCTAACCCTAACCCTCATCCTAACGCTCATCCTAACTCTTAATCTAACCCTAAGACTCACCCTAAAGCTAACCCTAACCCTAAACCTCATCCTAACCCTAAACCTCACACTCAACCTCACCCTCACACTCAGCCTAAACCTACTGCTAACCATAATCCTAACCCTCACCCTCAACCTAACTCTAACCCTAAACCAAACTCTCCCCTTCCCCCTCACCCTCACACTAACCCTCACTCTAACCCTAACCTCACCATCAACCTCACCCTCACCCTCATCCTAACCCTAATCCTAACCCTCAACCTACCCCTGACCCTAAACCTAACCCTACCCTAACCCACACCCTAACTCTCTCCCTCACCATAGTCCACACCCTAACCCTAACCGTAAACCTAACCCTCACACTAACCCTAACCCTATCCCTCTGCCTAAACCTTATCCTAACCCTAAACCTAAAACTAACCTTCACCCTAACCAAACCCTAACCCTAACCCTAACCTAAACCTACCCCTCACACTAACCCTAACCCTAACCCTCAGCCTAAAGCTCATCCTAACCCTAACCCTAACCCTAACCCTAAAACTCAACCTAACCCTCATCCTAACCCTAACCCGAACACTAACCATAACACTGACCCTCAATTTAACCCTCCCCATAACCCTAACTCTAACCCTAAACCTCACCCTAACTCTCACCCTAACCCTCACCCTCATCCTAAACATCACCCTAACCTTAACCCACAGCCTAACCCTAACCCTAACCCTCACCCGAACCCTAACCTCAGCTTAACCCTAACCCTGATGTAAACGAAACCCACACCCTCAACCTCACCCTAATCCTCACCCTAACCCAGACTTAAATGAAACCCTCACCCTCACCCTCACACTAACCATCACCCTCACCCTAGCCCTCACCCTCACCCTAACACTAACCATCAACCTCACCCACACCCTCAAACTCAGACTAAACCTAACACTACCCTAACCATAACTCTCACCCTCAACCTCACCCTCACCCGCAACCTGAACCTAACAATAATCCGAACCCTCACCCTACCCTGACCCGAACCCTAACCCTCACCCTAACCCCCACCACAACCTTCACCCTAACCCTTACGCTAACCCAAACCCTCAGTCTCAACCTAACCCTCTCTCTAACCCTTATCCTCACACTAACCCTAAATGTAACTGTAACCCTCACACTAAGCCAAACCCTCATCCTAACCCTAAACCAACCTCTCACCTTAACCCTCACCCTAAACCTAAGCCTAAACTTACCTAACAGAAACCCTCACCCTCAACCACACACTCACCATCAGCCTCAGCCTAACCCTTACACTAACCCCAATCCTAACCCTAACTCTTACCCTCTCCCTAAAACTAACTCTAGCCCTAACCCTCACTGTCAAGCTCCCACTCACCCTCACCATCACCCTAACCCTCACACTCACCCTCACCCTCACCCTAACCATCACTGTCACCCTAAACATCACCCTAAACCTAAGCCTCACCCTAACCCTAACCCTAAGCCTAACCCTCACCCTAACCCTAAAACTAACCCGAACACTAAGCCTAACCTAATCCTTACCCTAACCCTAACCCTTACCCTAACCTTAACCCTAACCCTATCCTTCATCCTAAACTTTATGCTAACCCTAACCCTCACCTTCAATCTAATCCTCACCCTAATCCTAATCCTCAAACTAACCCTAACCCTATCCCTCAGCATCACCCTCACCCTAACCCTAAACCTAAAACTAACCCTCACCCTTACCCTAACCCCTAACCTATCCCTAACCCTACCCTCACCCTAACCCTCACCCTCACCCTAACCCTTATCCTAACCCTGACCCTAAACTTAACCCAAACCCTAACCCTCACCCTAACCCTAAACCTAACCCTCACCCGAACCCTAACCCTTACCCTAAATCTAACCCTAATCATAAACTTAACCCTAACCCTAACCCTCACCCTCACCCTACCCTCACCCTAACCCAAACTCTAACCCTAAACCTTACCCTAAACCTAACCCGAATCCTAACTCTAAACTCACCGTAACCTTCACCCTCACCCTCACCTCAACTTCAAACTCACCTTTAACCTAACACTCAAACTAACCCTAACTCTCACCCTAACCCTAAACCTCTCCCTAACCCTAACGCTACCCCACACCCTAAACCTCACCCTAAACCTAACCCTCACCCTAACCCTAATGCTAACCCTCACCCTCACCCTAATCCTGAACCTCACTCTAACCCTCACCCTAAACCGAAACCTAATCCACAATCTAACCTTCCCCGTCACCCGATCCCTCACCCTCACCCTCAACCTCACCCTAAACCTCAGCCTCACCCTAACTCTCACCCTAACCCTAACCTCAACCTAAACCTCGCCCGCACCCAAATCCTCACCCAAACCTTAACCCTAAACCTTACCTAACCAAAACCCTCACCCTCACCCTCACACTCACCCTAACCCTCACCCTCACTGTAGCCCTCACCCTAAACTTAAAACTCACCCTAAACCTAAACCTCACCCTCACCCTAACCCTAACTCTAACCCTCACCCTAAACCTCACCCTAATGGTAATCCTAACCTTCACCCTAACGCTAACCCTTACACTAACCCTATCCCTAAACCTAAACCTAACCCAAACCCTAAACCTAACCCTCACCCTCACCCTAACCCTAACCCTAACCTTAACCCTCACCGTAACCCTAACCCTTACCCTTTACGTAACCCTCACGCTCAACCTAACCCTAACCCTAACCCTCACCGTAACACTAACCCTCACCCTAACCCTCAGCCGCACCCTAACCCTCAGCCTCACCCTAACCCTCACCCTAACCCTAACCCTCAACCTTAACCTCACCCTGATCTTAATCCTCACCCTAAACCTAACCCTAACCATTACCTAACCGAAAACCTCAACCTCACACTGACACTCACCCTAACACTCACCCTCACCCTAACCCTAACCATAACCATAACCCTAATCCTAACCCTAACCCTAACCCTCATGATCACCCTCACCCAATCCCTAACCCTCACCCTCAATCTCAGCTAACTCTAACCTTAACCCTAATCCTAATTCTAACCCTCACCCTCACCCTCACCCTAAATCTAACCCTAACCTTAACCCAGACCCTCACCCTCACACTAAGCCTAATGCTCACCCTATAACTAACCCTAACCCTAAACCTCACCCTAAACCTCACCCTCAACCTAACCCTAATGCTAACCCTAACTCAAACCCACACACTAACCCTCACCCTAAACCAAACCCTCACCCTCACAATAACTCTCACTATAACCATTACACTCACCCTAACCCGAAACCTAACATTAACCCTAAAACTCACCCTAACCCTCACCCTAACCCTAACCGTCAAACTCACCCTAACCCTCACCCTAACCCTTGCCCTCACCCTAACCGTAACCCTTACCCTACCCCTCACACTAACCGTAACTCTAACCCTCAGCCTAAACCTCATCCTAACCCTAACCCTAACCCTAAACCTAATCCTAACTCTCACCCTCACCCTCACCATAACCGTAAGCCTAACCCTAACCCTCATGCTAAACCTCACCCTTACTCTCAACCTAAAACTAAACCTAACCCTATCCCTAAAAATAACACTAACCCTAACCCTAACACTCACGCTCACCCTCACCCTAACTGTAACTCTAACCCTAACCCTCACCCTCACCCTCTCCCTAACCCTAACACTCATCCTAACCCTAACCTTAAACCTAATGCTAACCCTAAACCTCACCCTCACCCTAACCCTCACCCTAACCCTTACCCTCACCCTAACCCTAAACCTAACCAACACACTAAATCTAACCCTCACCCTAACCCTAACCCTAAAACTCACACTAAAGCTAACCCTCAACCTAACCCTAACACTACCCTCAGCATAACCCTCACCCTAAATCTAACCATAACCCAAATCCTCACCCTATCACTAACCTAAACCCCAACCCTCACCCTCAAACTCCCCTTCCCCCTCAGCCTTACCCTAACCTTATGCCTAATCCCAACCCTCAACCAAAACCTCACCCTAACCCTAACCTTCAGCCTCACCCTATCCCTCACCCTAAACTTTACCCTCATCCTAACCCAAACCCTAACACTAAAATTAACCATAATCCTCACCCTAACCCTCATCCTAACCCTAAACCTAACCCTCAGCCTAACACTAGCGCTAACTCTAATCATAACCCTAACACGTACCCTCACACTCACCCTAACTCGAACCCTAAATGTAAACCTAACCCTCACATTAACCACAAACTTATTCCTAACCGACACCCTAACCCTAAACATGACCCTAACTCCAACCTTCACCCTCACCCTAACCCAAACCCTCACCCTAACTCTCACCTTAACCCTAATGCTAATCCTAACCCTAAACCTCACCCTAAACCTTACGCTCACCATAAACCTAATTCTAAACCTAATCCTCACCCTAAACCTAACCCTCACCCACACCCTAACCCTGACCCTCACCGGAACCCTCACTCACACCCTAACACTCACCCTAACCCAAACCCTAACCTATTGGTAAACCTAAGTATCACCCTTAAACTCCCCTAACCCTACACCTAACCCTAACCCTCACACACACCCTCACCCTAACCCTAACCCTCACCTTAACCCTCACACTAACACTACCCTTCACTCTAACCCTCACACTAACCCTAAACCTATACCTAACAGACATCCTAACCATAAACCTAGCCATAACCCTCACCCTCACACTAACCCTAAACCTAACGCTAACACTCAACCTAACACTAATCCTCACCCACACCCTAACTATCACCATCACTCAAACCCTTACTCTCTCCTGAACCCTAAACATCATCCAAACCCTAAACCTCACCCTAACCCTTACGCTAACCCTCATCCTAACCCTAAGCCTCAAACGTACCCTCACTCTCACCCTAATCCTAAACATAACACTAAACCTTGGCTGAAGGAAACCCTCACCCTAACACTCACACTAACCCTCACCCTCACCCTAGCCTTCACCCTAATCCTAACCCTAATCCTAACCCTCACCCTAAACCTCACTCTAACACTTCTCCTCACCCTAACTACAAACATAAACCTCACAGTAACCGTAACCCTCACCCTAACCCTAACCCTAACCCAAAACCTCACCCTCACCCTCACCTTCAGCGTAACCCTAACACTAACCCTATTCCCATTCCTAACCCTCAACCTCACCCTTACCCTAAAGCTCACCCTCACCCTAAAACTCACCGTCAACCTAAACATTACCCTAACCCTAAACCTCACCCTAACCCTAACCCTAACCCTCAACCTAACCCTCATCTCAACTTAACCCTAACCCTGACGTAAATGAAACACTCACCCTCACACTCACACTAACCCTACCCTCACCCTAACCCTCTTCATCACCCTTATCATAACCATAACCCTCAACGTCACTCTCACCCTCAGCATAAACCTAACCCTAACCTTCACCCTCACCCTCAGCCTAACCCTAACCCTAACCCTCAGCCCAACTCTAACCCTCACCCTAACACTAACCCTCATCCTCACCCTCACCCTCATCCTAACCCTAACTCTAATCCTAACCCTCACTCTCACCCTTACCATCACCCTTACCCTTATTCTCACCCTCACCCTAACCCTCACCTTAACCCTCAACCTCACCCTAATCCTCACCCTAACCTAACATTGGATAATGTTACATAAACTAAACCCTCACCCTCACCCTCACCCTAACCCTCACCCTCACACTATCCCACACTCGATCCCTAACCCTAAACATAACCCTCACACTAACCCTAACCCTAACCCTCAGCCTAAACCTTATCCTACCCTAAACCTGAAACTAACCTTCACCCTAACCAAACCCTAACCCTAACTCTAACCCTAATCATCACACTAACCCTAACCCTAAACCTCAGCCGAACGCTCATCCTAACACTAACTCTAACCCTCCGCAGAGAAACCACAGATCTAAACAACTGCATAGATCAACTAGATTTAACAGACATCTACCCAATATTTCACTCAATAGCATCAGAATACATGTTTTTCTCAGCAGCACATGGAACATTTTCCAAAATAGACCACATTTTAGGCCACAAAGCGAACTTTTCCAAATTCAAAAATATTGAACTTATACTTTGCATTCTCTCAGACCACAAGGGAATAAAATTAGAATTTAACAATAAAAGCCACGAAAGAATGTCTTGTAACACACGGAGAATGAACAATACACTAACCTAAGCCTCACCCTAAACCTAACCCTAACCCTAAACCTCATCCTAACCCTAAACCTCACCCTCAACCTCACCCTCACACTCAGCCTAAACCTACTGCTAACCCTAATCCTAACCCTCACCCTCAACCTAACTCTAACCTTAAACCAAACTCTCCCCTTCCCCCTCACCCTCACACTAACCCTCACTCGAACCCTAACCCTCACCATCAACCTCACCTTAACCCTCTCCCTCACCATAGTCCACACCCTAACCCTAACCCTAAACCTAACCCTCACACTAACCCTAACCCTAATCCTCTGCCTAAACCTTATCCTAACCCTAAACCTAAAACTAACCTTCACCCTAACCAAACCCAACCGTAACCCTAACTAACCCTAACCCTCACACTAACCCTAACCCTAACCCTTAGTCTAAAGCTCATCCTAACCCTAATCCTAACCCTAACCCTAAAACTCAAACTAACCCTCATCTTAACCTTAACCCTAACACTAAAGCTAACCCTCACCCTCATTTTAACGCTCCCCATAACCCTAACTCTAACCTTAAACTTCACCCTCACCCTAACCCTAATCCTACCACTAACCCTAAACCTCACCCTAACTCTCACCCTAACCCTCACCCTCACCCTAATCATCACCCTAAACTTAACCCACAGCCTAACCCTAACCCTAACCCTCACCCTAACCCTAACCTCAGCTTAACCCTGACGCTGATGTAAACGAAACCCTCACCCTCACCCTACTCCTCACCCTAAACCTGATATAAATGAAACCCTCACCCTCACCCTCACACTAACCATCACCCTCACCCTAGCCCTAACCCTCACCCTAACCCTAACACTAACCATCGACCTCACCCTCACCCTCAGCCTAAACCTAACCCTACCCTAACCCTAACCCTCACCCTCAACCACAACCTAACCCCAACAATAACCCTAACCCTCACCCTAACACTAATCCTCAACCTCACCCTAACCCTAACTCTAGTCCTGACCCTCACCCACACCCCAACCCTCACCCTAACCCTTACCCTCACCTTCACCTAATCTTAACCCTAACCCTCACACTAACCTGAACCCTCACCCTAACCATAACACTAACCCTAACCCTTACCCTCACCCTCACCCTAACCCTAACAGTAACCCTAACACTAAACATAGTCCTCACAGTAACACTAACCCTCACCCACATCTTAAACCGAACCCTCATCCAAACACTCACCCTCACCCTAACCATAAACTTAAGCCTAAAACTCCCACTAAACCTAAACCTCAAGCTAACTGTAACCCTACACATCAGCCTAAACAATACCCTAACCCTAAACATAACCCTAATCCTCACCCTATCCCTAAACCTAACCCTAACTCTCACACTCACCCTAGCCCTCACCCTAACCCTACCGCAAAACCTAACCCTACCCCAAACCCTAACCCTCACACTAAACCTAACCCTCAACCTATCCCTAACCCTACCCCTCAGCCTAAGACTCACCATAACCCTAACCCTAACCCTAAACCTAATACTCACCCTATCCCTAACCCTAATTCTAACCCTCACACTCACCCTAGCGCTCACCCTAACCTCACCCTAACCCTAAACCTCACCCTCACAATCACACTCACACTCAGCCTAACCCTAACCGTAACCCTAATCCTAAACCTAACCCTCACCCACACCCTCACAATAACTCTTACCCGAACCCTAACCATAACCCTCTCCCTCCCCCTCAGCCTCAACCAAACCCTTACCTTCAACCAAACCCTCACTCTCACCCTATAGCTCACTCTCACCCTCACCCTAACCCTAACCCTCACCCTCAACCTCACCCTCATCCTAACCCTATTCCTAACCCTAATCCTAAACCTCACCTTCATGATTACTTTAACCTTAAACCTAACCCTCCCCCTCTACCTCCCCCTCACCCTAACCATCGTCCTAACCCTAACCCTTACCCTATCCCTAACCATACCCCTCAACCTACACCTCACCCTCACACTAATCCTAACCCTAAACCTCACCCTAAACCTAACCCAAACCCTAACCCTCACCCTAAAGCTAAACCTAACCCTCACCCTAACACTAACCCTTACCCTAAACCTAACCCTAATCCTAACCCTAACCCTAACCCTCACCCTCACCCTCAACCTAACCCTAACCCCAAACCTCACGCTCACCCTAATCCTAACCAGAATCCTAACCCTAACGCTCACCGTCACCATCACACTCACCCTAACCCTCAAACTCAAACTCACCTTCACCCTAACCCTCAAATTAACCCAAAACCCTAACCCTAACCCTAAACCTCTCCCTAATCCTAACCCTACCCCTCACCCTAACCCTAACCCTAAACCTAACCCTCACCCTCACCCTCACCCTCTGCCTAACACTAACCCTAACCCTAATCCCAACCCTAACCCTCGCCCTCATACTCACCCTAACTCCAACCCGAACCTTAACCCTAAACCTAACACTATCCCTAACTCTCACCCTAACCCTAAACCTCATCCAAACCCTAAACCTAACCCTCAGCCTCACCCTAACCCTAACCCTAACCCTCACCCGCACCATAACCCTAACTCTAACCCTAACCCTCACCATAACCTTAACCATAACCCTAAACCTAATACTCACACTAACTCTAACCATAACCCTCACCCTAAGCCTCACCGTCACCTTTAACCTCACCCTAACACTAATCGTCACCAACACCCTAACCCTCACATGAACCCTCACCCTCACCTAACTGTAACCCTAACACTCACCCCAAACATAACCCTCACCCTAACCCTAACTCTAACCCTCACCCTCAACCTAAACCTAAACAGAACCCTAACCCTAAACCTCACCCTAACCCTAATGCTAAACCTAACCCTATCTCTTACTCTCATCCTAATCCTCACCCTAATGCTTTTCCTCAAACTAACCCTAACCCTCACACTAACCCAAACTCTCACCATAACCCTAACCCTAATCCTAACCCTCACCCTGAAACTAAACCTAACCCTTTTCCACACACTCACCCTAACCCTAACCTATACCCTAACCCTCACCCTCACCCTCAACCTCACCCTAAACATCACCCTAACCCTAACCCTCAGCCTAACCCTAACCCTAACCCTCACCTTCAACCTCACCCTCAGCCTAATCCTCACCCTAAACCTTACCCTAACACTTTCCTAACCGAAAACCTCAACCTCACCCTAATCTTCACCCTAACCCTCACCCTCACGCTAGCCATCACCCTAAACCTAACCCTAAACCTAAAACTCACCCTCAAACTCATCCTCACCCTCAGCCTCAACCTAACCCTAGACGTAATCCTAACCCTAACCCTCACCCTCACCCTCACCCTAACCCTAACCCTAAACCTAATGCTAAACCTAAAACTCACCCTCACCTTAACCCTAATCCTAACCCTCACCCTATCCCTAACCCTCACCCTCACACTAAACCTCACCCTAACCCTAAACCTCACCCTAACCCAAAACCTCACCAACACCCTAACCCGAAACCTCACCCAAACCCTCACTCTCACACTAACCCTCACCAACACCCTATCCCACACCATCACCCGAAACCTCACTCTCACACTCACCCTCACCCTAAACATCACCCTAACCCTAACCCTCACCTAACCCTAACCCTCACCCTAACTTTTATCCTCAAACTAAACTTAACCCTAACCCTAAACCTCACACAAACCCTATCTTTCTCCCTAAACTTAACGCTACCCCTCACCCTAACCCTCACCCTAACCCTAACCCTCACCCTAACCCTTATCCTAACCCTCGCCCTAAACCTAACACTCACACTCACCCTAATCCTTAACCTCACCCTAACCCTAAACCTTACCCTTACCCTAACCCTCACCGTCACCCTAACCATTGCCATAAAGCGAACCATAACCCTGACCCTAACCATCACACTAACCCTAACCATGAACCTAAGCCTCAACCTAACCCTCACCCTAACCCTAACCCTAACATTCACCCTCACCCTCATCCTTAACCTCACCCTAACCCTAAACCTTACCCTTACCCTAACCCTCACCCTAATCCTAACATACAGCCTAAACCTAACCCTATCCCTTACCCTAACCCTCATCCTAACCCTAACCCTAGCCTACCCTTCACCCTACACTAACGCTAACCCTATCCCTAACCCTCAAAAACACCCTAACCCTCACCCTCACTCTGATCCTATCCCTAACCCTAATCCTAACTTTCACCCTCAACCTCACTCTCACTTTAACTCCTACCCCACCCTAACCCTAACCCTTACCCTAACACTAAACCTAATCCTAACCCTAACCCTGACCCTCACCCCAACTCTAACCCTAACCCTAACACGCAACCTAACCCTAACCCTAACCCTAATGCTAACCCTAACCCTCACCCTCACCCTAATCCTGAACCTAAACCTTACTCTTATCTTCACCCTCACTCTCACCCTAACCCTCACCCTTATCCTCACCATAACCCTATCCCTTAAGCTCAATCTTAAACTCACCCTAACCCTTACCCTCAACCTAACCCTCACCCAACCCCAACCCGAACCCTAACCCTCAACCTAACCCCCACCCTAACCTTCACATTAATCCTAACGCTAACCCTAAACCTCAGTCTCAAACTAAACCTCACCCTAACACTTATGGTCACACTAACCATAACCCTAACCGTAACCCTCACACTAAGCCTAACCTTCATCCTAATCCTGACCCTACCTCTCACCCTAACCCTCACCCTCACCCTAACCCTAACCCTAACACTCAACCTAACCCTAAACCTCACCCTCACCGTAATCCTCACTCTAACCCTAACCTAAACGAAAACCTCACCCTCAACCTCACCCTCACTCTGACCCTCAGACTAAACCTTACCCTAACCCTAATCCTAACCCTAACTCTTACTCTCACCCTAAACCTTACCCTAACCCTAACCCTCACCGTCACCCTCCCACTCACCCTCACCCTCACGTTCAGCCTAACCTTCACCCTAACCCTCACCGTCTCCCTAAACATCAACCTAACCCTAACCCTCACACTAACCCTAACCCTTACCCTAACCCTAACCCTGAACCTCACCCGAACGCTAATCCTAAGCCTAAACCTCAACCTAACCCTATCCCTAAACCTAATACTAAACCTAACCCTAACCATTACCTTAACCCTCACCCTTTCCCTAACCCTCACCCTAAACCTTATGCTAACCCTAACCCTTACCCTCACCCTAATCCTCACCCTAAACCTTCTCCTCACACTAAACCTAACTCTATCCCTCAGCATCACTCTCACCCTAACCCTAAACCTAAAACTAACCCTCACCCTAACCCTACACCTAACCCTCACCCAATCCTTAACCCTTACCCTAAATCTAAGCCTAATCCTAAACCTAACCCTAACCCTCACCCTCTCCCTCACCCTAACCCTAACCCTAAACCTAACCCTCACCCCAACCCTAACCCGAATCCTAACCCTAACCCTCACCTTCACCATCACCCTCACCTAACCCTCAACCTCATACTCACCTTCAGCCTAACCCTCAAACTAACCCTAACCCTCACCCTAACCCTAACCCTCTAACTAACACTAACCCTATCCCACACCCTAAACCTCACCCTAAACCTAACCCTCAACCTAACCCTAATCCAAACCCTCACACTAACACTCAACATCAACCTAAACCTCAGCTTAAAGCTAACCCTAACTCAGACGCTAAACTTCACCCTCAACCGAACCCGAATCTTAACCCGAACCCTCAACCTCACCCTAACCCTCAGCCTCACCCTAACCCTCACCCTAAACCTAACCCTCAACCTAAACCTCACCCTCACCCTAATCCTCACCCTTACCCTAACCCTAACCCTTACCTCACTGAAACAATCACCCTCACCCTCACACTCACCATAACCCTAACCCTCACAGTAGCTCTCAAACTAAACCTAAATCTCATCCTAAACCTAACCATAATGCTCACCCTCACCCTAACCCTAACCCTAACTCTAACCCTCACCCTAACCCTAATCCTAACCCTAACCCTAACCTTCACCCTAACTCTAACCCTTATACTAACCCTAACCCTATCCCTAAACCTCATCCTCAACCTAACCCTAAACCTCATCCTAAACCTAACCCTAACCCTAACCCTCACCGTAACCCTAACCCTTACACTATACCTAACCCTCAGCCTCAACATAAACTTAACCCTAACCCTCACCGTAACCCTAACCCTCACCCTAACCCTCAGCCTCACCCAAAACCACACCCTAACCCTAACCCTCAACCTAAACCTCACCCTCACACTAATCCTCACCCTAACCCTAACCCTAACCCTTACCTAACTTAAACCCTCAACCTCACCCTCACACTCACCCTAAAACTCACCCTCACTGTAGTCTTCACCCTAAACCTAAACCTCACCCCACCCCTAATCCTAAGCCTCACCCGCACCCTCATCCTAAACCTAACCATAACCCTAACCCTAACCTTCACACTCAGCCTCACCCTAATACTAACCCAAACCCTAACCCTCACCCTCAATCTCACCTAACTCTAACCCTAACCCTAATCCTAATTCTAACCCTCACCCTCACCCTCACCCTAAATCTAAACCTAACAGTGACTCATACCCTCACCCTCACACTATCCCTAATCCTAACCCTATCCCTAACCCTAACCTTAACCCTCACCCTAACCCTCACACTCCACCTAACCCTAACCCTAACATTAACCCTCAAACTCATCCTAACCCTCACCCTAACCCTAACCATTTCCCTAACGCTATACCTACCCCTCATGCTAAACCTCACACTCAACAAAAACCTAAACCTGACCCTCACCCTAAACCTAACCCTGACCCTATCCTTAATGCTAACCCTAAACCTAACCCTCACCCTAATCCTAATACTTACCCTAAACCTAACCCTAACCCTAAACCTAAACTTAACCCTAACCCTAACCCTCACCCTAACCCTCACCCTAACTTTATCCTCATACTAAACCTAACTCTGACCCTAAATGTAACCCTCACACAAACCCTAACCCGCTCCCTCACCCTAACCACAACCCTCACCCTAAGCCTTACCCTCCCACTATCCCTCACCGCCAACCTAAACCTCACCCTAAACCGAACCCTAACCCACTCCCTAACCCTCAACCTCACACGAACCCTCATCCTCAACATAACCCTCACCCTAACCCTAACCCTAACCCTCACCCTCACCCTAATCCTTAACCTCACCCTAAACCTAATCCTTACACTTACCCTAACCCTCACCCTAATCCTATCATTCAGCCTAAACCTAACCCTACCTCTTACCCTAACTATCATCCTAACCCTAACCCTGACCCTAACCCTCACCCTAACACTAAACATAACCCTTTCCAAAACCCTCAAAAACACCCTAATCCTCACCCTCACCCTCATCCTATCCCTAACCCTAACCCTAATCCTAAACTTCACCCACACCCTCATGCTCACTGTAACTCTAACCCCCACCCTAACCCTAACACTCACCCTCACCCTAACCCCAAAACTAACACTCAACCCTCACCCTAAGCCTCACCCTAAACCTAACGCTACCCCTAACACTCACCCTCATACAAGCGCTGAACCTAACCCTAACCCTAACCCTAAACCTCAACTTCACCCTCAACCTCACACTCACCCTCAGCCTAATCCAAACCCTAAACCTAATACTAACCCTAAACCTAACCCTAAACCTACCTCTACACCTAACACTAGCCCTCACCCTCACTCATACCCTCAACCTCAGCCTAACCCTAACCCTATCCCTAATCCTAAACCTAATCCTCACACTCACACTCACCTGAACCCTAACCCTCACCCTCATCATCACGCTAAACCTTAACCTCACCCTAACCCTAACCCTAACCCTCACCCTAACCCAAAAACTACCCCTCAGGTTAACCCTAACCCTCACCCTCAACCCAACCCTGATGCTAACACAAATGCTCATTCTTAACCTAAGCCTCATCCTAACCGTTACCCTCACCATAACCCTAACCCTCAAACTAACCCTAACCCTCACCCTACCCCTTCCACTCACCCTAACCCTAACCCTACCCCAAACCCTCACCCTTAAACTAACCCTAACCTTAACCTACACCCTCACCCTCAGACTCACCCTCAGCCTCACCCTAACCCTAAACCTAATCCTAACCCTAACCCTGACCCTCACCCTCACTCTAGTCCTAAACCTAACCTGCACCCTAACCCTAACCCTAACACTCAACCTAGCCCTAAACCTAACCCTAATGCTAACCCTAACCCTCACCCTAAACCTAACCCTGACCCTAAGCCTTACCCTTATCCTTACCCTCACCCTCACTCTCACCCAAAACCTAACCCTTACTCTCTCAATAACCCTATCCTTCACCCTCAACCTAACCCTCACCCTAACCCTTACGCTCACCCTAACCCTCACCCAACCCTAACCCAAACCCTAACCCTCACCCTAACCCCCACCCTAGTCTTCACCCTAACCCTTACGCTAACCGTAACCCTCAGTTTCAACCTAACCCTCACCCTATCCCTTATAATCACGCTAACCCTAACCCTAACTGTAACCCTCACACTAAGACTAACCCTCATCCTAACCTTAACCCTATCTCTCACCCTAACCCTCACCCTAACCCTAAACCTAATCCTAACCCTCAACCTAACCCTAACCCTCACCCTCACCCTACTTCTCACCCTAAACCTTACCCTAACCCTTACCTAACAGAAACCCTCACCCTCAACCTCACGCTCTCCCTCACACTCAGCCTAACCCTTACACTAATCCTATTACTAACCCTAATTCTTACCCTCAAACTAAACCTAACGCTAAACCTAACCCTCACTGACACCTTCCCACTCACCCTGACCCTCACCCTAACCCTCAAGCTCAATCTTACCGTCACCCTAACCCTCAATGTCACCCTAAAAATCACCGTAACCCTAACCCTCACGCTGAACGTAACCCTTACCCTAACCCTAAACCTAACCGGAATCCTCACCCTAAACCTAAACCTAAGCCTAACCCTCACCCTAAACCTAACCCTAAGCCTAAGCCTAGCCCTAACCCTAACCCTTACCCTAACCATAAGCATTACCCTAACCCTAACTGTAACCCAAACACTCACCCTAAACCTTATACTAACCCTAACCCTCACCCTCACCCTAATCCTCAACCTAACCCTTATGCTCTAACTAAACCTAATCCTATCCCTCAGCATCACCCTCACCCTAACCCTAAACCTAAAATTAACCCTCAACCTAAACCTAACACTCACCCTAACCTTAAACCTAACCCTCACACTAAACTAAACCATAAACCTAACCGTCACCCTCACCCTCACCCTATCCCTAACCCTAACCCTAACCCTAACCCTAACCCTTACCATATACCTAACCTTACCCAAGCAAACCCTCACCCTCACCCTAATCCTAAAGCTAACCCTCACCCTAACCCTGAACCTAACCATCCCCCTAACACTAACCCTTACCCTAAACCTAACCCTAATCCTAAATCTAACCCTAACCCTAAAACTCACCCTCACCCTCACTCTCACCCTAACCCTAACCCTAACCCTAACCCTCACCCTAACCCTAACCCGAATCCTAACCCTAACCCTCACCATCACCCTCACCCTAACCCTCAAACTGAAACTCACCTTCACCCTAACCCTCAAACTAACCCTAACCTACACCCTAACCCTAACCCTCTCCCTCACCCTAACCATACCCATCACCCTAACCCTCACCCTAAAACTAACCCTTACCCTAACCCTAATCCTAACCCACACACTCATGCTAACCCTCACCTTCAAGCTTACCCTCACCCTAAACCTAACCCTAACCCACATACGAACCCTCAAACTCACCCGAACCCTCACGCTCACCCTCACCCTCACCCTAAACCTCACGCTCAACCTCACCCTCACTCTAACACTCACCTTCATCCTTAAAATAACTCTAAACCTAACCATCACCCTAACCCTAACCCTTACGCAAACAATAAACCTAACCCTCACCCTAACCCTATCCCTAAGAATCACCCACACCCTAACCCTATCCCTAAACCTAACTCTAAGCCTAAACCTAACACTTACCCTAACCCTAACCATAACCGTTACCCTAACCCTAACCCTCACCCTAAACGTAATGCTAACCCTAACCCTCAACCTCACCCTAATGCTCACCCTAATACTTTACCTCATACTATCCCTTACCCTAACAATCATTTTCAACCTCACCCTCACCCTAATCCTAAACCTAACTCTCACCCTAAACCTAACCCTAACCCTCACCCTAACTGTAACCCTAAACCTAACCCTCACCATCACCCTCACTCTAAACCTAAACATAACCCTCACCCTAACCCTAACCATTACCCTAACCCTAAACCTACCCCTCACTTTAAACTTCACCCTCACCCAAACCCTAAACCAGAACCTCACCCTAACCCTAAACCTAAACCTAAAACTAACGGGAACCCTAATTCTAACCGTAAACCTGACTCTCACACTAACCCTAACTTTAACCCTAACCCTAAACCTAAACCTCATCCTTACCCTAACGCTAAACCTCAACCTCACCCTCACCGAAACCGTAACCCTAACCCTAACCCTAACAATAACCCTAACACTAACCCTAACCCTCTGCCTAATCATAACCCTCGCACTAAACTTAACCCTCAGCCTAACACTTACCTCAGCCTAACACTAACCCTAACCTTCCTCCTAACCCTCAATCTAACCCTAACCCTAACCATATACCTCACCCTAAACCTAAGCCTAAACCTCACCCTCACCCTAGCCCTCACCCTAACCCTAACCCTCATCCTCACCCTAAACCTCACACAAACCCTAACACTAATCCTCAATCTAAACCTCATCCACACCCTTACCCTAACCCTCACCCTAACACTAACTCTCACCCCAATGTAACCCTCACCCTCAGCCTAACCCTCACGTTTACCCTTACCATCACCCCCACCCTAACACTTACCATAACCCTAACCCTCACCCTAATTATAAACCTAACAAAAACCGTAACTCTAACCCTAAACCTCACCCTCACCTTATCCCTAACCCTAAACCTAACCCTAACTCTAACAATAACCCTAAGATTAATGCTAACCCTCACCTTAACCATAACCCTCAACGTAACCCAAACCCTCAACCTAACAATTATCCTCAACCTAAACCTCATACTAACCCTAAACCTAATCCTCAATCTAACCCTCACCCTAACACTAACCCTAACCCTTACTCTTACCCTAAATCTAACCCTCACACTTAACAATCTGCTCAGCATAAACCTCACCTCTACCCTTACTATCATCCTCAACCTAAACCTCCCCCTAACCCTAAACGTCATCCTAACCCTCACCCTAACCATAAACCTAACCATCACGATAACCCTAACCCTCACCCTAAACCTCATGCTCGGCCAAACCCTAAGCCTTAGCCTAACACTTACCTTAACCCTCACCATCACCCTATCCCTGACCCTAACCCTAATCCTAACCCTAACCCTCATCCTAACCCTCACTCTAAACCTAACCCTAACCCTCACCCTCACCATCAACCTTACCCTAACCCTAAACCTAACCCTAAACTTATCCCGAAACCTAACTCTCACCCTAAACCTAAACCTAACCCTCACCCTAAAGCTAACCCTAAACCTCACCTTCACCCTAGCCCTCACCTTAACCCAAATCCTAACACTAACCCTCATCCTAAACCTCCCCAAACCCTAAACCTAACACTCACCCTAACGCTCACCCTGAACCTCACCCTCAGCCTAAACTAAGACTAACCCGAAAACTAACCCTAAAACACACTCACCCTCACCCTCACCCTAACCCAAAACCTCCCCCTAACTCTCACCCTAACCCTAAACCTAACACTAACCCTAACCCAAACCCTCAACCTAACCCTCACCCTAACCCTAAATCTAGCCCTAAACCTCACCCTCTCCCTAAACCTCAACCTAACCCTAACCCTAACACTCACCCTCACCCTAACCGTAGCCATAAACTTAAACCGAACCCTAACAATAACCCTAACACTAATCCTAACCCTCACCATAATCATAACCCTCACCCTAAACCAAACCCTCACCCTAACACTTACCCTCAACCTAACACAAAAACTAACCCTAACACTAACCCTCACACTAACACTAACCCTAAATCTAAACCTAAACTTCACCCTCACCCAAACCCTAACCCTAACCCTAACCCTCAACCGCAACCTCACACTCACCCTAACTCTAAAACTAACCCTAACAATAACACTAACCCTAACCCGAACCATCACCCTAACCCTAACCCTAAACCTCACCCTCATGCACGACCGAAGCCTAAGTCTAAGCCTAAACCAAACCCTCACCCTAACCCTAACCCTAACACTAACATTAACTCTAACGCTAAACCTCATTCTCACCCTAACCCTAATTCTAACCCTAACCTTAAACCTAAACCTCATCCTAACCCTAACCCTAACCTACATGCTCACCCTCACCGCAACCAAAACCCTAACCATAAACCTAACAATATCCCTAAACCTAACACTCACCCTCAACCTCACCCTCAGCCTAACAATAAGCCTAACCCTTGACCTAACCCAAACACACACACTCACCCTCATCCTAATCCTAAACCTATCCCTAACCCTAACCCTAAAGCTAACCCTCCCCCTAACTCTCACCCTAACCCGAACCCAAACACTCACCCTAACCCTAACCCTAACCCTAAACCCCCCCCTAACTCTCACCCTAACCCGAACCCTAACACTCACCCTAACCCTAACTCTAACCCTAAACCTCACCCTCACCCTAACCCTAACTCTAACCATAACCCAAACCCTAAACCTCAACCTAAACCTAAACCTAAACCTCACCCTCACCCAAACCGTGACCGTAACCCTAAACCTAACCCTAACAATAACCCTAACACTAAACCTAACTCTCACCCTAACCATAACCCTCACCCTAATCCATACCCTCACCCTAATACTTACCCTCACCCTAACTCTAACCCTAACCCTAATACTAACCCTCACACTAACTCTAACCCTAACTCTAACCTTAAACCTCAACATAACCCTCCCCCTCAACCTAACCCTAACACTAACCCTAACCCTAACCCTCACACTAACCCTCTCGCTAACCCTATATCTAAAACTCCCCCTCCCCCTAGTCCTAACCCTAACACTAACCCTCACCCTAACCCAAAGCCTAACCCTGAACCGTACCCTCACCCTCACCGTAACTCTTACCCTAACACTAAAAAGAACACTAACCCTAACCTGAACCATCAACCTAAACCTAATCCTCACCCCCACACTCACCCTCACCTTAAACCTAAGCCTAAGCCTAAGCCTAACCTTCACCCTCACCCTCACATTCACCCTCACACTAACCCTAATCCTAAACCGAACCCTATCCTTAACCTCAACCTAATCCTCACCCTCACCCTAACCCAAACACAAACCCTAACCCTAAACCTCACCTTAACCCTCCCCCTAACACTAACTCTAAACCTAAACCTCAGCCTCACCCTAACCCTAACCCTAACCCTAACCCTAAACCTCACCCTAAGCCTAACACTCACCCTCACCTTAACCTCACGGTAACTCTAAACCTAACCCTAACAATAGCACTAACCCTAACCCTAACCCTAACCCTTACCCTAAACATAACCCTCACCCTCAGCCTCACACTCACCTCAAACTTAACCCTAATCATAACAGTAACAATAACCCTAACCCTAAGCCTAACCCTAACTCTAATCCTCAACCCCACCCTCACCATCAGGCTAACCCAAAGCCTAACCCTAAGCCTAACCTAACCCTAACCCTCACTGTAAACCTAACCCTAACCCTAACCCTAAAACTAACCCTAACCCTAAACCTAACCCTACACCTTACCCTAAACCTAACCCTAATCCTCAACCTCACCCTCAGCCTAACCCAAACCCTAACCCTAATGCTCACCCTAAATCTAAGCCTAACCCTAACCCTAACCCTCACACTCACCCTTAGCCTAAACCTAATCGTAAACCTAACCCTATCCCTAACCCTAACCCTCAAACTAAACCTCACCCTAGCTCTCACCCTAACCCTAATCTTAACCCTAAACCTCATCCTAACCTTCACCCAAACCCTAACACTAACCCGAACCCTAACCTGAAACCTAAACCTCACCCTCATGCTGGGCCTAAGCCTAAGACTAAGCCTAACCTTAACCTCAACCTTCACCATAACCCTAAGCCTAAACCTTACCGTAAACCTCACCCCCACCCTAAACCGTACTCTAACCCTAACCCTCACCCTAATCCTCACTCTAAACCTAAATCTACCCCTAAACCTCAACCTCACCCAAACCCTAACCCTAAACCTAACACTAAACCTCAACCTAACCCTTACCCTAACACTCAACCTCACCCTGACCGTAACTGTAACCCTAACCTTAACACTAACAATAACCCTAACCCTAACCCAAACCCTCAACCTAACCATAACCCTCATCCTAACCCTAAACCTAATCCTCTATCTAACCCTAACCCTAACCCGAACCCTACCCTAACCCTAACCCTATCCCTAAACCACATCCTTACCTTAAACCTCACCCTCAGCCTAAATCTCACCTTTACCCTTACCATCATCCTCACCCTCACCCACACCCTAATCCTAACCTCATCCTAACCCATGCATTAAATGTAAACCTAACCAACATGCTAACCCTAACCCTCACACTCAACCTCATGCTCAGCCTAATCCTAAGCCTAAGCCTAAGTCTTACCCTAACCCTCACCCTCTCCCCAGGCCTCACCCTAACCCTAATCCTCAACCCCACCCTCACCCTCAGCCAAACCCTAAGCCTAAGCCTAACTGTAAACCTAAACCTCACACTCACCCTCACCCTAACCCTATTCCTAACCCAAACCCTAAAACTAACCCTAAACCTCAACCAAACCCTCACCCTAACCTTAACCTTAACAATAACCCTAACCCTAACTCTCGACCTAACCCTCCCCAAACCCTAAATCTATGCCTAAAACTCACTCTCACCCTAACCCTAATCCTAACCCTAACCCTAAACCTAACCCTAACACTCTCCCTCACCCTCACTGTAACTCTAACCCTAACCCTAACAATAACACTAATCCTAACCCTAAACCTAACCCTAAGCCTCACCCTATTCCTAACACTCACCCTCACCTTAACCCTAATTCTAACCCTAACCCTCAACCTAACCCTAACCCTCACATCACCGTAACCCTAACTCTCATCCTAACCCTCACCCTAACCCTAACGCTAACCCTACACCTCAACCTAACACTAACCCTAACCCTCACCCTCAACATTGCCCTCACCCTAACTCTAATCCGTACCCTAATCCTCATCCTAACCCTGACCCTCACCCTAACACTAACCCTCAACCTAATCCTAACCCTAACCCTAAAGGTCAACCTAAACCTAACCCTCACGCTCACCATAACCCTAACCGTTAGGGTTATAGAACCCTAAACTTAACGGAAATCCTAACTCTCACCCTAACCCTAACCCTAAACATCACCCTAACCCTAACCCTCTCACTCAACCTCACCCTGAGCCTAAACTTAGCCTAACCCTAACCCTAAACCTAACCCTCACACTCACCCTAACACTTACCATAATCCTAATCCTAACCCTAAGCCAAACCCTCACCCTCACCCTAACACTAAATTGAAAAATAACCTTAACCCTAACCCTCACCCTAAGCCTCAGCCTAACCCTAACTCTAACCCTAAACCTCACCCTCACCCTAATCTTAACCCTGACCCTAACCCTAAACCTCACCCTAAACCTAACCCTAAACCTCACCCTCACACTAGCCCTCACCTTAACCCTAATCCTAACCCTCATCCTAACCCTCACCCTAACACTAACACTAACCCTCACCCTCACCCTCACCCTAAACCTAATCCGAAACCTAACCCTCAACCTAATCCTAACCCTAACCCTAACCCTAAACTTAAACCTCATCCTCACCCAAGCCCTCACCCTAACTATAATCCTAACCCTAACCCTCATCCTAACCCTCCTTCTAACCCTTACCCTAACACTAACCCTAACCCTAACCCTCAACTTAACCCTCACCCTAACCCTAACCCTAACCATAAACCTCACCCTCACTCTAACCCTAACTCTAACCCTAACCCAAACCCTAAACATCACCCAAACCCTAACCCTAACCCTCACCCTCACCCTCACCGCAACCTTAAACCTAAATCAAACCATAACAATTACCTAAGCCTAATTCAAACCCTCACCCTAACCATAACCCTAACCCTCACCCTATCCCTAACCTTAACCCTCACCTTCATGCTTGGCCTAACCATAAGTCTAAGCCTAACCCTGACCCCACCCCTCACCCTAACCCTAACCCTAACACTAACCCTAACTCTAACCATAAACCTCACTCTCAACCTAACTCTAACTCTAACCCTAACCCTAAAGCTAAATGTCACCCTAAACCTAACCCTAAACCTCACCCACAACCTCACGGTAACGGTAACCCTAACCCTAAACCTAAAAGTAACCCTAACACTAAACCTAACGCTCAACCTAAACATAACCCTCACCCTCACCCTAACCCTCACCTTAACACTTACCCTCACCCTAACACTAACCCTACCCCTAACACTAACACTCACACTAACCCTAACCATCACCCTAACCCTAAACCTCACCCTAAAGCTAAACCTAACCCTCACCCTCACCCTAACCCTCACCCTAACCCTAAACCTCATCCTCACCCTAAACCTCACACTAACCCTAAATCTAATCCTCAATCTAACCCTTAACGACATCATTCCCCTAAGCCTAACCATCACCCTAACCCTCACTCCACTGTAACCCTCACCCTCAGCCTAACCCTCAAGTATACCGTTAACATCACCCCCACCCTAAACCTTACCCTAAATATCACCCTAACACTCACCTTAACCCTAACTCTACCTCTAAACCTCACCCTCACCCTAACCCTAAGTCTAAACCTAAACCTAACACTGAAGGTCACATAACCCTAACCCTCACCCTAATCATGAACCTCACACTAACCCTAATCCTCACCCTAACCCTCATCCTCACACTAAACCTCACACTAATCCTAACCCTACTCCCTAATGTAACCCTCACCCTAACCTTAACGCTAACCCTTTCCCTAACCACGAACCTAACCCAAAACCTCACCCTTATCTTAACCCTCACCCTCAGCCTAAACCTCACCTTTACCCTTACCATCATCCTCACCCTAAACCTCACCCTAACAATAAACCTAACCATCACCTTAATCCGAACCCTCACCCTCAACTCATGTTCAGCCTAACCCTAAGCCTAACCCTAAGCCTAAACCTAACCATAACACTAAACCTCACGCTCACACTAGCCCTCACCCTAACCCTAATCCTCACCCCCACCCTCACCCTCAGCCTAATCCTAAGCATAAGCATAACCTTCACCCTAACCCTCACACTCACCCTCACCCTAACCCTAATCCTAAACCTAACCCTATCCCTAAACGTCTCCTAACCCTCACACTCTCCCTAACAATAACACTAACCCTAACCCTAAACCTCACACTAACCCTCCCCATAACCCTAACTATAACCCTAAAAATCATCCTCTCCCTAACCCTAACCCTAAACCTAACCCTAAACCTCACCATAACCCTAACCCTCACCCTCACCCTAAACCTCACCGTAACTCTAACCCTAACACTAACAATAACATTAACCCTAACCCTAAACATAACCATAACCCTCACCCTCAGCCTCACCCTCACCGCAAACTTAACCCTAAACCTAACACTAACAATAACCCTAACCCTAAGCCAAACCCTAATCATAACTCTAATCCTCACCCCCACCCTCAACCTCAGCCTAACCCTAAGCTTAACCCTAACCCTAACCCTAACCCAAAACCTCACCGTATCCCTAAGCCTAACCCTAATCCTAACACTAACTCTAACCATAAACCTAACCCTAAACTAACCCTAATCCTCAGCCTCACCCTCACCCTAACCCAAACCCTAACCCTAACACTAACTCTAATCCTAAATCTCACCCTCACCCTAACCCTAACTCTATCCATAACCCTAAACCTAAACCTAATCCTAACCCTAACCCTAACCCTCATCCTCACCGTAACCATAACCCTAACCCTAACACTAACAATAACCCTAACCCGAACACGCACACTCACCCTAACCATAACCCTCACCCTAACACTAACCCACACCCTAACACTTACCTTCACCCTAACACTAACCCTACCCTAACATTAACCCTCACACTAACGCTAATCCTAAACCTAACTGTAAACCTGAACCTAACCCTCAACCTCACCCTAACCCTAACACTAACTCTAACACTAACCCTCCCCCTAACCCTCCCCCTAACCCTATATCTAACGATAAACCTCAAATTCTCCCTAACCCTAACCCTAACACTAACCCTAACCCTAAACCATAGCCTAAACCTAACCATCACCCTCACCCTCACCCTGAACATCACTGAAACCCTAGCCCTAGCCCTAACAATAACACTAACGCTAACGCTAACCCTAACCCTAAACATAACCCTCACCCTCAGCCTCACTCTCACTGCAAATTTAACCATAACCATAACACTAACAATTACCCTAACCCTAACCCTAAGCCTAACCCTCACTCTACCCTAACCTAAAAACCTAACCCTAGCCCTAGCCCTAACAATAACACTAACGCTAACGCTAACCCTAACCCTAAACATAACCCTCACCCTCAGCCTCACTCTCACTGCAAATTTAACCATAACCATAACACTAACAATTACCCTAACCCTAACCCTAAGCCTAACCCTCACTCTACCCTAACCTAAAAACCTAACCCGAACACTAACCATAAACCTAAACCTAACCCTAACCCTAACCCTAAACCTAAACCTAATCCTCAGCCTCACTTTCACCCTAAACCAAACCCTAAAGCGAACCCTCACCCTAACCCTAACCTTAATCCTAAACCTATCGGTCCCACTCACCCTCACCCTAACCCTAAACCTAAACCTAACCATATCCCTAACCCTAACCGTCACCCTAACCCTCACCCTCGCCCTAACCGTAACCCTCATCCTAACCCTAAACCTCATCCTATCCCTCACCATAACAATAAACCTAACCCTCACCCTAACCCTAACCCTAACCTTCTCCCTCATGCCCGGGCTAAGCCTAAGCCTAAGCCTAATCCTAACCCTAACCCTCCCCCTGACCCTAACCCTAACATTAACCCTAACTCTAAACCTAAACCTCAGTCTCACCCTAACCCTATCTCTAACCTTAATCGTAAACCTAAACCTCATCCTAACCCTAATCCTAACCCTCACCCTCACCCTCACTGTAACCGTAACCCTAAACATAACCATAACAATAACTGTAACCCTAACCATTACCATAACCATAACTCTTACCCTAACCCAAACACTCACCCTAACACTTACCCTCACCCTAACACTAACCCTAACCCTGACCTTAACTCTCACACTAACCCGAACCCTAACCCTAAACCTAAACCTCAACCTAACACTCACCAACACCCTAACCCTAACCCTAACCCTAACCCTCAACCTAACCATCCCCTTAACCCTATATCTAACCCTAAACCTCACCCTCACCCTCACACTAACCCTCCCCCTAATCCTAACCCTAACCCTCACCCTAACCCTAACTCTCAACCTCAACCTCACCCTCAACCTAACCCTACGCCTAACCCTAACACACACACTCACCCTCACCCTAACTCTAATCCTAACCCTAACACAAACCCTAACCCTCCCCCTAACTCTCACGGAAAACCTAACCCTAACACTAACACTAACACTAACCCTCAACCTAACCCTCACGCGAACCCTGATTCTAACCCTAAAACTCACCCTCACCCTAAACCTAACTCTAACCCTAAACCAAAACCTAAACCTCACCCTAACCCTAACTTTCACCTGCACCCTCACCCTCACAGTAACTCTAAGCCTAACCATAACAATAACACTAACCCTAACCCGAACCATCACCCTAACCCTAATCCTCACCCCCACCCTCACCCTCAGCCTAACCATAAGCTTAAGCCTAACCCTCACCATAACCCTTACACTCACCCGCACCCTAACCCTAATCCTAACCCTAAACCTATCCCTAAAACTCATCCTAAACCTCACCCTCATCCTAACCCTAACACTAACCCTAACCCTGAACCTCACCCTAATCCTCCTCCTAACCCTAACATTAACCCTAAACCTCACCCTCACCCTCACCCTAAACCAAACCCTCAACCTCACCGTAACTCTAATCCTAACCCTAACTATAACACTAACCCTAACCCTAACATTAAGTATAACCTTTACCCTCACACTCAGCCTCACCCTCATCGCAAACTTAACCCTAAATATAATACTAACAATAACCCTAAACCTAACCCTAATTCTAACCCTAATCCTCACCCCCACCCTCACCCTGAGCTTAATCCTAAGCCTAACCCTAATCCTAACACTAACTCTCACGATAACCATATCCCTAACCCTAACCCTAACCCTAAACCTAAACCTAAGCCTAACCATAAACCTAACCCTAAACCTCATCCTCACACTCACCCTAGCCCAATCCCTAAACTTAACCCTCACCCTAACCCTAAGCCTAATGCTCACCCTAACCCTAAACCTCACCCTCACCCTAACCCTAATCATAACCCTAACCCTATCCCTAACCCTAACCCTCACCCTAACCCTCACCCTAGCCCTAACCGTAACCATAATCCTAAACCTAAACCTCACCCTAACCCTCACCCTAACCCAAACCCTAACCCTAACACTAACCCTTATTCTAACAATAAACCTCACCCTCACCCTAACCCTAACTCTAACCCTATCCCTAAACCTAAACCTCATCCTAACCCTAAACCTAAACCTCACTCTCACCCTCACGGTAACCGTAACCCTAACCCTAACCCTAAAAATAACCCTAACCCTAACCCTAACCCTCACCCTAACAGTAACGGTCACCCTAACCCAAACCCACAAACTAACACTTAGCCTCACCTTAACACTGACCCTAACCCTAACACTAACCCTAACCCTAACCCTAACCCTAATCCTCAACCTAACCCTCACCCTCACCCTAACCCTAACACTAACCCTAAACCTAACCCTCACCCTAACCCTCCCCCTAAGCCTATATCTAACCCTAAACCTCCCAGTAACACTAACCTTAATACTGAACCTTAACCCCACATTAACCCTAACCCTAAACCTCACTCGCACCTTCACCGAACTCTAAACCTAAGCCTAACAATAACACTAACCCTAACCCTCAACCTAACCCTAACACTCACCCTCACGCTCACCCTCACCCTAACCCTAAGCCTAACCCTAACCCTGACCCTAACCCTCACACTCACGCTAACACTTACCCTAATCCTAATCCTAACCCTAAGCCTAAACCTCACCCTCATCCTAACCCTCACCCTAACACTAGCTCTAACACTAACCCTAAGCCTAACCCTCACGCTCAGCCTCAACCTAACCCTATCTCTAACCCTAAACCTCACCTTCACCCTAACCCTAAAACTACCCCACAGCCTGATCGTAAACCAAACCCTAAACCTAAACCTAACCCTCACAATTTACCCTAAATGTCACCCTAACCCTTAACCTCACCCTCACCCTCAACCTCACGCTCAGAATAACCCTAACCCAAACCCTAATCCTAACCCTCAACCTCAACCTCACCTTAACCCTAACGCTAACCCTCACCCTCAGGCTCACCCTAACCCTAACTCTAACCCTAACCCTCACCCTCACACTAACCCTAACCCACACCCTCACCCTAACCCTAAACCTAACCCTAAACCTCACCCTGAAATTCAACATAACCCTAACCTCACCCTCACCAAAACCTCAAAGTAAATCTAACTCTAAACCTAACAATAAAACTAACCGTATCACTACCTCTAACCCTAACCATAACCCTCACCCTCAGCCTCACCCTCACCACAAACTTAATCCTAAACATAACACTAAGCATAACTCTAACCCTAACACTAACCCTAATCCTCACCCCCACCCTCACCCTCAGCCTAACCCTAAGACAAACCCTAACCCTAACCCTCACCGTAACCCTAACCCTAAACTTAACCCTAATCCTAAACTTAGCCCTATCCTTAAACCTCAAATTAAATCTCATCCTCACCCTAACCCTAAAACTAACCCTCACCCTAAACCTCACCTTAACCCTCCCCCTAAACATCACTCTAAGCCTAAATCTCACCCTCACCCTAACCCTAATTCTAACCCTAACCATAAAACTAAACCTCATCCTAACCCTTAAACCTCACACACCCTAACCCTTACCCTAATCCTACTCCTATCACTAAGCCTAACCCTCATCCACACCCTAACCCTCAACCTAACCCTAACTCTAACACTAACCCTAAACCTAACCCTCACCCTCAGCCTCATTCTAACCCTAATTCTAAACCTACACCTCAAACTCACCCTAACCCTAACCCTAACCCTAAAGCTAAACCTCACCCTAACCCTAAACCCAAAACTCACCCTCACCATTGCCCTCATCCTAACCCTAATCCTAACCCTAATGCTCATCCAAACCCTCGCCATAACCCTAACCCTAGCCCTCACCCTAACCCTTACCCTCAAACTCTCCCTCACCCTCAGCCTAAACCTAAGCCTAAACCTAACCCTCACCCTAACCCTCACACTCACCCTCACCCTAACCCTAACTCTAAACCTAACCCTATCCCTAAACCTCCAACTATGTTTATTGCAGCATTATTTACCATAGCTAAGATATGGAACCAACCCAGATGCCCCTCAGTAGATGAATGGATCAAGAAAATGTGGTATATATACACAATGGAATTCTATGCCTCTATCAGAAAGAATGACATTTCCCCATTTGTTAGGAAATGGAAAGGTTTGGAAAAAATTATATTAAGTGAAGTAAGCCAGGCCCAAATAAGCATAGGTCCCATGGTTTCCCTTATTTGCAATATCTAGTATAGGTATGAGTCAAGCGGAAAAGGTCAGATAATGTGATGTTAGGAAAATGAACCCTTAAATATGTATTTTAATGCTTTCGTTTCTTTCATGCATGTGTTTCTAACGCATTTATAAGATTATTTCTTTGTTGCTTTGTATGTCCCTCCCCCACAGTGTAACCCCCGCTTTCACTATATTTGATTTCAGTATAACATGTGGAGGAGATGGGGACAAACAAGTCGTTTAAGGATTCAGGTGGACCTGTTGCAACAATGAGAAGTACAAAATGTCATGTCAAAACCAGCTTTACAATGTCGGTGTGGGGGGGAGGGGGGTATAATTGGGTGGGGGGAGGGGGGTATAATTGGGTGGGGGAGGGGGGAGGCGGGGAAGGGAGGTGAAGGGTAAACAAAGGAGGAGGCTGCAATGCTTGGTAAGAAATGTATGGATTATCCTGCCCATGTAATTGTAGCCCCTCTGTACAGTATGTTCTCAAATAAAATAAAATAAAATTAAAAAAACAACAAAACAAAACAAAACAAAACACTCACCCTAACCCTAAGCCTAACCCTAACATAACCATAACCCTCACACTCACCCTCACCCTAACCCTAACCCTAAACCTAACCTAAACCCTCAATCTAACCCTCACCCTATCCCTAACTCTAACATTAACCCTAACCCTAACCCTCACCCTCAACCTCACCCTAACCCTACATCTATCCCTAACCCTAAGACTGAACCTCACCCTAAGCCTAACCCTAACCCTCACCCTCACCCTCACCGTAACCCTAATCTTAAACCTAAAAATAACCCTAACACTATCCCTAACCCTCACCTTAACCATAAACCTCACCCTAACCCTAAACCTCACCATAACACTTACCCTCACTCTAACACTAACCCTAACCCTAACAATAACCCTCACACTAAACCTAACCCTCACCCTAATACTAAACCTCACCCTAACCCTAACCAAAACCCTCACCCTCACCGTAGCCCTCACCCTAACCCTAATTCTAACCCTCACCCTCACCCTAACCCTAACCCTCATCCTCACACTAAACCTCACACTGACCCTAACCCTAACCCACAATCTAACACTCACCCTAACTCTAACCCTAACCCTTACCCTAACCCTAAACCGAACATTAACGCTCACCCTTAACCCTCACACTCAGCCTAAACCATAACTTTACCCTTAGCATATTCCTCACCCTAAACCTCACCCTAAACCTAAACCTCATCCTAACCCTCACCTTAACCATAAACCTAACCATACCCCTAACCCTAACCCTCACCCTCAACCTCACGCTCAGCCTATCCCTAAGCATAAGCCTAAGCCTATCCCTCACCCTCACACTCACCCTCACAGTAACTCTAACCCTAAACCAAACAAAAAACTAATCCTAAGCCTAACCCTAACCCTAACCGTAACCCTACCCTAATCCTAACACTCACCCTCACCCTAGGCCTGATCCTAACCCTAACCCTTACCCTAATGCTAACCCTCACCCTTACAGTAACCTTAACCCTCATCCTAACCTCACCCTAACCCAAAACCCTAAATCTAAACCTCAACCTACACCTAAAGCTAATCCTCACCCTAACACTAACCCTCACCCTAACCCTCACCTGAACCCTAACTCTACCTCTAAGCCTCACTCTAACCCTAACCCTCACGCTCACCCTCTCCCTCAGTGTAACCCTAATCCTAACCCTAACCCTAACCCTCACAATAACTCTAAAGCTTACCCTCACCCTAACCCTCAACCTAACCCTAAACCTCACACACACCCTAACCATTACCCTAATCCTAATCTTATCACTAAGCCTAAATCTCACCCACACCCTAAACCTCACCCTAACCCTAACTCTAACACTAACCCTAACCCTAACCCTCACCTTCACCCTCAGCCTTACCCTAACCCTAACTCTAACCCTAAAACTCAACCTCACCCTAACCCTAACCCTAAAACTCACCCTCACATTAGACCTCACCCTAACCCTAATCCTAAACCTAATGCTAATCCAAACCCTCCCATAACCCTAAACCTAGCCATCACCCTAACCCTAACCCTCAACCTTCACCCTCAGCCTAAATCTAAGCCTAAACCTAACCCTCACACTAACCCTCACAGTCACCCTCACCCTAACCCTAAACCTAAACCTAACCCTATCCCTAAACCTAACCCACACCCTAAACATAACAGTAACCTTAACCCTAAACCTCACCCTAACCATAACTCTAACCCTAAACCTCACCCACACCCTAACCCTAACCCTAAACCGCACCCTAACCCTATACCTAACCCTCACCCTATAGCTAACCCTATACCTAACCCTATACCTAACCCTCTAACCCTAACCCTAACAATAACACTAACCCTAACGCTAACCATCACCCTAACCCTAATCCTCACCCCCACCCTCAGCCTCAGCCTAACCCTAAGCCTAAGACTAACCCTCACCCTAACCCTCACACTCACCCTTACCCTAAACCTAATCCTAAACCTAGCTCTATCCATAAACCTTAACCTAAACCTCACCCTCACCCTCACCCTAACACTAACCCTAACCCTAAACCGCAACCTAACCCTCCGCCTCACTCTAAATCTAACCCTAATCCTCACACTCACCCTCAACCTAAACCTAACCCTAACGCTAAAGCTCACCCTAAACCTCACCCAAACTGTAGCCCTCACCCGCACCCTCAACCTCACAGTGACCCTAACCCTCACCATAAAATTAACACTAACCCTAACCCTAACCATAACCATAACAATAACCATAACCCTCGCCCTCACCAATTACTTAACCCTAACCATAACATTAACAATAACCCTAACCCTAATCCTCACCCCCAAACTCACCCTCAGCCTAACCCTAAACCTAAATGTAACCCTAACCATAACCCTAACCCTCACTGTAACCCTAACCGTAACCCTAACCCTAAACCTAACCCTAATCCCTCAGCCTAACCTTCCCCCTAAACAAACCCCAACCCTAACCCTCACCCTAACCCTATCCTAACCCTCAACCTCACCGTAACCTTAACTCTAAACCTAACCCTAACAATAACCCTAACCCTAATCCTAAACCTCACCTAACCATAACCCTCACCCTAAACTAAACTCTCAGCCTAACACTTAACCTCACCGCAACACTAACCCTAACCCTAACACTAACCCACACACTAACACTAACCGTAACCCTAACCAGAAACCTCAACTAAACCCTCACCCTCACCCTAACACTAACATTAACCCTAATCCTAACAATAACACTAACCCTAACTGGAAACATCACCCTCAACTTAGTCCTCACCCACACCCTCTCCCTCAGCCTAACTCTAAGCCTAAGCCTAACCCTCAACCTAAACTTCACACTCACCCTCAACCTAACTCTAATCCTAAACCTAACCCTATTCCTAAACCTCAACTTAATCCTCACCCTCACCCTAAACCTAACACTAACCCTAACTCTAAACCTCACCCTAACCCTCACCCTAACCCTAACCCTAATAGTAACACTAACACTAACCCTAAATCTAACCCTCACACTAAGCCTCCCCCTAACACTATATCTAACCCTATACCTCACCCTCACCCTAACCCTAATCCTAACCCTTAACCCCACCCTTAACATAACCCTAAACCTCACCGGCACCCTCACCCTCACCGTAACTCTAACCCTAACCCTAACAATAACACTAACCCTAATCCTCACCCTAACCCTAACACTCACCCTCACCCTCCCCTCAGACTAACCCTAAGCCTGACCCTAAACCTGAAGCTAACCCTCACACTCATGCTAACCCTTACCCTAATCCTAATCCTAACCCTAAGCCAAAACGTCATTCTCATCCTAACCCTCAACCTAACCCTAACTCTAACACTAACCCTAACGCTAACCCGCACCCTCAGCCTCACCCTAAACCTAACTCTAACATTAAACCTCAATTTTACCCTAACCCTAACCCTAAACCTCACCCTAACCCTCCCCTTACCCTAACTCTAACACTAAACCTCACACTCACCCTCACCCTAACCCTAACACTAACACTAAACCTCACGTTAAAACTCACCCTAACTGTAGCACTCACCCGCACCCTCAACCTTACTGAAACTCTAACCCTAATCCTAACAATAACACTAACCCTAACAATAACCCTAACCCTAACCATAACCCTCACCCTCAGCGTCACCCTCACCACTAACTTAACCCTAAGCATACCAGTAACAAAAACCCTAACTCTAACCCTGATCCTCACCACCACCCTCACCCTCAGGCTAACCCTAAACCTAAGCCTAACCCTAATCCTCAGCCTAACCCAAACCCTAACCCTAACCTGCACCCTAACCCTAAGCTTAAGCCTAACCCTAACCCTAACCCTCACACTAACCCTCACCCTAATCCTAATCGTAAATTTAACCCTATCCCTAACCCTAACCCTCAAAGTCAGCCTCAACCTAGCCCTCACCCTAACCCTAATCCTAACAGTAAACCTCATCCTAACCCTCACCCAAACCCTAACCGTAACCCTAACACTAACCCTTACTCTAACCCTAAACCTCACCCTCACCCTAACCCTAACTCTTACCCTAACCCTAAACCTAAACCTCATCCTAACCCTATCCCTCACACACACCCTAACCATTACCCTAATCCTAATCCTATCACTAAGCCTAACCCTCACCCACACCCTAACCCTCAACCTAGCCCTAATTCTAAAACTAACTTTAACCCTCACCCTCACCCTCAGCCTCACCCTAACCCTAACTCTAAACCTAAACCGAAACCTCACCCTAAACCTAAGCCTAAACCTAACGCTAAACCTCACCCTAACACTAACCCTAAAACTCACCCTCACATTAGCCATCACCCTAACCCTAATCCTAACCCTAAAGCTCATCCAAACACTCCCCATAACCCTAACCCTAGCCTCCCAACCTAACCCTAACCCTCAACTTCACTCTCACCCTCAGCCTAACCCTAAGCCTAAACCTAACCCTCACCCTAACCCTCACACTCACCCTCATCCTAACCCTAATCCTAAACCATATCCTATCCCTAAAACTCACCCTCACCATAAACCTAACACTAACCCTAACCCTAAACCTCACCCTAACCCTAACTCTAACCCTAAACCTCAGCCACACCCTAACACTAAACCTAACCCTAAACCGCACCCTAACCCTAACCCTAAACCGCACCCACACCCTCACCCTCACTGTAACTCTAACCCAACCCTAACAATAACACTAACCCTAACCCTAATCATCACCCTAACCCTAATCCTCACCCGCACCCTCAGCCTCAGCCTAACCCTAAGCCTAAGACTAACCCTCACCCTAACCCTCACACTCACCCTCACCCTAAACCTAATCCTAAACCTAGCCCTATCCATAAACCTCAACCTAAACCTCAACCTCACCATAACCCTAACATTAATCCTAACCCTAAACCTCAAACTAAACCTCCCCCTAACCCTAACTCTAACACTAAACCTCACACTCACCCTCAACCTAAACTTAACCCTAATGCTAAACCTCACCCTAAACCTCACCTTAACTGTAGCCCTCACTCGCACCCTCAACCTCACCGTGACCCTAACCCAAACCCTAAAATTAACAGTAAACCTAACCCTAACCCTAACCATAAAAATAACCATGACCCTTACCCTCAGCCTCACCCTCACCTATAACTTAACCCTAACCATAACGTTAAAAATAACCCTAACCCTAATCCTCACCCCCAAACTCACCCTCAGCCTAACACTAAACCTAACTGTAACCTTAACCCTAACCATAACCCTCACTGTAACCCTAACCCTAACCCTAAACCTAAACCTAACCCTTATCCTCAGCCTCATTCTCACCCTAACCAAAACCCAACCCTAACCCTCACACTAATCCTCAGCCTAACCCTAACCCTAACCCTCAACCTCACCGTAACCTTAACCCTAAACCTAAACCTAACAATAACCCTATACCTAATCCTAAACCTCACCCTAACCATAATCCTCACCCTAAACCAAACTCTCACCCTAACACTTAACCTCACCCTAACACTAACCCTAAACCTAACACTAACCCTTACACTAACCCTAACCGTTACCCTAACCCTAAACCTCAACTTAACCCTCACCCTCACCCTAACCCTAACACTAACCCTAACCCTAAAAATAACACTAACCCTAACTCGAATCATCACCCTCAACTTAGTCCTTACCCCCACCCTCTCCCTCAGCCTAACCCTAAGCCTAAGCCTAACCCTCAACCTAACCCTCACACTCACACTCACCCTAACCCTAATCCTAAACCTAACCCTATCCCTAAACCTCAACTTACCCCTCACCCTCACCCTAACACTCAACCTAACCCTAACCCTAACAGTAACACTAACGCTAACCCTAAACCTAACCCTCACACTAAGCCTCCCCCTAACACTATATCTAACCCTAAACTTCACCCTCACCCTAAACCTAACCCTTAACCCCATCTTAAAACTAACCCTAAACCTCACCTGCACCCTCACCCTCACCGTAACACTAACCCTAACCCTAACAATAACACTAACCCCAACCCTCACCCAAACCCTAACACTCACCCTCACCCTCACCCTCAGACTAACCCTAAGCCTAACCCTAACCCTGACCCTAACCCTCACACTCACTCTAACCCTTACCCTAATCCTAATCCTAACCCTAAGTCTAACCCTCACTCTCATACTAACCCTCACCCTAAACCTAACTCTAACATTAACCCTAACACTAACCCTCACCCTCAGCCTCACACTAACCCTAATTCTAACCCTAAACCTCACCTTCACCCTGACCCTAACCCTAAACCACACCCTAAACCTAACACTAAACCTCATCCTCACAGTAGCCCTCACCCTAACACTAATCCTAAACCTAAACCTCATCCTATCCCTCACCCTCACACTAACCCTAACCCTCACTCTCACCCTAACCCTAAACCAAACACTAAAGCTCAACCTAACCCTAACCCTCACCCTCAACATAACCCTTAACCTAACCCTCACCCTAACCCTAAACATAACCCTCAACCCCACCCTCACCCTCAACGTAACTCTAACCCTAACCCTAACAATAACACTAACTCTAACCCTAACCATCAACCTAACCCTAATCCTCAACCCCACCCTCATCCTCAGCCTAAACCTAAGCCTAAGCCTAACACTCACCCTAACCCTCACATTCACCCTCAACCTCACCCTAATCCTAAAGCTAGCCCTATCCCTAAACCTCAACCTAAACCTAACCCTCACCCTAACCCTAACACTAACCCAAAACTTCACCCTAACCCTCCCCATAACCCTAACTCTAACCCTAAACCTCACACTCAACCTCACCCTAACCCTAACCCTAACACTAAACCTCACACTAAACCTCGCTCTAACCATAACCCTCACCGCACTCTCAACCTCACCCTAACTCTAACCCTAACCCTAACAATAACACTAACCCTAACCATTACCCTAACCCTAATCCTCACCCCCACCCTCACCCTCAGCATAACCCTAACCCTAAGCCTAACCCTAAACCTAACCCTCACATACCCTAACCCTAACCGTAACCCTAAATCTCACCCTAACCTTCACCATAACCTTAACCCTAACAAAAAGCCTAACCCTTACCCTTGACCTAACCCTCCCCCTAACCATAAATATAATCCTAAAACTCACACTCACCCTTATCTATATCCTAACCCTAACCCTCCCCCTAATCCTAACCCTCACCCTCACTGTGACCCTAACCCATGTCCTAACCGTCACCCTAACCCTAACCCTAAACCTCACCCAAACACTAATCCTAACTCTCACACTCACCCTAGCCCTCACCCAAACCCTAATCCTAACCCTAATTCTAATCCTAACCCTCACCCTAACACTTACATTAACATTCACCCTAATCCTAAGCCAAACCCTAACCCTCAACCTAACCCTAACCCTCAACCTCACTGTAAGCCTAACCATAACCGTCACCCTAACCCTAAATTTAAGCCGAAACCTAACTCTCACCCTAACTCTACCCATAACTCTCATCCTAACCCTAACCCTCACCCTCACCCTCACACTAAGCTTAACCCTAAGCCTAACCCTAACCCTAACCCTAAACCTAACACATACCCTAATCCTAATCCTAACACTAAGCCTTACCCTCCACCTAACCCTAACCCTCACCGTAACCCTTACTCTAACACTAACCCTAAACCTAACCCTCACCCTCAGCATCACCCTAACCCTAACTCTAACCCTAAACCTCACCCTCACCCTAAACCTAACCCTAAACCTCACCCTAACCCTAACCCTTAACCTCACCCTCACCCTAGCCCTCACCCTAACCATAATCCTAACCCTAACCCTCATCTGAACTCTCACCCTAACACTAACCCTAACCCTCACGCTCACACTCAACCTAACCCTAACCCAAAACCTAACCGTAACCCTCAACCTAACCCTGAACCTCATCCTCAATGTAACCCTTACCCTAACACTCACCCTAACCCTAAACTTAACCTGAACCCTAACTCTCACCCTAACCCTAACCCTAAACCTCACACTCAACCTAACCCTAACCCTAATACTAATCCTAACACTAACCCTAACCCTCACCCTCACCCTCACCTTAAGCCTAACCCTAAAATTAATCCTAACCCTAACCCTAACCCTAAACCTCATCCTCACCATAAACCTCACGGTAACCCTAACACTAATCCTCAATGTAACCCTCATCCTCACCCTCACCCTAGCCCTCACCCTAAACTAAACCCTCATCCTCACCCTAAACCTCACACTAACCCTAACACTAATCCTCAATCTAACCCTCAGCATAACTCTCACCTTTACCCTTACCGTCACCACACCCTAACCCTCACCCTAACCCTGCCCCTCACCCTGACCCTAACCCTACCCCTAAACCTCACCCTCACCCTAACCCTAACTCTAACCCTAACCCTAACATTAAACCTCACCCTATCCCTAACCCTAACCCTCACACTCAACCTCATGTTCAGCCTAACCCTAAGCCTAAGCTTAACCCTTACCCTAAACCTCACACTCACCCTAGCCTTCACCTTCAGACTTACCCTAACACTAACTCTAACCCTAAAACTCACCCTCATCCTAACCCTAACCCTAAACCTAACCCTAAACCTCAGCCTAACCCAAACCCTAAACCTTACCCTCATCCTAGCCCTCACCCTAAACCTAATCCTAAAACTAACCCTCATCGTAACCATCACCCTAACACTAACCCGATCCCGAACGCTCATGCTCACCCTAATCCTAAACCTAACCCGAACACTCAACCAAATCCTAACCCTCACCCTCACTGTAACCGTTACCCTAATCCTCACCCTAAACCTAAACTTAACCCGAACCCTCACTCTCAGCCTAACCCTAAGCTTAAGCCTAAAGCTAACTCTAACACTAAGCCTAAACCTAACTCTCAACCTCATCCTCAATCTAACTCTAACTCTAACCCTAAACCTCACTCTCACGCTAACCCTAACTCTAACCCTAACCCAAACACTAAAACTCACCCCAAACCTAACCCGAACCCTCACCCTCATTGTAAATCTAACCCTAACCCTAACAATAACCCTAACTCTAACCCTAACCATAACCATAATCCTCACCCTAATATTAACACTCACCCTAACACTTACCCTAACCCTAACACTAACCCTAACCCTAACACTAACCCTCACAATAACCCTAAACCTCATCCTAATCCTAAACCTCACCCTAACCCTAACCCTAAATCTAACCCTCAACCTCACCCTAGCCCTCACCCTAACCCTAATTCTAACCCTCACCCTCACCCTAACCCTAACCCTAACGCTCATCCTCACCCTAAACCTCACACTAACCCTAACCCTAACCCCAAACCTCAATCTAAACCTCACCCTAACAGTCACCCTTATCTCTCACCCTCAGCCTAAACCTTAACTTTACCCTTACCATCATCCTCAACCTAACCCTAAACCTCATCCTAACCCTCACCATAACCTTAAACCTAACCATCACCCTAACCCTAACCCTCACCCTCAACCTCATGCTTAGCTTAACCCTAAGCCTAACCCTTACTCTGACGCTCACCCTCAACCTAGCCCTCACCATAACCCTAATCTTAAGATTATCCCTCATCCTAACCCACACCCTAACCCTAAGCCTAAAAATCACCCTAACCCTAATCCTCACCCCCAACCTCATCCTCCACATAACCCTAATCCTAAGCTTAACCCTAACACTAACCCTCACATACCCTCACCCTAACCCTAATCCTAACCCTAAACCTAAACCTAAACCTCAACCTAACCCTCAACCTAACCTTAACCCTAACACTGACCCTAACCATAAGCCTCGACCTAACCCTCCGCCTAACCATAAATCTATCCCTAAAACTCACCCTCACCCTAAACCAAATTCTAACCCTAACCCTGAACCTAACCTAACCATCACCCTCACTGTAACACTCACCCTGATCCTAACCCTCACCCTAACCCTAAATCTCACCTGAACACTAACCCTAACCCTCCCCCTCCCCCTAGCCCTCACCCTAACCCTAAACCTAACCCTAATGCTCATCCTAACCCACACCCTAACCTTAACACTAACCCTGACCCTAAACTTAAGCCTAAACCTAATCCTCAACCTAACCCTAACCCTCACGCTCACCATAACCGTAACCCTCATCCTAACCCTAAACTTAACCCGAACCCTAACTTTCACCCTAACCCTACCCCTAAATCTCACCCTAACCCTATCCCTCACCCTCACCCTCACCCTTAGCCTAACCATAAGCTAACCCTAACCCTAACCCTAACCCTCACACTCACGTTAACCTGTACCCTAATCCTAATCCTAACACCTAGCCTAAACCTTACCCTCACTCTAACCCTCACTGTAACCCTAAATCTAACACTAACCCTAACCCTAACCCTCACCCTCAGCCTCACCCTAACCTTAACTCTAACCCTAAACCTGACCCTCACCATAACACTAACCCTAAACCTCACCCTCACCCTAGCTCTAACCCTAACCCTTATCCTAAACCTAACCCTCATCCTAACCCTCACCCTCACCCTCACTTTCACCCTAACCCTAACCCTAACCCTAACCCTAACCCTCAACCTAACCCTAACCCTAACTCTCAGCCTAACCCTAAACCTAACCCTCACCCTCACCCTAACCCTCAAACTCACCCTCACCTTCAGCCTAACACTAAGCCTAAAACTAACCCTCACCCTAACCCTCACACTCACCCAAAAACCAACCCTAATCCTAATCCTAACACTAACCCTAAACCTCACGCTCACCCTAACCCTCACCTTAAGCCTAACCCTAAAATTAATCCTAAGTCTAACCCTAACCCTCACACTTACCCTCACCCTTACCCGAATCCTAATCCTAACACTAAGCCTAACACTCATTCTCATACTAACCCTCACTGTAACCATAACTCTAACACTAACCCTAACACTAACCCTCACCCTCAGCCTCACCCTAACCCTAACTCTAACCCTAAACCTCACCCTCACACTAACCCTAACCCTAAACCTAACCCTACACCTCACCCTAACCCAAATCCTAAACCTCAACCTCACCCTAGCCCTCACCCTAACCATAAAACTAACCCTCATCCTAACCCTCAGCCTAACACTAACCCTAACCCTCACCTTCACCCTCACCCTAACACTAAACCTAACCCTAAGCCTCAACCTAACCCCAACCCTCACCCTCACTGTAACCGTTACCCTTACCCTCATGCTAACCCTAAACTTAACCCGAACCCTAACTCTCACCCTAACCCTAACCCTAACCCTTACCCTAACCCTCACCCTCAACCTAACCCTAAGCCTAAACCTATCCCTAACCCTAACCCTCATCCTATCCCTCAGCCTAACCTAACCCTCATCCTATACCTAACCCTCACCCTTACCCTCACCCTCACCGTCACCGTAACTCTAACCCTAACCCTTACAATAACACTAAACCTAACCCTAAGCCTGTCCCTCAACCTAAACCTCAACCTAAACCACAGCCTCACCCTAACCCTAACACTAGCCCTCACCCTAACCCTCCCCCTAAACCTAAATCTAACCCTATACCTCACACTCACCCTAACCCTAATCCTAACCCTAAACCTAAACCTCACCCTCACCCTCGTCGTAACTCTAACCCTAAACCTAACAATAACACTAAATCTAACCCTAAACCTAACCCTAACACTAATCCTACCCCTAACCCTCACACTCAGCCTCAACCTAACTGCAAACTTAATCATAACCATAACACTAACAAGAATCCTAACCCTAACCCTAATCCTAACCCTCACCCTCACCCTAACACTCATCCTTTCCCTAACCCTCAACCTAACCTTAACCCTGACCCTCACCATAACCCTAAGCCACATCCTAACCCTTACCCTCACCCTAACCCTAACCCTAATCCTCACCCTAACATTAACCATAATCCTCACCTTCACCCTAGCCATCACGCTAACCCTAATCCTAACCCTAATCCTCAACCTAACATTGACCCTAACCCTAAACCTAACACTCAACCTAACCCTAATCCTAACCCTCAACCTCAACCTAACCCTAACTCTCACCCTTACTATAAACCTCAACCAAACCCAAAACTTAACCCTCATCCTAAACCTCACCCTAACCCTAACCGTAACCCTCACACTAACCCGCACCCTAACCCTAACTCTAAACCTAAACGACACCCTCACCCTCACCCTTACCCAAACCATAACCCTAAACCTCACCCTAAACCTAACCCTCAACCTCACCCTCACCGTAACTCTAACCCTAACCCTAACAATAACACTAACCCTAAACCTAACCCTAACCCTCACCCTCACCATAACCTTAACCCTAACCCAAACCCTCAGCCTAACCCTAACCCTAACCCTAACCCTAAACCTCACCCTAACCCTAACCCTAACCCTAACCCTCACCCTCACCGTAACAGTAACCTAACCCTAAACCAAACAATAACCCTAACACTGACCCTAACCCTCACCCAAACCATAACCCTCGCCCTAAAATTAAACCTCACCCTAACACTTAACCTCACCATAACACTAACACTAACCCTAACACTAACGCTCACACTAACCCTAACCCTAAACCTAGACATCACCTTAACCCTAACCCTCACCCTCAACCTCACGCTCAGCCTAAACCTAAGCCTAAGCCTAACCCTTACTGTAAACCTCACCCTCACCCTAGCCCTCAACCTAACTCTAACCCTAACCATCACCAAACCCTAATCCTCACCCCCAACCTCACCCTCAGCCTAACCCTAATCCTAAGCCTAACCCTAACCCTCACCCTCACAAACCCTCACCCTTACCCTAATTCTAACCCTAACCCTAACCCTAAACCTCAACCTAACCCTCACCCTAACCTTATCACTAACACTAACCCTAACCCTAACCCTCGACCTAACCTTCCCCCAACACTAAATCTAACCCGAAAACTCACCCTCACCCTAACCCAAATCCTAACCCTAAACCTCACCCTTACCCTAACCCTCACCTTCATTGTAACTCTAACCCTCATCCTAACCGTCACCCTAACCCGAACCCTAACCCTAAACCTCACTCAAACACTCGAACTAACCCTACAACTAACCCTAAATCTAACCTTAAATCTCCCCCTCATCCTAACCCTAATCCTAACCCTAACCCTAAACCTCACCCTAACCCTAAACCTCACCCTCACCTTCACCCTGACCATAACTCTAACCCTAAGCCTAACAATAGCACTAATCCTAACCCTAAATCTAACCCTAACCCTAACCCTAATCCTAACACTCACCCTCACCCTAAACATAATCTTAAACCTAATCCTCAACCTCACCCTAACCCTCAACCACACTGTAAACCTAACATTGATCCTAACCTTAACCCTAACCCTAACCCTAACCCTAAACCATACCCTAACACTAACTCTAACACTGACCCTTACCCTAGCCCTCACCGTAACCCTAATCCTAACCCTAACCCTCACCCTAAGCTTAACGCTCACCCTCACCCTCACACTCAGCCTAACCCTAAACCTAAGCCTAACCCTAACCCTAACCATCACACTCACCCTAAATTTACCCTAATCCTAATCTTAACCCTAAGCCAAAGCCTAACCCTCACCATCACCCTCACCCTATCCCTAACCCTCACCCTAACCCTAACTCTAACACTAACCCTAACCCTAACCCTCAACCTCAGCCTCAAGCTTACCCTAACACTAAAAATAAACCTCAAACTCATCCTAACTCTAAAACTAACCCTAAACCTAAACCTCACCCTAACCCTAACCAAAAACCTCACCCTCAACCTAGCCTTCACCCTAACCTTAATACTAACCCTAACCCTCATCCTACCCCTCCCCATAACCCTAACCCTAAAACTCACCTTCAACCTAACCCTCACCCTAACCTTAACCCTAACCCTCACCCTAACATTAACGCTCGACCAAGCCCTCCAACTAAACCTAAATCTACCACTAAACCTCACCTTCACCCTAACCCTAAACCTAAGCCTAACCCTAAACCTCACCCTAACCCTAACCCTAATCCTCACCCTCACTCTCACCATAACTCTAACCCTAACCCTAAAAATAACACTAATCCTAAACTTAAACCTAACCCTAACCCTAACCCTAATCCTAACTCTCACCCTCACCCTAACCATAATCTTAAACCTAACCATCAAGGTAACCCTAAACCTCACCCTCACCGTAACCCTCACCTTCATCCTAACCCTAACCCAAACCCTAACCCTAAATCTAAACCTTACCCTAAAACTAATCCTAACCCTCACCTCACCTAGCCTTAACCCTCACCCTAAACCTAACCCTAACCCTCACCCTAACCCTAAACTTAACTGAACCCTAGCTCTCACCCTAACACTAACCCTCACCCAAACCCTAACGCTCACCCTCACCCTCACTCTCAGCCTAACATTAAGCCTAAGCCTAACCCTAACCCTAACACTCACACTCATCCAAACCCTTACACTAATGCTAATCCTAACCCTAAGCCTAACCCTCACCCTCACCCTCACCCTCACCCTAACCCTTACCCTAACCCTAACTCTAACACTAACCATAAACCTAACCCTCAACCTCAGCCTCAACCTTAACCTAACTCTAACCCTAAACCTCACTCTCACCGTAACCCTAACTCTAAACCTAACCCTAACACTAAACCTCACCCTAAACCTAACCCTCACCCTCACAGTAACCGTAACCCTAACCCTAACCCTAACAATAACCCTAAACCTAACCCTAACCCTAACCCTAATCCTAATTCTCACCCTCACCCTGACCATAATCTTAAACCTAACCATCAACGTTACCCTAAACCTCCCCCTCACCGTAACCCTAACCCTCATCCTAACCCTAACCCAAACCGTAACCCTAAATCTAAACCTTACCCTAACACTAACCCTAACCCTCACCTCACCTAGCCTTCACCCTCACCTTAAACCTAGCCCTAACCCTCACCCTAACCCTAAACTTAACTGAACCCTAGCTCTCACCCTAACACTAACACTCACCCTAACCCTACCCCTCACTCTCACCCTCACTCTCAGCCTAATCCTAAGCCTAAGCCTAACCCTAACCCTAACCCTCACACTCACCCAAACCCTTACACTAATGCTAATCCTAACCCTAAGCCTAACCTTCACCCTCATCCTCACCCTCACCCTAACCCTCACCCTAACCCTAACTCTAACACTAACCATAAACCCAACCCTCAACCTCAGCCTCAACCTTAACCTAACTCTAACCCTAAACCTCACCCTCACCGTAACCCTAACCCTAACACTAAACCTCACCCTAAACCTAACCCTCACCCTCACAGTAACTGTAACCCTAACCCTAACCCTAACAATAACCCTAAACCTAACCCTGAATCTCACCCTAACCATAACCCTCACCCTAACATTAACCCTCACCTTAACACTTACCTTCACCCTAACACTAACTCTAACCCTAACACTAAATCTCACACTACCCTAATCCTCACCCTAATCCTAAATCTCACCCTAACCCTAACCTTAAATCTAACCCTCACCCTCACCCCAGCCCTCACCCTAACCCTAATTCTAACCCATACCCTCACACTCACCCTAAACCTCATCCTCACCCTAAACCTCACACTAACCCGAACCTAACCCTAATCCTCAATCTAACCCTCACCTAAACCTAACCCTAACCATAAACCTAACCCTAACCCTCATCCATATCTTAACCCTCAAACTCAGCCTAAACCTCACGTTTACCCTTACCATCATCCTCACCCTAACCCTCACCCTAACCCTAAACCTCATCCTAACCCTCACCCTAACCTTAAACCTAACCATCGCCCTAACCTGAAACCTCACCCTCAACCTCATTCTCAGCCTAACCATAAGCCTAAACCTAACCCTTACTCTAAATATCACCCTCACCCTAGCCCTCACGCTAACCCTAATCCTAACCCTAACCCTCATCCTAACCCTCACCCTAACCCTAAACCTAACCATCACCCTAACCCTAATCCTCACCCCACACTCACGCTCAGCATAACCCTAACTCTAAGCCTAAGCCTAACCCTAACCCTCACATACCCTAAACCTAACGCTAATCCTAACCCTACCCCTAAACATCAACCTAACCCTCACCCTAACCTTAACCCTATCACTAATCCTAATCCTAACCCTCGACTGAACCCACCCCCTAACCCTAAATCTAACCCTAAAACTCACGATCACCCTAACCCAAATCCTAACTCTAACCCTCATTCTAACTCTAAACCTCACCCTCAATATATCGCTCACTCTCATCCTAACCATCACCTTAAGCCTAAGCCTAACCCTAAACCTCACCCAAACACTAACCCTAACCTTCACCCTCATCCTAACCTTCACCCTAACCCTAACCCTAACCATCACCAAACCCTAATCCTCACCCCCAACCTCACCCTCAGCCTAACCCTAATCCTAAGCCTAACCCTAACCCTCACCCTCACAAACCCTCACCCTTACCCTAATTCTAACCCTAACCCTAACCCTAAACCTCAACCTAACCCTCACCCTAACCTTATCACTAACACTAACCCTAACCCTAACCCTCGACCTAACCTTCCCCCGAACACTAAATCTAACCCGAAAACTCACCCTCACCCTAACCCAAATCCTAACCCAAATCCTCACCCTTTCCCTAACACTCACCCTCATTGTAACCCTAACCCTCATCCTAACCGTCACCTCCTAACCCTAAACCTCATCCTAACCCTCACCCTAACACTAAACCTAACCTTCACCCTAATCCTAAGCCTAACCCTAACCCTCAACCTAACCCTAACCCTCACCCTCACTGTAACCCTAACCCTAACCCTAAGCCTAAGCCTAAACTTAACCCGATCCCTAACTCTCACACTAACCCTACCCCTAACCCTCACCGTAACCCTAACCCTAACCCTAAACCTCACCCAAACACTAAACCTAACCCTCACCCTCACCCTAGCCCTCAACCCTAACCCTAATCCTAAACCTAATCCTCATCCTAAAACTCACCCTAACCCTAACCCTAAACCTCACCTTAATCCTAAGCCTAACCCTAACCCTCATCTAACCTTAACCCTCAAACTCACTGTAACCCTAACCCTAACCCTCACCCTAACCCTAAACTTAACACCAACGCTAACTCTCACCCTAAACCTACCCCTAACTCTCACCCTAACCCTAACACTCACACTCACCCTCACCCTCAGCCTAACAGTAAGCCTAAGCCTAACCCTAAACCTAACCCTCACAGTCACCCTAACCCTTACCCTAATCCCAATCCTAACACTAAGGCTAACCCTTACCCTCACCCTATCCCTCACGGTAACCCTAACTCTAACACTGACCCTAACACTAACCCTCAACCTCAGCCTCACCCTAAACTTAACTCTAACCTTCAACCTCACCCTCACCGTAAACCTAACCCTAAACCTTAACCCTAAACCTCACCCTAACCCTAAACGTAAACCTCACCCATACCCTCGCCCTCACACTAACCCTAATCCTAACCGTAACTCTCATCCTAAGCCTCACCCTAACACTAAACCTAACTGTCACCTTCACCATCACACTAGCCCTAACCTAACCCTCAAACTAACCCTATCCCTAACTCTCACCCTAACCCTAAACCTAACCCTCACACTAACCCTAAACCTCAACCTCACCCTTACTCTCAGGCTAACCATAAGCTTAAGCCTAACCCTTAACCTAAACTTCACACTCACCCTAACCCTTACCCTAATCCTAATCCTAACCCTAAGCCTAACCCTCACCCTCACCCTCACCCTCACCCTCACCCAAACCCTTAACCTAACCCGAACTCTAACACTAACCCTACACCTAAACCTCAACCTCCGCCTCAGGCTTTCCCTAACTCTAACCCTAATCCTCACCCTCAGCCTAACCCTAACTCTAAACCTAACCCTAGCACTGAACCTCACCGTAACCCTAACCTTAACCCTCATCCTAACCGTAACCTAACCCTAACCCAAACAATAACCCTATCCCTAAACCTAACGCTAACCCTCACCCTCACCATGAAAGTCACCCTAATATTAACCCTCACCCTAAAACTTACCCTCACTCTAACACTAACCCTAAACCTAACACTAACCCTCACACTAATCCTAAACCTCACCCTAATCCTAAACCTCACCCTAACCCTAACCCTAAATATAACCCTCACCCTCACCCTAGCCCTCACCCTAACCCTAATTATAACCCTCACCCTCACCCTAACCCTAACCCTCATCCTCACCCTAACGCTCAAACTAACCCTCACCCTAACCCTAATCCTCAATCGAACCTTCACCCTAACCTTAACCCTAACCCTTAAACTAACCCTAACCCTCACGCTCACAGTAACCCTAACCCTCACCCTCACCGTAATCCAAAACTTAACCCAAACACTAATTCTCACCCTAACCCTCACCCAAACCCTACCCCTAATTCTCACCCTAACCCTAACCCTCATACTCACCCTCACCCTCAGCCTAACCCTAAGCCTAAGCCTAAACCTAACACTAACCCTCACCCTCACCCTCACCCTTACCCGATTCCTAATCCTAACACTAAGACTAACACTCACCCTCACCCTAACCCTCACTGTAACCCTAATTCTAAGACTAACCCTAACCCTAACCCTCAGCCTCAGACTCACCCGAACCCTAACTCTAACCCTAAACCTTACTCTAAACCTAACCCTAACGCTAAAACTCTCCCTAAACCTCACACTAACCCTTAGCCAAATCCTAATCCTAACACTAAGCCTAACACTCACCCTCACCCTAACCCTCACTGTAACCCTAACTCTAACACTAACTCTAACCCTAAACCTAACCCTAAACCTCACCCTAACCCAAACCCTAAACCTTACCCTCACCCTAGCCCTCACGCTAACCCTAATCCTAAAACTAACCCTCATCCTAACCCTCACCCTAACACTAACCCTAACCCTCACCCTCACCCTCACCCTAACCCTAACCCTAACCCTCAACCTAACCCTAAACCTCACCCTCACTGTAACCGTTACCCTTACCCTCACCCTAACCCGAAACAAAACGCGAACACTTACTCTCACCCTAACGCTAATCCTATCCCTCATCCTAACCATAACCCTCATCCTAACCCTCACCCTCAGCCTACGGCTTAGCCTAACCCTATGCCTAACCCTCATCCTATCCCTCACCCTCACCCTAAACCTCACCTTAATCATAACCGTAACCCTCACCCTTACCCTCACCCTCACCCTCACCGTAACTCTAACCCTTACCCTAACAATAACACTAAACCGAACCCTAAACCTAACCCTAACACTAATCCTACCACTAACCCTCACCCTCAACCTCAAATTCAATGCAAACTTAACCATAACGATAACACTAACAATAATCCTAAACCTAACCTTAATCTTAACCCTCACCCTCACCCTAACCCTAATCCTAACCCTAATCCTCAACCTAACACTCACCCTAACCCTAACCCTAACCCTAATCCTCACCCTAACCCTAACTCTAACCCTAACCCTCAACCTCACCCTAACTGTAACCTAACCCTAACCCAAACAATAACCCTAACCCTCACCCTAACCATAACATTCACCCTAACATTAACCCTCACCCTAACACTTACCCTCACCCTAACACTAACCCTAACCCTATCATTAACCCTCACACTAACCCTAACCCTCATCCTAACCGTAAACCTAGCCATCCCCCTAACCCTAAACCTCACCCTCAGCCTCACGCTCAGCCTAACCCTAAGCCTAACCCTAACCCTTACTCTAACCCTCACTCTCACCCTAGCCCTCACCCTAACCCTAATCCTAACCCTATCCCTCATCCTAAACCTCACCCTAACCATAACCCTAACCCTAACCACCACCCTAACCCTAATACTCACCCCCACGCTCACCCTCAGCCTAACTCTAACCCTAAGCCTAACCCTAACCCTAACCCTTACATACCCTCACCCACACCCTAACCCTAACCCTAAACCTAACCCTAAACCTCAACCTAACCCTCACCCTAACCTTATCACTAACACTAACCCTAACCCTAACCCTCGACCTAACCTTCCCCCTAAAACTAAATCTAAACCGAAAACTCACCCTCACCCTAACCATAATCTTATCTCTAATCCTCAACCTAACCCTATCCCTCAACCTCACTGTAACCCTAAACTCATCCTAACCCTAAACCTAACTCTAACCCTATCCATAAACCATACCCTAACACTAAACCTAACACTCACCCTCACCCTAGCCCTCACCCTAACCCTAATCTTAACCCTACCCCTCACCCTAACACTTAAGCTCACCCTCAAACTCACTCTCAGCCTAACCCTAAGCTTAAGACTAACTCTAACCTTAAACATCACACTCACCCTAAACTTACCTTAATCCTAATCCTAACCCTAAGCCTAAGCCTAAACCTCATCCTCACCGTCACCCTAACCCTAACCCTCAACCTCAGCCTCACGCTTACCCTAACTGTAAACCTAAACCTCAACCTCACCATAACCCTCACCCTAAATATAAACCTAAACCTCACCCTCAACCTAGCTCTCACCCTAACCTTATTCCTAACCCTAACCCTCATCCTAACCCTCTTGATAACCCTAACCCTCAAACTCACCCTCAAGCTAACCCTCACCCTAACGTTAACCCTAACCCTAACACTAACCAAAACCCTAACCCTCAAACTAATCCTCACCCTAACCCAAACCCTAACCCTATTCCTAATCCTAACACTAACTTTAAGCCTCACCCTCAACCTAACCCTCACCTTAAGCCTAACCCTAACATTAATCCTAAACCTAACCCTAACCCTAAACCTCATCCTCACCCTAAACCTCACATTAAACCTAACACTAGTCCTCAATCTTACCCTCACCCACACCCTCACCCTAACCCTAACCCTCAATCTCACCCTAAACCTCACACTAACCTTAACACTAATCCTTAATCTAAATCTCACCCTCACCCTAACCTTAACCCTAACCCTCATCCTAAACCTAACCCCTACCCTTTCCATAACCCTCACCCTCAGCCTAACCCTCACCCTTAAACTTAACGTCACCCATACCCTAACCCTCACCCAAACCCTAACCCTCACCCTGACACTAACCCTACCCCTAAAACTCACCCTCACCCTCACCCTAACTCTAACCCAAACCCTAACACTAAACCTCACCTGAACCCTAACCCTAACCCTCACCCTCAACTTCATGCTCAGCCTAATCCTAAGCCTAACCCTTACCCTAACCCTCACTCTCACCCTAGCCCTTACCCTAAAGGTAAGCCTAACCCTAACCCTCATCCTAACCCTCACCCTAACCTGAACCCTAACCATCACCTTAAACCTAATCCTCACCCCCAACCTCACCCTCAGCCTAACCCTAACCCTAACCCTCACCCTCACCCTAAGCCTCACCCTCACCATAACTCTAACCATTACCCTAACAATAACACTAATCCTAACCCTAAAACTAACCCTAACCCTAAACCTAACCCTAACACTCACCCTCACACTAACCATAATCTTAACGCTAACCCTCATCCTAACCCTAATACAAAACCTACCCCTAATCCTAAACCTTACCCTAACACTAACCCTAAACCTCACCCTCACCCTAGCCCTCACCCTAACCCTAATCCTAACCCTAACCCTCACCATAACCCTAAACTTAACCGAACCTTAACTCTCACCCTAACCCTAACCCTAACCCTCACCCTAAACCTAACCCTCACCTTCACCCTCACTCTCAGCCTAACCCTAAGCCTAAGCCTAACCCTAAACCTCACACTCACCCTAACCCTTACCCTAATCCTAATCCTAACCCTAATCCTAAACCTAACCCTCAACCTCAGCCTCACCCTTACCCTAACTCTAACACTAAAACTCGCCATCACCCTAAACCTAACTCTAACCCTAACCCTAACAGTAAACCTCACCCTAACCCTAACCCTAATACTAAACCTCACACTATCCCTAACACTAACCCTCACCCTCAACTTCACGCTCAGCCTAACCCTAAGCCAAAGGCTAACCCTTAACCTAACTCTCACACTCACCCTATCCCTCACCCTAACTCTAAGCCTAACCCTAACCCTAACCCTATACCTCAACTTAACCCTCATCCTAACTTTAACCCAAACACTAATCCTAACCCTAACCCTTGACCTAACCCTCCCCCTAACCCTAAATCTAACCCTAAAACTCACCATCACCCTAACATAAATACTAACCCTAACCCTAACCCTAACCCTAACCCTCACCCTCACTGTAACCCTAACCCTCAACCTAACCCTCACCCTAACCCAAACCATAAACTAAACCTCACCCAAACACTAACCCTAATCACCACCCTCAAACAAGCCCTCACCATAACCCTACCCTAACCCTCACCCTAACCCTAAGCCTTAGCCCCACTCTAACAATAACTCTAACGCTAACACTAACCCTCACAATAACCCTAACCCTCCCCCTAATCGTAAATGTCACCCTAACCCTAACCCTAACTTAACCCTCACCCTCACCCTAGCCCTCACCCTAACCCTAATTATAACCCTCACCCTCACCCTAACCCTAACCATCATCCTCACACTAAACCTCACACTAACCCTAACCCTAACCCTAATCCTCAATCTAACCCTCACCCTAACCCTAACCATAACCCTAAACCTAACCCTAGCACTCACCCTTATCTTAACCCTCAACCTCAGCCTACACCTCACCTTTACCCTTACCATCATCCTCACCCTAACCCTCACCCTAACCCTAAAACTCATCCTAACCCTCACCCTAAACGTAAAACTAACCATCACCCTAACCCTAACCCTCACCCTCAACCTCACCCTCAGCCTAACTCTAAGCATAAGCCTAGCCCTTACTCTAACCCTCACCCTCACCCTAGCCCTCACCCTAACAATAATCCTAACCCTATCCCTCATCCTAACCCTCAACCTAACCTTAACCCTAACCATCACCCTAATCCTAATCCTCCCCACAACCTCACCCTCAGCCTAACCATAAGCCAAAGCCTAACCCTAACCCTAACCCTCACATACCCTCACCCTAACCATAAACCTAACCTTAAACCTCAACCTAACCCTCACCCTAAACTTAACCCTAACACTAACCCTAATTCTAATCCTCGACCTAACCGTCACCCTAACCATAATTGTAAGCCTAACACTCACCCTCACCCTAACCCAAAACCCAACCCTAACACTCACCCTTACCCTAACCCTCTCCCACACTGTAACCCTAACCCTCAACCTAACCCTCACCCTAACCCTAACCCTAAACATTAACCTCCCCCAAACACTAACTCTAACCCTCACCCTGACCCTAGCCCTCACCCTAACCCTAACCCTAACCCTAATCTTCATACTAACACTCACCCTAAGTCTTTCCATAACACTCACCCTAATCCTAAGCCTAACCCTAAACCTCAAACTAACCCTAACGCTATCGCTCACCATAACCCTAACCCTAACCCTCACCTTAAAACTAAACTTAACCCGAAACCTAACTCTCACCCTAACCCTAACCCTAAACCTCACCCTCACTCTCAGCCTAACCCTAAGCCTAAGCCTAACCCTAAACCTAACCCTCACACTCACCCTAACCCTTACCCTAATCCTAATCCTAAACCTAAGCCTAACCCTCACCCTCACCCTCAGCCAAAACCTCAACCTAACCCTAACTCTAACACTAACCCTACACCTAACCCTCAACCTCAGCCTCACCCTTACCCTAACTCTAACCCTAAACCTCACCCTCACCGTAACCCTAAATCTAACAATATCCCTAACACTGAACCTCACCCTAACCCTTACCCTAACCCTCACCCTCATCATAATCGTAACCCTAACCTTAACCCTAACAATAACCCTAACTCTAAACCTCACCCTCACCCTAACCATAACCCTCACCCTAAAATTAACCCTCACCCTAACACTTACCGTCTCTGTTACACTAACCCTAACCCTAACACTAACCCTCACACTAACCCTAACCCTCACCCTAATCCTAAACTTCACCCTAACCTAACTCTAACCCTTACCCTCACCCTAGCCCTCACCCTAACCATTATTCTAACCGTCACTCTCACCCTAACCCTAACCCTCATCCTCACCCTAAACCTCACACTAACCCTAACCCTAACCCTAATCCTGAATCTAACCCTCACCCTAAACCTAACCCAAACCCTAAACCTAACCCTAACCCTCACCCTTTTCTTAACACTCACCCTCAGCCTAAACTTCAACTTTACCCTTACCAACATCCTCACCCTAACCATCACCCTAACCCAAAACCTCAACCCAACCCTCACCCTAACCGTAAACCTAACCATCACCCTAACCCTAACCCTCACCCTCAGCCTCTCGCTCAGCCTAACCCTAAGCCTAAGCCTAGCCCTAACCCTAACTCTCACAATCACCCTAACCCTAATCCTAACCCTAATCCTCATCCTAAGCCTCACCCTAAAACTAACCCTAATCCTCAACCTCATCCTCACCGTAACCCTAACCCTAAGGCTCAACCTCACCCTATCCCTCACCCTCACTGTAACCCTTACCCCAACCCTCACCATAACCCTAAAATTAACCGAACGCTAACTCTGACCCTAACCCTAACCCGAACCCTCACGCTAAACCTAAACTTCAATCTCACCCTCACTCTCAGCCTAACAATAACCCTAAGGCTAACCCTAACCCTAACCCTCACACTCACCCTAACCCTTACACTCATCCTAATCCTAAACCTAAGCCTAACCCTCACCCTCACCCTCACCCTCACCCAAACCCTCAACATAACCCTAACTCGAACACTAACCCTACACCTAACCCTTAAACTCAGCCTCATCCTTACACTAACTCTAACCCTAAACCTCACCCTCACCGTAACCCTGACTCGAACAATAACCCTAACACTGAACCTCACCCTAACCCTTAACCTAACCTTCACCCTCACCCTAACACTAACCGTAATCCTAACACTAACCCTCACACTAACGCTAACCCTCACCCTAATCCTAAACCTCACCCTAACCCTAACCCTAATTCTAACCCTCACCCACACACTAACCCTAAACCTAAACCTAACCCTAAAACTCACCCTAACCCTAACCCTAAAGCTCACCCTCACCCTAGCACTCACCCTAACCCTACTCCTAAACCTAACCCTCATCCTAACCCTCACCCTAACACTAACCTTCACCCTAACCCTAACCCTAACCCTCAACTTTACCCTAACCCTAACTCTCACCCTAACCCTAACCCTAACCCTCACCCTCAACCTAACCCTCACCCTCACCCTCACCTTCAGCCTAACACTAAGCCTCACCCTAACCCTGACCCTAAGCCTCACACTCACCCTAACCCTAAGCTTAATCCTAATCCTAACACTAACACTAAACATCACCCTCAGCCTAACCCTCACCTTAAGCCTAAATCTAAAATTAATCCTAACCCTAACCCTAACCCTAACCCTAACCCTAAACCTCATCGTCACCCTAAACCTCACACTAACCCTAACACTAGTCCTCAATCTAACCTCACCCTCACCCTCACCCTTGCCCTCACCCTAACCCTAACCCTCATCCTCACCCTAAACGTCACACTAACCCTAACACTAATCCTCAATCTAACCCTCACCCTCACCCTAAAACTAATCCTAACCCTCATTCTAAACCGAACCCTCACCCTTACCATAACCCTCAACCTCAGCCTAATCCTCACCTTTACCCTTACTGTCACCCCCACCCTAACCCTCACCTGAAACCTAACCCTCACACTGACCCTAACCCTACCCCTAAACCTCACCCTCATCCTAACCCTAACTCTAACTGTAACCCTAAAACTAAACCTCACCCTATCCCTAACCTTAACCCTCACCCTCAACCTCATGCTCAGCCTAACATTAAGCCTACGCCTAACACTTACCCTAACCCTCACCCTCACCCTAGCCCTCACCCTAACCCTAAGCCTGACCCTAACCCTCATCCTAACCCTCACATAAACCCTAAACCTAACCATCACCCTAACCCTAATCCTCACTCACACCCTCACCCTCAGCCTTACCCTCAGCCTAACCCTAAGCCTAACCCTAACCCTCACACTCACCTCACCCTAACCCTAATCCAAACCCTAACCCTAACCCTAAACCTCAACCTAACCCTCACCCTAACCTTAACCCTAACACGAACCCTAATATTAACGTTCAACATAACCCTCCAACTAACCCTAAATCTAACCCTAAACTTAACCCTCACCCTAAACCTAATCCTAACCCTAAGCCTAACCCTCACTCTCACCCTCACCCTGACCCTAACCCTCACCCTAACCCTAACTCTAACACTAACACTAAACCTTACCCTCCAACTCTGCCTCACCCTTACCCTAACTCTAACCCTAAACCTCACCCTCACCCTAACCCAAACTCTAACCATAACCCTAACACTAAACCTCACATTAACCTTAAACGTAACCCTCACCCTCACAGTAAACGTAACCCTAACCCTAACCCTAACAATAACCCTAACCCTAACACTAACACTAACCCTCACCCTAAACATAAACCTCACCCTAACATTAACCTAACCCTAACACTAAATTTCACACTAACCCTATCGCTCACCCTAGTCCTAAACCTCATCCTAACCCTAACCCTAACTCTAACCCTCACCCTCTCCCTAGCCCTCACTCTAACCCTAATTCTAACCCTCACTCTCACCATAACCCTAACCCTCATCCTCACCCTATACCTGACACTAACCCTAACCCTAACCCTAATACTCAATTTAACCATCACCCTAACCTTAACCCTAATCATAAACCTAACCATAACCCTCAACCTTATCTTAACCCTCAACCTCAGCCTAAACTTTTCCCTTACCATCATCCTCACCCTAACCCTCACCCTAACCCTAAACCACATCCTAACCCTCACCCTAACCTGAAAACTAACCATCATCCTAACCCTAATCCTCACCCTCAACCTCATTCTCAGCCTATCCCTAAGCCTAAGCCTAACCCTTACTCTAACCGTCACCCTCAACCTAGCCCTCAACCTAACCCTAATCCTAACCGTATCCCTCATCCTAACCCTCACTGTAACCCTAACCCTAACCCTAAACCTCACCCAAACACTAACCCTAACAATCACCCACACCCTAGCCCTCACCCTAACCTAATCCTAACCCTAATCCTCATCCTAACCCTCACCCTAAGCCTAACCCTAACCCTCAACCTAATCCTACCCTTCATGCTCACCGTAACCCTAACCCTAACCATCACGCTAACCCTAAATTTTAACCCAACCCTAACTCTCACCCTAACCCTACCCCTAAATCTCACCCTAACCCTAACCCTCACCCTCACCCTCACCCTCAGCCTAACCCTAAGCCTAACCCTAACCCTAACCCTCAACCTAACCTTCACTCTCACCCTAACACTTACCCTAATCGTATTCCTAACACTAAGCCTAACCCTCACCCTCACCCTAACCCTCATCCTGTACCTTACCCTTATCCTAATCCTAACACTAAAACTCATCCTAACCCTCACCCTAACCCTAACCCTAACGCTCACCCTAAACCGAAACCTAACCCTCTCCCTCATTCTCGGCCTAAGCCTAATCCTACCCGTACCCCTAACGCTCACCCTAACCCTAACCCTAACACTGACCCTAAGTCTATCCCTAAATCTCACCCTCACCCTAACCCTAAACCTCACCCTAACCCTAAACTTAAACCTCACCCTCACACTAGCCCTCACCCTAACCCTAATCCTAACCCTAACCCTCATCCTAACCCTCACCCTAACACTAATTCTTACCCTCACCCTCACCCTCACACTAACCCTAAACCTAACCCTAACCCTCAACCTAACCCTAACGCTTACCCTCACTGTAACTGTTACCCTAACCCTCACCCTAACTCGAATCCTCACCATCACCCTAACCATATCCCTAACCATCACCCTAACACTAACATTCACCTTATACCTCACCCTCACCCTAAACCTAAACCAAAGACTAAAACTCACCCTAACCCTAACACTAACCCTAACCCTCATCCTCACAATAAACCTCACCCTATACCTTACCCTCTCCCTAACACTAACCCTAACCATAATCCTCAACCTCAACCTCACCTTCACCCTCACCCGAACCGTCACTCTCACCCTCACCCTCATAATTAACCCAACCCTCAAACTTTCCCTAAACAACACCCAAACCCTAACCCTCAACCTAACCCTAACCCTAACCCTCACCCTAACCCTAACCCTCACCCTCATGCTAATCCTCACCATAACCCTAACCCTGACCAAAAAGAAACTCTCACCCCAACCCTCACACTAACCCTCACCCTCACCCTAGCCCTCACCCTAAACCTAACCCAAACCCTAACCCTCACCTTCACCCTAACTCTCACCCTAACCCTTACCGTCATCCTAACCCTAACCCTAACCCTAATCATAACCCTCACACTAACCATAAACCTCACCCAATCCCTAATGCTAACCCTAACCCTAAGCTTCACCCTCACACTGACCCTCACCCTCACCTTAACCCTAACCCTATTCCTAATCCTAACCCTCACAATCACCCTCAACCTAAACCTAACCCTAACACTAACCCTCACCCTCACCGAACACTCACCCTCACCCTAAACATTACCCTAACCCTAACCATCACCCTAACCTTAACCTCAGCTTAACCATCACCCTAACCCTAACCCTAACCATAACACTTACCCACACCCTAAACCTCACCCTCATCCTCACTCTAACCCTAATCCTTACCATAATCCTAACCCTAATTCTCACCCTAACCCTCTCCCTAATCCTAACTGTAAACCTAAACCTCACCCTCATCCTAACCCTTATGCTCACCCGAACACTCATCCTCACCCTAAACCATACTCTCACAATGAACATCACCCTATCCCTAACCCTCAACCTAACCCTAACCCTAACCCCCACACTAACCCTAAACCTCACGCTAACCCTCACCCAAACCCTTACCCACAACCTAATCCTATCCCTCACTCTCACCCTTACCTCACCCTAACCCTTACCCTCACCCTAACCCTCATCCTAACCCTCACCCTAACCCTCACCCTCGCCCTAACACTCACACTAACCTTTACCCTCACCCTCACCCTAAACCTCATCCTAACCTTTACACTGACCTTAACCCTACCCTAACTTTAAAATTAAACCCTCACAGTAACCCTAAACCTAACCCTCAACCTAACCTTTATCCTGACCCTAAAACTAAACCTAACCGTCGCCCGAACCCTAACTCTAAACCTCACACTAACCCTAAACCTATCCCTCACCCTAACCATAACCCTACCCATAAAACTCACCCTAACCCTAACCCTCACCCTCACCCTCAGGCTAACTCTTTTACTAACCCTAACCCACCCTCACCCTCAACCTATCCCTAAACCTATCACTAACCCTCACCCTAACCCTAACCCAAACCCTATACCTCACCGTCACCATAAGCCTAACCCTAATCCTCACACTAAACCTCACCCTAACCCTTACCCTCAACATAAACCTAACGCTAACCCTAATCTTCACCCTAAACCTAACACTCACCCGCACCCTATCCCTCACCCTCACCGCAACCCTCACCTACACCCTAACACTCACACTAACCCTAACCCTAACCCTATTCCTAAACCTATGCCTCACCATAAACTCACCTTTACCCTACACCTAACACTAACCCTCACCCAAACCCTCACCCTAACCATCACCCTCACCCTAAACCTCACCCTAACACTAACCCTACCCTTCACCCTAACCCTTAGACCAACCCTAGTCCTAATCAAAACCCTCAAGTAACCCTAATGCTACCCATAACCCTCACCCTCACACTAACCCTAAAGCTAACACTAACACTCAACCTAACTCTAATCCTCACCCACACCCGGGCCCTCACCCTCACCTTAACACTCACCCTCACACTAAACATCACCCAAACCCTAACACTCACCCTAACCCTAGCCCTAAACCTCATCCTAACCCTAACCCAAAACCTAATCCTCAACCTCACCCTATTCCTCACCATAACCCAAAACCTTGGCTAAAAGAAACCCTCAAACTAAAACTCACACTAACACTCACCCTCACCCTAGCACTCACCCTAATCCTAACCCTAACCCTAAACCTCACCCTCACCCTAAACCTCACTCTAACCCTTACCCTTACACTAACCCTAACCCTAAATATAACAATAACCCTCACAGTAACCATTACCCTCACTTCAAACCTAAACCTAACACTAACCCTAACCCTGACCCTCAATTTAACCTTACCCATAACCCTAACTCTAACCCTAAACCTCAACCTCAACCTAACCCTAATCCTAACACTAACTTTAACCCACACCCTAACCCTAACCCTAACCCTCACCATAACCCTAACCTCAGCTTAACCCTAACCTGCTGGAAAGGAAACCCTCACCCTCAACCTCACTCTAATCCTCACCCTAACCCTAACCCTGACATAAACGGAACCCTCACCCTCACCCTCACACTCCCCCTCACCCACACCCTAACCCTCACCCTAACCCTAACCCTCATCCTTACCTTTACCCTCACCCTAACCCTAACCCTCACCGAAACTTTACCCTGACCCTAAACCTAACCCTCACACTAACACTAAACCTAACCCTCAATGTAACCCTTATCCTAATCCTAAACCTAACCCCAACCCTCACCCTAACCATAACCCTAATCCTAAGCCTAACCCTCACACTAACCCTAACCCTAACCCTCAGCCTAACGCTCATCCTAAACCTAACCCTAACCCCAACCCTCACCCTAAACCTAACCCTAACCCTAACACTCACGCTAAACCTAACCCTCACCCTCAACCTCAGGCTAACTCTAATATTAACCCTAATACTAACCCTCACCGTCACCCTAACTCTAACCATAAACCTAACCCTAACACTCACCCTCACCCTCACCCTAACCCTAAACCTATCCCTAACCCTCACGCTAACCCTAAACCAAACCCTATACCTCACCCTCAACCTCACCCTAACCCCAACCCTAACCCTAAGCCTCACACTAAACCTCACCCTAATCCTTACCCTCACCATAAACCTGACTCTAACGCTAAACCTCAACCTAAACCTAACCCTCACCCATACACTTACCCTGACCCTCACCCCAACACTAACCAACACCCTAACAATCTTCCTAACCCTAAACCTTACCCTACCCTTCACCCAAACAATCATACTAAGCCTAACCCAAATCCTAACCATCAACCTAACCCTAACCCTAGCGCTAACCCTCACCCTCACACTAACCCTAAACCTAATGCTAACATTCAACCTAACACTAATCCTCACCCACACCCTCACTCGAACCCTCACTCTCACCGGAAACCTCATCCTCACCCTAACACTCACCCTCATGCTAAAAATCACCTAAACCATAACCCTCACTTTAACCCTTGCCCTAACCCTCACCCTAACCCTAACCCTCACCCTCAACCTAATCCTCACCATAACACTGAAGCCTGGCTAAAAGAACCCCTCACCCTTACCCTCACACTTACCCTCACCCTCACCCTAATCCTAACCCTAACCCTAAAACTCACCTTCACCCTAAACCTCATTCGAACCGTTCCCCTCACCCTAACCCTAACCATAGCCATAACCATAACCCTCACAGTAACCGTAATCCTCACCCTAACCCTAAAACTAACCTTAACCCAAACCCTCACCCTCACCCTCAACTTCAGCCTAACCCTAACCCTAACCCTATTCCCAATCCTAACCCTCAGCCTCACCCTAACCCTCACCCTCCCCCTAAACATCGCCTAACACTAAACCTCACCCTAACCCTAAACCTAACCGTCACCCTAACCCTAACCTCAGATTAACCCTATCCTTGACGTAAATGAAAACTTCACCCTCACCTTCATCCTCACCCTAACCCTAATCTTAACCTTTACCCCAACCCTAACCCTCGCCCGAACACTAACACTCATCCTCATCCTCACCCTAATACTAACCGTAACTCTAATCCTAAACCTCACCCTCACCCTAACCTTCACACTAACCCTCACACTCACCCTCACGCTAACCCTAATCCTAACCCTCACAGGAACCCTAACCCTCACCCTAACCCTAACCCTCACCTTAACCCTCAACCTCACCCTAATCCTCACCCTAACCTAACCTTAACACTTACCTAAACTAACACCTCACTCTCACCCTCACCCTAACCCTCACCCTCAGCCAAGCCCACACCCTAAACCTAACCCTCACACTAACATTAACACTAACCCTCAGCCTAAAACTTATCCTAACCCTAAATCTAAAACTAACCTTCACTCTAACCAAATCCTATACCTAACCTTAACCCTAAACCTCACACTAACCCTAACCCTAACCCTCAGCCTAACGCTGACCTAACCCTAAACCTAACATTAATCCTCACCCTAAAACTAACCCTAACCGTAACAATCACCCTAACCCTAAACCTCACCCTCAACCTCACCCTCACCCTCCGCCTAAACCTAGTACTAACCCTATTCCTAACCCTCACCCTCAACCTAACTCTAACCCTAAACCAAACTCTCCCCCTCCCTCTCAACCTTAATCTAATCCTCACTCTAACCCTAATCCTCACCCTCAACCTCACCCTCAACCTCAGCCTAACCATAGTCCTTAACCTAATCCTAACCCTTAACCTACCCCTGACCCTAACCCTAACCCTAACATTAACCCTAACCCTCACCCTCACCATAGTCCACACCCTAACCCTAACCCTAAACCTAACCCTCACACTAACCTAACCCTAACCCTCAGCCTAATGCTCATCCGAACCCTAAACCTAAAATTATCCTTCACCCTAACCAAACCCTAACCCTAACCCCAACCCTCACACTAACCCTAACCCTAACCCTCAGCCTAATGCTCATCCTAACCACAACCCTAACCCTAAACTTCAACCTAACCCTCATCCTAAGCCTAACCCTAACACTAACCCTAACCCTGACCCTCAATTTAACCCTACCCATAACCCTAACTCTAACCCTAAACCTCAACCTCACCCTAACCCTAATCCTAACACTAACCCTAAACCTCACATTAATTCTCACCATCACCCTCACCCTCACCTTAAACATCACCCTAACCTTAACCCACACCCTAAACCTAACCCTAACCTTCACCGTAACCGTAACTTCAGCTTAACCCTAACCTGATGTAAAGGAAACCCTCACTCTCAACCTCACCCTAATCCTCACCCTAACCCTAATCCTGACATAAACGAAACCCTCACCCTCACACTAAACCTCACCCTCACCCTAGCCCTCACCCTCACCCTTATAGTAAACATCAACCTCACCCTCAACCTCACCCTCAGCCGAAACTTAACTCTACCCTAACCCTAACCCTCACCCTCACCCGCACCCTCACCCGCACCCTAACCCTAACAATAACCCTAACCCTCACCCTAAAACTAAACCTCAACCTCACCCTAACCCTAATCTTAACCCTAACTCTAATCCTAACCCTCACCCTCACCCTAACCCTTACCCTAACCTTTACACTCACCTTCACCTAACCTTCACACTAACACGAAACCTCACCTTAACCGTAACACTAACCCTAACCCTTACCCTCGCAATCACCCTAACGCTAAGACTTACCCTCACCCTAACCCTAACCCTAACAGTAACCCTAACCCTAAACCTAGTCCTCACACTAACCCTAACCCTCACCCACAACTTAACCCGAACTCTCACCCGAACCCTCACCCTAACACTAACCCTAAACCTAACCCTTACACTCCCACTAAACCTAACCCTCACCCCAACTGTATCACTACCAATCAGCCTAAACCTCACCCTAACCCTAAAGCTAACCCTAATCCTCACCCTATCCATAAACCGAACCCTCACTCTCACACTCAACCTAGCCCTCACCCTAACCCTATCCCTCAACCTAACCCTAACCCTGACATTAACCATAACACTCACCCTAACCCTAAACATCACCCTCACACTCACCCTCAGCCTAACCCTACCCCTAACACTAATCCTAAACCTAACCCTCACCCACACCCTCACCCTAACTCTAACCCGACCCAAAACCATAACCCTCCCCCTCACGCTCACCCTCAACTGAAGCCTCACTCTCACCCTAATGCTCTGCCTCAACTTAACCCTAACACTAACCTTCACCCTAACCCTAACCCTAACCCTCACCCTCAAACTCACACTAACCCTAACCCTCACCATCACCCTAACCCTAACCCTAACCATAACCATAACCCTCACGCTAATCCTAACCCTAACCCTCCCCTTACTCGAACCTTAACACTCACCCTCACCCTAAACATCACCCTAACAATAACCCTCACCCTAATCCTAACCCTAACGCTCACACTAACCATAACCCTCAACTTAACCTTCAACCTCATCCTAATCCTCACCCTAATCGTACCCTAACCGTTACTTAAACTAAACCCTCTCCCTCACCCTAACCCTAACCCTAAACCTAACCCTCACACTAACCGAAACCCTAACCCTCAGCCTAACGCTCATCCTAACCCTAACCCTAACCCTAATCCTTACCCTAACCCTAACCATAACCCTAATCCTCATCCTAACCCTAACCATAACCCTAACCCTCACCCAAATCCTAACCCTCACCCTCACCCTCACTGTAAGCCTAAGCCTAACCCTAACCCTAATCCTAAAGCTAACCCTCACCCTCACCCTAAACCTAATCCTAACCGTAAACCTCACCCTCACCCTCACCCCAACCCTCAACCTAAACCTAAACCGCAACCTCACCCTAAACCTAACCTTAAACATCACCCTCATCCTCACCCTCATGCTTACCCTAACCCTAATCCTCATACTAACCCTCACCCTCACCCTAACCCTAAACCTAATCCAAACACTAAACCTAACCCTCACCCTCACCCTAACTCTAACACTATACCTAACCCTACCCCTAACCTTCACGCTAACCCTAACCCTAATGCTCCCTCTCACCCGAACCTTCACCCTCACCCTCACCCTTAACATCACCCTAACATTAACCTAAACCTAATCGTAAAGCTAACGCTCACCCTATCCCTAACCCTCACCTTAACGCTCAACCTCACCCTAATCCTCACTGTAACCAAACCTTAACCCTTACCTAAACTAAACCCTCAACCTAACCCTCACCCTAACCTTAGCCCACACACTAACCCTAAAGCTAAACATAACCCTCACACTAACCCTAAACTTATCCCTCAGCCTAAACCTTCTCCTAACCCTAAACCTAAAACTAACCTTCACCCTAAACAAACCCTAACCCTAACCCTAACCCTCACCCTCAACCTCAACCTCAACCTCAGCCTAAACCTAGTCTTAACCCTAATCCTAACCCTCACCCTCACCCTTACTCTAACACTAAACCTAACACTCACCCTCTGCCTCCCACTCACCATAACCCTCACCCTAACCCTAAACCTCACCCTCAACCTCACCCTCAAACTTAGCCTAACCCTAGTCCTATCCCTCACCCTATACCTCACCCTCAACCTAACTCTAAACCTAACCCTAACCCTCACCCTCACCCTCACCCTCACATCACCATAACCCTATCCCTCACCATCAACCTACACCTGACTCTAACACTTGCCCTCACCCTAACCCTCACCCTAACCCTAACCGTGATCCTAACCGTCACCCAAATGCTCAACCTAACCCTAACACTAAACCTATCCCTCACTCTCAGTCTAACCCTCACACTAACGCTTACCCTCACACTAAACCTAATCCTCACACTAACCCTATACCTAACCATAACCCTAACCCTCAACTTAACCCTCACCTTAATCCTAACCCTGAACCTAACCGTCACCCTAACTCTAACACTAAACCTAAACCTCACCCTCACCTAACCCTCACTGTCACCGTAACCCTCACCCTAAACCTAACCCTCACCCACACCCTAAACCTCACCCTCACCCTCACCCTTACCCTAAACCCAAACCTAACACTCAGCCTAACCCTAACCCTCACCCTAACCCTCACAATCCCCCTCACCCTAACCATAATGATAACCCTAACCTTCACCCTAAACCTCACCCTAACCCTAACCCTAACCCTAACCCACACCCTAAACCTAACCCAAACCCTAAACCTCACGCTCACCCTAACCTTCACCCTAACAAGAAACCTCACCCTCAACCTAACTCCCGCCCTCACCCTAAATATCTCCCTAACCCTAACTCTCACCCTAACCCTAAACATAGCCCTCACACTCACCCAAACCCTAACCCTCACCCTAACCATCACCCTCAAACTCATGTTAACCCTAAACCTCACTCTTAACCTAAACTTCACCCTAACCCTTAACCTTAACCTAACCCTAACACTAAACATAACCCTCACACTAAACCTAACACTTACCCTAATCCTAACACTTACCCTAACCATAAAAATAAACCTAACCCTCACCCTCACCCTCACCCTAACCCTAACCCTAACCCTCACCTTCACCCTAGCCCTCACCCTTACCGTAATCCTAACACTTACCCTAACCCAAACCATAAACCTAACCCTCACCCTCAACCTCACCCTAAACCTAACCCTAACCCTATCCCTCACCCTCACCCTAACCCTAACCCTAACCCTCACCTTAACCCTCCCCCTAATCCTAAACCTGATCTAACCATCACCCTAAAGCTAACACTAAACCTAAACCTCACCCTCACCCTAACCCTTACTGTCACCCTAACCCTCACCCAAACCCGAAACCTCACCTCAACCTAACCCTCACTCTCACCCTAACCATAAACCTAAACCTAATCCTCTCCCTCACCCACACCCTCACCCTCACCCCCACCCAAAGCCTAACCCTAAACCTAATCCTAATCCTAACCCTCACCCTCACCATAAACCTAAACCAAAACCTAATCCTAAACCGAACTCTCACCTTCACCATAACCTACTAACCATCACCCTCACACTCACCCTTACTCTAACCCCAACCCTAAGCCTTACCCTAATCCTAACCTTCACCCTAACCCTAACCATAACCCTCACCCTCACCCTCACCCTCACCCTAACCCTAACAATAACCCTGTCCCTCACCCTAACACTTATCCTCACACTTACCCTAAACCTAACCCTAAACCTCACATTATCCCTAAACCTCACCCTAACCCTAACCCTACCCCTCACCCTAAACCTCACCCTAATCCTAATCCTAACCCTAACCCACACCCTAAACCTAACCCTAACCCTCACCCTCACCCTAACCCTCATCCACACCCTAATCCGAACCCTCAAACGAACCCTCACAGTCACTTTAACACTCACCTCACCCTAAAAATAACCCTAACCCTAACAAGCACCCTAACCCTAAACATAACCCTCACCTTCACCCCAACCCTAATCCTAACTCTTAAAACGAACCCTCACCCTAAACCTCACCCTCACACTCACGCTAAACCTAACCCTCATTCTCATCCTAACCTTCACCCTAACACTTACCCTAAACCTACCCTCACAATAACACTTATCCTAACCCTAACTCTCATCCAAATGCTCAACCTAACCCTAACACTAAAGCTTACACTCACCCTAACCCTAACCGTCACACTAAACCTAACACTCACCGTAACCATAACAATAATCCTCACCCTATCCCTCAACCTAACCTTAAACCTAACCCTCAACCTAAACCTAACCCTAAACATTACCCTAACCCTAACCCTCACACTAACCCTCACCCTCAACCTCAGCCTAACCCTAAACCTAACCCTAATCCTAAACTTAACACTCACCCTCAAACTCACCCTAACTCGAACACTAACCATAAACCTAACCGTCACCCTAACCATAAACCTATACCTAACCCACACCCTAACCCTTAACATCACCCTAACCCTAACTCTAACCCTCACCCTCACCCTAACCCTAACACTCAACCTAACTCTCACCTTAACCCTAACGCTAACCCTAACCCTCACCCTAACCCTAACCCTCACCATAACCCTCACCCTCACCCAAACCCTCAAACCCACCCTAAATCTTACCCTAACCCTTGCCCTCACCCTAACCATAACCCTAACCCTAAGCCTCACACTAACCCTAACTCTAACCCTCAGCCCAACCCTCAACCTAAACCTAACCCTAACACTAATCCTAACACTAACCCTTACACTCACCCTCACCCTCACCCTAAACATAACCCTAACCCTAACCCTCATGTTAACCCTCACCCTCCCTCTCACCCTAAAACTAACATTAACAATAAAACTAAGCCTAACCCTAACGAACACCCTCACCCTCACCTTAACCCTAACCCTAACACTAACCCTAAACCTAACACTAATCCTTAACCTCACCCTAAACCTAACCCTAACCGTCACCCTCACACTCACTATCACCCTCACCCTAACGTTCACGCTCAACCTCACCCTCACCCTAACCCTCACCGTCACCCTAAAAATCACCCTAACCCTCAACCTAACCCTAACCCTTACCTTAAACATAACCCTAACCCTTACCATAACCCTAACCCTAACCCTCACCCTCACCCTAACCCCAATGCTAACCCTAACCCTCCACCTCACCATAAACCTCACGGTAAACCTTATCCTCACACTAACCCTAAACCTAACCCTCAGCCTCACCCTCACCCTCACCCTAACCCTAACCCTAAACCTAACACTCACTCTAACCCTAACCTTTACCCTAACCCTAACCCAAACCTAACCCTAACCCTCACCCTAACCGTAACACTAACATTAACCCTCACCCTCACCCTCACTCGAAACCTAAGCCTAAACATAACCCTCACCCTAACCATTTACCCTTACCCTAACCCTAACCCTAACCCTCACCCTAAACATCACCCTCACCCAAACCTTAAACCTGACCCTCATCCTAAAACTAACCCTAACCCTAATGCTAACCCTAACCCTAACACTTACCCTAAACCTAAACCTAAACCTAACCCAAACCTTACCTCTAAACCTAAACCTCACCCTAACCCTCACCCTAAACTTTATCCTCATAGTCAGCCTAACTCTAACCCTAAACCTAACCCTCACACAAACCCTAACTCTCTCCCTAACCTTAACCCTCCCTCTCACCATAACCCTCACCCTAATCCTAACCCTCACCCTAACCCTTATCCTAACCCTCACACTCACCGTAAACCTCAGGGTCACCCTAACCCTCACCCTAAACTGAACCCTAACCCTCACCCTCACCTGAACCCGAACCCTCACACGAAACCTCACCCTCAACCTAACCGTCACATTAACCCTAACCTTAACCCTCAACCTAACGCTAACCATAACCCTAAGCCCCACCATAACCCTCACCCTAACCCTAACCCTAACCCTAACCCTCACCCTCACCCTAATCCTTAACCTCACCCTAACCCTAACCCTTACCTTTACCCTAACCCTCACCCTAATCCTAACATTCAGCCTAACCCTAACCCTACCCCTCTCCCAAACACTCATCCTAACCATCACCCTAACCCTCACCCTCACCATAACCATAACCCTCAAAAACACCCTAACCCTCACCCTCACCCTGATCCTATCCATAACCCTAACCCTAATAATAACCTTCACCCTCACCCTCACCCTCACTGTAGCTCTAACACCCAGCCTCACCCTAACCCTAACCCTCATCCTAAACTTAAACATAAAACTAATGCTAACCCTAAACCTCATGCGCACCCTAAAACTCACCCTAACTCTTACCCTCACCATAACCCTAACCCTAACCCTCACAGTAAACCTAACCCTCACCCTAACCCTAACCCTACCCCTCAGCCTAACCCTCACCATATACCTAACCCTAACCCTAATCCTCACCCTATCCCTAAACTTAACACTAATCCTCATCCTAACCCTCACCCTCACCCTAACCCTAATGCTAACACTAACCCTCCCCCTCCCCCTAACACTAAACTCACCCTAACCCTCACTCTTAACACTTACCCACACCCTAACCGTCACCCTAACAATAAACCTAAACCTTACCTTCCCCTTATCCTCAGGCAAACCTTAACAATAAGCCTAATCCTAACCTTAATCTGAACCCTCAACATAACTCTAATCCTCACACTCTCCTTAACCCTCACCCTAACCTTTACCCTCAACCTAACCCAAACCCTAACCCTAAACCTAACACTCATACTAACCCTAATCCTTAACCTCAGCCTAAACCATATACTAAACCTAAACCTAACAGTAACCCTCACCCTAACATTAACCCTCAACCTAGCCCTCCCCCTAACACTAACCCTCACCCTAACCTTAACCCTCACACTCACCCTCACCCTAACCCTAAACTTAACACTAACCCTCACCTTAACCCTAACCCTCAAACTAAGCCTCACCCTCACCCTAACCCTAACCCTACCTCTCAGACTAGCCCTCACCTTAACCCTACCTCTAACCCTCACCCTAACCCTCACCATAACCTTAACACTCACCCTAATCCTAACCATAATCGTAGTCCTCACCATAACACTTACCCTCACACTCACCCTAACCCTAACCCTCAACCTCACCCTAACCCTCACTCTAAGCCTTACCCTTACCCTAACTCTAATCCTAACCCTAAGCTTCACCCTCACCCACACCCTAATGCTAACCCTAACCCTCAGACTCACCTTAACCCTCACCCTAACACCTACCCTCACCCTAACCCTAACCCTAAACTTAACATTGATGCTAACCTCACCCTCACCCAAAACCTCACCCTAACACTTACCCACACCCTTACCATCACCCGAACCCTAACCCTAAACCTAAACTTGACCCTAACCCTCACCCTAACCCTAAACCTCACTCTCACCCTAACTCTCACCCTAACGTTTACCCTAACCCTAACTCTTACACTTACCCTAAACCTAACCCGCACACTAACCCTAACCCTAACAGTCAGCCTAACACTTATCCTAACCCTAATCTTAGCCCTAAACCTCACCCTAACCCTAACCCTCAGCCTAACACTCATCCTAACCCTAACCCTAATCCTAACCCTCACCCTAACCCTAACCGTAAACCTAAACCTCACCCTAACCCAAACACTCACCCTCACCCTCCCCATCACCCTCAGCCTAACCCTAATCCTAACCTAATCATAACCCTCACCCTAACCCTCACCCTAACTCTAACCCTAAACCTAATCCTAACATTCACCCTCACCCTTACCCTAACCCTAACACTATCCCTAACTCTCAACCTAACCCTAACCCTCATCCTAATCCTAAACCTAACCCTCACCCTCACCCTCACCCTAAATCTAACCATAAACCTAGTCCTAACACTCACCCTAACCCTTACCCTAACCCTCACCCTAACCCTAACCCTCACCTTAAATGTCACCCTCATCCTAATCCTCACCCTAAACCTAACCCTAAACCTTTCTTTTTTTTTAATTTAATTTTATTTTATTTTAGAACATACTGTACAGAGGGGCTACAATTACATGGGCAGGATAATGCATATACATTTCTTACCAAGCATTGCAGCCTCCTCCTTTGTTTACCCTTCACCTCCCTTCCCAGCCTCCCCCCTCCCCGCACCCAATTATATCCCCCTCCCCCCCACACACCGATATTGTAAAGTTGGTTTTGACATGACATTTTGTACTTCTCATTGTTGCAACAGGTCCACCTGAATCCTTAAACGACTTGTTTGTCCCCATCTCCTCCACATGTTACACTGACATCAAATATAGTGAAAGCGGGGGTTACACTGTGGGGGAGGGACATAAAAAGCAACAAAGAAATAATCTTATAAATGCGTTAGAAACACATCCATGAAAGAAACGAGAACATTAAAATACGTATTTAAGGGTTCATTTTCCTAACATCACATTATCTGACCTTTTCCGCTTGACTCATACCTATACTAGATATTGCAAATAAGGGAAACCATGGGACCTATGCTTCTTTGGGCCTGGCTTACTTCACTTAATATAATTTTTTCCAAACCTTTCCATTTCTTAACAAATGGGGAAATGTCATTCTTTCTGATGGAGGCATAGAATTCCATTGTGTATATATACCACATTTTCTTGATCCATTCATCTACTGAGGGGTATCTGGGTTGGTTCCATATCTTAGCTATGGTAAATAATGCTGCAATAAACATAGTTGTGCTGGTAGCTTTAGTGTGGTCTTGTTTGTAAACATTTGGGTAAATGCCCAAAAGTGGGATTGCTGGATCATAGGGGAGATCTATGTGAAGTCTTTTGAGGAACCTCCATACTGCTTTCCAAAGTGGTTGAACAAGTTTACATTCCCACCAACAATGAAGTAAGGTTCCTTTCTGTCCACATCCCCTGCAGCATCTGTTGTTGTTAGAGTTCCTGATTTTTGCTGTTCTAACTGGAGTGAGGTGATATCTCAATGTTGTTTTGATTTGCATTTCTTTTATGGCTAGGGATGTTGAACATTTCTTCATGTGTCTATTGGCCATCCTTCTTTCTTCTTCAGAGAAGCTTCTCTTTAAGTCTTTCGCCCACTTATTTATTGGGCAGTTGTTTCTTTGAGGATTTGTTGTTGGGTGGTTTAATTTTTTGAGTTCCAAGTATATTTTAGATATGAGACCCTTGTCCGTTGTATGGCTAGTAAAGATCTTCTCCCAATCGGTGGGCTTTCTATTGATCTTGCTAGCTATGTCATTTACCCTGCAGAAGCTCTGCAACCTTATGCAATCCCATTTGTCCAACATTTCTTTGATTTGTTGTGTTTCCGGGTCACTATTCAGAAAATTTCGGCCTGAGCCAAGGAGACCTGGGTTTCTCCTATTCCATCCTGTAATGTTTTCAGAGTGTCTGCTTTGAGTTCAAGTTCTTTGATCCATTTGGAGTTGATTCTGGTGCAGGGTGATATATAAGGATCTAGCTTAAGTTTTCTACATGTAGTTAACCAATTTTGCCAGCACCATTTACTGAAGAGGCTGTCTTTCTTCCATTCTATTGTTTTAGCTTCCTTATCGAAGATTAGATGGCTATAGGTCTGTAGGTTCATTTCTGGGTTTTCAATTCTATTCCATTGGTCCTGAGGTCTGTTCTTATGCCAATACCAAGCTGTTTTGATTACTATGGCTTTATAGTAGAGTTTGAAATTTGGTATTGATATTCCTCCAGCAGTGTTCTTTCCGTTGAGGAGCGTTTTTGCTATTCGGGGTCTTTTATTGTTCCATATGAATTTTTGGATTGCCTCTTCTATTTCCTTGAAGAATGAGGGTGGAATTTTGATAGGTATCGCGTTGAATTTGTAGATAGCCTTGGGAAGTATTGCCATTTTCACGATGTTAATCTTGCCAATACAGAAGCATGGGAGGTTTTGCCATGATCAAACAGGATTCATTTCAGGGATGCAAAGCTGGTTCAATATACGCAAATCAATTAATATTACTCATCACATCACCAGGAGCAAGAATAAGAAACTAAACCTTTCTTAACCAAAAATATCAACCTCACTCTAGCCCTTACCCTAAACCTAATCGTAACCTTAACCCTCACCCTCACCCTCACACTCAGACTCAGCCCTCAGCCTCACCCTAACCCTAACCCTAATGCTAAACCTTACCCTGACCCTCACACTCACTGTCACCCTAACCCTAACCTACACCCTAACCCAAACCCTAATCCTAACCCTAACACTCAACCTTACCCTAACCCTAACCCTAATGCTAACCCTAATCCTCACCCTCACCCTAACCCTAACACTAATGCTAACCCTAACCCTCACCCTCACCCTAAACCTAACCCTAACCCTTACCCTTTCCATAACCCTATCATTCACCTTCATCCTGACACACTCACCCTAACCCTCACCCAAACCTAACCCAAACCCTGACCCTCACCTTAACCCCCACCCTAAACTTCACCCTAATCCTATCGCTAACCCTAACCCAAATTCTCAACCTAAACCTCACCCTAACCCTTATCCTCACACTAACCCTAACCCTAACCGTAACCCTCACACTAAACCTAACCCTCATCCTAACCCTGAACCTACCTCTCACCCTAACCCTCACCCTAATCCTAAACCTAACACTAAAGCTCAATCTAACCCTAACCCTCACCCTCACCCTAATCCTCACCCTAAACCTAACCCTAACCCTTACCTAACCGAAACACTCACCCTCAAACTCACGCTCTCCCTCACCCTCAGGCTAAACCTTATACTAACCCTAATCCTAACCCTAACTCTACACTAACCCTAACCCTAACCCTTAACCCTCACAGTCACCTTCCCACAAACCCTCACCCTCACCCTAACCATCACGCTCAAACTCACCCTCACCGTAACCCTCACCATCACCCTAAACATCACTCTAACCCTAATCCTCATGCAAACCCTAACCCTCACCCTAACCCTAAATCTAAACCTCACCCTAACCCTAACCTTAAGCCTAACCCTCACCCTAACCCTAACACTAACCCTAACCATAAGCCTAACCCTAACCCTTACCCTAACCCTAACCCTTAGGCTAAACCTAACTCTAACCCTAACCCTCTCCCTAAATCTTATGCTAAACCTAACACTCACCCTCACCCTAATCCTCACCCTATTGCTTATCCTCACACTAACCCTAACCCTATCCCTCAGCATCAACCTCACAATAACCCTAAACCTAAAACTAACCCTCACCATAAACCTAACCCTTACCCTAATCCTAAACCTAACCCTCACACTACACCTCACCCTTACCCTAACCTTAATCCTCACCCTCACCCTCACCCTAACCCTAACCCTAAACCAAACCCTCACCCTAACTCTAAACCTTACCATATCCCTAAACCTACCCCTCAAACTAACCCTCACCCTCACCCTAATCTAACCCTAACCCTCACCCTAAACCTAACCCAAAACCTGACCTTCACCCTAACCCGAAACCTAACCCTCAACCTAACCCTAAACCATACCCTAAACCTAACCCTAATGCTATCCCTAAACCTAACCCTAACCCTCACCCTCACCCTCACCCTCACCCTCACCCTCACCCTCACCCTAACCCTCAAACTAACCCTAACCCGAATCCTAACCCTAACCCTCAACGTCACCATCACCTGCACCCTAACCCTCAACCTCAAACTCACCGTCACCCTAACCCTCAAACTAACCCTAACCCTCAACCTAACCATAATCCTCTCCCTAAGCCTTAACCCTACCCATCACCCGAACCCTCACCCTAACCTAACCCTCACTCTAACCCTAATCCTAACCCTCATCCTCACGCTAACCCTCACCGTCACACTAAAACTCCCCCTAAACCTAAACCTAACCCACACCCTAAACTTCACCCTCATCCTCACCCTCACCCTCAACCTCACCCGAACCTTCACGCTCACCCTAACCCTCAGCCTCACCCTAACTCTCACCCTAACCCTAACCCTCAACCTAAACCTCACACTCACCATAATCCTCACCCTAACCCTAACCTAACCCTTAACTAAACGAAAACCTCACCCTCACCCTCACACTCACCCTATCCTCACACTCACTGTAGCCCTCACCCTAAACCTAAACCTCACCCTAAGCCTAACCCTCACCCAAACCCACACCCTAACCCTAATCCTAACCCTAACCCTAACCTTCACCCTAACTCTAACCCTTACACAAACCCTAAGCCTAACCCTAAAACTCACGCTAACCCTAACCCTAACCCTCATCCTCACCCTAACCCTTGCCCTAGCCCTAACCCTCACCGTAATCCTAAACCTTATCCTATACCTAACCCTCATGCTCAACTTAACCCTAACCCTAACCCTCACTGTAACCCTAACCCTCACCCTAAACCTCAGCCTCACCCTAACCCTCACCCTAACCCTTACCCTCAGCCTAAACCTCACCCTCACACTAATCCTCACCCTAATCCTAACCTTAACTCTTACCTAACCAAAACCCTCAACCTCACCCTCACACTCTCCCTAACCCTCACTCTCACCATAGCCCTCACCCTAAACCTAACCCTCACCCTAACCCTCACCCTCACCCTCAACTTAACCCTTACGCTAACCCTAATCCTAACCCTAACCCTTATCCTCACCCTAAACCTAACTCTAACCGTCACCCTCACACTCACCCTCACCCTCACCCTAACCCTCATGCTAAATCTCACCCTCACTCTAACCCTCACCTTCACCCTAAATATCACCCTAACCCTAACCCTCACCCTAAATTTAACCCTTACCCTAACCCTAACTCTAACCCTTACCCTAACCCTAACCCTCACCCTAAACTTAATGCTAACCCTAACCCTCAACCTCAGCCTAAACCTCACCCTAGCCCTTATCCTCACACTAAAACTAACCCTAACCCTCAGCCTCACACTCACCCTAACCCTAACCCTAAACATAACCCTCAATCTAAACCTAACCCTTACCCTAAGCTTGAACGTAACCTTAACCATCACCCTAACCGTAACCATAACCCTAACCCGCACACTCACCCTAAACCTAACCCTAAACCTAACCCTAAACATAACACTCACCCTCACCCTATCCCTTACACTAACCCTAAATCTACCCCTCACCCTAAACCTCACCGTCACCTAAACCCTAACCCTGACCCTCACCCTAAACCTAACCCTAAGCCTAACCCTAACGCTAACCCTAAACCTAACCCTCACCCTAACCTTAACACTTACCCTAAACCTAACCCTAACCGAAATTCTACCCTTAACCCTAACCCTGACACTAACCCTCACCCTAACCCTCACCTTAACCTTTATCCTCATACTAACCCTAACTCTAACCCTAACCCTAACACTCACACCAACCCTAACCCTCTCCCTAACCTTAAACCTACCCCTCACCCTAACCCACACCCTAACCCTAAACCTCACCCTAACCCTTATCCTAAACCTCACCCTCACCGTAAACTTCAACATCACCCTAACCCTCACCTTAAACCGAACCTTAACCCACACGCTGACCCTCACCCTCACGCTCACCCTCACCCTCACCCTAACACTCATCCTAACACTAACGCTCACCCTCACCCTAACCCACAACCTCACCGTAACCCTCAACCTAACCCTAACCCTAAACCTTAGCTAACAGAAAACCTCAACCTCATCCAAACCCTAACCCTCAACCTAGCCCTCCCCCTAACACTAACCCTCACCCTAACCCTAACCCTCACCCTCACACTCACCATCACCCTAACCCTAAACCTAACCCTAACCCTCACCTTAACCCTAACACTCACACTAAGCCTAACCCTCACCCTAACCCTCACCCTAACCTTTATCCTCATACTAAACCTATCCCTAACCCTAACCCTAAACCTCACACAAACTCTAACCCTCTCCCTAAGCTTAACCCTCACCATCATCCTAACCCTCACCCTAACCCTAACCCTCAACCTAAACCTAACCCTCAGCCTGACCCTCACCCTAAACCTAACCCTAAGTCTAACCCTCATCTTAACCCTTACTTTAACGCTAACACTCACCTTAAACCTAATGCTCACCCTAAAACTAACACTCAAACTAACCCTAACCCTAGCCCTCACCCTCAACCTCACCCTAAACCTAACCCTAACATTCATCCTAACCCTAACCCTAAACCTAAACCTCACACTAAACCTAAACCACAGCCTAACCCTAATCCTCAAACTAAACCTAACAGTCACACTATCCCTCACCCTACCCCTCAGCCTAACCCGCACCCTAAAGCTAACCCTAACCCTAATTCTACCCTATCCCTAAACATAAACCTAACCTTCACCCTACCCCTCATCCTCACCCTAACCCTAATGCTACCCCTAACCCTCACCCTCACCCTATCCCTCAACCTAACCCTGACCCTCAACCTAACCCTTACCCTCACCCTAACCCTAACCCTCAACCTCGCCCTAACCCTCACCCTAACACTTCCCCACACTCACCCTAATCCTAACCCTAAATGTAGTCCTCACCCTAACACTTACCCTCACCCTCACCCTAACCCTAACCCTCAACCTCACCCTAACCCTCACCCTAAGCCTTACCCACACCCTAACTCTAATCCTAACCCTAACCTTCAACCTCACCCTCACCCTAATGCTAACCCTAACCCTCAGACTCACCCTAAACCTCACCCTAACACTTACCCTCACCCTAACCCTCACCCTAAACCTAAACTTGATGCTAACCCTCACCTTCACCCTAAAATTTACCCTAACACTTTCCCACATCCTTACCCTCACCATAACACTAACCATAAACCTAAAGTTGACCATAACCCTCACCCTAACCCTAAACCTCACCCTCACCCTAACACTCTCCCTAACCTTTACACTCACCCTAACTCTTACCCTAACCCTAAACCTAACCCTCACACTAACCCTAACCCTAACCTTCAGCCTAACCCTTATCCTAACCATAAACCTAGCCCTAAACCTCACCCTAACCTTAATCTTAACCCTCAGCCTAACCCTCATCCTAACCCTATCCCTAATCCTAACCCTCACCCTAACCCTAACCGTAAACCTAAACACCACCCTAACCTTAACCCTCACTCTCACCCTCCCCAACACTCTCAGCAGAACCCTAATCCTAAGCTAATCGTAAATCTCACCTTCACCCTCACACTAAATCTAACCCTAAACCTAACCCTAACACTCAACCTCACCCTTACCCTAACCCTAATCCTAACCCTAATACTTAACCTCACCCTAAACCTAAACCTAACCCTAACCCTAACCCTCCCACTTATCCTCACCTTCACCCTAACCCTCACCGTCACCCCAAACATCACACTAACCCTAACCCTCACGCTAACCCTAACCCTTACCCTAACCGTAACCCTAACTCTAACCCTCACCCTAACCGTAACCCTAAGCCTAACCCTCAACCTAACCGTAACCCTAACCATAACACTAAGCTTAACGCTAAGCCTTACCCTAACCCTAACCCTTACCCTAACCCTAACACTCACGCTAAACCTTATGCTAACACTAACCCTCAACCTAAACCTAAAACTAAAACTAAACTTCACCCTAAACCTAACCCTAACCCTAAACCTCATCCTCACTCTCACCCTAACCTTAACCCTAACCCTCACCCTAACCCTAACCCTTACCCTATCCCTAACCCTACCCCTCAACCTAACCCTCACCCTCACCCTAATCCTAACCCTAACCCTCACCCAAACCCTAACCCTCACCCGAAACCTAAACCTAAACGTCACCCTAACCCTAACCCTTTCCCTAAATCTAACCCGAATCCTAAACCTAACCCTAAACCTCACCCTCACCCTCACCCTCACCCTAACCCTAACCCTAACTCTCACCATAACCCTAACCCGAATCGTAACCCTAACCCTCAAGATCACCATCACCCTCACCTTAACCCTCAACCTCAAACTCACTTTCACCCTAACCCTCAAACTAACCCTAACAGTCACCCGAACCCTAACCCTCACCCTAACCCTAACCCTACCCCTCAACCTAACCCTCACCCTAAACCTAACTCTCACCCTAACCCTAATCCTAACCCTCACCCTCATCCTAACCCTCAACGTTACCCTAAACCTCACCCTAAACATAACCCTAACCCACACCCTAACATTCACCCTCACCCTCACCTTCACCCTCACCTGAATCCTCATGCCCACCCTAAACCTCAGCCTCAGCCTAACCCTCACTCTAACCCTAACCCTCAACCTAAACCTCACCTTCACCCTAATCCTCACCCTAACCCTAACCCTAACCCTTACCTAACCGAAACCCTCACCCTCACGCTCACACTCACCCTAACCCTCACCCTCACTGTAGCCCTCACACTAAACCTAAACCTCACCTAACCTACCCCAACCTTCACCCTCAACCTAACCCTAACCCTCAAAAATACCCTAACCCTCACCCTCACAGTGATCCTATCCCTAAACCTAACTCTAATCCTAACTTTCATCCTCACCCTCACTGTAACTCTAAAGCCCACCCTAACCCTAACCCTCAACCTCACCCTAATCCTAAACCTCACCCTTAAACTAACACTGACCCTAACACTCAACACTCACCCTAAGCCTCACCCTAAACCTAATGCTCATCCTAACCCTCACCCTCATCCTAGCTCTCAACATAACCCTAACTCTAATCCTAAACCTAACCCTAAACCACAACTTCACCCTCACCCTCACCCTCACCCTCAGCCTAATCCTAACCCTAACCCTAATACTAACCCTAGACCTAACCCTAACCCTACATCTACCACTAACCCTAGGCCTCACCCTCATTCATACCCTCAACCTCAGCCTAATCTTAACCCTACCCCTAATCCTAAACCTAACCCTCACACTCACACTCACCCTAACCCTAACCCTATCCCTCACCCTCACCCAAATGCTAACCCTAACTCTCACCCTCACCTTCACCCTAACCCTTAACCTCACCCTAACCCTCACCCTAACGCTAACCCTCACCCTAACACTAAAACTACCCCTCAGCCTAACCCTAACCCTCACCATCAACCCAAACCTGATGCTAACACAAATGCTCACTGTGAACCTAACCCTCAGCCTAACACTTACCCTCACCATAACCCTATCCCTCACCCTCTCCCTAAAACTCACCCTACCCCTTCCCCTCACCCTAAACCTCACCCTAAACCTAACCTTCAAACTAAGCCTCACCCTAACCATCACCCTAACCCTAAACCTAACCCTAACCCTCACCCTCACCGTAACTGTCATCCTAACGCTTACCCTCACCCTAACCCTAACCCTAACCCTAACCCGAACCCGAACACGAACCTGAACCCGAACCCTCACTATAACCTTCACCGTCACCCAAAACATCACCCTAACTCTAACCCTCACCCTAACCCTAACCCTAACACTCACCCTAACCCTAACCCTCACCTTAAACCTCACCCTCACACTAGCCCTCACCCTAAAACTAACCCTAATCTTAACCCTCACCCTCACCCTCAGTCTCACCCTCAGCTTCACCCTAAACCTAAACCTAATCCTAACACTAACCCTGACCCTCACCCTCACTGTAACCCTAACCCTAACATGCACCCTAACCTTAACCCTAACCCTAACCCTAACACTCAACCTAACCCTCACCCAACCCTAATTCGAACCCTAACCCTCACTCTAACCCCCAACCTAACCTTCAGCCTAACCCTAACGCTAACACTAACCCTCAGTCTCAACCTAACCCTCACCCTAAGCCTTATCCTCACACTAACCCTAACCCTAACCTTAACACTCACACTAATCCAAACCCTCAACCTAACCCTAATCCTCACCCTCACCCTAATCGTCACCCTAAATATAATCCTAACCCTTACCTAACCGAAACGCTCACCCTGAACCTCACCCTCACCCTCACCCTCAGCCTAAACCTTACCCTCACCCTAATATTAACCCTAACTCTTACTCTCACCCTAAACCTAACCCTAACCCTAACCCTCACTGTTACCCTCCCACTCACGCTCACCCTCACCCTAACTGTGAGGGTTAGGCTCAAACTCACCCTCACCCTAACCCTCACCATCACCCTAAACATCACCCTAACCCTAACCCTCACGCTAACCGTAAACCTTACCCTAACCCTGAACTTAACCCTAACCCTTAACCTAACCCTTACCCTAACCCTAACCCTAACCCTAACCCTCACCCTAAAACTTATGCTAACACTAACCCTCACCCTCACACTGAACTTAACCCTAACCCTTTTCCACACCCTCACCCTAACCCTCACCGTCACCCAAGCGCTCACTTTGAACCTAACCCTCACCTATACCCTTACCCTCACCCTCACCCTCACCCTCACCTTAAACATCACCCTAACCCTAACCCTCCGTATAACCCTAACCCTAACTCTCACCTTAACCCTAAACCTCACCTTCAACGTCACCCTCACCCTCACCCTAAACCTCACCCTCACCGTAGCCCTCACCCTAAACCTAACCCTAACCCTAAAACTCACCCTCAACCTCATCCTCAACTTCAGCCTCACCCTAACCCTAAACCTAATCCTAACCCTCACCCTCACCCTCACTATAACCCTAACCCGAAACCTAATGCTAACCCTAAACCTCACCCTCACCTTAACCCTAATCATAACCCTCACCCTAAACCTAACCCTAACCCTAATGCTGTACATAACCCTAACTCTCACCCTAAGACTAATGCTAAGAATAATATGCAACCTCCCCCTAAACCTCACCCTAAAACATACCCTCAGCCTACCCCTCACCCTAACCTTAAACCTAAACCTAACCCTCACCAAACACTCACCCTAACCCTTACACTAACCCTATCTCTCACCCTCACCCTAACCCTCACCCTAACCCTTATCCTAACAATAACCATAACCCTAACCCTTAACCACACACTAACCCTAACCTTCACCCTAAACCTAACCCTACATCTCACCCAAACCCTAACCCTAAACTCAACCCTAATCATAACACTCAAATACCCTAAACCAAACCTTCACCCAAACGCTCACACTAACCCTAACACTAAACCTATCCCTCACCCTCACCCTAACCCTCACCCTAACGCTTACCCTCACACTAACCCTAACCATCACACTAAACCTAACCCTCACGCTAACCCTAACCATAATCCTCACCCTAACCCTCATCCTAACCCTAACCCTAAGCCTCAACCTAACCCTAATCCTAAACATTACCCTAACCCTAACCCTCACCTTCAACCTCACCCGCACCCTCAGCCTAACACTAACCCTAACCCTAATCCTAACCTTAAAGCTCACCCTCACACTCAGCCTAACTTGAACCCTAACCGTAAACCTCACCCTCGCCCCAACCATAAACTTATCCCTACACCACACCCTAAATCTAAACGTCACCTTAACCCTAACGCTAACCCTCACCCTCACCCTAACTCTCACCTTAACCCTAAAACTAACCCTAACCTTCACCCTCACCCTAAACCTCACCCTAACCCATAACCTCACCATAAACCTAAGGGTAACCCTAACCCTAATCCTCACACTCACCCTAACCCTAACCCTCACCCTATCGCTCACCCTAACACTAACTCTCATCCTCACTCTGACCCTCACTGTCACCTGAACACTCACCGTAACCCTAACCCACACCCTAACACTCAAACTCACTAGAACCCGAACCTGAACCCTCACCCTAACCCTAACCCTAAACCTCACCCCAACCCTAACCCTCACCCTAACCCTAACTTTAACCCTCACACTCACCCTAACCGTAACCCTAACCCTTACCCTAATCTTCAACCTAACCCTTAATCTAACCCTAACCCTCACTCTCACCCTAAACCTCAACTTAACCCTAACCATAACCCTCACCCTAACCCTAACCCTAATCCTAACCCGAACCCTAATCCTCAACATCACTCTAACCGTCGCCCTAACCCTTACCCTCAACTTAAGCCTATCCCTCAACCTCAACCTAACCATCACCCTAACCCTTACGCTCACCCTAACCCTCACCCAACCCTAACCCTATCCCTAACCCTCACGCTAACCCCCACCCTAAACTTCACCCTAACCCTAAGGCTAAACTTAACCCTCCTTCTCAACCTAACCCTCACCCTAACCCTTATCCTCACACTAACCCTAACCTTAACCCTCACTCTAAGCCTAGCCCTCATCCTAAACCTAACCCTACCTCTCACCCTAACACTCACCCTAAGCCTCATCCTTACCCTAACCCTCACCTACACCCTAACCCTTCCCCTTCCCTGAACCCTAACTCTCACCCTAAACCTCACCCTCACCCTAAACATCAACCTAACACCCTCACCCTAACCCACACCCACACCCACACCCTAACCCTCACTCTCACCCCAAACCTGTCACACTCTCTAATTTTCTCTTTCACCTTAAACATCACCCTAACCCTCACTCTCACAGTAACCCTCACTCTAACACTTACCTTCACACTAAAACTAACCCTAACCATCACATTAAACCTAAACCTCACCCTAACTCTAACCCTAAAACTACCCCTCACCCTAACCCTAGCCCTGAGGGCTAGGGTAAGCCTCACTCATAACCTCAAACTCAGCTTAACCCTAAATCTAAACCTAATCCTAAACCTAACCCTCACACTCACACTCACCCTAACCCTAACCCTAACCCTCACCCTCACCCTAAGGCTAACACTAACCCTCACCCTCACCTTCACCCTCACCCTAACCCTTAACTTCACCCAAACCCTAACCTTAGCTCTAACCCTAACCCTCAGCCTAACCCTAACCCTCATATTCAACCCAACACTGATGCTAACACAAATGCTCACTCTCAACATAAGCCTAGGCCTAACCCTTACCCTCACCATAACCCTAAACCTCACCCTGTCCCTAAACCTCACCCTACCCCTTCCCCTCACCTTAAACCTCACCCTACCCCAAACCCTAACCCTAATCTTAAATTTCACCCTAACACTCATCCTAACCCTAACCCGAACCCTCACCCTAACCCTCAACCTAACCCTAAACCTAACCCTAACACTCACCCTCACCCTGTCATCCTAACCCTTACCCTCACCCTAAACCTAACCCAAACCCTAACCCTCATCCTACCCCTAACCCTCACCCTCACCCTCACTCTCACCTTCACCCTCACCCTAAACATCACCCTAACCCTAACCCTCACCCTACCCTAACCTTAACCTTCACCCTAACCCTAACCCTCAACTTAAACCTCACTCACACCCTAATCCTCACCCTAAACCTAACCTTAAACCTTTCCTAAACAAAAATATCACCCTCACCCTAGCTATCATCCTAAACCTAAACCTAACCTTAACTCTCACCCTCACCAGCAGACTCACCCTCACCCTAAGCCTCACCCTAACCCTAAACCTAATCCTAAACATAACCCTGACCCTCACCCTCACTGTAACCTTAACCCTAAACTGCAACCTAAACCTAACCCTAACCCTAACCCTAACACTCAACCTTACCGTAATCCCAACCCTAACCCTAATGCTAACCCTAACCCTCACCCTAACCCTCACCCTAACTCTTATCCTTACCCTCACCCTCACTCTCACCCTAACACTAACCCTTTACCTCACCATAACCCTATCCCTCACCCTCACCTAACCCTCACCCTAACCCTTAACCCTCAACCTAACCCCCACCCGAACATTCACCCTAACCCTAACGCTAACCCTAACCCTAAGACTCAACCTAACCATCACCAAAACCCTTATCCTCACACTAACCCTAACCCTAACCGTAACCCTCATACTAAGCCTAACCCTCATCCTAACCCTAAACCTACTTCTCACCTTAACCCTCACCCTCACCCTAACCCTAACCCTAACGTTCAACCTAACCCTAACCCTCACCCTCAACCTAATCCTCACACTAAACCTAACCCTAACCCTGCCCTAACCAAAGCCCTCACCCTCAACCTCACCCTTTCCCTCACCCTCAGGCTAACCCTTACCCTAACCCTAATACTAACCCTAACACTTACCCTCAACCTAAACCTAATCCTAACCCTAATCCTCACCGTCACTCTCCCACTCACCCTCACCCTCACTCTAACCCTCACCCTCACCCTAAACATCACCTTAACCGTAACACTCATGCTAACCCTAAACCTTACCCAAAGCCTAACACTAACATTCACCCTAACCGTAACCCTAAGCCTAACACTCACCCTAACCCTAAACCTAACCCTAACACTAAGCCTAACCCTATAACCATTACCCTAACCCTAACCCTTACATTAACCCTAACCCTCACCCTAAACCTGATGTTAAACCTAACACTCACCTTCATCCTAATCCTCACCCGAACCCTTAACCTCACACTAACCCTAAACCTATCCCTCAGCATCACCCTCACCCTAAGCCTAAAAGTAAAACTAACCCTCACCCTAAACCTAACCCTAACACTAACCCTCACCCTCACCCTAACCCTAACTCTAACCCTAACCCTCACCCTAACCTTAACCTTTACCCTATCCCTAACCCTACCACTCAACCTAACCCTCACCCTCAACCTAATCTTAAACTTAACCCTCACCCTAAACCTAAGCCAAACCCTAACCCTCACCCTAAACCTAAACCTAACCTTCACCCTCACCCTCACCCTAACCCAAACTCTAACCCTAACCCTCACCTAACCCTAATCCTAATCCTTAACCTAACCCTCACCCTCAACATCACCCTCACCTTAACCCTCAACCTCAAACTCACAGTCACCCTAACTCTCAAACTAAGCCTCAGTCACCCGAAACCTAACCCTCTCCCTAACCCTAACCCTACCCCTCACCCTAACCCTCACCCTAAACCTAACCCTCACCCTAACCCTAACCCTCACCCTCATCCTAACCTTCAACGTAACCCTAATCCTCACCCTAAACATAACCTTAACTCACACCGTAAACATCACCCTCACCCTCACCTGAACCCTCACCCTCACCCTAAACCTCAGCCTCATCCTAACCCTCACCCTAACCCTAACCCTCAACCTAAACCTCACCCTCACCCTAATCCTCACCCTAATCCTAACCCTAACCCTTACCTAACTGAAACCCTCACCCTCACCCTCACACTAACCCTAACCATCACCCTGAACCTAACCCTCACCTTAACCCTAACTCTACCCCTAAACCTCACCCTCACCTAATGCTAACTGTAACCCTAACCCTAACACTAAACCTCACCCTAACCATAAACCTAACCCTCACCCTCACTCTCACCGTAACCATAAACCTAACACTAACCCTAACAATAACCCTAACTTTAACTCTAACCCTCAACCTAACCTAAACCCTCACCCTAACCCTACCACTTACCCTCACCCTAACACTAACCCTTACACTAAGACTAACTGTCACCCTAACCCTAACCCTCACCCTACCACTTACCCTCACCCTAACACTAACCCTTACACTAAGACTAACCCTCACACTAACCCTAACCCTCACCCTAATCCTAAACCTCATCCTAACCCTAACCCTCATACTAACCCTCACCCTCTCCTTAGCCCTCACTCTAAACCTAATTCTAACCCTGACCCTCAATCTAACCCTGACCCTCATCCTCACCATAAACCTCACACTAACCCTAACTCTAATCCTCAATCTAACCCTTACCCTAACCCTAACCCTAATACCTTAACCCTAAACCTAACACTAACCCTCACCATTATCTTAACCCTCACCCTCAGCCTAACACTAAGCCTAAGCCTAACCATAACCCTCACAATCACCCTCACCCTAACCCTAATCCTAACCTTAACCCTAACCCTAAACCTCAACCTAACCCTCACCCTAACCTTAAACCGAACACTAACCCTAACCCTAACCCGCGACTCAACCCTCCCCCTAACCCTAAATCTAACCCTAACCCTCACACTCACCCTCACCCTCACTGTAACTCTAACCCTAACCCTAACAATAACACTAATCCTAACCCTAAACCTAACCTTAACCCTAACCATAACCCTAATCCTAACACTCACATTCACCCTAACCCTTATTCTAACCCTAACCCTCACCCTAACCCTAACCCTCACATCACTGTAACCTAAATCTCATGCTAACCCTCACCCTAACCCTATCCCTAACCCTCACCCTAACCCTAAACTTAACCCGAAACCTAACTCTCACCGTAACCCTAACCCTAAACCTCACCCTAACCCTAACCCGCACCCTCACCCTAACTGTAAACCTAACCCTAACAATAACCCTAACCCTAAACCTCACACTCACCCTAACCCTTATCCTAATCCTAATTCTAACTCTAAGCCTAACCCTCAACCTCACCCTAACCTTCACCCTAACTCTAAATCAAACACTAACCCTACCCTTAACCCTAACCCTCACCCTCACCCTCACCCTAACCCTAACCCTCAACTTAACCCTATTCTTCACCCTCAACATAACCCTTAACCTAACCCTCAAAGTAACCCTAAACTTAACCCGAACCCTAACCATCACCCTAACCCTAACCCTCACCCTTAACCTCACCCTCAGCCTAATCCTAAGCCTAATCCTAAACCTAACCCTAACACACACACTCACCCTCAGCCTAACCTTAAGAGTAACCCTATCGCTAACCCTAACACTCCCGCAAATACTCACCGTAACCCTAAGCCTAACACTAACCCTAAGCCTAACCCTCAACTTAACCTTCACCCTAACCCTAAATCTAACACTAAACCTCACCCTGACCCTAATCCTCAGTCTAGCCCTAACCCAAACCATAAACCTCAGCCTAACCCTAACCCTTACCCTCACCCTCACCCTCGCCATAACCAAAACACTAAACCTAACCCTAACAATAACTCTAACACTAATCCTAACCCCCACCCTAACCATAACCCTCACCCTAACCCAAACACTCACCTCAACACTTACCTTCACCCTAACACTAACCCTCACACTAAACCTAACCCTACCCCTAACCCTAAACCTCAACCTAACCCTCACCCTCACCATAACCCTAACACTAACCCTAACCCTAACCCTCCCCCTAACCCTCCCCCTAATCCTATATCTAACCCTAATCCTCACCCTCACCCTAACCCTAACCCTAACCCTAACCCTAACCCTAACCCTAACCCTAAACCCCACACTAACCCTAATCTTAATCCTCACCCGCACCCTCATCCTCACTATAACTCTAACCCTAACCCTAATAATAACACTAATACTAACCCGAACCGTCACCCTAATCCTATTCCTCACACCCACCCTCAACCTCAGTCTAACCCTAAGCCTAAGCCTAAACCTTACCCTAATCCTTCCACTCACCCTCCCCCTAAAACTAAAACTAACCCAAAACCTATCCCTAAACCTCATCCTCACCCTCACCCTCACCCTAACCCGAATACAAACCCTAACCCTAAACTTCACCCTAACACTCCCCCTAACTCTAACTCTAATCCTAAACTTCACCACCGCCCTAACGCTAACACTAAACCTAACCCTAAACCTCACCCTAAACTTCACCCTAAGACTAACTCTCACCCTCACCCTCAACCTCACCGTAACTCTAAACCTAACCCTAACAATAGAACTAACCCTAACCCTAACCCTAAGCCTCACCCTCAGCCTAACCCTCACCACAAACATAACCCTAACAATAACACTAACAATAACCCTAACACTTTTCCTAACCCTAATCCTCAGCCTCACCTGCACCCTATCCCAAACCCTAACCCGAACCCTAACCCTAAGCCTAATCCTAAGCCTAACCATAACGCTCAAACTCACCCTCACCCTAACACTAATCCTAAACCTAATCCTATCCCTAACCCTAACCCTAATCCTAACCCTCACCCTCGCCCTAACATTAACTCTAATCCTAACACTAAACCTCATCCTAAACCTCACCCTAACCCTAACCCTCACCCTCATGCTCCACCTAAACCTAAGCCTAACCCCAATCCTAACCTTCACCCTAACTCAAACACTAACACTAATGCTAACTCTAACCCTCAACCTCACTCTTACCCTAACCCTAAATCTAACCCTAACCCTAAATCTAAACCTCATCCGAACCCTAACCCTAACACTCACCCTCTCCCTCACCATAATCGTAAACCTAACCCTAACAATAACCCTAACCCTAACCCTCACACTCACCCTAACCCTTACCCTAATCCTAAACCTAACTCTAACCCTAACCCTCAACCTCACCCTAACCCTCACCATAACCCTAAATCTAACACTAACCCTAAACCTAACCCTCACCCTAACCCTAAACCTCACCCTAAACCTCACCGTGACAATAGCCCTCACCCTAAACCTCATCATAACCCTAACACTCATCCTAACCCTCCCCATAACCCTAAGCATTACCCTCACCCTAAACCTAACTCTAACCCTAAACCTCACCCTCACCCTAAACCTAACTCTAACGCTAACCCAAACCATAAACCTCACCCTAATCCTAACCCTTACCCTCAGCCTCACCCTCGCCATAACCATAACCCTAAACCTAAACTTAACAATAACCCTAAACCTAATCCTAACCCCCACCCTAACCATAACCCTCACCCTAACCCAAAAACTCACCTTAACACTTACCTTCACCCTAACACTAACCCTCACACTAAAGCCAACCCTACCCCTAACCTTAAAACTCAACCTAACCCTCACCCTCACCCTCACACTAACACTAACCATAACCCTAACCCTCCCCCTAACCCTATATCTAACGCTAAGCCTCATCCTCACCTTAACCCTAACCTTAACCCTAACCCTAAAACCTACCATAACCTTAACACTAACCCTCACCCACACCCTCACCCTCACCATAACTCTGACCATAACACTAACAATAACACTAACCCTAACCCTTACCATCATCCTAAACCTAAACCTCATCGCCACCCTCAACCTCAGCCTAACCCTAAGCCTAAGCCTAACCCTAACCCTAACCCTCACACTCAACCTCAACCTCACCAAAACCCTAACACTGACCCTAAAACTAAACCTCATCCTAACCCTCTCCCTAACCCTAAATCTAAACCTAAATCTCACCCTCAGCCTAACCCGAACCCTAATCCTAAACCTATCCCTAAACCACATCCTAACCCTCACCCTCGCCCTAAACCTAACACTAACCCTAAACCTAAACTTCACCCAAACCCTCCCCCTAACCCTAACTCTAAGCCTAAACCTCACCCTCACCCTAACCCTAAACCTCACACTAACACTCCCCCTAACCCTAACTCTAACCCTAAACCTCACCCTCAGCGTAATACTAACCCTAACCCCAAACCAAAACCTCACCCTAAACCTCACCCTAACCCTAACCCTAACCCTCACCTTAATCCTAAGCCTAACAATAACACTCAACCGAACCCTAACACTCACCCTCACCATAATCCTAACCCTAAAACTCACCCTAAACCTAAACTTAATCCGAACAAGAAATCTCACCCTAACGCTAAACCTAACCCTTACTGTAACCCTCACTCTCAGACTAACCCTCACCTTTACACTTACAATCACCCCCACCCTAACACTCACCCTAAGCCTAACACACCCCCTAAACCTAACTCTACCCCTAAACCTCACCCTCACCCTAATCCTAACTCTAACCCTAACCCTAACACTAAATCTCACCCTAACCCTAACAATCACCCTCAAACTCATTCTCAGCCTAAAACTAAGCCTAAGCCTAGTGCTTGCCCTAAACCTCATCCTCACCCTAGCCCTCACCCTAACCCTAATCCTAAACCTAACTCTCATCCTAACCCTCACCCTAACCCTAACCCTAACCATCACCCTAACCCTAATCCTCACCCCTAACCTCACCCTCAGCCTAACCCTAAGCCTAAGCCTAACCCTAACCCTAACCCTCACACTCACCCTCACCCTAACCCAAATCCTAACCCTAACCCTAACCCTAACCCTAAGCCTCAACCTAACCCTCACCCTAACATTAACCCTACACTAAACATAACAAGAACCCTTGACATAACCCTCCAACTAACCCGAAATTTGACCTCACCCTCACCCTAACCCTAATCCTAGCCCTAACCCTAAACCTGACCCTAACCCTAACACTAATCCTCACCCTCACCCTCACCCTCAACCTCAACATAACTCTAACCCTAACCTTAACAATAACACTAATCCTAACTCTAAACCTAACCCTAACCCTAATCCTAATACTCATCCTCACCCTAACCCTAATCCTAACCCTAACCCTAAACCTAACCCTAACCCTCATCCACACATTAACCCTAACCCTCATCCTAACCCTCACCTGTACCCTCACCCTAACCCTAAACCTTACCCTAACACTAACCCTAACCCTCATGCTCATCCTAGCCATCACCCTAAAACTAATCCTAACCCTAATCCTTACTCTGACCCTAAACTTAACCGAACCCTAACTCTCACAGTAACCCTAATCCTAAAACTCACCCTCACCCTAACTCTCACCCTCACCCTCACCCTAACCCTCACCCTCACCCTCACCCTAACCATAACACTAATGGGAACCCTAACCCTCAAACTCAGACTCACCCTAACCTTAACTCTAACACTAAACCTCACCCTCACCCTAAGCCTAACCCAAAACCTAACCCTAAACCTCACCCTAAACCTAACCCTATACCTCACCCTCACCCTAGCCCTTACCCTAACCCTAATTCTAAACCTAACCCTCATCCTAACACTCCTCTTAAACTTAACCCTAATCCTTACCCTAACCCTAACCCTCACTCTCAACCTCACCCTCAGCCTAAGCCTAAGCCTAAGCCTAAACCTAACCTTAACACATACACTCAACCTCACCCTAACCCTAATCCTATCCCAGACCCTAACCCTAACCCTAATCCTAATCCTAACCTTCACCCTCACACTAACCCTAATCCTAACCTTCACCCTCACCCTAGCCCTAACCCTCACCCTTACTGTAAACCTAACCCTCATACTAACCCTCACCCTAACTCTAACCCTAACCCTAAACCTCACCCTAACACTAACCCTAACTCTCACCCTCAACCTAGCCCTCACCCTAACCCTAACCCTCACCCTAATTCTCAACCTGACACTCACCCTAACCCTAACCCTAAACCTCACCTTAATCCTAACGCTCACCCTAACCCTAAACTTAACCTGAACACTAATTCTCACACTAACCCTAACCCTAACCCTCACCCTAACCCTCACCCTCACCCTCACACTCACCCGCACCCTCACCCTCACAGTAATTATAACACTAACCGAAACCCTTACCATAATCGTAAACCACACCCTAACCCTAACCCTAACCCTCACACTCACCTAACCCTTACCCTAATCCTAATCATAACCCTAACCCTCAGGCTCACCCTCAGCCTCACCTAAAGCTTAACTCTAATGCTAAAACTTAACCTCACCCTAACCCTAACCATAACCCTATCCCTAAATCTCACCCTCACTCTAGCCCTCACCCTAAACCTAATCATATCCCTTACCCTCATCCTAACCCTCCCCAAAATATTAACCCTAAGCCTCACCATAACCCTAACCCTCATAATCACCCTCACCCTCAGCCTAACCCTAAGCCTAACCCTAATCCTAAGCCTAACCCTAACCCTCACACTCACCCTAATCCTAACCCTAATCCTAATCCTAAACTTAACCCTAACCCTCACCCTCACACTAACCGTCACCCTAACCCTAACCCTAAACCTAACACTAACCCTAACCGTAACCATCGACCTCAACCCCAACCTAACCCTAACTCTAACCCTAAACCTCACCCTCACCATAACCCCAAACCTAACCCTAACCCAAACCTCACCCTAAACCTAACCCTAACCCTAACTCTTACCCTAAACCTCACGCTCACCCTATCCCTAACCCTAACCCTAAAACTCACCCTAACCCTAACCTTCCACCTCACCCTCATCCTCACTGTAACTCTAGTCCTAAACTTAACAATAACTCTAAACCTAAACCTAACCCTAACCCTAAACCTCAGCCTCACCCTCACTGCAAACTTAACCCTAACCATAACTCTAACAATAAACCTAACCCTAAGCCTAACCTTAACCCTAACTCTAATTCTCACCCCCACAGTCATCCTCAGCCTAACCTTAAGCTTAACCCTAACCCTAACCTCACCCTCACCGTAACCCTAACCCTTACAACAGCAGTAACCCCAACCCTAACCCTAAACCTCATCCTATACCTGACAATAACCATAAAACTAACCCGAACACTAACCCGAACCCTAACCCTCACCCTCATGCTCGGCCTAAGCCTAAGCCTAAGCCTAACTCTAACCCTAACCCTCACCCTAACAATAATCCTAACAATAAACCTAACTCTAATCCTAAATCTCACCTTCACACTAATCCTAACTCAAACCCTAACCCTAATCCTAACAATAACCCTAATCCTCACCCTAACAGTAATCCTCACCCTAACCCTAAACCTCACCCTAACACTTACCCTCAACCTTCCACTAACCTTAACCCTAACACTAACGCTCACACAAACCCTAACCCTAACCTCACCCTAAACCTAACTATTACCATAACCCTCAACCTAACTCTAAACCTCACGCTCAATGTAACCCTAAACCTAACCCTGACGCTCACCCTAACCATAAACCTCACCCTAACCCTAACCCTCACCCTAACATTTACCCTCACCCTAACACTAACCCTAATCCTAACTCAAACCCTAACCCTAAACCTAACAAAAACCCTAACGCTAACCCTCACACTAACCATTACCCTCACCCTAAACCTAACCTTCACCCTAACACTTACCCTCAGCTTAACACTAACCATAACCCGAACACTAAGTCTCACAATAACCCCAACCATCACCCTAAACCTCACCCTAACACTAACCCTAAACCTCAACCTAACCCTTGCCCTAACCCTAAACCTAACACTCATCCTCACGGTAAACCTCACACTAACCCTAACAATAATCCTCAATCTAACCCTCACCCTCACCCTAACCTTCACCCTAACCCTTACCATAACCCTAACCCTCACCCTTACCGTAACCCTCACCCTCAGCCTAACCCTCACCTTAACCTTACTGTCACCCCCACCCTAAACCTCACCCTAAGCCTAACACTCACCCTAACACTAACTCTACCCCTAAAACTCACCCTCACCATAATCCTAACTCTAACCCTAACCCAAACACTAAACCTCAAACTAACCCTAACCCTAACCCTCACCCTCAACCTCACGCTCAGCATAACGCTAAGCCCAAGCCAAACCCTTACCCTAACCCTCAACCTCACCCTAGCCCTCACCCTAACACAAATGCTAACCCTAACCCTAACCCTCACCCTTACCGTAACCCTTACCTTAACCCTTACCCTCACCTTCACCCTAAACCTAATCTTAACCTTAAACCTCAACCTAACCCTAACCGTCAACCTCACCGTAACCCTTACCCTAACCCTCACCCTAACCCTAAACTTAACCCGAATCCTATTCTCACCCTAAACCTAACCCTAACTGTCACCCTCACCCTAACATTAAACCTCACCTGCACCCTAAACCAAACCCTAAACCTAACCCTCACCTTAACTCTAAGCCTAAACCTAACCCTAACCCTAAGCCTCACAATCACCCTCAGCCTAACCCTAACCCTAAACCTAACCCTATCCCTAACCCTAACCCTCACCCTAACCCTCACCCTAGCCCTCAACCTAACCCTAACCCTAACCCTAAACCTAATCGTAAACCTGAAACTAACCCTAACCCTAAACCTCACCATAACCCGAACAATAAACCTCACCCTCATGCTGGGCCTAAGCCTAAGCTTAAGCCTAAGCCTAACCCTAACCCTCACAGTAACAATAACCCTAACACTAACCCTAATTCTAACCCTAAACCTCACCCTCACCCTAACCCTACCCTAACAATAACCCTAAACCTCACCCTAACCATAATCCTCACCCTAACACTAAACCTCACCCTAACACTTAGCCTCACCCTAACACTAACCTGAACGCTAAAACTAACCCTCAAAATAACGCTAACCCTAGCCTCACCCTAACCCTAACGCTCAACCTAACCTAAACCCTCACGCTCAACGTTACCTTAACCCTAACCCTGACCCTCACCCTAACACTTACCCTCACCCTAACACTAACCCTAATCCTAACCCTAACCCTCACCCTCACTGTAACCATAATCCTAACCCCAACCCTAACAAAAACCCTAACCCTAACCCTAACCTTCACCCTAATCATTACCCTCATCCTAAACCTAACCCTCACCCTAACACTTACCCTCACCTTAACACTAACTGTAACCCGAACACTAAGCCTCAAACTAACCCTAACCATCACCCTGACCCTAAACCTCACCCTAACACTAATCCTAAACCTCAACCCAACCCTAGCCCTAACCCTATTACTCATCCTCACAGTAAACCGAACACTAAACCGAACACTAATCCTCAATCTAACCCTCACACTCACCCTAACCCTAACCCTAACCATCTCCCTAACCCTAACTCTCACCCTTACCATAACCCTCACCCTCAGCCTAAACATTACCTTACCCTTACTTTCACTCCCACCCTAACCCTCACCCTAAGCCTAACCTTCACCCTAACACTAACTCTACCCATAAACCTCACCCTCACCCTAATCCTAACTCTAACCCTAACCCTTACACTAAACCTAACACTAACCCTAAACTTAACCCTCAACCTCACCCTCACCGTAAACCTTACCCTAACCATAACCCTCACCCTCACCCTAACCCTAATCTTAACCCTAAACCTCAACCTAACCCTACCCCTCAACCTCACCGTAACCCTTACCCTAACCCTCACCGTAACCGTAAACTTAACCAGAATCCTACTCTCATCCTAACCCTAACCCTAACTCTGACAGTAACCCAAACATTAAAACTCACCCTCAACCTAGCCCTCAACCTAATCCTAATCCTAACCCTAACCCACATCCTAACCCTCCCCCTAACCCTTAACCTAACACTCACACTAACCCTAAACCTCACCCTCAACCTCACCATCAGACTAACCCTAAGCCTAACCCTAAACCTAACTCTAACACACACTCACACTCACACTCACGCTAAACCTAACCCTCACCCTCACCCTCACCCTTAGTGTAACAATAAGCCAAAACACACCCTAAACCTAACACTCACAATCACCCTAAACCTTACCCTAATCCCAATCTTAACCCTAACCCTCACCCTCAGCCTCAACTTAACCCTAACTCTAACCCTAAACCTCACCCTCACCCTAACCCTAAACCTAAACCTAACCCTAAACCTCACCCAAACCCTAACCCTAAACATCACCCTCACCTTAGCGCTCACCCTAAACCTAATCCTAACCCTAATCTTCAACCTGACACTCCCCATAACCCTAAACCTAACCCTCACCCTAAAGCTAACATTCACCCTCACCCTAACCCTCAGCCTAAGCCTAAGCCTAACCCTAACCGTAGCGCTAACCCTAACCCTCACACTCACCCTAACCCTAACGCTAATCCTAATTCTAAGTCTAAACCTAACCCTCACCCTCAGCCTAACCCTCACCCTAAACCTAACCATAAACCTAACACTAACCCTAACACTAACCCTCACCCTCAGCCTCACCCTAACCCTAACTCTAACCCTAAACCTCACCCTCACCCTCACCCTAACCCTGCCCTTAAACTTCACCCTAACACTAAACATAAACCTCACACTCACCCTAGCCCTTACCCTAACCCAAATCCTTACCTTAAAACTCATCCTAACCCTTCCCCTAACCATAACCTTCACCCTCAACCTCACCCTCAGCATAACCCTAAGCCTAACCCTAAACCTAACCCTAATACACACACTCACCCTCATCCTAAACCTAATCCTATCCCTAACCCTAACCCTAACCCTAATCCACCTCATAACTCTCACCCTAACCTTAACCCTAACCCTCACCCTCACTCTCACCATCACCATAACCCTAACCCTAACCCTCACCCTAACCCTAACCCTCACCCTCACCCTAACCCTAATCCTAAACCTCACCCTAACCATAACCCTCCTCTTAACCCATACACTCACGCTAACATGTACCCTCACCCTAACACTAACCCTAACCCTAACTCTAACCCTCACACTAACCCTAGCCCTAACCCTAACTCTAAACCTCACCCTAACCCTCCCCCAACCCTAATTCTAACCTTAATACTCACCCTCACCCTAACCCTAACTCTAACCCTAAAACTCACCCTAAACCTAACCTTCACCCTCACCCTCAAACTCACCGTAAATCTAACCCTAACCCTAACAATAATACTAACCCTAAACCTAACCCTAACCCTAACCCTCACCCTCAGCCTTATCCTCACAACAAACTTATCCCTAATCATAACACTAACAATAACCCTAATCCTAAGCCTAACTATAACCCTAATTCTAATCCTCACCCCCACAGTCACCCTCAGCCTAACCCTAAACCTAACCCTAAACCTACCACTATCCCTAACCCTAAACCTAACCCTAAATCTAAACCTAAACCTAACTTTAATCCTCAGCCTCACCTGCACCTTAACCCAAACTCTAACCCTAACCCTCACCCTAACTCTACGCGTAATCCTAACCCTAACCCTACGCCTCACACTTACCCTCACCCTAACACTAATCCTAAAACTAACCCTATCCCTAACCCTAATGCTCACCCTAACCCTCACCCTAGAATTCACCCTAACCCTAACCCTAATCCTAAACCTCATTTTAAACCTGACACTAACCATAACCGTAACCCTCACCTTATCCCGAACCCTAACCCTCACACTCATGCTCAGCCTAAGCCTAAGCCTAAGCCTAACCCTAACCCTCACCCTAACCATAATATTAACCCTAACCCTAACCCTAAATCTCACCCACAACCTAACCCTAACTCTAACCCTAACCCTAACAATAACCCTAACCCTCACCCTAACCATAATCCTCACCCTAAACTTAAACCTCACCCTAAAAATTACCCTCACGCTACCACTAACCCTAACCCTAACACTAACCCTCATACTAACCCGAAACATAACCTCAGCCTAACCCTAACCCTAACCCTCAACCTAAACCTAACACTCACGCTCAATGTAACCCTCACCCTAAACCTAACCCGAACCATCACCCAACCCGAATCCCCACCCACACTCTCACCCTCAGCCTAAACCTAAGCCTAACCCTAAACTTCACTCTAACCCTCCCCCTAAACCTAACTCTGACCCAAAACCTCACCCTCTCCCTAACAATAACCCTAACCCTAAACCTCACCCTAACCCTAAACTTCACCCTAATCCTCAACCTCACCGTAACTCTAACCCTAACCCTAACAATAACACTAGCCCTAACCCTAACCCTAACCCTCACCCTCATCCTCACCATCACGGAAAACTTAACCATAACCATAACAATAAAAATAACCCTAACCCAAAGCGTAAGCCTAACCCTAACCCTAATCCTAATCCTAACCCCCACCCTCACCCTCAGCCTAAGCCTAAGCCTAAGCCTAAGCCTAACCCTAACCCTAACCCTAACACAAAACCTAACCCTAAACCTAGCCCTAAATGTAACCCTAAACCTATACCTAATACTCAGCCTCACACTCACCCTAACCCTAACCCTAACTCTCACCCTAACTCTCAGTCTAACCCTAACCCTCACACTCACCCTCAACCTAACCCTAATCCTAAACCTATTATCCCTAACCCTAACCCTCACCTTAACCCTCAACCTAGCCCTCACCCTAACCCTAATCCTAACCCTAAACCTTATCCTAACACTCACCCTAACCCTAACCCTAAGCCGAACCCGAAACCTAATCCTCACCCTCATGGTCCGCCTAAGCCTAAGCCTAAGCCTAAGCCTAACCCTAAGCCTCCCTAACCGAACCCTAACCCTAACCCTAACTCTAAACCTAAATCTCACCCTCACCCTTACCCTAACTCTAATGCTAACCCTAACCCTAACCCCAAACCTCACCCAAACCCTAACCCTCACCCTCACCCTCAACCTCCCCATAACCCTAATCCTAACTCTAATCCTCACCCACACACTCACCCTCAGACTAACCCTAATCCTAACCCCAACCCTAACTCTAACCCTTAATGTAACACTAAACCTAACCCTAACACTAACACTTACCCTCAACCTAACCCTAAAACTAAACCTAATCCTCAGCCTCACCCTCTCCCTAACCGAAACCCTAACCATAACCCTCAACCTAACTCTAAGCCTAACCCTGAACCTAACCCTAACCCTCACACTCACCCTCACCCTAACCCTAATCCTAAACCTAACCCTATCCTTAACCCTAACCCTCATCCTAACCCTCACCCTAGCTCTCACCCTTACCCTAATCCTAACCCTAAACCACATCCCAACCCTAACCCTAACCCGAACCTGAACCCGAACCCTAACCCGAAACCTAACCCTCACTCTCATGCTTGGCCTAATCCTAAGCTTAAGACTAAGCCTAACCCTAACACTAACCCTCACTCTAACCCTAAACATAAAACTAAACCTAACCCTAACCCTAAATCTAACCCTCACCCTAACCCTAAATCGAACCCTAACCCTTAACCTAAACCTTTTCCTAACCCTAAGCCTAACCTTAACCCTCACCCTAACCATAACTTTCACCCTAACCCTAACCTTCACCCTAAACCTAAACATCACCCTAAAACTAACCCTAACCCTCACCCTCACCCTAGCCCTCACCCTAAACCTAAGACTCATCCTCACCCTAAACCTCACACTAACCCTAACACTAATTATAAATCTAACCCTCAGCCTCACCCTAAAAGTAACACTAACCCTCATCCTAACCCTAACCCTAACCCTTATTGTAAACCTCACCCTCAGCCTAACCCTCACCTTTAACCTTACTTAGCTTCACACCAAACCTAACCCGCACCCTAACCCTAACCTTCAACCTAACCCAAACCCTAACCCTAACTCTACCCCTAAACCTCACCCTCACCCTAACCCTAACTCTAACCCTAAACCTAACACTAAACCTCACCCTAACCCTAACACTCACCCTCAAACTAACCCTAACCCTCAATCTAATCCTAAACATCACCCTAATCCTAAACCTAACCCTAATCCTCACCCTCACCCTAGCCCTCACCCTAACAGTAATTCGAAAGCTCACCTTCACCCTAACCCTAACCCTAATCCTCACCCTAAACCTCACACTAACCCTAACCCTAATCCTCAATCTAACCCGAACCCGAACCCTAACCATAACCCTTACCCTAGGCCTAAACCTAACCTTAAACATCACCCTTATCTTAATCCTCCCTCTTAGCCTAAACCTCATATTTACCCTTACCATCATCCTCACCCTAACCCTCACCCTAACCCTAAACCTCACCCTCAACCTCATGCTCAGCCTAAATTTAAGCCTAAGCCTACTCCTTACCCTAACCCTCACCATCACCATACCCCTCACCCTAATCCTAATCTTAATCCTGACCCTCATCATAACCCTCACCCTAGCCCTAACCCTAATCCTAACCCTAATCCTAACCCTCACCCTAACCCTAAGGATAAACATCACCCTAACCCTAATCCTCACCCCCACCCTCACCCTCAGCCTAAACCTAAGCCTAAGTCTAAGCCTAACCGTAACCCTAAATCTCACAATCACCCTCACCCTAACCCTAATCCTAACCTTAACTCTAACACTAACCCTAAACCTCAACCTAACCCTCACACTAACCCTATCCCGAAACCTTAATCTAAAACTAACCCTAACCCTCAACCTCACCCTAGCCCTCACCCTAACCCTAATGCTAACCCTAACCCTCAACCTAACCCTAACCCTCACGCTCACCGTAACCCTAATCCTAAACCTCACCCTAACCCTAAACTTAACTGAACCCTAACTCTCACCCTAACCCTAAACCTAACCCTCACCCTAACCCTAACCCTCACCCTCACCCTCAGAATAACCCTAACCCTAAACCTAACCCTAACCCTCACACTCACCTTAATCCTTACCCTAATGCTAATCCTAACCCTAAGCCTAACACTCACCCTCAACCTAACACTCACCCTAACCCTAACTCTACTACTAACCCTAAGCCTAAGCCTCAACCTCAGCCTCACCCTAACCCTAACTCAGACCCCAAACCTCACCCTCAACCTAACCCTAACCCTAACCCTAAACCACACCCTAACCCTAAACCTCACCCTCACCCTTGCCCTCACTCTAACCCTAATCCTAACCCTAACCCTCAACCTAATCCTAACCCTCATCCTCACCGTAACCCTTACCCTAACCCTCACCCTAACCCTAAACTTAACCCAAACCCTAACTCTCACACTAACCCTAACCCAAACTCTCACCTGAACCCTTACCCTCACCCTTACCGTAACCCTCACCCTCAGTTTAATCCTCACATTTACCATTATCATCACCCCCACCCTAACCCTCACCCTAAACCTAACACTCACCCTAACCTTAACTCTATCCCTAAGCCTCTACCTCACCCTAACCCTAATTCTTGCTGCGGACCGCGTTCTGTCGGGACGACGGAGGATACCTAGGGGAGGAACCTGGAATAGGATGGGGAGATGGCAAACAGACAGCTCACACACATTAGGAGTGGATGCTGAGTGCGATTTAATGCAGGGGATAGCAAACTTTTATAACAGAAGTCTCAGGAGAAAGGGCAAAAGGTTACACAAATGTCTTCTTTCTTGGGTGGTCACCAGCTGGGCACCTGATTGGCATTTGTCTCTGGTTTATCTCTAAGGAATACAATGGGTTTGGGTTTCGATGTTTGTCACCAATTAACCATTACCTATTTTTATAGAGGCCTTAACTTTCCCATAAGATCTTTCCTGTCTCTTTTTTAATAGTAAACTTTAAGGAGACCTAGCAATTCTCTTAGTAAATAGCAGGAAATTCTCTCTCCTAAATAATTATCTCAGCAATTGCCATACATTCTTTCTGTTTTAGCTGAGCCTACTGCTTCTTGTAAGTCCCTTACAAACAATTCCTTCTGCTGAAGTGACTTTGTGAAACCACCAATACTTTTATATTTACTTATAACTTGTCTCCTAGCGTCCATAAGAGGGGTTTCAGGTTAGCACTTAACTCTGGTGAGTCCGTCATATTTTTAAGACACTCATCAGATAGTGGAGTCGTCAACACTCATAAGAAAGAGCTTTGAATAAGGGAACGTTGACAATGAGCAAGTACATAAAGCAGTAGAAGCAGTAAAAGATTAACAGGCACTCTTATGAGGGAAAGAAAGGCAGAAACACATCTTTGCCCAGGGGTTTGGCCAGCCTTTCAGGAGTAGGCCTCTTAGAAGCCCTATTAACTGAGGTAGACTTCGGTAAAGTCCCAATACACAGAGGTAGGTCTCTGAAGCCCCTATCTTAATTTGCCACGCCGACTCCAGTAGAGTCTGCTTAGCATGGGAAACCAACCCTAAACCTCACGCTCAACCTAACCCTAACACTAACCCTAACCACAACCTTACCCCTAACCCTCCCCCTAACTCTCAACCAAAACCTAAGCCTAACACTAACCCTAACTTTAACCCTAACCCTAACCCTCACCATCACCCTAACCGTAACCGAAAATCTAAACATAACCCTAACAATAACCCTAACACTAATCCTAAACCTCAACCTAACCATAACCCTCACCCTAACAAAAACCCTCACCCTAACACTTACCCATACCCTCACACTAACCCTCACACTAACCCTAACCATAACCCTAAACCTCAACCTAACCCTCACCCGCACCCTAAGACTAACACTAACACTAACCCTAAACCTCACCCTACCCCTCCCCCTAACCCTAACTCTAACCCTAAACCTCAACCTAACTCTAAACCTAACCCTAACCCTCAACCTCATCGTAACTCTAACCCTAACACTAACAATAACACTAACAGTAACCCTAAACCTTACCCTAACTATAACCATATCTCTAACCCTCAGCCTCACCCTCACCACAAACCATAACCATAACCCTAACAATAAACCTAACTATAACCCTAATACTCACCCCCACCCTCACCTTCAGCCTAACACTATGTCTAACCCTAACCCTAACCCTAAACCTCACCGTAACCCTAACTCTAACCCTAACCCTTAACTTAAACCTAACCCTAACCATAACCTAACCCTAATCCTCAGCCTCACCCTCACCCTAAACCAAACCCTAACCCTAACCCTCACCCTAACCCTAAGCCTAACCCTAACCCTAACCCTCACACTCACCCCATCCTAACCCTAATCCTAAACCTAACCATTACCCTAACCCTCCCCCCATCGTAACCCTCACCCTCAGCCTAACCCTCTCGTTTAGCCTTACCATCACCCCCATCCTAATCCTTACCCTAACCCTAACCCTCACCCTAACACTCACCCTAACCCTAACTCTACCCCTAAACCTCACTCTCACTCTCTCCCTAACTCTAACCCTAAACCTAACAATAAACCTCAACCGAACCCTAAACCTAACCATCCCACACACCCTCAACGTAACTGTAACCTTAACCCTAAACCTAACAATAAACCTTACACTAACCCTAACCCTCGCCCTAACCATAAACATAACCCTAACCCTAACCCTCACCCTAACCCTCATACTAACTTAAATCTCACACTAACCCTAACCCTCACCCTCACACTAACCCTGATTGTAAGCCTAACCCTCACCCTAATCCTAACCCTCACCCTTACCGTAACCCTAACCCTCAACCTAACCCTCACCCTAACCCTAAACTTCACCCTAACACTTACCCTAACCCTTTTCCACAACCTAGCCCTCACCCTATCCTTAACCCTAACCCTAATCCTCATCCTAACCCTCACCCTAAACCTAACGCTAACCCTCAACCTAACCCTAACACTAACCCTCAACCTAACCCTAACCCTCACACTCACCTTAACCCTAACCCTAACCCTCACGCTAACCCTAAACTTAACCCGAACCCTGACTCTCAACCTATCCCTAACCCTAAGCCTAACCCTAACCCTAACCCTCACACTCACCGTAAACCTTATCATAACCCTAGTCCTAACCCTAACCTCACCCTCAGCCTCACCCTAACCCTAACTCTAAAGCTAAACCCGACACTCACCATAACCCTTACCCTAACCCTAACCATAAACCTCACCCTAACAGTAATCCTAAAACTCAACCTAACCCTCACCCTAACCCTAACACTAACCCTAAACCTAACCCTCCCCTTAACCCTAAGTATAACCATAAATCGCACCCTCACCCTAACCCTATTCCTAACCCTTAACCTAACCCTAACCCTAACTCTAATCTTAACACTCACCCTCACCCTAAACCTAATCCTAACCCTAACCCTCACACTAAACCTAACCCTCACCCTCACTGTAACCATAACCCTCATCCAAACCCTCACCCTAACCCTAAACCTAACACTCACCTTAACCCTAACCCTCACGCTCAACCTCACCCTAAGCCTAACCCAAAGCCTAACTCTAAACCTAACCATAACACACACACTCACACTCACCCTAACCCTAATCCTCAACCTAACCCTAACCCGAAACCGCCCCATAACTCTCAACCTAACCCTAACCCTAACATTAACCCTAACCCTAACCCTCAACCTAACCCTCACCCTAACACTAACTCTAACCCTAAACCTAACCCTCACCCTCACAGTCACCGTAAACGTAACCCTAACCCTAACCTAACCCTAACAATAACCCTAACCCAAAACCTACCCCTCACCCAAACCATAACCCTCACCCTAACCCTAACCCTCACCCTAACATTTACCCTCACCCTAACATTAACCCTAACCCTAACACTAGCCCTCAGACTAAACCTAACCCTCAACCTAATCCTAACCCTCACCCTCACCCTAACCCTAACCATAAACCTCACGCTAACACTAACCCTAACCCTCACCCTCACCCTAGCCGTCTCCCTAACCCTAATCCTAACCCTAATCCTCATCCTATCCCTCACCATTACCCTAAAACTAACCCTCACCCAAACCCTAACCCTAACCCCCAAACTAACCGTAACCATCACGCTCACTGTAACCCTAAACCTAACCCTCATCCTAACCCTAAACTTAACCCGAACCCTAACTCTCACCCTAAACCTAACCCTAACCCTCACCCTAACTGTAACCCTCACCCTCACCCTCAGCCTCACCCTAACCTTAACTCTAACACTAAACGTCACCCTGACCCTACACCTAATCCTCACCCTCACCCTTAACCTCAACTTAATTCTAACCCTAACACTAACAATAACCCTAAGCCTACACCAAACCCTACACTGCGCACTCACTGTAAATCTAACCCTAACCTTAACCTTAAAACTCACCCTAACGTTAACCATAAGACTCACCCTCACTCTAGCCCTCACCCTAAGACTAATCCTAACCCTCAACCTCATCCTAACCCTCAACCTAACCCTAAAACCCTAACCCTCACCCTAACCCTAACCCTCACCCTCACCTTCATGCTTGGCCTAAGCCTAAGCCTAAGACTAACCTTAACACTTATACTCACCCTCACCCTAAACCTAACTGTAACATAAACCCTAAACCTAACCCTCACACTAGCCCTCAATCAAATGCTAAATGGAACCCTAAACCTCACCCTCACCTGACCCTAACTCTCATGCTCACCTTCACACTCCGCCTAACACTAAGCCTAACACTAACCACAAACCTAGCCCTAACACTAACCCAAAACCTAACCCTCACCCTAACCCTCAACCACACCCTAGCCCACAACCTAAACCTAAGCCTAAGCCTAACCCTCACCCTAACCCTTACTCTAACACTAACTCTAACCCTCAACTTAAGCCTAACCCTCACCCTCACCCTCACCCTAACTCTAATCCTAACCCGAACCCTAACCCTAAACCTCACACTCACCCTTACCTTAACCCTAGTCCTAATCCTAACGTTAACCCTAACCCTCAACTTCACCCTAAACCTCACCCTAAACCTAAACATAATACTAACCCTAACCCTAACCCTAACCCTAACTCTATCCCTAACCCTAAACCTAAACCTCAACCTAACCCTAATCCTAACCCTCACCTTCACCCTCACCGTAACCATAAACCTAACCGTAAACCTAACAATAACCCTAACCCTCATCCTAACCATATCCTTCACCCTAAACCTAACCCTCACCCTAATACATACTGCCACCCTAAACTTAACATTAACACTCACACTCACCCTAACTCTTACCTTAATCCTAATCCTAACCCTAAGGTTAATCCTCACCCTCACCCTAACCCTCACCCTAACCCTAACTCTAACACTAACCCTAAACCTAACCCTCAACCTCAGCCTCACCCTAACCCTAATTCTAACCCTAAACGTCACCCTCAAACTAACACTAACCCTAAACCTAAACTTCACCCTAAACCTAACCCTAAGCCTCACCCTCACACTAGCCCTCACACTAACCCGAATCCTAACCCTAACCCTCATCCTAACCCTCAGCCTAACCCTAACCCTAACCCTCACCCTCACCCTCACACTCACCCTAACCCTAACCCTAACCCTCAACCTAACCTTAACTTTCACCCTCATCATAACACTTACCCAAACCATCACACTAATACTAAAGATAACCCGAACCCTAACTCTCACCCTAAGCCTAACTCTAACCCTAACCCTAAACTTAACCTGAACCCTAAATCTCACCCTAACCTTAACCCTAACCCTCACCCTACCCCTAAGACTCACACTCACCCTCACCCTCAGGCTAACCCTAAGCCTACCCCTCACCCTACCCCTAACCATTACCCTCACTCTAACCCTCACCCTAACCCTAAACCTAACCCTAAAACTCACGCTAAACCTAAGCCTAATCCTAAACCTTATCCTAACCCTAACCCTAACACTCACACTAACCCTCACCTTAACCCTAACCCTAGCACTAAACCTAATCCTAACCCTCCCCATCAGCCTCATCCTAACCCTAATACTACCGCTAAACCTCACTCTCACACTAACCCTAACCCTAACCCTAAACCTAAACCTCATCCTAACCCTATCCCTAAGAGTAAACCTCACCCTCAAACTAGCCCTCACCCTAACCCTAATCCTATCCCTAACCATCATCTTAACCCTCACCCTAACACTAACCCTAACCCTAACCCTAACCCTCACCCTAATCCTAACTCTTACCCTCATCCTCAACGTCACAGTAACCATAACCGTAACCCTAACCGTTACAATAACCGTAACCCAAAACCTAACCCTCACACTAACCATATCCCTCACCCTAACCCTAACCCTCACCCTAATCCTAAACCTCACCCTAACGCAAACCCAAACTCTCAATCTCACCCTAGCCCTCACCCAAACCCTAAATCTAATCCTCATCCTCACCCTAACCCTAAACCTCACCCTAATCATAACCCTAACCCTAACACTAACCCTCATACTAACCCTAACCCTAAACCTAACCCTTAGACTAAACCGAAACCTAACCCTAAACCTCACACTTATCTTAACCCTCACCTTCAGCCTAAACCTCACCTTTACCCTTACCATCATCCTCACCCTAACCCTCACCCTTAAACCTCAACCTAAACCTCACACTCAGCCGAAGCCTAAGCCTAAGCCGAAGCCTTACCATAACCCTCAACCTCACCCTAGCCCTCACACTAACCCTAATCCTAACCCTAACCCTCAAACTAACCCTCAATCTAACCCTAACCCTAACCATCACTCTAGCCCTAATCCTCACCCCCACCCTCACCATCAGCCTAACCCTAAGCCTAAGACTAAGCCTAACCCTAACCCTCACACTCACCCTCACCCTCACCCTAATCCTAACCATTACCTTAACTCTAACCTAAACCTCAACCGAAACCTCACCCTAACCTTAACACTAACACTAACCATAACACTAACCCTCGACATAACCCTCCCCCTAACCCTAAATCTAACCCTCAACCTCACCCTCAACATAACCCTAATCCTAAACATAAACCTAAACCTTACCTTAAAGAAAACCCTAACCCTCACCCTCACCCTCACTCTCAGACTCATAGTAACTCTAACCCTAACCCTAACAATAACATTAATCCTAGTCCTAATTGTAACACAAAACCTAATCCAAACACTCACCCTCATCCTAACCCTAACACTCACACTAACGCTAAACCTCACCCTCACCGTAACCCTAAACCTCATCCTAACCCTCACCCTCACCCTAACCCTAACCCTAAACCTCACGGTAACACTAACCCTAACACTCACCCTAACCTTAGCCGTCACCCTAACACTAATCCTAACCCTAATCCTCATCCTAACCCTCACCCTCACCCTAAACCTAACCCTCGACCTAACCCTAGCCCTAACCTTAACCCCCAACCTAACCCTAAGCCTCATGCTCACCATAACCCTAAACCTTACCCTTATCCTAAAACTAAACTTAACCCAAACCCTAAATCTCACCCTAAACCTAACCCTAAGCCTCACCGTAACCCTAACCCTCACCCTCACCCTCACCCTCAGCCTAACCCTAATCCTAACCCTAACCCTCACACTCACCGTAACCCTTACCCTAATCCTAATCCTAACACTAAGCCTAAGCCTCACCCTCACCCTAACCCTCACCCTAACGCTAAATCTAAAACTAACCCTAACCCTAACCCTCACCCCCTGCCTCACCCTAAACCTAATCCTAACCCTAACCCTGACCCTAACACTAACCCTAATGCTCACCCTCAACCTGACCCTAACCCTAACCATCAACCTAACCCTAACCCTCAACCTCATGGTAACTCTTACCCAAACCCTCATCTTAACCCTAAACAGAACCCGAACCATAACACTCACACTAACCCAAACACTAACCCTAACCGTAACCGTAACCCTCACCCTTACCCTCACCCTCAGCCTAAGCCTAAGCCTAACCCAAACCCTAACCCAAACACATACACTTACCCTCAGCCTAACCCTAAGCCAAACCCTACACCTAACCATAACCCACACACTCACATTCTCCCTAACCCTAATCCTAACCCTAACCCTAACCCCATCCCTCCCCTAACTCTCACCAAAATCAAAACCCTAACACTCACCCTAACCCTACCCCTCAGCCTAACCCTCACCCAAACCCTGACTCTAAACCTAAACCTCACCCTCACCCTAACCCTAACTCTAACCCTAAACCAAACCCTAAACCTCAGCTTAACCCTAACTCTAAACCTCACCATCACCATATCGTAAACATAAACCTTACCCTAACAAGAACCCTAACCCTAATCCTAAGCCTCACCTTAACCCTAAATCTAACCCTAAACCTCACCCTCACACTCACCCTAACACTAACCCTAACCCTAACACTAAACCTCACCCTAAACCTAAACCTCACCCGCACCCTCACCCTCACAGTAACTCTAACCCTAACCCTAACAATACCACTAACCCTAACCATCACCCTAATCGTAATCCTAACCCCCACACTCGCCCTCAGCCTTACCCTAAGCCTAAGCCTAAGCCTAACCCTAACCCTCACACTCAGCCTCACCCTAACCCTAATCCTAACCCTAACCCTATCCCTAAACGTCAACCTATCCCTCACCCTCACCCTAACCCTAACACTAAACCTAACCCTAAGCCTCACCCTAACCCTCCCCCTAACCCTAACTCTAACACTAAAGCTTAACCTCACCCTAACCCTAACCCTAACACTAACCCTAAACCTCACCATAAACCTCACCCTAAACCTCAACATCACCCTCACCCTCAACCTCACTGTAACTCTAACCCTAACCCTAACAATAAGACTAACACTAATCTTAAACCTAACCCTAACCCTCAACCTCAGCGTCACCCTCACCGCAAACTTACCCCTAAACATAACACTAACAATAACCCTAATCGTAACTCTAAACTTAACCCTAACCCTAACCCTTACCTAATCCTCACCCCCACACTCAACCTCAGCCTAACCCTAAACCTAAGGCTAACCCTAACCCTCATCATAACCCAAACCCTAACCGTAACCTTAACCGTAACTGAAAGCCTAACCCTAACCCCAAACATAATCCTAAACCTAACCCTAACCCTAACCCTAATCTTCACCATCACAATAACCCTAACCCAAACAATAATCCTAGCCCTCACCCTAACCCTAAGTCTAACCCTAACCCTAAACTTAACCCTTACACTTAGCCTCACACTAAGCTTAATCCTAAACCTAAACCTATCCCTAACCCTAACCCTCACACTAACCCTCAACCTAGCCCTCACCCTAACCCTAATCCTAACCCTAAACCTCGTCCTAAACCTCACCCTAACCCTAACCCTAACCCTTACACTAAGCCTAATCCTAACCCTAAACCTCACCCTAACCCTAAACCTAATCCTCACCCTCACCCTTACCCTCAATTTAACTCTAACCCTAATGCTAACAATAACCACAACCCTAAACCTAACCCTAAACTTTGCACTCACCTTAACTCTAACCCTAACCCTAACCCTAAACCTCACCCTAACGCTAACCATAAGCCTCACCCTCACTCTAGCCCTCACCCTAACCCTAATCCTAAACCTAAACCTCACCCTAACCCTCAACCTAACCCTAAAACCCTAACCCTCACACTTACCCTAACCTTCATGTTTGTCCTAAGCCTAAGCCTAAGCCTAAGACTAACCCTAAACCTCACCCTCACCCTCACCCTAAACCTAACTGTAACATAAACCCTAACACTAACCCTCACGCTAGCCCTCAATCTAATGCTAAATCTAACCCTAAACCTCACCCTCACCTAATCCTAACCCTCACCCTCTCCCTCACCCTCCCTCTAACACTAAGCCTAATCCGAACCGCAACCCTAACCCTAACACCAACCCTAACCCTAACCCTCACCCTAACCCTCAACCTCACCTTAGCCCACAACTTAAACCTAAGCCTAAGCCTAACCCTCATCTTAACCCTCACTCTAACCCTAACCCCAAACCTCACCCTAAACCTAACCCTCACCCTAACTCTAATCCTAACCCTAACCCTAACCCTAACCCTCACACTCACCCTCACATTAACACAAGTGCTAATCCTAACCTTAAACCTAACCCTCAACTTAACCCTAAACCTCACCCTAACCCTAAACCTAACACTAACCCTAACCCTAACTCTAACCCTAACTCTAACCCTAACCCTAAACCTAAACCTCAAACTAACCCTAATCCTAACCCTCACCCTCACCCTCACCATAACCATAACCTAACCCTAACCCTAAGAATAACCTTAAACCTAACCCTAACCCTCAACCTAACCATATCCTTCACCGTAACCCTAAAACTCACCCTAATACATACTGTCACCCTAAACCTAACCCTAACCCTCACACTCACCCTAACCCTTACCCTAATCCTAATCCTAACCCTAAGCTTAACCATCACCCTCACACTAACCCTCACCCTAACCCTACCTCTAACACTAACCCTAACCCTAACCCTCAACCTCAGCCTCACTCTAAACCTAATTCTTACCCTAAACCTCACCCTCACCCTAACCTTAACCCTAACCCTAAACCTCACCCTAACCCTAACCCTAAACCTCACCCTCACTCTAGCCCTCATCCTAACCCTAATCCTAAACCTAACCCTCAGCCGAACCCTAACCCTAACCCTCACCCTCACCCTCACCCTCACCCTAACCCTAACCTTTACCCTCAACCTAACCCTAACCTTCACCCTCACCATAACCAGTACCCTAACCCTCACCCTAACCCTAAACTTAACCCGAACACAAACTCTCACCCTAACCCCAACTCTAAACCTAACCATAACCCTAACCTTAACCCTCACCCTAACCCTAACCCTCACAATCACCCTCACCCTCACCCTCACCCTAACCCTAACCCTAACCCGAAACCTAAACCTCATCCTAACCCTAACCCTAATCCTAAACCTCACCCTCACCCTAGCCCTCACCCTAACACTTATCCTAAACCTAACACTCATTCTAACCCTCCCCGTAACCCTAACCCTAACCCTCACCCTAACCCTAACCCTTACCCTCAACCTCACCCTCAGCATAAACCTATGCCTAACCTTAAACCTAACCCAAACACCCACTCACACTCGCCCTTACATAATCATAACCCTAAACCTAACCCTAACCCTAACCCTCCCCCTAACTTTCACCCTAACACTAACCCTAACCTTAACACTAACCCTAACCCTGACCCTCACCCTAACGCTAAGTCCAACCCTAAACTTCACCCTCACCCTAAACGTAACTCTAACCATAACCCAAAACCTAAACGTCACCCTAACCTTAACCCTAACCCTCACCCACACCCTCACCGTAAAGTTAACCCTAAACCTAACCCTAACAATAACCCTAACCCTAATCCTAACCCTCAGCCTAACCAAACCCTAAACTTCAACCTAACCCTCACCCTCACCCTAAACTTAACACTAACCCTATACCTAATCATCACCCTCACCCTCCCCCTAACACTTTATCTAAACTTAAACCTCACCCTCACATTCACCCTAACAGTAATCCTAAACCCCACCCTAACCCTAACCCTAACAATTACCCGCATGCTCACGCTCAATGTAACTCTAACCCTAACCGTAACAATAACATTAACCCTAACCCTAACCATCATCCTAACCCAAATCCTCACCCCAAAACTCACCCTCAGCCTAACCATAAGCCTAAGCTTAACCCTCACACTCAACCTCACCCTAATCTTAATCCTAAACCTAACCCTATCCCTAAACCTCAACCTAAACCTAACCATCACCCTAACCCTAACACTAACCCTAAACCCTAAACCTCATGCTAAACCTCAACCTAACCCTAACTCTAACCCTAATCCTCACCCTCACCCTAACCCTAATCCTCACCCTAACCCTAATCCTCACCCTAACCCTAACCCTCACCCTCCACCTCACCATTACTAAACACTAAACACTAAACCTAACAGTAACACTAACCCTTACCGTAACACTAAGCCTAAGGGTAACCATAAACCTCGCCCTCAGCCTCATCCTCAGCCTAACCCTAAGCCTAACCCTAACCCTAAACTTAACCCTCACCATAAACCTAACACTAACCATAACCCTAACCCTATACCTAACCCTAACGCTAAACCTAACCCTGACCCTAAACCTAACCCTAATCCTCAGCTTCACCTTCACCCTAAAGCAAACCGTAATCCGAACCCTCATCCTAACCCTAAGCCTAACCCTAACCCTAACCCTAACCTTCAAACAAACTCTACCCTAACCCTAATCGTAAACCTAAACTTATCCGTAAACCTAACCCTCACCGTAACCCTCACCCTAGCCCTCACCCTAACCCTAAAGCTAACCCTAAACCTCATCTTAACCCTAACCCTAACCCTAACCCTCACCCTCATGCTCGGCCTAAGCCTAAGCCTAAGCCTAACCATAACCGTAACCCTCACCCTAAGCCAAACTCTAACCCTAACTCTAACCTTAAACCTCACTCTCACACTAACCCTAATTCTAACCCTAACCCTCTCCCTCAAACTAACTGTAACCGTAACCCTAACCCTAACCCTAATAACACCCCTAACCCTAACACTAACCCTAACACTAACGCTAACCCTCACACTAACCCTAAACATCACCCTAACCCTAAAACTCACTCTAACCCTAACACTAACCCTCACCCTCACCCACGCACTCACCATAAACCCTAACTCTCATCCTCACCGTAAACCTCACCCTAACCCTAACACTAATCCTCAATCTAACCGTCACCCTACCCCTAACCCTAACCCTAACCCTCACCCTTACCATAACCCTCACCCTCAGCCTAACCCTCACATTTAGCCTTACCATCACCCCCAACCTAAAACTCACCCTAACCCTAAACCTCACCCTAACCCTCACACTAATTCTAACTCTACCCATAAACATCACCCTCACACTAACCCTAACTCTATCCCTAACCCTAACACTAAACGTCACCCTAACCCTAACCCTAACCCTCACACTAACCCTAACTCTCACCCTCACTCTCACCCTCAGCCTTACACTAAGCCTAACCCTAACCTTCACACTTACCCTAACCTTAACACTAACCCTAACTCTCAACTTTAACCACACCCTCAGCCAAACTCTAAGCCGTACCCTAAACCTAACCCTAATACACACACTCATCCTCACCCTAACCCTAATCCTAAGCCTAAGCCTAACCCTAACCCTCCCACTAACTCTCACCCTAACCCTAACCCTATCACTAACCCTAACTCTAACCCTCAACCTAACCCTCACCCTAACCCTACTCTAACCCTAAATCTCACACTCACCCTAACCCTAACCCTAACCCTAACCCAAACCATAAACCTCACCCTAACGCTAACCCTAACCCGCAACCTCACCCTCACTCTAACTGTAACCCTAAACCTAACCCTAACAATAACCCTAATCCTATTCCTAATCCTCACCCTAACCATAAGCCTCACCCAAACCCAAACACTCACCATAACACTTACCCTCACCCTAACACTAAACCAAACCCAAACACTAACCCTCACACTAACCCAAACCCTAACCCTAACATTGAACCTCAACCTAACCCTCACCCTCACCCTAACCCTAACACTAACCCTTACCCTAACGCTCACCCTAACCCTCCCCCTAACCCTATATCTAACCCTAAACCTGACCCTCACCCTCACCCTAACCCCAACCCTAAACCCCACCCTAACCGTAACCCTAAACCTCACCCTCATGCTCTGCCTAAGCCTAAGCCTAAGCCTAAGCCTAAGCCTAACCCTAACCCTAACAATAACACTAACCCTAAATCTAACCCTAAACCGCACCCTCACCTAACCTTAACTCTAACCATAACCCAAAACCTAAACCTCATCCTAACACTAACCCTCACCCTAACACTCACCCTCACACTAACCCTTAACATCACCCTAACCCTAAACCTCACCCTAACCCTAACCCTCATCCTGAACCTAGCCCTCAACCTAACACCAAACCTAACCATCATTCTAAACCTAATCCTCATTCCCACCCATACCCTCAGCCTATCCCTAAGCCAAAGCCAAAACCTAACCCTAACCCTCACACTCACCCTCAATGTAAACCTAATCCTAAACCTAACCCTAACCCTAACATTAAACCTCAACCTAACCCTCACCCTAACTCTAACACTAACACTGACCTTAACCCTCCCCCTAACCCTCCCGCTAACCCTAACTCTAAGCCTAAACCTCACCCTCACCCTAACCATAAACCTAACCCTAAACCTCACCCTAACCCTGATCCTAACCCTAACACTCACCCTCACCCTCACTGTAACTCTAACCCTAACCCTAACTATAACACTAACCCTAACCCTAACCCAAACCCTGACCCTCACCGTAACTCTAACCCTAACCCAAACCCTCTCCCTAACCCTATTCCTAACCCTCACCCTCACCCTAACCCTAACCCTAACCCTCAATCTAACCCTAACCCTCACCCTCACTGTAACCCTAACCCTAAACATAAGCCTAAACCTCACCCTAACTCTAGCCCTCACTCTCACCCTAATGCTAAACCTAAACCTTATCCTAAAACTCACCCTAACCCTAAAACCCTAACCTTAACCCCCAACCACAACCTCACACTCGGCCTAAGCCTAAGCCGAAGCCTAAGACTAACCCTGACACTCACACTCACCCTCAACTTAACCCTAACCATAACACTAACCCTAACCCTAACCCTCAGACTAACCCTCATCCTAATGCTAAATCTAACCCTAAACCTCACTCTCACCCTAACCCTAACCCTCACCCTCAGCCTCACCCTCCGCCTAACATTAAGCCTTACCCTAAAAACAACCCTAACCCTAACACTAACCTACCCCTCACCCTAACCTAAACCCTAACGCTCACCCTCACCCTAGCCCATACCCAAACCCTAAGCCTAAGCCTAACCCTCAAATTAAATCTCCCTCTAACCCTAACCCCAACACTCACCCTAACCGTAACCCTAACCCTCACCCTCACCCTCACCCTAACTCTAATCTAAGCCGTGGGGCTTGAACTCTGGGCCTGGGCGCTGTCCCTCAGCTCTTCAGCTCAAGGAGAGCGCTCAACCAATTGAGCTACAGCACCACTTCCAGTTTTCTGGTGGTTTATTGGAGATCGGAGTCTCACGGTCTCTCCTGCCCGGGCTGGCTTTGAACCGCCATCCTCAGATCTCAGCCTCCTAAGTAGCTAGGATTACAGGCGTGAGTCACCAGCGCCCGGCTTATTTACATGCTTTTTGGTTGTTGTTTTCCACCCCCCCCCCCCGCCCCCGACTTGGGGCCTTGGGAAGGGAACTGCAGGGGAGGGGGGGTGCAGAGGCATTTTCTCCTTCGGGAAACCAGATGATGATTGAATAAAATTAGCCATCCATCCTTGAGACATTCTCAAGGTGGTGGGCTGGAATGTGTCTGGGTGGTAGACAGATTCCCTAAAAACTCGGGTCTAAATGGCAGCAGCGATGGGAGTGGCATCCATCTTGTTTACAGACCGAGTCTCCATGTTCAACATGAGACTCCTCTAAACTGAGTCTTTGCATGTTCTTGAGCTCATGTGTGGCTTTCATATTCTGTGTGGGTTGTCACGGGCGGGCGGGTGGCCAGGCGGGTGATTCATTGGAGATAAGAGTCTCTTTTGGGGCACCGGTTCCTGCTCCCTCCTTCCTTCGGGGACACCAAGGAAGAAGTTGCCTCTGGCGGGTTCCAGGCTGGCAAGCTGAGTAAGCAGAGACCACTGGGCCTGAAACACAGTTCTTCCTTGAGTCCACACAGAAAAGCAAGGGGTGGGGGAGGGGAGAGGACAGAGACACAGGAGAGACAGACAGAGAGACAGAGACCCAGAGACCGGTGGAAAGACACACAGAGTAAGAGATGGAAGGGAGAGCGAGTGAGAGATCCACAAGTCCAACTAGATCTGAGACACACACACACACACACACACACACACACACACACACACACACACACACACACACACACACACACACACACAGAGGGAGACATGGACGGGGAACCAGAGACCCATTACTGTGACTGACTAGATCACCTGAATAAATTATTCCTTCCCTGCCCTGCCCTCATGTATTAAGGTAGACTCTTGGTATGGAGTTCTTCTTGTCACCAAACACAGGTGAGGGTTAGTGACTTTTTACCCTTCCATGTAGGGACTCTTCCCTTAGGACCCTTGATTTCGATCATTGAATAAGAATTTCTGGAGGAGTCACTCTGGTGGAGTTTTTATGGAGTAAGTAAGCAAGCAGGCAAGCAGAGACAACCAGACCCCCAAAAAAGGCACAGACAGACAGACAGACAGACAGACAGACAGACAGACACACAGACACACAGACAGACAAGGACATACTCTAATACAGTGTGGGTGCTCTTGAAGGGAGAGAGACCTACACAGCTCCTTGACTTCATGGGTGTTTTCAGGGTTAGACAGGCGGGGGGGGGGGGGAGATGTGGCAGCTGAGTTATGTACAGATAGCTGTTTTATCTTTGCCCCAACCTGAATTTCTAGATGTTTGGGGCATTTCTCTACAGGTAAGAAAAACAGGTCATTGACCATTCCTTCCTTCCTTCCTTCCTTCCTTCCTTCCTTCCTTCCTTCCTTCCTTCCTTCCTTCCTTCCTTCCTTTTTTTACTTTCTCTCTTTCTTCTCCCCACCCCCCTCTCTCTCCTTTTTCTTTATTTTTTTGGGTGGGTGGGCAATACTGAGACTTGAAGTCAGGGCCTCAGCACTGTCACTCAACTTCTTCTTTTTTTCACATATGAATAATTTTACAGTTTATTTCATTAAAATTATATTCTCAGAAAGGTAAAAAATATATATTAGCTATTTCATCAAATGAAGTAATTATACTAACACATAACATAAGTTAGTGAAAGTTTTATCTGTCATGAATAGGACAAAAAGTATCATCAAACAACATTTCTAGGAATCACACTCAACTTCTTTTGCTCACGTCTAGCACTGTATCATTTGAACCACATCACCACTTCTGGCTTTCTCTCTCTCTCTCTCTCTCTCTCTCTCTCTCTCTCTCTCTCTCTCTCTCTCTCTCCAGACACACACACACAGACACACACATGCATATACATACATATACACATATATTTATACACATACATACATATATATCTATCTATGCTTATATGTAGTGTGATACAAACATATATATATTTATTATTTTCAGTTTTTTTGTCGTCGGGTGTGAGGCTTGGACTCTGGGTCTGGGTGCTGTCTCTCTGCTCTTCATCTGAAGGCTCACTACTGTTCTGCCACTTGAGCCACAGGGTGCCACTGCTCCCCTTTTCTGTTTATATAGTGCTGAGGAATCGAACCCAGGGCCTCATGCTTGCAAGGGGAGCGAGCACTCTACCACTAAGCCACCTTCCTAGCTCTCCCCCCTTTTTTGGCCAGTCCAGCATGGAAGGCTCCTGCATCTTGTTTGTATGGACATACTCACAGCTGAATAACTGAGTTGTTTTGCTTAATAAAAAAAAAAATCCTGGTGTTGATATATGTGGAGGGGAAGGGAAAAAACAAATTGTTAAAACAGGGTTACAGGAGGACCCATTGAAACAATGAGATATACAAGTCGTTATGTCGAAAAACGAACTTTACAACTTTGGTGGGGGGACGGCGGGGGGGGGGGGAGGATACGAAGGGATGGGAAGGGGAAAAAAAGCAGGAGGCTACAATGCTTATAAGAAATGTGCTCATTATCTTACCCATGTAATTGTAACCCCTCTGTACAGTATTTTCACAATAAAAATATATTTAAAAAATATATATTTAAAAAAAAACTTGGTACAGTAGTCTAGAAACATGGTTGCTATTACAGCCTTCATTGGCTTAACTTGACCACTGTTTTCTCATTTAACAGCTTTTGGCGACAAGCATGATTATTTTTCGTGGGGTGGGGGTGACTGTTTTGAGGCTTTCCCAAATTTTTATGTCCAACAGGTTACCAGATCTAAGGAAAACCCAGAAGTTCGAGAATTAAGTAACTCTCGGGCTCAAACTACAGAGAAAGAAAAGGAGAAAGAGAGACCTATGGAGGGAAGGGGTTGGGGCGTTGGGGGGAGAGGTCATAGAAAGGAAAAGAAAACAGGGAAAAATAAAAACACAAAGTAAAGGTCGTTTTTAAGTGGAGGCCTGGACTCAAACCAGGCCACTGACTGAGGCTTCCTCATTATGGGATTTCAAAAGTGGGCCTTGGCTTCTTGCAGAAGTCATCTCGATGTGTTGGTATTCTGCTGTACATATCATTTGGAAGCGACTCTATCTTTTCACTCCATGGTGAATGTATTCACATATATGTTCCTATAGAAAACCAGTTTCGTGTGTTTTCTCTCACATATGCAAAAGGTACGTTTAAAATAGGGGAGACATTAGATCTCTGGACTGACTGCCTGGCTGGCTGCTTGGCTGGCTGCTTGGCTGGCTGCCTGGCTGCCTGGCTGCCTGGCTGCCTGGCTGCCTGGCTGCCTCACTCACTCACTCACACACTCACTCACTCACTCACTCACTCACTCACTCACTCACTCACACACTCACACACTCACACACAGTAAGACCCAAAAGACAGGATAGATACTTTTAGGGGGAGAAACACCCACCGAGGCAAGGCCCAATGGTTATGTGCCCAGAAATGAAAGTGAAACCTTGAAAACACACAGAGGAAAAAGAAACAAAGTAAACTCTCTACCTTGAGCCTGTAGTAGGGTTTAAGAGATGATTCTGTTGGTTTCCCATGCATGCATGGGGGGGAGGGGGGGGTGCTTTGACCCATGCTCTGTTTCTTTTTAAAATTTACTTCCCTCCCCGGTGTAAGTTTCCTCCTTTCTTTGAGGAAACTCTTGGCTCCGTTCCCGCAGTATACTCATTGTTTGTGCAAAAGCTCAGAGGAAGGGAGCTGCTCTTTTCCCTTCCACCACCCACCCCCACCTATTAGTTTTCTTTCCTAATAACTGTTCGTTTATGAGGGACTGAAAAGTGAAGAAAATAGGATGTGTGGAGCCATTCATTAGGAAGCTGTCCGGCTGTCTTGTCTCTGAATTCCTGGTGGTGCTTTCCCAGGCCTCATTTCCCCCTGGAAATTATCCTGCTTGCCTCTGTGTTCAATTCTGGGAAGGAAGATAGGCCGAGATAAGGCAACCTCTTGGCACGAAGCTGGAACACACGGCCACCTCGCCTCACGGGTACACAGCCTAATCATCCTATCCCGAGGGTCCTCCGTCAACAGTTTCTTACAACGATTTTTATTAGTTTAGTGGCCCTACTGAGGTTGAAATTCAAGGCCTCAACTCAGGCAGGCCTGCTGGGGTGGGCGTGTTTGTTTCTTCTTCTTTCTCCTCCCTCCCCACCCACCCTCCCCCCCTCCGCCAGGGCGCTTAAGTCGTTGCCATGACGACATTTACAAGACAAAGGAACGTTGCCTGAAGTTCCTGAGTTGACTGGGGCTCCAGGCTTAAACCAGCCCACCCCACCCCCACCCCCGACCCGCCCTGCGTCCTCTGCGAAACACCCCGGCGGGGTGGGGGGTGGGGCGGCCAGCCCTCAGCTCCTGTAACTTCATTAGCGCGCGGGGTGGGGTGGGGGGGAGTGAATCAGCCTCCCCTCCCCCTCCCCATCTTTACAAAAGTGGCCTCTTTTGCCCTTGGGCAAGAAAAGTCTGTGCGCGCGCTCTCTCTCTGGTCTTTTTCTGCTGGGACCCTCCCTGCCTACCACCAGCAGCCACTGACTTCCTGCAAGCTGGAGTTGTCAGACTACTTCCACCCGCCCGCTGCCACTAGTATGCCTCCCGCCCAAGCCCGCCAGGGACAGAATGGGAGGGGCGGGCGGGGAAGCTGGCATGCTTGCCTGTGCTCTGCCCTCTGCCCCTCCGGGAGGCATGACTGTGACCGTGGGATGTCCCCGTGGCCGACCCCTACGCTCCCACCCTCTGGACGGAGGAGAGTGAGGGGAAAAAGGAGTTCAGGAGTCTTGTCTCCCCTCCATCTTCCCGCCTAGGTCAGGCCAGGATCTGCCTCTCTTCTCCCTGTCCCTGTTCCCCGTTCCTCTTAAGGAGTGACTGGAGAAACTGTCCGTCTGTGTTTGTGATTGTGATTAACATCGCAAAAACCTTCAAAGAATCTCAGATCGGTTAGAAGCCCGTTGGGTTTCACTTCTCAGGCGTGAGGGGTTGTTATCTCACCCTCCCTCTCTCCTTTGATTTTTTACAAATTGTTAGGGAAATGGTGACATACAGAACGGTTACAGTATGCCAGCCCACACCGGTGGCTCGCGTCTGTAATCCTAGCTGCTCAGGAGGCTGAGAGCTGAGGATCACGGTTCAAAGCCAGGCAGGGCAGGAAAGTCACCAGACTCTTATCTCCAATGAGGCACTAGAAAATCGGAAGTGGCGTTGTGGCTCAAGCGGTAGAGCACTCGCTTTGAGCTGAAGAGTTTAGGGACAGTGCCCAGGCCCAGAGTTTAAGACCCACCACTGACAAAAAAAAAAAAAAAAAAAAAAAAAAAAAAAAAAAAAAAAAGGATAGGAAAGATTACATTACATAAGTGAGGTAGGAAGAGTACATTTTTTTTTTAATTAATAAGTTTTTTTTTTTTTTTTTTTGTCGTTGGGCTTGAACTCTGGGCTTGGGCGCTATCCTGCCCGGGCTGGCTTTGAACCGTGATCCTCAGCTCTCAGCCTTCTGAGTAGCTAGGATTACAGGCGCGAGCCACCGGCGCCCGGCTAATGAGTTGTGTTAATTGTGAAAATACTTACAGAGTGGTTACAATGACACGAGCAAGGAAATGAGTACATTTCTTATCAAGCATTGTTGCCTCCTCCTTTGTTTCCATTCCTGCCCTCCCATCTCCCCCCACCCCCTAAAAAAGAGTACTTTTTTTTTTTTTGGACAATGTCACCCCTTCCCTGGCTCTCTCACAGGTTTTCCCTCCCTCAAGTTCTGTTTGTTCCCCACCCACAGGTTGTGTGTCAACATAGTGTCTAGTGAGTGCCACTGTTGCACTTCTTCATCCTGGGTCCCTCCATTTCTTGCCCCTCCCGGAAATAGATGAAGGAAGAAACAATGGGGGGGGGGAGAAGAGAAAACAAAATAACATCGATGATAACAAACACAAAGAAAGGGGAAGACTTCTTGTTATATGATCAGAGGTATATAGGCATTGCACTTTGGTGAGCCTCATGTCTTCAATTAAGCAACCCAAAGGCCAGAAGTGGAGTTTTGGCTCAAATGGCAGACTGCCAGTCTCTTTTTTTTTTTTTTGGCGCGGGGGCGGGGGGGTCCGGTCGTGGGGCCTGAACTCTGGGCCTGGGCGCTGTCCCTCATCTCTTCAGGTTAAGGCTAGCATTCTACCACTTGAGCCACAATGCCACTTCCGGCTTTTTTTCTGCTTATGTGGTGCTGAGGAATCGAATCCAGGGCCTCACGCATGCAAGGCAAGCGCTCTACCACTGAGCCACCTTCCCAGCCCCAGAGTGCCAGTCTTGAGCACAAGAGCCAAGGGACAGCACTCAGGCTCTGAGTTCAAGCCCCAGGACTGACTGGGGCGTGCACACACACACCCTGCACCCCTTGATCTTTGCTGCTGTTTCCTACCACACAGGCACAGGCACGTATGGCAGCATGTGATCTACCTCCCCCCCTCCCCCCACACACACTTTGCACTGCCGCCACCACCACCGCCGCCGCCACCAACTATAGCAACAGACTTCCTAGGCTTCCCCTCCACCACCACCACCCCCTCCGCCCCGGGCCCTAGTTTAGATCGATGAACCAAAGTGTCCCCACTGCACGTTCGGCTCTGGCAAATATCAGATAGGATTACAGTGATGAGGAGAGAGGAGCGACTGCCATGGATTGACTATAGGGCCCAGAGGACAGAATGCCAGCCCAGGCCCATTCATAGGTCAAGCCAGGAAAATGTTTTTTGTTTTTGTTTTTGTTTTTGATTTCCGGTCTCTCTCCACACCCCATGTGTTTTGTCTGTCTGTCTCTCTGTGCCATAGGGGTTTGCCATTCATGACCTGTGTGGGCGGGGATGTGCTGGGGTGTGTGTGTGTGTGTGTGTGTGTGTGTGTGTGTGTGTGTGTGTGTGTGTGTGTGTGTGTGTGTGTGTGTGTGTGTGTGTGTGTGTGTGTAGGGGGAGGTGTTCCTTCCTCACAAGACCTTCCTAAGTGTCTTGATCGATCTTGGGCCTGACGTTCTTTTTCCTTGTTTTGGGGTGCCACCTACTGGACACCGTGTGGAGTGACAGGGAATGATTCGGTGCTGATGGCGGGGGCTGGCGACTCTCGCGAGAGTCCGAGAGACTCTCGCGAGAGTAGCGATGAGGTATCGCCGGCTCTCTTCTGCGGCTTTATTTATTTACAACGAAACAAAACGAAACAACAGCAAACAAGGAAATGTTCTTGAAGGGAGGGCCGAGCGGAGGGAGAGGGGGGCCCGCAGGGGGTGTTTTTTTTCGTTATTTTCTGGACACGGAATTCGTTTGGATATTATGTCTTAGGAGCAAACTGTACCAGTTTATTTACGGTTGTAATTTTTTTTTTTTTTTTTTTTTTTTTGGATCCGGTCGTGGGGCCTGAACTCTGGGCCTGGGCGCTGTCCCTCAGCTCTTCAGCTCAAGGCTAGCGCTCTACCACTTGAGCCACAGCGCCACTTCCGGCTTTTTTCTTTTTGCTTAATGTGGTGCTGAGGAATCGAACCCAGGGCCTCAGGCATGCAAGGCAAGCACTCTACCACTGAGCCACCTTCCCAGCCCCTACGGTTGTAATTTATATACGGTACCACAAATGTCTTTACGTCCGTATTATGAAAAAGGGTCCCACGGCTGCAGTGGGTGAAAGATTGAGACGGGAACATTTCTAAAGGAGTGCCAAGAAAATGGAAAACAGGCAATGCAATAGTTTAGGGAGAGTTATAAATATCAAGTGCTGCCCTAGGTGAAATTTCATGCAAATGTCCTCACCCACTCAGGTAAACTTTTTATATAGGTATCAGAATACAATTTCTTGAACTATATAGACTTTTATTCACTTGATTTCCCTTAAGTAAATTAAAATAACTGGCTGTTGACAGGGCACATCTGGATATTTCTATCGGCCCCATAGAGATAATCTGTTACATTTTAGGACATGGTAGATTATATTTGCTATTTCCCCAAATGGACTTTACAAAAGCCATCCGTGGCCCCAAAGATGTTTCTGGACCTCTCATCATGTGTGACTAAATAGGCCTCAGTGAATTAAGCTGAGAAAGCTGCAAAACAAAGCAGATCACTTCAGTTATGGAATATTAAGAGAATAAAAGTAGCTTTATACCACTGGATCTTTAGTGAGAAGGTAGAATAAAAAGAAGAGAAAAATATTGGAGGATGCAATATAAGCCAATTGAAACGTATCCAACCGCGGATCTGGCTTTGAAGTGGCTATTGACTAGTGTGGTCCTAGACCATCGTGTCCAGAAGGATACATCGATGTGTTTTGAAAGATCCTAAACCAAATGTACTTGTGATCATGACCCAAAGCGTGAGGACAGGTACATTTCTGTCCTCCTAATTCCAGCTTTGGTCCTCACACGTCCGGTTGTTATAATACTTTCACAGTCGTGCCACTTACGGATATTACGTCTTGTGTCTTCTCTGCAATATCTTAAATGCTCAGAGAAGTTACACCTTCTGACAAAAGGACAGTATGTGTGTCACACACACGGGGACACACACACACTCTGTTTGCCCGGAGTGCTGTGTAGCTTACCATGTCCAGTTATAGTTTAGGTCTAGCATCCACGTAGGAGAGAAAACAGGTGCCGTTGGTTGGTCGGTCTGTCTGTCTCTCCGCCGGTCTGTCTTCCCCTGGCATCACCTGTTCTAGGTTCTTCTCCGCCGCCGCCGGCACCCCCCCCCCTCTGCCCCCCCCCCCCCCGCCGCTCCTAGTCCATCAGTCCATCCATCTACTTCCCTGTAACTGACATAATCTTCTTCTTCTTCTTTGGGGAATGGATGAATAAACTTTTACCTTGTGGATATTGTACACACACCCTAAGGGGTGTGTGTGTGTGTGTGTGTGTGTGTGTGTGTGTGTGTGTGTGTGTGTGTGTGTGTGTTGACGGAATAGAGTGTTTACCATGCCTGACCCCCTGGCTCTGCCTCTCTACCCGTCTGCGATGCGATGTGTGTGCTGGGGCGCTTCTGCCCGCATATGTTCCCAGTGCGAACTCCAAAGAGAAGTACGCCCGCCGGGCCTGTGGGTTCTAACCATGCTTCACCCCCCCCCCGGGAGATAGGATCGCCCCTCTGACCCCCCCACTCTGTTTGGGCCGGGGCCCCTCGTCTGTCTCTCCCTGTCTTTCCTCCTAGGGTTCCCTACCTGCCCTCCCCCCAGCCCCGCGCGCGCACACACACACACACACACACACACACACACACACACACACACACACAGAGTCACAGACACACACACACAGAGTCACAGACACACACACCCACACCCACTGTGCACCGCCACACTCGGGTCCAGGTCCTCCACCACAGGCATGTGAGTGAAGATGCCTCTACCCTCCAACACCTGTGTGTCGGGTTCAGATTCATCGCCTCATGCCCCGAATCCTGCTCCAGAGAGAGTGGCAGAGCCTATTAGAAAAGGCTAGCTGTTTTTTTGTTTTTGTTTTTTTTTTTTTTTTTTTTTTTATTTTAAGGTAGTCCCATTTGTCGAGTCTCTCTCCAATTTGTTGTGACCCTGGGACTCTGTTCAGGAAGTTCCTTCCTGTGCCTATTAGTTCAAGTGTCTCTCCTACTCTGTCCTGCAGTAGTTTCAGAGATTCAGGTTTAATGTTAAGGTCTTTAATCCATTTTGAGTTGATGTTGGTGCATGGTGATAGGCTGGGGTCCACTTTTAGTTTTCTGCATGTGGCTGCCCAGTTTTCCCAGTACCAGCGGTTGAAGAGGCTGTGTTTCTTCCATTGTATGTCTTTGGCTCCTTTGTCGAATATCAGCTGGCTGTAGGCCTGTGGATTTATTTCTGGATCTTCTATTCTGTTCCATTGGTCTTCGGGTCTGTTTTTGTGCCAGTACCATGCTGTCTTTGTTATTATAGCTCTGTAGTAGAGTTTGAAGTTCGGCATGGATAGCCCTCCCATATTGTCTTTATCCCCTAGAATTGTTTTGGCTATTCTAGGTCTTTTGTTGTTCCATATGAATTTTTGGACTGTTTTCTGTATTTCAGTGATGTACGTCATTGGGATTTTAATAGGAATTGCGTTGAATTTGTATATTAGTTTTGGAAGTATTACCATCTTTACTATATTAAGTCGGCCTATCCAGGAGCATGGGAGGTCTTTCCATTTCCTAGTGTCTTCTGCAATTTCTTTCTTTAACTTTTTATAGTTCTCATTAAATAGTTCTTTTACATCTTTGGTTAGGTTAATTCCTAAATATTTTATTTTTCGGGAGGTTATTGTGAATGGGGTTGCTCCCTTTATTTCCCTCTCTTCCTGTACATTATCAGTGTATAGGAAGGCAACTGATTTTTGTGGGTTTATTTTGTATCCTGCTATTTTGACGAAGAGAGTTATGATTTCTAAGAGATTCGGGATGGACTTTTAGGGATCGTGGAGGTATAGTATCATGTCGTCTGCAAAAAGGGATAGTTTAACTTTTTCTTTCCCTATGCGGATCCCTTTAATGTCTTTTTCTTGCCTTATTGCCCTGGCTAAGGGTTCTAGGACTATATTGAAGAGGAGTGGAGACAGTGGGCATCCTTGCCTTGTTCCTGATTTTAGGAGAATTGGTTGTAGCTTTTCCCCATTAAGTATAATATTGGCTATTGGTCTGTCATAAATGGCTTTTATTGTTTTTAGAAATGTTCCTTCTATTCCTATTTTCTCCAGAGCTTTTAGCATGAATGAATGTTGAATTTTGTCAAAGGCCTTTTCTGCCCAGCCAGCGGCTCTCGTTTGGCTTTCCTGTCATTTAGTGATGGGTGAGTGGACTCACGCTTCCCATGGCGCTGTCACCGTGGTTTTCCAGACCTGTGTGCGTGACGTGTACCTACCCTCTCTGTGTTAGAAGAAACCTCTCTCTGGCCTTCCCCCTGCCCTTTCCCTGCCTGTGAAGGGGGGGGGCGGGTGGGGGCGGGGGGAGGGAGCGTGTTGTGGGGCGGGCGGGCGGCGGACTTTCACAAGTGAGCGGGGTGCCTCCCGAGGGCTCGTCTCTTGCTGGAGCCGACCCATCTTTGGGAGTTTTTTGTTGTTGTTGTTGTTGTTGTTGTTGTTGTTTCTTTCTGGTTTCCATCTGGGGGAAAAAGAAAACAAAACGTACAAACACCCCCCCCCCAAAAAAAAAAAAAAAAGACGGGCGGGCAGACGGTGGGACGAGCGCTCACTTGCCCTTTTCTGGCCATGTTGGGTGGGGGTGGGGGTCTTGCCACGGGCGGCGGAGGTCGTGCGGGTGGCCGGTTCGTTTTCTCTCGTGGTGCAGGCCTGCCGTCTTTGCCGCCCCTTCCTGCTTGGGACCGATCCCGACTTCCCGGTTCTCGGGTTCGGGCCGCTCCGTTCGGGCGACTCCCGTCCTGGTTCCTGGTTTCACTTTGGTCGCTGGCGGCGGCGGCGGCGGCGGCTCGATCTCGGTCTAGGTCTCTGGTGGCTCTGGTGTCGTTCGTGAGGTCGCAGAGAGGACCCGGCTGCAGGTCCTGACCTAGGTTGTGCCTCTCGGTGCGTGGCGGTGGGGAGTGAGGCGATTCGTTTCCGTGTTCTGTGTCTCCGGAGCTCAGAGCCGCCCGGCGCGCGCCGATCCGGGGTACGGCGGCTCGGTGGAGTCGGTCGTTGGAAGGCGGTTGTCGTGCTCCCCCTGGCGTCCGCCTTGATATGACAGTCCCCTCGTTCTCAGCCGAGCGAGCGAGTGAAGGAGGAGGTCTGGCGGCAGCGAGCCGGGCGGAGGCCCGGCCTCTACCGGGTGCCGGGCGCGACTGTCGCCGTGGTGTCGCTGTGGCGCCGGGGCGGCTGTTCTGTCGGACTTTGCGCCCGCAGGCGAGCGCGTGGTGGGGCCGTGAGTCGCCGCTCTCTCTTCCGTGCCCGGTCTGTGCCGGGGGTGGCGGCTTGGTCGGGTCGACCAGTAGTTCTGTCTGGGCCCGACGCCTTGTCCTCCTCCCCTCCCGTAGTTCTGTCTGGCCCCGACGCCTTGTCCTCCTCCCCTCCCTGGACTCTGGTCTTTGAGGGCGAAAGAAGGAGAGTACGAGGGACGTCTCGGGAGTCGGGGGAAAGGGTCCCCGGGTGAGCCGCTAGGTGGTGGGGCCGGTCCCGGCCCGGACTCGGACCACCCCCCCTCCCCGGAGTCACCTCCGAGTGAGCGCTTGGCGCGTGCCGGGCGCGAGGGCCTGGGTCGCCGGCCCCGTGTGGTCTCCCTCCACGGCCCCGGAGGCCGGAGGACAGACCTCTGCGGCGGGAGGAGCCGTGGGCACGGCCGAGGCGAGCCTCGGGGCCGGGACCTACACCCCCCCCCCCTCCCCGACATAGGATGGTCGTCGGAGTCACCTCCGAGTGAGCGCTTGGCGCGTGCCGGGCGCGAGGGCCTGGGTCGCCGGCCCCGTGTGGCCTCCCTCCACGGCCTCCTCCACGGGCCCCGGAGGCCAGAGGCCAGACCTCTGCGGCGGGAGGAGCCGTGGGCACGGCCGAGGCGAGCCTCGGGGCCGGGACCTACACCCCGCCCCTCCCCGACATAGGATGGTCGTCGGAGTCACCTCCGAGTGAGCGCTTGGCGCGTGCCGGGCGCGAGGGCCTGGGTCGCCGGCCCCGTGTGGCCTTCCTCCACGGCCTTCTCCACGGCCCCGGAGGCCGGAGGACAGACTTCTCCGGCGCGAGGAGCCGTGGGCACGGCCGAGGCGAGCCTCGGGGCCGGGACCTACCTACCTACCGTCTGCGGTGTGCGCGATGGCGGGGACTTGCCCGGTGGGCCCTGCGTAGGGGAAAAGTCGAGGCGGAGGGAGCACCTCGGGAGTCGGGGACCCGAGCCCGGGAGTCCCGCGTGTGTGCGTGCTGGCGGCAGGGCGCTCACCACCGACCCCGCGCGGTGTGGGTGTGGTGGCTGGGTGCCTCTCGGAGTGGGTGCCTCGCGTCTGCCGGGGGAAGGCTCCCCGTGCCGCTCGTGCCGTGAGCCCGTGCGCACCCGGGGTAGTGGGGCGGGTGCGTCCCCTGACCCCGCTCCCGCCCTCTCTCTTCGTCTGTCTTCGCCCTATGTGGTCGACCAGCTGTCCCTGAGAGTTCCGTGTCTGGCTCTGTTGGGGACGTGTTGGGGACAGGTGTCCCCGATGTGGTTTCCGAGAGGTCCCTGTCGCCAGCGAGTTGTCGCCCCTGCGTGACCAGCTGGTTTTGGCGTGGTGACGTGAGGATTTTGTACCTGCAGGAGGGTGCTGGCATGCTGTGTCCCGGTGGCTGTCAGCGGGTCTTTTGGGGCTCTCTCGGATGCTGTGTGCCGGGCCTTTCCCGTCTCTTCCCGGTCCGGGTCCCCCTGCCCTTCCCCCCGCACCCCGGGCTCCCGCTGCCCTGAGCAGGCCTTGCCCCTGTGGTGGCTCGTGGGTGTGGTGGTGGTGGTGGTGGTGGTGGTGGTGGTTGGTTGGTGGCTGAGTGAGTCCCGTCGTCCTTGATCTCTCCCCCGCTCCCGGTGCCGGATTCTGGCCCTTGCCTCGGCACGCCGAGGAGGAGAGTGGTTGGTTGCCTGGGGTGCATAGGTAGGCCCGCGCGGTGTGCTTCCCTCGCCGTGGCCGGCTTGAGGAGGAAAAGGCGGGGGGCGAGTCCTGCCTTGCCTTGCCTGTGCGTGTGCGGCATCCCCGTCCTGCCGTCGTGCTCGTCCGACCTCCGTGGCTTTTTTTTTTTTTTTTTTTTTTTTTTTCCTATCGCCCCTAGCTCCAACTCCCCCGACCTGCCGCTTCCCGATGGCGGGCCTGGTCGGCCGCTGACCTGCGCTACTCCCGAGCGCTGTCCGTGGTTCTTTTTCTTTTTCTTTTTTTCCTCTCTAGCTTCTTTCGGCTCTGTGCCCGGCGGAGGTGTCCTGGTAATCCCGAGCGCCAGGGACGCTGAAGCCCGTGGTATTTTTTTATTTTTTTATTTTTTTAAGTTTTTTTTTTTTTCTTTTTTTTTTTTTTTCCTTTTACCTCGCTCGTTACTCACGAAAGGTTGTCTGTCCTGGCTACGCTTTTATCCCAGGCTGTTGGCCCTCTCGGGAGCCGAGCTTCCTGGGCCCCACCGCCTCCCGAGTGCCGTGTGGCTGTCTTCTCCGCCCCCTCGGTGTGATTGATGTGGTGACGTTGCGATCTCCTTCGGGCCCGGGCCTAAGCTGCGCCAGGCGAGGGACGGACATTCATGGCGAATGGGACCGCTCTTCTCGTTCTGCCCGTGGGCCCCTGCCCTCACCGTCCCACCGTGCCGGCGCCGGTGGTGTGCGGGGAGGCAGGGGTGCGGCAACCGGGTCCGGCTGCGCTCTCCCTGCCCTCGCCGTGAGGTCGGGGACTTGTACACGCTGGAGGAGGGGGGGCGCCCCTGATCTTGCTCCTCTCTTCCCGTGACTCGTTATCGGCACGGGGGTCGGCTCTCTCCGCGGAGAGGGAGGGTCGGTGCTCCGTGCTTGCCCGTGCTGTGTGGTGTGAAAAGCCGCGCCTCGCGCTCTGCCCTCTTGCGGTGCTCCCGGAACGCTCCCGGTCGGTTCTCTCAGGTGCCTGAGGCTGAGTGGTGGTGTCGTTCCCGATCCCGGCGTTGTCCGTTGCCTTGTGCCAGCCTGCTGCCCGTGGTGTGTCCCGGCCGTCCTTGGGTTTGTGGGGCTTGTGCGAGTGAGAAAAAAGTTATCGCAGAGATTGACGTCTCTGCTGGGGGGGGGGTCGAGGCGGTTCCCCAGAGGAGGAGCGCTCTTCCCTTCTTGCACCGGGCGGGTGGCTTCCCCGCATGAGCTGCCGGCCCTGGTCCTGGCTTGTCTTCCCTGCCGTGTCACCTGGCTCTTGTTGCACCGGGGGACCTGAGATGTTGCAGTGGGAGGCGAGCCGGGCCTGTGCGGGCTTTCCCGCCCGTGTGCGCGACCTTGCTCTGGCCCCGCACGGCAAGGCCGACCGACCAGGGTTGGTGTTGCTGCTGCCGCAGACCCCCCCCGCCCCACCCCTCCCTGCCACCCGTGGTGGGAAGGATGGACGCCTTTGATGTGTGCTGGTCCCGGCGGGGTTCCCGTCGGGGTTGGGTGCGGGCCACCCTCAGAGTGAGGAGAGGTTCTCTAGCGATCCTCGTTCGGGAGGCGGCGTTCGCTGCCGGGTTGGCGGGGGCCCGCCCCCGATGGGCTCCCGCGGCCCTGCCGCTCCCTGTCCCGCTTTTGAGCGTTAGTGGCTGCCCGCGTTGGTAACTGCGTGCCCGCGCCTCCCCCCTCCGAGCTGGGGGAGGGTCCCGCGGGGCCTCTCCCGGGCCGTCGTCTGGTGTGGTGAGTGGAGGACGTTCCCGATCCGTCCCCGCCCCTGCCTCGCGCGCGGTGTGTCGAGTGGCGGAGCCTGGAGCCTGTGCTGGGTCGCGATGCGAGGGCGTGTGGTGTGTGGCTTCCCGGCCTCGTGCTTGGGGTGCCGTGGGGTTTTTGGGGGGTCCCGTCCCCCTCCCCCTCCGGCCCCTGGCGACGCTGTTCCCGAGCGTCTGTGTGGGCCGCCGCCCGTTGGCGACGACGGCGCCGTGCCGGGCGCCGGGCCCCGCGGTGTTCCGGGGCCGCCGTGCCCGTGGTGGTGTGCCGCTCGGGGGGGTTCTGGCCCTCCGGAGCCGAGGATCCCGGTGTGTGTGGGCCCTTGCTCACGCGGCCGAAAAAGAGGCGGTCGATGATGGGTGCCGTGCCCGGCGGTGTGGATGGGTGCGGTGGGGCCCTGCTGGCGCGGGTGGCTCCGCGGGCGCTCGCGGGGTCTTTGAGGCGTGTGCGAGCTGCCTTTTCCCTCTCGGGCCTCTTTTGGGGGGGCCCGCCGCTGCCGCGGTGGGGGTTTCCGGTCCGCTGGTCGGCCGGCTCGGTGTCCCAGGCGTTGCGCGGGACCGCCCAGGAGTTGGGGGTGGTGAGATCCCGCGTTCGTTTCCCTGGCGTGCCGGCTGTGCCCGGAAAGGTCTCACCTCCCCGCTGGTTTGCGGCTGCGCCACCCGCCCGTGGGGGGGGGTGGCCGCTCGCTCGCTCGCTCGCTCGCCTCTCACCCCGGTGACCCGACCCGATGACCCTCCCCGCTGCTCTTATTGGGCTTCCGGCATGCCCTCCTCACCCGCATCAGCCTTCCGCGATCCTCACCGGTTTGGCCTTGGTGGCCGGCCACCGGCGGACGGTCGAGTTGGGCGTGTGTGGTGTGTTCTCTTGGTGGGGGGGACGGCGCTCGGCTCGTGAGGCTGCTCTCCCGGTGTGGGGGAGGCACGTCGTCGCGGCGGCGGTGGCTTTTGAAGGGTCTTCCCGGATCGGTTTTGCTCACGACGCGAGGGCTCCTGCCAGCGGGACCGCCGGTACGCC